>NC_065443.1:4859496-5534788 GCF_917563875.1 Diabrotica virgifera virgifera
TAAAATGCGTTTATCTCGAAAACGGTTGAGTTTAGGGAGATGAAAGAAGTATACCTTTTTTTAAGTAAAACTAATAGGAGAATAAAAATTTTAATGTCAAAATTATACAGAGTAGGGATAAAAAAAATTGAACGTAATAAATGAGTGCTGAAAGGCGATGTGGCGCCCTCTGGGCAATACATAATTTTTGATAGGGAATTTAGTTTTCTCGACCCAAAAAACCCCCACCCCCACATACCAAATTTCATGTTGTTATCTCATACCTGTCAGGAAATATTCAATAATAAATAAAAAAAAAGTTTAACTTTGACACCCTGTATCTCGGTTATTATAAACTTTGTACTAAGGTAAGTTAGCTTAAATCGGCCTATTTTAACCTCAGGAAGCTGAGGTTAAGCTATTGCCCATTCTTTACCAAACACCCTGTATAATGTCACTCAAATTCAATAAAATTTATATGAATAGATTCGTTTCAAATTAACGGTCAATTCTTATCATTGCGCCAACTCTGTATTTTCAATAATAAGAGCAGAAATTGATATAAATAAATCTGAAATCAAATGGGTACTTACATAAGTTAGAGAGAGAAAAAATATTTTAAAATACCCAAATTATCGGTACTCCATAAATCAGCGGATTAGTTTCACTAATCCGCTTAGGCCCAGCGGGGTTTAAGCTGTTTTGAATAGCACCCAGATCAATAGTGATTGTAACTGACAAATTTATGGACTCCAATAATGTGATTTGATTTGATTCGTTCCCATGCTAAGTTTTCAATAAAGTCACTTCTTGAAACTTTTTCATTTATGTTTTAGCTTTATATACACAGCAGGCTACATATTAGCTTTATATATACAACTAAAAACTGGAACGCGCTTAGTCGCGGGGTCTACGGTTGTAGACCAATGCTCTTTGAATAATGGTAAAAAATAATGCAAACAGATCGGCGGCGTTTAGCACACTGAAGAGTAAGTTGGAAGTATTAGTGACAGCTACTAAGCGGGATGGGGCCGTATGTACAGTTTTCTGCAATTAGCGACCACTTAAAGGAGAGTGGTCTACGATTGTAGACCGCGCGACTAACGGAGGGTTAATGAATTGAATGAACGGTATGATATTGTAAAATTTGTGAAAAGTCAAAGACTGTCATGGCTAGGGCATGGCCAGAGACAAGAAGGTGCAAAAACACCCAACAACATATTACAATGGAATCAGATACGAAGACGAGAAAAAGGAAGCCACAGAATGAGATGGTTTAATGACGTGGTAGACGACGTGAAAACCATGATTATAAGACAATTGAGGAGAAGGGCACAAGGAGGATCTGAATCTGAATGCCATCCAGAGTTATGATGCCAAAAGAAGAGGTATTACAATATCCATTACTGTAATCAAAGGTTTTAGAAATCGGCCTGCGTAAGTAATGATAGATTAGCCTAATAAAATAAAAAAAAGTCAAAATGTAAATTCGTACAGGTTAAAACAAATTTTATATCAAAGTTTAGGTGGGTACAAAAGATATTTTCAAGAAAGTATCCAAATCATACAAGGGGATCATTGTTTAAATAATTAAAAAGCGGTCATGTTTGCAAAAAAACTACTTTTTTAACTGCTGAGGTAATTCATTTATTAATGAAGGTCTATGGGATTTTTTTCTGCAAAGTTGAAGGGTAAATATTTCACATAAGACTTACTAAATTAAATTTGACCCCCTATTTATTTAAATAATTGTATATAAAACTTTAAAAACAAATTTGCAAAAAATTATTTTTAGCGTTTTAAATAAGCACTATAAAATATCTTATTTTACAGACTAGGTTGCGCTATGTTACCAGTATTAAGCAAAAAAAAATTGGTTGAAAAATATTTAATATTTTTTGAGATATTGAATTTGTTTATTAAATGTTACTATTTTTTCAATTGCAAAAACGCGGTTGTTGCCAAAGAAATATTCACCTGCTTATGATCTCATTATTTTTATTTTTATGTATATCTTCGATAAATGTATTGATAAATTCAACTTTCAATTAAACTCTCCCCTAAAATGGCATTTGAAAATTATTCAAATTTGTTTATAATTTGTTTTTTTAATAACGTCGCGGGCATTAAGTATTTTGAAATGCCGTTTCGATAATTGGTTTCCTGGGAATTTTTTACTAATTAACAAAATTTTTTTGTCGTTTTTTCTTCTTCTTCTTTTTCCTTGGAGTTATATTACTACGGGCCCTTTTAGGGTTAAATTTTATTAAGAATGTCGAATCTCTGAGTTGTAGATTCTAGACCTAAAAATATTAAGATTTACCTAAAATCTCTTAAATAATATTATTAAAAATTATTGTTACCAAGTACTTTAAAACTATTTGACGTATCCTTATCATACTTGGCAGAAAGTGTGGCTATTATACACCCTACTAAATTGTGATTAATAAACGTTTCTAGCTAGTGCCAGAGGCGTACGACAGGGGATAGTGAATGATTGACCCTTCCCAAATTCTACGCCACTGAGTGAATTACTATTTTAGCGAAATTTTTCGATTCTCCAATACTTTGTATGTAAATAACTTTTTTGGTATCCATAAAGTCATCAGTTTGAGAGATATTGAAAGTTTAAAATGAATTAATGAATGAATCAAAATAACTATGCCGTTTCATTTTTAACGTCCAATATCTCGAAAACTAATGACTTAATCGTTACCAGTAAAGTGTATATTATTTACATATAAAGTATTGGAGAATCGAAAAATTTCGCTAAAATAGTAATTCCCTCAGTAGCGTAGAATTTGGGAAGGGTCAACCATTAACTATCCCCTGTCGTACGCCTCTGGTAGTAGCTAGAAACTTTTGTTTATCACAATTTAGTAGACTGTATAGTACCTACACTTTCTGCCAAGTATGATAAGGATACGTCAAATAGTTTGAAAGTACTTGGTAAAAATAATTTTTAAATTTTTAATTAAAACACTCTGTAACTCAATAAGTAGCCACATTTTATTTAAGTGATGTTAGACCAATCTTAATATTTTTAGGTCTAGAATCTACAACTTAGAGATTCGACATTCTTAATGAAACTTAAACCTAAAAGGGCCCGTAATAATATAACTCCAAGAAAAAATAAAAAAAGAGGAAAAAAAGACAAAAAAATTTGTTAATTAGTGAAAAATTCCTAGGAACTTAATTATCGAAACGGAATTTCAAAATATTTAATCCCCGCGAAGTTATTAAAAAAACAAATTATAAAGAAATTTGAATAATTTTGAAATGCCATTTTAGGGGGAGTTTAATTGAAATTTGAATTTATTAATACATTTATCGAAAGTATAAATAAAAATAAAAATAATAAGATTTAAAACAGGTGAATATTTCTTTGGCAACAACCGCGTTTTTGCAATTGAAAATAGAGTAACATTTAATAAACAAATTCAATATCTCAAAAAATATTAAATATTTTTGGACCAATTTTTTTTGTTTAATACTGATAATATAGCGCAATTTCTCCTGTAAAATAAGATATTTTATAGTGCTTATTTAAAACGCTAAAAATTATTTTTTGCAAATTTGTTTTTAAAGTTTTATGTATAATTATTTAAATAAATAGGGGGTCAAATTTAATTTAGTAAGTCTTATGTGAAAGACTCACCCTTTAACTTTGCAGAAAACAATCCTATAGACCTTCATTAGTAATTGAATGACCTCAGCAGTTAAAAAAGTAGTTTTTTTGCAAACATGACCCCTTTTTAATTATTTAAAGAATGATCCCCTTGTATGATTTGGATACTTTCTTGAAAATATCTTTTGGACCCACCTAAACTTTGATATAAAATTTGTTTCAACCTGTACGAATTTACATTGTGATTTACATGTAGTGCAATTTTATTTTACTAGACTAGATAGCTAACCGTTGTAAACAATGAAATGGGCGATATTTACAAGACTTTCATACACCACTAAAAACCCAAAATAAAAAACCGTTGAAATTATATCGAATCTGTGATGACATAAAGGGCACAGTGTTCATGACATACAAGTATATATGTCAAGACGATCAAATATGCTATATGCAGAAAACTTTAAGAGGGCCTGTTATATCATTGTTGAAATATACAACATAAATAAGGAAGCCAAATTTTTTTTAGATAAAAGAGGTGATTTCTTTAATATGCTCAAAGATATCTGATCCTTTCTGGGTTTTTTTGCCTTAAGGTCACGGCATATTATCATGCACGAATAGTTTCCAGCACGTAGGTCTCCGAAAAACCAGATTTTACAAAGAGGTACCTATCTGATACGATACGTTCCAGACAGTGTGAATTGTTCATATTTAAAACCATTAAAATCGATATTTTTCGGAAACTAAACGCTACGTGCTGGAAACGATTCGTGCATGATAATATGCAGCGACCTTTATTCTATATAATAGGTCACATTATAAAAGACATTGAGGTCGTCAGCTGACGTCTGTACCTTTGTCTGTTGGTTTCTTTATTCTTGTATATTATTATAATCTCACTTCTGATTAAAACGATACTGCTAATCATTTATCTTTGGTAGTAGTCATTTTTATAATCACTAACGCTAAGGTTCAAAAGTAATTGTTTAAAATAATGTTTTCTTTAAACTCACGATCTGTTTTCTTCGAATCATTGCACTGACCTTGTGATAAACGTAGATGCATTGATTTAAAAACAAAAAAGTCGATACATGACCAAAATTATTTCCGTTAATATAATAATATTTAGTAATATAATAATGAACTCTATCAAAAATACCTTTATATAACTTGGAAATAAAAGCAAAAGGAATAGGAATGATTGTTGCCGATTATTTCGATCAACACATTTATTTTTATTGCTGTGCGGGGTGGTTTTAATTTAAATTCGTAATCTCCTTCGTCTTCCTCTTTAATATAAGCAATTCACATTGTTCATTAGCGGACTGCTTGTCTGGATAACTCTGGAAGATTGTCACTCCTTCTTTTGCACTGTCCTCCGATACGTCGTCTGCCGATTGGTGATTTATCTCTTGCTATTTTAACCATAAGAACCTCCCCCATTCTGCTTATGTGGTTATTCCATTCTATTTTTCTATTTAGTATCCATTCGTTTATACACTGTACGTTTAGTCCAGAGAAATAAGATTTTTCTCGTGACACATCCCCCTCCAGGCCGAAACCAAATTTTTTGTGTAGTATGGACATCTATCTTAATAACCTATATGTTTCCTGCAGCCGATTTTTATGATATACATAGTTATAAACAAATGAAGATCAAAAAACGGTAAATTTTCGCTTTTTTCGTCTATTACCAAAAAGTTAACAGGTTCACTGTCCACATACCACATATGGTCTGTGGACTAAAAGCACTACCAGTTCACAGACCATATGTGGTCTGTTCGTAGATACAATTTTCATGTTGTTTATAAAAGTGGACGTGAGGAGAATGGCCTTTATTAGACGTGAACTTGGCAGAACATATCCCATATATTATAAATAGTGTTGGGACAAAGAGAAAAAATGTGTAATTTTATCGTAATTGCGATAAATGTAATATCGAAACTAAACACCTATATTTTATTGCGTTTTCACTTTTAGCGAACTAAAAAATGGATATGTAAGATAAAATAATAATATACAATATAATGAAAAGTAAATATTTATTGAAAAGTATTGAAAAAAAATTATATGTTCAATCGAGTGTTCAATGTACTTTTTGGAAACATTGTAGACAATACGGTTTGGTACAGATGTTGCATATTTGTGAAACTCTTTTGGTTTTATTAGTGGCAGCTGCTGATGTTTCTCCTTTTTGACGAAATTCATTATAGAATCCGGAACACCTACGTCTAGTAATTTTTCCATCGTTTCTATCCAGCGATTTAAGAAAATGCTGTACTTGTGACGAGGTATTGCAGGTGTCTGAACAACGTTTATACCCAAAAGATTTTTCACAATACTCATTTGGGCCTGCAATATTGTACATTTATTTTGTTGGTTCAATTTATTGAACAAATAAACTGTATTTAGGATACCCACTCCAAACAGAATATCGACAGCAACTTTTTTGTACCAGGTCAAGATCTTGCGAATTGGTAGCTAATTTCAGGTATTTTGTTGTCTTAGAACATAAAGACGACCTAAGTTTATCGTAATTGATGAGTTGTCTATGCCATTTCTTATTAGATACAGGGAAAAAATGGATAAAATGAGGAAAGTACGCACATACCACATATGGTCTGTCGACTCACGAGACAACTTTTGGTCATTTTTGTTCTATAGAGTCCACAGTCCATATGTGGTATGCTGTAAAACAAATATTTTTTAATTATATAATTATATATTTTACAACATTATTTGTTTATTTAAAGCCAGAATATATCAATTTTTACAAAAACATAACTGGACTTATGAGCAATTTCCACTCTAAAACCTGGACAGTGAACCTGTTAAGCATTTTAAACCAATTTGAGAGTAAGAAACTCATAAATCGTATAAAAACTTCAATATAGCGTTCGCTGAATATGTCTATCCTTATTGGTAGCTTAGAAAATTGCGAAATAAATCATAAATTTTGAGTTTTTATAAATATTCATAACTTATGTAAAAATTAACTTAGAACCTTCTTATTACACGGAATGCTGAGACTTCTGGTGCTTAAATCATACCCCAAATTTCAAAGCAATTGGTAAAATAGTTTAAAAGTTATTTAATTTGTTTATCCCAAATTCATTTTTTTGCAACACTATAAGTCAGAAAATTATGAGGTTAAAGTGATACTTCGGACAGTTTATGAAAGAAGAACATTTATACTATTAACTTAAATAAAAAAAATGACAAAAAGTAATTTTAAACAGTGTAAAATAATTTTGCAAAAACATGTCGATTTTTTGCTTACTTATAAACAATTAGAATAACTTTTTAACCTTTACCCGTAGAAAATTTAGTTTTTCATATTTAGAAAGACTGAATTTTTATACACATTTAGAAAGAAAAAGAATGTGTGTGTACTTTGTACGCACGTAAGAAGTTATACTTCTATTATATGATTTAAACGAAATTAATATACTTTTTATTTATATTTTGTTTAAATATTAAACTAATTTATACTTACTACTTCTCGAACATTTTTATTAGAACAGTGCCAAAAATTAAAATAATAAAATAAAACACACACAAACACATTAAACAAGCCACAAATGATGTCTGAACATTAATTGTCGAAAAAATTTTTAACTAAATACGTATTTTCTGAAAATACAATTATATAATAAATATACTTACAATCATAAAATGTATTAAAAAAAACAAAAAAAAAAGTTTCTATTGGGACTCGAACCAGCGCTGATAAGCGCGGTTGGTATTGGAATTCATTCGCCTTCCAAGCTTAGCCACGGACACTATGTGTCATTATTTACGAAGATCGACTAACTAAACGAATTAAACTTGTGATATTTTGATATTTTGAAAATTGATCAAATTATTTTAATTTTGAATTGAAATGATTTAGAATTGAAAAAATACAACAAAACATAGAGTAAGAAAACAATATATTAGGTGAATATTGATAGAAATTATGATTGTAATCAAATTATATAAATAAAAGTATTACATACTATGTATTTTGGCAGATCAAATAGGTAGGTTTATACCCATGATACATTAACAATTATTACGTACCTGTTGCTTTTAAAAACTATTTAAAAGTCACTACAATATTATAAACTTTTTTGTTTCTGTCCTCACAACAATAAAACTAATATATTATACATTTGTTTACCTTTACCTCCAAACCACAGCTGTCCTACAGCTGCCATATCGGATAATTTTTGACATGTCATTTGAACATCCAATCAGAACAAAGTTATAATGCTCATGCGCCGGGCTGATAGGTTTTAACGTATAAAAATTCACCCTATATCGCCGGTAAAGAAGTATAACTTCAAAAACAATTAAACAATTGTCCTAGGACAATTAAGGACGAAGTTAGCCCCCTTTTCTTAATTCACTTGTTCTTGCAAAATAATTTTGCAACATTTAGAATTACTTTTTGTCACTTTTTTTTAATTAGATTAACATGTAAATTTTCTTCTTTCATAAACCATCCAAAGTATTACTGTAACTTCATCATTTTCTGACTTATAGTGTTGCAAAAAAATGAATTTGGGTTAAACAAATTAAATAACTTTTAAACTATTTTACCAATTGCTTTGAAATTTAGGGTATGATTTAAGCACCAGAAGTCTCAGCATCCCGTGTAATAAGAAGGTTACAAGTTAATTTTTACATAAGTTGTGAATATTTATATAAACTCAAAATTTATGATTTATTTTTCAATTTTTTAAGCAACCAATAAGGATAGACATAATCAGCGAACACCACATTGAAGTTTTTTATACGATTTATGAGTTTCTTACTCTCAAATTTGTTCTTAACTTAACTTAACTTAAAAAAGTGCTTAACTTTTTGGTAATTGACGAAAAAAGCGAAAATTTACCGTTTTTTGATCTTCAATTGTTTATAACTATGTATATCATCAAAGTCGGTTGCAGGAAACATATAGGTTATTATTATAGATGTCCATAGATACTACTCAAAAAATTTGGTTTCGGCCTGGAGGGGGTTGTGTCACCAACAGGATATTTTTAATAATAATATATAATAATAATAATAGAGTTTATTCGTAGCAAATAAATTATACAATAATAAACTCAGTTCCTCACTGAAGTTGTACGTACCTACAACTTGTGCGTGAGGGTTCAATTTTGATGGTCTTAAACAACACTAATTAATTTTAAAATTTACAAAAAGGAATCAAATAAAGTTTTTTTCGCTCATCTGTCTCGAAATTTGGGCTCCTCTCCTCACTAATTCAATTACCATTACATGTTGTTTTTCGGACCTACGAAAATTTCTCATAAAATTCAAGAAATGATTGCAAAACGTTTCCTATGGGACTCCTCTGGTGGGACTTCGTCTTTTATGATAATTATCATGATTTTTAATGTGTTTTATCTATTTTTACAATAATTTTTACAAATTTAACACTTATAAGTGACATTTCAAAAAATTCATTTTATTTCCTTATTTCTCTGAACTAGTTACAGTTTCTTCTGTCTTCACACCTCTTTCGATTTCTCAGCGTATTTCCTATAATTCTTCTCGGTACTCATGAGAGTACTCTCATCTCTCTGCGATTTCTAGTAGTCTTTATGTTGTGGATGTATTGGGTCTTGTTTCTGATGCATATGTCATTATTAGTCCTACACTGGCTTTATATATATTCTTGACTTCATCTCAGTGTTAATATGTCAGCTTCTCCATATTATAGTGTTAAAGGGGACAGGCGCAATATGTTGGTCCAATACTATTTAAATGCATTCATCATTTTGGAAACTTGAGAAAACTAATAATTATTTTTGAAAAATTTAAACGCAGAATGTAAGATTACATTATTACCGAGTGCCGAAAGTCTCTGAAAACTTCTATAATGTTTATTTTAATAAGTTACAGGGGTGAAAAATGTGAAAATTGAGTGTGATTTTTAATTTCAATTATTTCATTCAACAGAAACTTTTTGTTTATTCTGAGGGACTTCTCCCCTCTGTAATAATGTAATCTTTCATTCTGCGTTTAAATTTTTCAAAAATATTTATTAGTTTTCTCGGATTCGAAACAAAAATGAATGCATTTAAATATATTGGACCAAGATTTTGCCCCTATCCCCTTCAGAACAATTTTTTCAAAAAGACTTGTAGATGGGATGTACTTTTATAAATTGATACTATGATTACTATTTTTCTGGATGATTGTTTTTTGTTATCGTTAAAAAATGTTGTTTTCAATATCAATTACCATATAAGTAGGTGGGTGGTATACCATTATTTTAATTCAACGCACGAATTTGAGAAGAGTGATAATATTAACAATTAAACTTTTTGAACGCATTGTTATTGCAATGTTTACAAACAGTTTTTGCGTATGAGACTCAAGAAAACAAAGTGACAAATAATAATATTATGTATCTTCTGATATACAATATTATGTAAAATATTCATGCCAAACCTTTAATTAAGGTTATTATTTATGAAAATAAGGGAACTTATTAAAAAATACGATGTATAGTTTGATAAAAGGACTAAAGAATACTGTAACAATATCTAAATAAATACTAGGTATACTGTATTTCACTAATTTGCGTCGGTTTTAGATTATTGCTAGATCCACTCTACTGTACAGCATAAGAAATACGAAAGTAAATTGCTCTATATATAATAAATTTCAATCAGCGATGCAGGGCATGTAAACAACAATTTTAGTTGATGTTTTAGATGTGCAAAATTTATCTACTCGTGCCATAATAACAGTATATTATTAAAATCACTTTATAACTTTTTCTCATTTCTCGATTAATACTTTTTATTGTATAGTATATAAATTATTGTAATCAATGAATAGATAGTGAAAAATAATCCTGTTAATTAAATTAATGAATAATTTACGCGATTATACAAGCAACTGATATCCAACAATATTCAAAAACTGAACGAAATAGCCATCTCAATGTTGCTGATGACGACATCGCTGTCAACTAATGTTTACATCTCCTGCATAGCTTATGTAAATAAACGTTAGTAATGAAAATATGATTTGAATTAAAAAATCCTTTTATAATTTTTTTACATTTTTTATAAGAAGGTATTTACAGCAAATTCTTTTGATAGAATTCATGAGCACTGCAGATATTTTTGTTTTATATTTACGTGTAAAATATTTATTGCAATAGTATAATAATAATAATAAACGCCAGTACCTCATTATTTACAATTTTTTTCGTTTATTTTTAATACTTATTTTCAGTGCATTAACTTGTTATTATGAAAGTACATACTCAAAATTATATTATGACAAAATATTTGCATTTTATAAGCCGTAGAAAACATTTTAAAATCTAGAAAAAATGTGAAAAAAAGATAAAATAATTATAATACGATATAATAATTATTGCTGTTTTTAACGGAAGCATTTTAATTTACAGGTATAAACACTGAATTACATTAGAAAAGTATACGAGAATAGTGTAAGAATTGAAGACACTGACGAAAACATATAAGAAAACAAAAACAAAAAAAAACTACCAAAAGCTTTTAATCATCCTAATTGAAAAAAAAACTGGTATTTAGATAATAGTTCAGAAGAGGTATAAACAATCGTCTTTATTGTTACTAGTGAAATTAAAACAGTATAGAAAGACAAAATTTAAAAAAAATCTTAATCAATTTTGTCAATCCAGCGCTCGATTCTAGTATTTCCATTATCTGTGATAAAATGAAAATGATATTGCTAGTATGTTTGAAATGCATTCCTGGAATGACTTTATTGAAAGATAGTTCATTCAATTACATGAATTAATCTTTACTTTAAAAGAATATCCGTCAGAAAAATCATATCATGTGATGTTTCTTTAAAAAAAACCACCAAATTCAATGATAGAATTCTCGCTAGTAAATAATGAGGAAAAAACTCATCCTATTCTATTACTATCCCGACATGGTAAATATTTATTTCTTGAAAATACCCCCAACTCGATTCGAATTTTATATTTGCCACTTTTTAGCACATGTACACAAAGCCACTTTCTGAAATTTTTAGCACACTAGGTGCCAGGTGGTCACGTGACTCAGCTAGAGCCTAATTAGGATTTTTAGGTTTTTATTTTTTATCTCAGCCGCATCGAGAGCTAGCAAGAAGCTTTAAATAAAAAAGTTGTAGATTTCAAAAAGTTCTGTCAGAATTTTTTTGGCGGGAAATTTTAAATTTTTAGAACGATTTTAAAATTTCAAATGAGTCTAAAAAATAAACTAAGACACTCGTTTTTACGAAAAAAAATACATAAAGTGTATTTTTGCACAATATTTCACCGTGAATTGTTTCAGATTTTTAAAATTGGTGAAACGTATTTTTGAAAATAAAAACCCGCATATTTTTGCTTTTTTTTCCCTTTTTAGATACAATTTTATGCAGGGTGTTGCAAAAAAGGAAACACCGCCTCTAGGATATGTTAAAAAGTGAAAAATAATTGGGGTTTGTTTAGTAAAAAAATTTTTTAACGCCATTTTCAATACACAGGGCGTTGAAGAAAACAAAATTTAACACATTTTTTATGATTCTTAAACAAAAATTTTTCAGACAGAACTTTTCAAAGCTACAACTTTTTTATTTAAAGTTTTTCGCTAGCTCTCGATGAGGCTGAGATAAAAAATAAAATCCTAAAAAGCCTAATTAGGCTCTAGGTGGGTGAGGTGAGCAACTAAGGGGCTAAAAATTTCAGAAAGTGGGTTTGTGTATATGTGCTAAAAAGTGGCCTATATGAAATTCGAGTCGAGTTGGGGGAATTTTTCATTAGGTATCTTACCCGTAAAGGGCCTTTTGTTTAGAAATAATACTTGTTTCTTGTTTCGAAATCTTCCATAAATATATTAAGGTATTCGCTAATAAAAGCTAAAAGCAGAGTCGCAGAGTCTATGGCTAGACCAAAATTTTGTTTATATGTAGAAAAAAAAGTATGCCGAAACTTACTAATATTTAAATTAAATTTAATATTTTGATAATTTATTTAGAAAATGTTGTGTATTCTTTATAAATGTGTCCTTATTATTTGCAAATCGTTGTATAATATTTAACAAAATTTTTGACAGTTTAGGTACTCCAAGGAGAATTCATGGTATGTACTACAAATAGGACCAAGTTGTCTGTATATTCGCTTTATAGATTCACCAAGTCATCTCATTTTTATGGAGTACCAACAGTGGTGTCATGGTGTGGGAACGCGTGGGAACGCCGTTCCCACACTGGTTAAGAAAAGAAAAAAAAATAAATAGAGAATTTAGGTTTTGTAAACAAAAATTAGCGGTGCGTTCCGGCACTGCTAATTTTGCCATGACACCACTGAGTACCAAAAGTTCATAGAAAAAATGTATCGAATCAAACTGAATAAAAGTGATGTGACGAATATGTCAAAAAAATCAAATTTTGAAAAGTAGGTATCTAAAGGATCGTTTAAACACAGCGATATATCAAACAACTTATCAAGGTCAATCGAGTTGTTGCAACTTATCATTGTGTGTAAACGGTGCATCGCACAACTTATCAAAGTTGGAGTTGGGTTGAAGGTGATATCGCATTGAATCGCAGCGTCTAAACAGTGTTTCAACTTGTCATCACAACTAGTTGCTGTGACTTATCGTTGTGTTTAAACGACGCTTAAAGGATCGTTTAAACACAGCGATATATCAAACAACTTATCAAGGTCAATCGAGTTGTTGCAACTTATCACTGTGTGTAAACGGTGCATCGCACAACTTATCAAAGTTGGAGTTGGGTTGAAGGTGGTATCGCATTGAATTGCAGCGTCTAAACAGCGTTTCAACTTGTCATCACAACTAGTTGCTGTGACTTATCGTTGTGTTTAAACGACCCTTAAAGGATCGTTTAAACACAGCGATAAATCAAACAACTTATCAAGGTCAATCGAGTTGAAGCGTCGTTTAAACACAACGACAAGTCACAGCAACTAGTTGTGATGACAAGTTGAAACGCTGTTTAGACGCTGCGATTCAATGCGATACCACCTTCAACCCAACTCCAACTTTGATAAGTTGTGCGATGCACCGTTTACACACAATGATAAGTTGCAACAACTCGATTGACCTTGATAAGTTGTTTGATTTATCGCTGTGTTTAAACGACCCTTAATATCAGTTATAATTAATGCAAAAAAACTTGCGCAAGGTTTGTGTTACCATTTGTGTTAAAATAAAAATTTAATATCGATGTTATGAAGAGAGAGAACGTTTCTTCACCAATTGAAATCTAAAAAAGTTGTCACTCTCAATTGCCTTAATTTAGCAAGTTTTTTTTTCAATAACAAAAAACAATTACTTACACATTTATTCTGAGCTCGTTCTTGTTGACAGGCATCTTTAACCCTTTTCCTGTAATTGTCTTTGAAAATCGTTGCCACTACTGACACAGTCAAACCACAAAACGATGTAAATAAACAAACTGAACAATATTATAGGTAGAGCGCGTCTTTCTAACCAGCGCAACCGGAAGATTATTACAACTGAAGTTAGCGCGTTTGTTGACCGGCGTTTTGTAGCGACAGTCACGTGAATCAGTGCCAAACAACTGAAAGCTACAAACGCTTTCGTGGCAGTGGACCAGCATGAATAGTGAGGTTGTTTGGTACTACAACGTACTACGTTATACCGAATGAATTCGTTGACCGATAGGAATGATTCGCTAAACCGAAGCGGTGATAAAGTAACCAAGCTATTTGATTTTTGGCAATTAATTACAGCTTTTATTAAGATTTTTTTACCTATTTAGTCATGGTGATAGTTACAAAGTCACCTGGAATTACAGGTAACAACCAGAAGAAATGTCATCAGGGCCAATCCAAGTCAAGTGGTCCAAAGGTGGTTGCTTGACTATTTTCAATATTTTTTATTTTTCTACCTTTTAAACTTAATCTATAGAGAGTACAAAATTGCATTCATTTTATTTTAAAAAAATTTAGTTTGTCGATGAGGGCCATTTTTGTTAAAGAGTGTCGGTCATTTTCACGGAAAACATGGCTTCGCTCTTTAGCCAATATTTTCACTGAGGTTTGTCCTAGAACAATAAATCAAAACCCAAACTTTTTAGAAAAGTGTGCTGTAAAAAAATTGCTTGTAGCATTATTTAATTTTAAACTACCCGTAAGGCCTTAAATTCTTAAATGAACCTCAAAGTTGGAAAAGGTAAACTGATAAAATTCCATTTTCAGCATTTTTTTAACAGCATAAGGCAAGCCGATAATGGTTTGGAATTTTTTTATGGAAAAGACATGCGTACATACTTTAAATAAAACAAGTTTGAGCTTTGAGACTTCAAAAAAAATCTCAAAAATGTAATTTTTGAAAAATCTCAAAGTTTGACCCCTTATATCCCTGATGGACACGAATGAAAAAATTTGGCTGAATGTTAGCCCTTAGCAAGTAGAATAAGAAGTGAAAATTTGGAGTTGCAGACTTACGCCATATAAGAGTATAGGCCTGAAAAAATGGTCAAAAATCAAAATGGTCAAAATTTGAGCGTTTGCGGGCAGGGTAATTAAAATTCAAATAAACTGTCTAATGAAATAAAAATTAATGTATTTTCACCAGATTTCACAATGAATACAAATTTATACCGGGTGTGCCAAAGAAAAGAGTCCACCTCGATATTTGGCAATAGTTACCTATTAGATTTTAAGGAAATGCCGAAATAGGTCCAGTTTTTTTTTATTATATTGCAACTTTTTGGGATACATTTCATACTACATGACGTCATCCATCAGAACGCGATGACGTAATCGATGATTTTTTTAAATGGGAATAGGGGTCTTGTGACAACTAAAAATACATTGTACTGCTGTCAGAAAATAGAAAAAATGTTTATTTCACAACAGTAATAAAATGTATTTTGAGTTAAATAAATTACATACATTCTTTTTTTGTGTTAATTAATTTAAATCAAAAATTATTTTTTTGGCCACCCTGTATAAATAATTATATTATTGTTTATACCACTGAACAGAGAATTGAACACTCTTTCAAATAAGATAACATACGACCCCTATTGCCATTAAAAAAATCATCGATTATGTAATCACGCCCAGATGGATGACGTCACTGACGATGACACGTCATGAAGACGTATGAAATATATATAAAAAAATTGTAATTTAAAAATAAAAATCGACCTGTTTCGGAATTCCCTTAAAATCCAATAACCGCCAAATATCAAGCTGAACTCTTTTCTTTGGCCCACCCTGTATAAATTTGTATTCATTGTGAAATCTGGTGAAAATACATTAATTTTTATTTCATTAGACAGTTTATTTGAATTTTAATTACCCTGCCCGCAAACGCTCAAATTTTGACCATTTTGATTTTTGACCAAATTTTCAGGCCTGTAACTCCTATATGAGGTAAGTTTGCACCTCCAAATTTTTACACCTTATTCTATTTGCTAGGGGCTAACATTCAGCCAAATTTCAAATTTTTTCATCAGTGCCCATCAGAGATGGGTCAAACTTTGAGATTTTTCAAAAAATTACATTTTTGAGATTTTTTTTTGAAAAAATTTACTTAAGTCTCAAAGGTCAAACTTTTTTTATTTAAAGTATGTACGTATGTCTTTTGCAGAAAAAAATTACAAACCATTATCAGCTTGCCTTATGCTGTTAAAAAAATGCTGAATATGGAATTTTATCAGTTAATCTTTTCAAATTTTGAGGTTCAGTTAAGGCAGTGGTTTGCAACCTATGGGGGCGCCCCCCTAGGGGGCGCGAGACTGTTGCAAGGTGGGCTTGTAGCTGTTACAATTGTTTGTTATCATTAGGAAATTGTAACAAAATGTCTGAAAATTATTTTACAGAAGAGATAAATACTATTAAAAAGCAAATTTTATTATTATTTTTTGTATATTTTTACATGATATTGTAGGTATACTATTTTGTAGCCCATTAAATAAATTATAGTATCAGTTGAGTTTATCAAATTAGATTGTTAGAAACATTAAACGGGCGCAACAATTTTTGGGTTTTTAAGGGGGGGCGCAGATACAAAAAGGTTGGAAACCACTGAGTTAAGGTCTTAAGGGTAGTTTGAAATTAAATAATGCTATAAGCCGTTTTTTAGAGCATGCTTTTCTAAAATGTTTGGTTTTTGATTTATTGTTCTAGGACAAACCTCAGTGAAAATATTGTCTAAAGAGCAAAGCCATGTTTTCCGTGAAAATGATCGATACGCTTTAACAAAAATGGCCGTCATCGGCAAACTAAATTTTTTAAAAATAAAATAAATGGAATTCTGTAGTCTCTATAGACTGTAGTTTAAAAGGTAGAAAAATAAAAAATATTAAAAATAGTCAAGCAACCAACTTAATTTATATTGGACCACTTGGTATGGATTGACCCATCATCATGGAGCGCTACAACCCTGGGTGGGTCCTGGCTGATTGTACAACTTTCTTCCAATTTGTTCGGTCTTCCATCAACCTAGGGTCACATGGAATGCTCATTTTCCGGAGATCTGCTTGGATGTTATCTCTCCATCGCATTCTGGGACGTCCAAGTGGTCTTTTGCCTGTAGGAATCTCCTCTCATACCAGTCTAACAAGTTCCTCGTTATGAAGTCTGTGCACGTGGCTTGTCCATCTCCATCATCATCATCATCATCAATCAGCCCTTTGCATCCACTGCTGGATATAGGAATCCCATATTTCCGTCCACTCTCTTCTGTCCTGGGCACTTAGAATCCAATTATAGTAGTCATTCTTTTTATATCGTCCGTTCATCGAGTGGGTGATTTCCTCTACTTCTTTTATCGGCTCTTGCCGCTCTTGGTCTCCACTAGAGCAACCTTTTTGTCCATCTCCCATCTGTCAGACGGGCCATTGAACGGCCCAGTTCCTTTTAAGTTTAGCTTCCTGATATACAATATCTGTGACTGCTGTTCTCAATCGTAGTTCTTTGTTTGTTAATGGTCCCGCAATGATACACTAATCATCGACTTTTTCATCTTACGTTGAGCAATTCTTAGCAGATGCAGTTGTTAATGTAAAGTTGTGCTCACTACGGAGAGCAATGGATTGTATCCTCGCTCCGACCCTTGCTCCCTGGTATTTATATTCGTTATATTTGTGAATTCTCGCATTTAAAATAATATATTTATTTTACATAGCGATCGATAATATAGTTTCGATCGCTATGTAAAATAAATACAAAATCCACAAGGAAAGAAAAGTTTTCCTGTAGTTGGCTGTATACCATCAATCACAAAAATTGGAATAAATCCTTTGTAAAAGGTATAAAATTTATTAAAATCCCTAAAGGGCTACATCAGAACAAAACGTTTTCGATTTTATTACAAAATCATCATCAGTGTAAGACAGTCTGGATGCTAGCTGAGCCACCAAAGAAATATAGGGCTAATAACCCTTCAAATATAAAATGTATGCTTTACAGATGCATATTTACTTAAAATGCCTTGTGATGGGCAAAAGGCAACAGGAATAATGCCCTAAGGTAAGGTATTTAAATTCCCAACATGTGGGATGCAAAAAAATTGAGTTTACATTTCGATGACTTTATGGCAACTGCCAGTTTCTTTGACAATATCGGCGTCGTTGTAGAGCTCTTTTAATTCGATTGTAGAATGGTTCTGATCCTATACTGGTTTGTGGTGATGTCCGAAAATGTTTTGTCCTTCGTTTGCTTTGGTCATGGTCCACGTTTCGCATCCATATGTTAGTACAGGTCTGACGATGGATTTATAGATTGTGGTGTTTGAACCTCTTGAAAGATTTTTTGATTCTTCTTCTTCTTCTTCTTCTTCTTCTTCTTCTTCTTCTTCTTCGCGCGACAAGGAGTACTCCTGTTTGTTTGCCTCTTATTCTATTTCAGTTGTTGTTGACTGTACATTGTCTTTCCACCTTTTCGGCGGCCTTCCAACGGGTCTTCTGCTATACGGCTTGCTGTTTTTACAGATGTTCGCTAATCTATCTGGTTTCATTCGGTTTACATGTTCGTTCCAGTTTTTCTTTCTTGTTTTTATCCACCTGTTAATATTCTGAATTTTGCATCGTTCTCGTATACTTCTGTTGCTTTGTCTGTCTCTTAATGATATGCCCGCTATTGATCTTGATACTTTCATTTCGATATTGTTGATTTGTTGTTTCGTCTTTCTTGTGTCGGTCCTTGTCTCCGCTGCATATGTTAGGATAGGTCTTACTGTTGTCTTGTATACTTTTATTTTGCTTTCCGTGGTCAGATATTTGTTTCTCCATATGGTTTCTCGGAGGCAAGCACTTACTCTTGCCGCTTTTGTGCTTGTGTTGTGGTCTCTGTCACTAGTGATATTCACTTATATTCCTGTCACTAGTGATCTCTACTCCTAGGTAATTGAATTTGATTACTTGTTCTACAATTTTGCCGTCTATTTCTAACTTGCATCTACGCGGCTCTTTACTTATCACTATACATTTAGTTTTTTCTACTGATATTCTCATATTAAGTTTATTTGCTGTGATATTGAAAGTGTGGAGCTGCTTTTGTAGGTCATCCTCGTTATCAATAATTAGTACTGCATCATCGGCATAGCATAGTATCGTGATTTTATGCGCTCCCATGTGGTATCCATGTCGTTTTCTTACTTCGTGAATTATTTGATTCATCACCATATTGAATAACAATGGGCTGAGCGAGTCTCCTTGGCGGATTCTTCCGTTTAGTTCTATGCATTCTGTTTCTCCTGTTGACATTATAACTCTGGTCTTGTTGTTTTTGTTAATTTCATTAATTAGCCTTATTATCTGGTGGTCTACATATTTGTTCAGCTTGTAATAAATTTAAGATATCATTTCGCCTCACCCTGTCAAAAGCACTTTTTAAATCTACAAAGCACATGTATGTTGGTTATCCATATTCAATAGATTTTTCTACTATTTGTCTGATAATAAAAATTGCATCTATTGTGCTGAGGTTCTTCCGGAAGCCTTGTTGTTCATCTGCCATGTTCGCTTTTTCCTCGATTTTATCTTTTATGGCTGCCGTCAACAATTTTAATGTGCTGTTCATCAGACTAATGTCTCTATAATTTTCAGGATTTTTCGAGTCTGCCTTTTTGAGTATCGCTAGCAGGAGACTTTCCTTCCATTCCGCTGGTACTACTCCGATATTTATTATATCGACAAATAATTTTAGGAGCCATTTGAGTAGTGTTCCTCCTCCATATTTTAGCAGTTCATTATTTATCTTATCAGGACCCGGTGCTTTTCTATTTATTAATTTTTTTTATAAGCTTATCAAGTGCGAATAGACAGCGATTTGCCGACTCGATTCTGTCTTTGATTTCTTCAATAACATCGTTGTTAGCTGTGCGAATTGACTCTCACCGTCCTCAATGTAAAGACACATAATTTTTACGTAACAACCCACGTGCTTCGTGGAAGGTCATATAATGCCTTAACGTGAGACATTTAGTCGATATTTAAAAGGTTAACCGATGTATTTTTAGTGGTTTAGCATGTAAAGAACAGCAGTTGCCGCTAGGGCATCCCTGCCATTTCGTTCGTTGCAATCCGTCACTGCACGCCGGGGTTTGTCCTGGTTGGGTCAGAGAGAGCAGCATATGTGCCTCCTGATGAGAGACTAATAAGTTTCGAAACCGGTAGAGGTGCTTGCTGCACCCTCTGATTCAACTAGAATAATAATGCGGCTGTATTTTCGCGTTGCAACGAAATTGAAAATGGTTTATTCATTTTTGATTTACATGTTTACTCTGATTGGAGTACGAATGGAACCATTCTCGTTGGAACTTTACCGCGCTGAGCAGATGGGACGTGAATTATAAATTGTACAATTCCCTCATCTTCCTTAGTCTCAGCATCCGTTATGGCTTGCAAATTATAGAAGCCTCGGAAGTGTAACCAGAGAAGGTTCCCGTTGTTTTCAATCTGGTAGGATGTAGAGTAACATTTTGATGTTGTTTTATGTGCTATTAGATTGAAAACTTAGTCTTAAAAAAACATTTTTAAACATTTAGATCATTTATAACATGAATGTTTAAATTCCGCGTTTTTAGGCATACTTCAAATACCTCATATTTGTTGACAAAACTTATATTCAAACCTTCATTTTATAGGTTTTGAAGATTAAGCTCTAACAATGGAAATTCCATAGTGATAGATTAATGGAAGTTATACATTTTATTGGTCTCATGAGAATGTTAAAAAAAATAACAAAAAAATCGAGCAGCGCTTATTTATGTAACTGCTTTATTGAAACTCTTCATTTTCAGCAAAATACAATAATTGCATACAAAAGCTGCACTCTTTACCTTTAAAAATCATTTCGATTTTTGTCGACAGGACATTATGATCAAAAGATCATAATTTTTACCGTCGAGTTGATACAAATTTTATTTAAAAAATTGATTTCGCGCATGTAACTGACATTCAAAATCGCCGGTAGCTTCACCCGTTATTTCTGAGAGAACGGCTCATCCTACACAAAAAGTTCTAATAAACATTTTCGTTTAAAATTTTTTCAGCTACATTTCTTGTTTGAAAAACTTTTTTCTACTAGCCACTTTACACGATGCAAGTAATTGCGAAATTTATTGCACAAGTTCTTGCAGCAAGGACTTCTGCAATAAGTTGCAACTAGCTTTCTGCAATTTATTGCACAAGTTCTTGCAGCAAGGACTTCTGCAATAAGTTGCAACTAGCTTTCTGCAATAAAGTGATTACACAGTGCAAGTAATTGTATAAACTGACATGAAATGGACAGAAACTTTGACATACCATAAATTTTGGGTTGTTGTTTTTATAAATTAAAAATGTAATTGTTTGAGTAGAGTTATCAGATATATTAGATTGAAAATGTTAGATTATAATTTGAGAAAAGTATAATATGTATTATGTATAATACATTATTCATTTACAAAAGGAAACAAGTTGTTAAATACAAAAGAAATAAAAATAGAATATAGGTTCTTTAATCCCTATGTTGCATAATTAAAGTTATCCCCCAGAATAATGTTATCTGTGAAGCGTGAAATTGGTAAAAAGTTCCTCTAGTTTTGTCAAAAATTGTTTAGTTTGAAATTTAGGATGACAGAATGTCAAAACAAACAGTGTAGCCTTAAAAGTTACTAAAAATATACCCAAATTGCAGAAAAAATTGCATGAAAAATAGGACATGTTCTATCTAGCTGCAACTTATTGCAGCAAGAAATTGCTGCAAGAAGTTGCAGCTTTTATGTGCAATTCGCGTATGACACGATGCAATTTCTATTGCTGCAAGAAATTGTGCAATTAATTGCGCAATTAGTTGCATGGTGTAAAGTGGCTATACGACGTACATATTCTTGGTAAATCGATGTGCTGGGAAGTTTAAGGGGAAAGCCTGGAGGTAGGAGTAGCAAACTTTTTGCACCTTTTTCGGGGTCCCAAAATTAGCATTCTCAGCAAAATTCAGCTTGTCCCTATGATTCTTAGAGGTCAAATCTGACGTCTATTAGTGTGAAAAACTTTATACTTTCGTAGAAATATACAAGATTTTATCTCTACAATGTTCATTCTACTATAATTTATGATAATTTTTATAATTTACATATGCTGACACTTTTTTTATATAACAATAATTATTTTAGCATTGTCGTTGCTTATTAAACCTGATTTAATTATTTCGTTACATATATTGGTTAACCAAACGTAATACATCAGTACTAGATACAAGGGGACAGACAGGTTTATCTTTTATATCTCAAGAATATCTCTAATAGATTTTTTCTAATTATATGAAACGGTAGATGTCTCCTTCTTCTTTTTTTTATATAGACATGACTCTGTTTTTTCAATGTGCCTCCAGGAAGTTGTCGTTCCATCGTTTTCGTGGTCTTCCCACTGATCGTCTTCCTATTGGGAACCATCATTCGCTGTCCTTACTACTTTATTTGTTGTAATTCGGCTTATGTGGTCATTCCATTCTACTCTTCTGTTTCTTCTTCTTCTTCAGGTGCCATCTCCGCTACGGAGGTTGGCAATCATCATAGCTATTTTAATTTTTGAGGCAGTAGCTCTAAATAGTTGTTTTGAGCTGCATCCAAACCATTCTCTCAGGTTCTTCAGCCATGAAATTCGTCTTCTGCCGATGCTTCTTCTGCCATCTATCTTTCCCTGCATTATGAGTCGCAGGATGCCATACTTCTCGCCCCGCATCACATGTCCGAGGTACTGTAGTTTTCTTTCTTTAATTGTCAGTTCAACTTCCTTCTCTTTACCTATTCTTCTCAGTACTTCATTGTTCGTAACTCTATCTACCCAGGGAACCCTCATAATTCTTCTATACGTCCACATTTCAAAGGCGTTAAGTCGTCTCATTGTCTCTACATTTAACGTCCATGATTCCAGTCCATAGTATAGTACACTATATACGTAGCATTTTGTTAGGCGTACTTTAAGAGCTAATGTTAAATCTTTACTACATAGGACCTTTTTCATTTTCATAAAATTAGAACGTGCTTTCTCGATTCTGACTTTGATTTCTGCAGTGTAGTCATTATTTTCGGTTATAAGTGTCCCTAGGTAAGTGTACTTTTTTACTCTTTCGATCTGCTGGCCCTCTACTATCAAGATTTCGTTAGTATTATGGTTGTTTTTACTAATTTTCATAAACTTTGTCTTTTTGATATTGAGAGAGAGTCCGTACTCCCTACTACACCTTACTATTTTACTCATGAGTATTTGCAGGTCTTGTAAATTATCGGCTATTATTACTGTTTCTTACCCAGTTATTAATGTTGTCCACCTTGTATCTCCGTCGTATATCTGTACTTCTAGCTCTGTCTCATAGAGCCATAGAGTATTACGATTATATCGATTATTATTATATCGATTTTTCGAAGGGTTTTCATCTCCGCTCTTTCGAGTTTCGGGTTTTCATCTCCGATATTTTTGTCCTCTCTGTGTCAGGTAGTGCTTCTGTCGCGTATGTCATTATTGGTCTGATGATTGTTTTGTAAATTCTGCCTTTCATTTCTTTTCCGATATTTTTATTTCTCCATATTGTGTCATTGAGGCAACCTGCGGATTTGTTTGCTCTATTCACTTGATCTTGCACTTCTGTTTCGAGCTTTCCGTAATTAGATAGTGTGATGGCTAGATATTTAAACTTGTTCTATTATCTGACCCTCCAGTTCTAATTTACATCTTATTTGATTTGCTGTTATAACCATGCATTCTGTCTTTTTTGGTGAAATTAACACGTTAATTTTTCTGGCAGTTATATTAAACTGGCGCAGCATACTGTAAATCATCTTCACTTTGAGAGATTAGTATTGCATCGTCTGCATAGCAGATTATTGAAGTGAAAACTTTTTTAGGCACGTTGTGCACTTTCTTTGAATAGGGGAAAAAGCATTGAATTCGCGACCGTCATCGCGACCCTCATCGCGACCGTCATTGCGACCGTCATCGCTCATGCTATATATTATGTGTATGTATATATACATTGTATAGACGTATTTAAATTTATAATAAATATAAAACCTATTTTACGATGGGGAAAAAGATTAATTTCGCGACCATCATAGCGACCGTCATCTCTTCGGCGAAATAAATTTTGTATATATATTAATTTATTATGTGTATGTATATATAAATTGTATAGAAGTATTAAATTTAAAATAAATATAAAACCTATTTTACGATGGGGAAAAAATATTAATTTCGCGACCATCATAGACCGTCATCTCTTCGGCGAAATAAATTTTGTATATATATTAATTTATTATGTGTATGTATACTGGGTTGGGATAAAGTATGGAACCAAGCAAATATCTTTGAAACGAAAAGAACAATATTTATGAAACTTTACATGCAAGTACAGTGACGCAAAAGGCATCTGTTGCCATATTTTTTGTTACTATTCCACTTCCGGTTTCACCGGAAATACCCTTAACTTATTTAATTTAAATGGGACACCCTGTAAATTTTTGCGGATTTTAAAAGAACTTGTTATTTTTAATTCATACATACCAAATTTGGTAGAAAAATTTTGTTAAAAAGTGTCTGTAGATAATTTTTTGTATTAATACAACGTAGTAGGAAATAAACGAGTACCATCTTATACTGTAGACTAAAATTGTTGTTTCCATGCACTGCATGACTTATTTGAATTTAGTATAGTAGGTAAAACTGTTACTGAACTAATTGAAAGAAATAAGTTGTATTAAGAATGGTTCATTTAAGTGAAAAAGATCGTATTGAAATATTAATGATAATCGCTTATGGTGAATTTTCATTTTTTGGAAGTGAATTTTCCAAATCGATGGATTGGACGTGGAGGATTCATAGAGTGACCCGCTCGTTCTACGGACCTCAACCCGTTAGATTTTTTTTTCTTTCGGGTTATCTAAAATCACGTGTTTACGTTAGGCGACCAACATGCTTGCAGGATTTGAGACAAAGAATAATTGATGAATGTGAACTAATACATGGAGAAATCTTGCAAAAAGTGACTCACGAATTTATTTACAAGTTTGCACGTTGTCAGGAGGTGAACAGCAAACATTTTCAATATTTGAAAATTTTTTTTTTTTTTATTTTTAATATCATTGGTCTAACGCAAATAAATTAACCTATTTTTTAACTCTAAGGAGATTTATTTCTTGTTTTAATAGATTTTTCTTCCAAACTTGGTATGTATGAGTAAAAAATAACAAGTTCTTTTAAAATCTGCAAAAATATACAGGGTGTCCCATTTAAAGTACATAAGTTAAGTGTATTTCTGGTGAAACCGGAAGTGGAGTAGTAACAAAAAATATGGCACCAGATGCCTTTTGCGTTACTGTACTTGCATGCAAAGTTTCATAAATATTGTTCTTTTCGTTTCAAAGATATTTGCTTGGTTCCATACTTTATCCCAACTCTGTATATAAATTGTATAGAAGTATTAAATTTAAAATAAATATAAAACCTATTTTACGATGGGGAAAAAAGATTAATTTCGCGACCATCATAGCGACCGTCATCTCTCCGGCGAAATAAATTTTGTAGGTAGGTACATATATATATTTTATGTGTATGTATATATAAATTGTGTAGAAGTATTAAAATTTAAAATAAATGTGAAACCTATTTTTGGATGGTGAAAAAGGGTTTATTTCGCGACCATCATAGCGACCGTCATCTCTTCGACGAAATAAATTTTGTACTTTTCTATATTATGTGTATCTACACATAAATTGTATAGAAGTATTTAAATTTAAAATAAATGTAAAACCTATTTTTCGATAGAAAAAAAGGATTTATTTCGCGACCGTCATCGCGACCGTCATCGCGACCGTCATCTCTTCGGCGAAATAAATATTTTGTACGTATATGTATTGAAGTTAAAACTTCTTTAGGGACGTTATGCACTTTTTGGATGGGAAAAAGTATTAAATTGGCGACCGCCGTTGCGACCGTCATCGCCTCGAAGAAATAAATTTTTGAAGTGAAAACTTCTTAAGGGTCGTTGTGCACTTTTTGGATGGGGAAAAATATTAAATTAGCGACCGTCATCGTTTCGACGAAATAATTTTTTGAAGTGAAAATTTCTTTAGGGACGTTGTGCACTTTTTAGATAGGGAAAAAGTATTGAATTAGCGAACCTCATCGCGACCGTCATCGCTTCGGCAAAATAAATTTTTAAAGTAAAAACTTCTTTTGGGGACGTTGTGCACTTTTTAGATGGGG
This sequence comes from Diabrotica virgifera virgifera, assembly GCF_917563875.1. Classification (NCBI taxonomy): domain Eukaryota; kingdom Metazoa; phylum Arthropoda; class Insecta; order Coleoptera; family Chrysomelidae; genus Diabrotica; species Diabrotica virgifera. The sequence goes on from NC_065443.1 coordinate 4,885,817, forward strand.
AAGAAGTATTGAATTAGCGACCGTCATCGCTTCGGCGTAATAAATTTTTGAAGTGAAAACTTCTTTAGGGACGTTGTGCACTTTTTGGATGAGGAAATATTATTAAATTTGAATGGGGAGAAAGTAATAAATAAGCGACCGTCATCTCTTCGACGAAATAAACATTTGAAGTGAAAACTTCTTTAGAGAAGTTGTGCTCTTTTTGGATGGAAAAAAGTATTAAATTATCGACCGTCATCACGACCGTCATCGCTTCGATGAAATAAATTTGTAAAGTGAAAACTTCTTGAGGGACGTTGTGCACTTTTTGGATGGGGGAAAAGTATTGAATTAGAGACCGTCATCGCTTCGACGAAATAAATATTTGAAGTGAAACTTCTTTAGGGACGTTGTGCACTTTTTCGATGGAAAAAAGTATTAAATTAGCGATCGTCGTCGTTTCGATGAAATCAATTTTTGAAGTGGAAACTTCTTCAGGGACGTTGTGCACTTTTTGGATGGGGAAAAATATTAAATTAGCGACCTTTATCGCTTCGACAAAATAAATGTTTGAAGTCAAAAATTTCTTTAGGGACGTTGTGCACTTTTTGGATGGGGATAAATTACTAAATTAGGGACCGTTATCGCTTCGACGAAATAAATATTTGAGGTGAAACTTCTTTAGGGACGTTGTGCACATTTTGGATGGGCGAAAAGAATTGAATTAGGGACTGTCATCCATCGCTTCGACGAAATAAATATTTGAAGTGAAACTTTTTTAGGGACGTTGTGCACTTTTTCAATGGAAAAAGTATTAAATTAGCGACCGTCATCGCTTCGATGAAATCAGTTTTAGAAGTGGAAAGTTCTTGAGGGACGTTGTGCACTTTTTGGATGGGGAAAATATTATATTAGCGAACCTTCATCGCTTCGACGAAATAAATTTTTGAAATGAAAACTTCTTGAGGGACGTTGTGCACTTTTTGGATAAGGAAAAATTATTAAATTAGCGACCGTCATCGCTTCGAAGAAATAAATTTTTTAAGTAAAAACTTTTTTAGGGACGTTGTGCACTTTTTGTATGGAGGAAAAGTATAGAATTAGGGCCGTAATCGCTTCGACGAAATAAATATTTAAAGTGAAACTTATTTAGGGACGTTGTGCACTATTTCGATGTAAAAAAGTAATAAATTAGCAACTATCATCGCTTCGACGAAATAAATATTTGAAGTGAAAACTTCTTGAGGGACGTTGTGCACTTTTTGGATGGGGAAAATTATTAAATTAGCGACCGTTATCGCTTCGACGAAATAAATTTTTGAATTGAAAATTTCTTTATGGTCATCACTTCGCTGAAATCAATTTTGTACATATATAAATTATGTGTATTGTTGTGATCTTGATTATTGATATGAGATAATATTTTTATATGTCATTTAATTTAATCAATGCATTAATAATAATCTAATTAATTTACCAGATCACATATCAATATGTTTTCAATCTCAGGGCTTTTTATAAAATTAATTACTTACATACGTGGCTTCTAAGTATTTCTCAATGGTTCCTAATCGGGATAGGAAAGAAAAGAGTAAAATAATAACACATATGGGTTACAATTGTAATCAAAATATTGTTTATTTTATTTAAATGGCAATCACTGCTTCATATTTGCTATATCTTATTATTCTTAAACATAACATTTACACATGGGAATCTTATTTCCTTTTGGTTTCCAATTGAAAGTTTTTGATTAACATTTAACTATTATGATTTATTAGCAACAATTCTATTTAAGTTTGATGAAGCTTTTCTGATATTATTGATTATGTTTCTTCAATTTTAAATGTGGTATTTACTACGAAAACCCATACATTCATGTCCAAACAAATGAGACTGACCTTTTTCTGATGAACTGAGAATGTCTTCACACAAGACCCGTTTCCTGCTATCCTTGGCTGCAATCAAAACCTCGTCCTGGCTTCCAGTAATGTTCTCCTCTGAAACTAGCTCGTATAGCCCTCGTTTCCTGCTTCTGTCGTGATGCTGTGTTCTACCTTTTTCGAAACTGCAATCAGCTACCGGGAACTCTTGGCTCAAGGAGGTTCTTTTACTCTCAACCTGGCCTACCTCTCGTTCCACGATAGATACTCCACACTCACGGAACTACACCGGCTTTCTCACTCTCCGTACACTACCGTCTACTACTCGACTTCACTTCTCGACAGCTCAAAACATTCTGCTCTCTATTTTTCATTCATTCCCCTACTTTCTAAATATCCCTTCCAGATTCACAAATCAAAATTCCACCACCAACTCTCATTCGCAGTATTCCTCAAAACCAATTTTTAAACTTTCTAAATATGCTTAATGGATTTCAAAGAAAATAGTTAATTCCCATTCTAAAATTACTTTCTACTATATACAAATTTTAATGACCTATTCTCTATTTCCACTTAGTCTTATTTAGCATCGGCTAATGACCGATCCTTCCGCGAACAAACGATAATGACCTATTAACGATTTCACTTGAGTCTTATTTAATCACTTCTTAAAATTAAATATAACAATTTGTTGTATACAGGTTGTTCTAAATTTATATGCCCGTGGTTGAGAAAATTGAAAATATTTTATATTAAATTGAATTCTGTTTATAATTATCAAAATTTACTTTTCATATCAAATAGAAATATAACAGTATGTATGCATAAATAGCATAGGGCATACTCATCGCGCATATCGTATATGATATAGGTACAGCACTTCTTTTAGGATGGGGTAAAAGCATTGAGCTCGTAATGTATATACTATAAGAAGTTTTCACTTCTGTCGGCACTCCCACGAGTGCCTTCAATTTTTTTTTAAATTGTTTTTCTGCCATTTGGTATTCTTTTTAAGTTCTTACTTTTTATATTATTTCATCCATGATCAGGTTGAACAAAAAAGGACTCAAGGAATCCCCTGTCTTATCCCATTGCCAGCGTCAATTGGGTCAATTAGTTCATCTTCTATTTTTACTTCTATTGTGTTGTTCTGGTAAATGTTTTCGATCGTTTTAATTATTCCTAGAGGTACTTCTCTTGAGTATAACAAATAGATAACCTCCTTTAACTTGACCCTGTCAAATGCTTAGGTACTTAAGGTCCCCAAAACATAATTATGCCAGTTTGTTGTATTCTAACGATTTCTCTTGAACTTGCGTCATTATAAATATTGCGTCGGTGTATCTTCCCGACCTAAAATCTTGTTGTGTTATAATCTCATTCAGTTTGTTTGTTATCACTTTGGTTGTTAATTTTAATGTTGTGTTTAATAAGTGTTTAATTCCTCTGTAATTCTCCAGATCCGATTTGTCTCCTTTTTTGAAGAGAGGTATTAGGATGCTGATCTCCATTCTTGTGGTATTCTGTTTTGTTCTATAATGTTTTGTATTACATAGTTTTAATAGTTGTTTAGTCAGATCTTGTCCTCCGTACTTTAGGAGTTCGTTCGATATTCTATCGTCTCCTGGAATATATCATACATGATCCTATACTTAATTACTTTTCGTGTCCGGAACACCAACAACTTTAAATTCTGTATTTCCAATGGTTGGCCACATAGATGGCCCTGTCATTTGCTATAATGAAGTCTTCTTCTGTGCAGATCTCTCTCACCTCCGTGTGCATGATAGTTGATCGTAGATGCCGACTGGTCTGAACCGCGCCACAGTAGCAGGTATCGTACTCCTGGTATCCCCATTTTTTCAGGTTACTAGCACAACGTGAAACGCCGGTTCTGAGTCTGTTTAGCGCTTTCCAAGTCGGTACGGTAAATTGTGTACAGCAGCCATGTAAAGGTATTTTGGCGTCTCGTTGTGTTCCAGCATCTGACCACGCCATTCCACCTCCAGCGGCCTTCGGGCATGCTTGTTTCTAAGGTGGAAAGCACATACCTGGGTTTTTGTGGGATTGGGTTTCAGATGGTTTTTATCGTAGTATAGAGCTAAGTCTCCCAGGGCATCTGTCAGTTTCACTTCGACTTCATTGAAGGTTCTTCCCTGAGCTGCCACAGCTGTATCATCAGCGTAAATAAATTGCCTTGTTTGTTGTTGTATGGGTTGGTCGTTAATGTATATGTTGTATAGAATGGCGCGAGGACACTTCCCTGTGGTAGCCCATTTTTTTGGTCCCTCCACCGACTGTTCTTGGACTTGGCGTTACGTAGAAGCGTCTATTCTGGAGGAGACATTTCACTAACCTTGTTAGTCGGAAATCCTTTGTAGTTTCGTAGAGTTTTGCGAGTAGCCGTTGATGGTTAACTGTGTCATAGGCGGCAGTTAGGTCTATGAACGCTACTCCTGTTATTTCTTTCCGTTCAAAATCATCTTCAATATGTTGGGTGAGATTAAGAATTTGACTGCAGCAGCACTTTCCGGGTCTGAATCCTGCTTGTTCTGGAATAATTTTAGTCTCCACATATTCAGCGATCCGGTTCAGTATTATTCTTTCAAATGCATTGAAAAGGTGGCACAAAAGAGAGGCAGGTCTAAAACTCTTTTTATCCGCCGGATCCTTCCCTGGATTTAAGAGGGCTACCACTCTAGCTTTTTTCCAGATTTTGGGGATTTGTAATGTACGGATGCAGCAATTCATCATTTTTACGAGCCACTCTACGGTTTTTAGTCCAAAGTTCTTGATTTGCTCTGTTCGTATGTCGTCCAGGCCAGCCGCTTTTTTATCTTTCATTTGGTGGATCGCGCCTCTCATCTCCTCTAGACAAAAAGAGGTACATAGAACATCTCTGTTCTTTCTCTCACCTTGTTCTTTCTTGATGTCGTCTTACCGTTCATTAGAAGACGATGGGCTATCTGATCGGGCATTATCCCATAAAGATAATTCCTATTGAAAACTTCATAAAATCAAAGTTTTAAATCACAGAATAATGTACGAATAAGAAAAGAAATTACATTAAAAACCCTCGTATATCATGAAATGCAACAAAAAAATAACCGCTATACTCTGAATAATTTCTAAGAAAGTCATCTAATAATCGCATCATGAATCCTCAACAAATTATTGTGGTTGCTACCACTTTAAATGGTAATTTGCTGGTTAAACCAACCCACACCAACAAAATTTTTTTCTCAAAAGCAATTACACCACATTTTAAAGGGTTAAGTAGCTTAAGGCTAATTTGTAAGTGTTAATGATGAGTCAGTAAACTGGATATATACTGGATAAACGGGATATACCGTAAACTGGGCTAACTTTACTCCACTTTTAAGAGAAATTAATAAATTGCCAAGAAAATCCTATAAAATTTCTACTAGTAGTATATTTTTTTACAAAACTATTGAAGAAAGTATCTAATATTCATAGTCATATTTTTTTAATTAAAAAGTGAAGCAAAGTTTCAAAAATACAAGTTGTAGGGTTGAGTATCTCATAAAATCATTTTTTTTATTTATTTAAAAGTATTTTGCAATCTATTGAGTGTCAAAAATGAACAAAAGTAATGACATTGACGAAGGACAAGAAGGATTTTACCCACTGGTAAAATCACAGTACAATTTTTATAAAGTTGTATAAGAAATAATTACATTTTATATCTACTAACTCAGGGCTTCCCAAACTGTGCGTCGCGACGCCCTGGGGCGTCGCGGCGTTGTCCCAGGGGCGTCGCTTGTTAGCGCGGACTTTTAATACAGAAAATGTATTTGTCTGGATAGTATGCAGGACTACAAGCTCTCATCAAAACCAAGGTTCCAAGTGTAAAATGGACACATTGTGTCATAGAGAGGCCTTAGCAGCAAAGAACATTACAACTGAATTAAGTGTTGTGATGGATAGTATTATTAAAATGGTGAACTACATTAAAACATGACCCGTGAAATCAAGTCTTCCATAAACATTGTGAAGAAATGAGGGCCAAGCACACCTCTTTAATTTATTATTGCAGCTCTCGTTGGCTGTCCAAAGGCAACGTACTCGCACGTGTATATAAATTAAAAAAATGAAATTTTACATGTATTTACATGTCATACAGAATCCCATGCTGATGCGCAAAACTTTATTAATTCAGAGTTTATAATAAAATTAGCATACCCCTGTGACATATTTAACAAATTAAATGATCTTAATAAGTATTTATAGGAAAATAATACTCATATCCTACAATTGGCAGATAAAATTACTGGGTTTCAGAAGTTGATCTTATGGAAGAAAAAATTAGAAGATCAAGAAATTGACTGTTTTCCTGCTTTAGAAGGTATTCTACAAGAAAAATCGATAGAAATCCTCGGTTCCTCTTTAAAAAATATGTTACACAACAGACATGTTGTCATTGAACAAACACTGAGAAATGTTTTCCCAAAAATCTGTAGCAATATGACTGGGTCAGACAGAATCCCTCCCTAGTCATTCACACCATCAACACTTTCAACAGAGGAAGAAGAACAACCGACAGAATTGTCCTGTCATTCCAGCCTAAAGCTTCAACACGACAAGGACGTTTGAATGTTGGAGCTCAGTTTCTCATAATTATCATGCCATCAGCACTGCTGCATTAAATGTTTTATTACCATTTGCGACTTTGTACTTGTGCGAAACGGGATATTCTGCAGTTGCAGTAATTAAAAACAAGTACAGGTCAAGCATAAACTTAGAAAAAGAAATTAAAATGACAATTTCCAAATTGGAGCCCCGGTTTCATAAGCTATGCTCAAAAAAGCAAGCACATCCCTCACATTAACCAGCCAGTTATATAAATAAATATTCCTTTTTATTTTTGTGCCTATGTTTTGATTCTTTCTTAATTTCTATAAAAATTATAAATAACCTGTTACTAGTTGGGTTGGGTTGAGGGGCGTCGCAAAAAAATAGCAAAGTCCCAAGGGCGTCACAGTACGAATAAGTTTGGGAAGCCCTGTACTAACTAATAATTAGTTCACAAGTTTACTCTAAATGGTAAGTCCAATGGTTAGGACCTCTTTAACCTACCCTGTTCTTGGGAATTGTCTAGTCTAGGAGGTTAAGTGCAAACAAGCACACTGATTTTCATGATCCCCCAACTTGGCAATGTATACAGCTTTACGTTTTTTGATGACTTCTTGTACTATATCATCCATTTTAAGGTCTCAATGAATACTTCTGTTGTTGATGTACCAAAGTGCATTATTAGTGATGGTTCTGAGGGTTTTTGATTGGAAGCGTTGGATGATCTTGATGTTGGAGTGACTGGCTCCATAAAATCTTGAAATTTAAAATAGACTTACGTGCATAGAAATCGACCCACTTAAAAATTTGGTCATTTTTGATGTCTCATATTTCCTAAGCCTGTTGGACGATTTAAGTGATTTTTTTAACCTGTTATAGCCTGCTTCTTAACAATGCGACTGTAATAATGTTGTTGCTAAACAGGTAAATTTTCATTGTATACCGGGCGTACCAATCAAACTGTGTTTTTTTCTCAGAGTTCGCATCACCCTGTGGAATTATCTAGCATTTATAAAATACAGAAATTAAAATCCAACTATAGCCTCAGGTTTTCTTAACATTTTTTCTTTCAATTCATTCGCTTATGTTGGATAATAAAAAGTTAGGTACTTTAACAACTAGACATGGTCTTCATCAAGACACGGTGTTTCTAAATAAGTGCGACAAACTTTAAGGGTTAATTCTGCATGAAAAAATAATGACAGTTGGCTTTATAAACGTATGTCCGCAAATGTTTCGTTTCCGAGATACGGAATGTTGAATTTTTTTTACAAACTGATGATTTATTTTATGGCTTTAAAACCGGTTGAGATATGCCAATAAAATTTGGTGGGTTTTAAGACGTAGTTATTGCACATTTTTTGACATACAATTAAGAATTTAATATTCACCATTAGCGCGCATACGTGTAATATGACCGATCATATTACCCGTATGAACGCTAATAGTGAATATAAAATTCTTAATTTTATGTCAAAAATCCGCTATATATAACTATCTCTTAAAACCGACCAAATTTCATTTGCATATCTCAACTGGATTTAAAGCAATAAATAAATCGTCAGTTTGTGAGAAAAAAATTCAACCTCCCGGATCTCGGAAACGCAACATTTGCGAACTTACGTTTATAAAGCCAACTGTCATTATTTTTTCATGCAGAATTACCCCCAGGGCCGGCGATAACGGGCCTGCAAGGGATGCACTGCAGGCGGGCGCCCCTGATTGGGGGCGCCAAATTGAGCTTTTTTCTGCTGGTACTATACAAAATACTAATGTAAAAGAGACCGAAGGAAGCCTATGCTAGTTTTGCAGGCGGGCGCCTTATACCCTAGCGCCGGTACTGATTACCCCTTAAAGTTTGTCGCACTTATTTAAAAACACCGTGTATTTATGAAGAACATATGTCTAGTTGTTAAAGTACTTACCTTTTTTATTATCCAACATAAACGAATGGATCAAAAAACAGAATGTTAAGAAAACCTGAGGCTATATTTGGGTTTTAATTTCAGTATTTTATAAATGCTAGAATATTCCACAGGGTGTTTAATGAAAATTTGCCTGTTTACCAACAATATTATTACAGTGGTATTGTTAAGAATCAGGCTATAACAGGTTCAAAAAATCACTTAAATCGGCCAACAGGTTTAGGAAACATGAGACATCAAAATGACCAAATTTTTAAGTGGGCCGATTTCTATGCACGTTAGTTTAGTATCATATAGTTAGAGCACCAAAAGTCTTCACCAAAATCATAATAAAGATTCTACAAAAAGTGTGAAACGGAAATCAGGGAGTCATAATTTGATTTTAGGAATACTCTGGGCACAAGGGTTTTGCCGTAGGGTGCAGTGTTTTACCTGCAAGTATTAGTACAGAGGTGTAGAGATATGAACAGGGATGTCTACATGACACATGTGCTTTGTAGATTTCTCTAATGGTAGGGGAGCCCAAGCGGGGATTTTTGCAGTTACTCGAGCGCTTCAGATTATCACATGGGGAGAAACCTTGTACCCTGTAAATGTACCTCTACCGTATATTAGCTCTTAATACAGGGGAGTTCGTTAAGGGAGGGCCGAAAAAAAATTTATCCTTAGAAAAACTCGAACTTAAATGGAAGCCCCTATTTTTATTGCAGATTTGGAGTCCTTACTTAAAAATAAGTAACTTTTATTCAAGACATTAGAGAGAATTCGAGAATTAAAAATTAAAAAAGGCAAAGTCTCCACTAAAATGAAAAACTTTACTTAACTTTTTTTGGTTTTATGACTTTCTCTTCACAACCCAATAGGTCCCCATAACGCTCGAGTGACTACACAGTATGACTGAATAGGTATTTTGAATACCTTTTAAACGAGGTATCACTTGCCATAAGATCCCATTTAAAATTATCGGTCACAGTGGCTCTGTAACGTCATCTGTCACTATTACGTCACCTGTCATGACTAGTTAAGAAGCTTACATCCGTTTATTTCTTCCCTCCAAATTTCACTATTATAGGTAGGTATAAATGTTCAAAAGATACGAGGGGGGGTGGTCGGACTTTTGACTAGCACTCTATATTATAGTTACTGTTTATTTTTCGATATAGTTAGTTTAGGATTATTTTCATTTATTTTTGAAATTGGATTGTAAAAAGGGGTTCTCTCGTTAGTAAACAATTAAGAAAGTAAATAAATAAGACAATATTTATGTAATTTAGAGAAACTTTGTAACAACTGCATCCTGTATATTTTTTATAAATCATAGAATATAGCTATTACATATGCATAAAAAATAAATTATGGCCAACTTATGTTTATTTAAAACGACTTTACATATTCGACTAATTTTTAATTTAGTTCTTGAACGTACCATCCTAGCAAAAACAAATTAATTTTTTTCATTTAAATTAAATACCGGCGTGTACACGCCGCTTTCGAAAACAAACCAATTAAGACAATAAAAAGATGGCGTCATCGTTTTAATCATCTTGATCTTTTGGTACCAATTTATTTGTTGAGGATTTTGGATCGGCGTGTACACGTCCCTGCCGAATGACGCCAATTGAGAGTGGAATGATCGGTGACTTTGACAAGGTCGAGCGACTCCGCTTTGCGGCGTGTACACGCCGCATGGCGCAGAATACTTGATTTCTTAGAGGTTTTCCCCGTTTCTTATGTAAATGTGGCCTGGTTAGGTGATTTTTGTATGAAATATTGGAGTTTTATTAATTTGGTTGAAGGAATCGGACAATAATTAAGTTTAAGGACGACTATGTTATTAAATAAAATAATTAGGTTATTGGTAAAATAATTGCAGCAGTGTCAATTTTAAAAATTATATTATGTATAGAACCTTCCAAAAAACGTTTCATTCTTTCAATTGCAGGTGAAATAGACCAGGTCATTTAGCACAAAATAAATCCATTTTTAAATACAGCACCTCTAAACTTCCGTTTTGCTTTTCTGGTTGGTACGATGTCAAGAAGAAAGTCTACTATACAAAAATGAGAGAAAACGCGTAGTTGTATTTTAAAGTGCATACAATTCATCTAAAAGTGCATAAACATGTCAATATGAGTGTATTAAGGTCCAGATTTTATTACTCAGGGGTTTTTGAGGTCGCTGAAGACGAATACGGCATCAGAACCGACCACCATATCACCTGGTACTTGGTACCAAGGTTCACTGCTAAGGTACGTTATCTAGAGTTTCGAGTGTTTTCGACACTAAATTGATGCAAACAGATTACACAGGGGGTTTTTGGGGTTGATGAACACGAATATGCCATCAGAACCGACTCCCGGTGCACCTGGTGCCCAAAGACCCTCCAAACTCCAGATGATAGCACACCTTAGCAGTGACCTTGGACACCAGGTGGTCCAGGGGTTAGTTCTGTTAACGTATTCGTATTCAGAGACCCCAAAAACCGCCTAGTAATCTAGTTGCATGCATTCAGTGCCGAAAACCTTGAAAACTCCAAATATGGCGTTTCTTAGAAGTGACCGTGAGCACCAGGCGCTCAGTTCTGATGGCGTATTCGTGTTAATCAACCCCAAAAACCCTCCATGTAATCTGTTTCAATCAATTTAGGTCCGATCCTGTGCCTATTGTATACGTGTGACATTCCAGAGCTAGAACGAAACACTATTAGACGGAGGGGCAGCGCTGAAAAATCTCTTTGAATTTACTAAAGCTAAATTTTTCACAATTGATTACTGTGAGTGTGTAGAGAAACATACTGCGGTCGGTCAAGCGAAACGTAGAACAGGGGTTACTGAGAGGGTATCAAAGTTGCTTTCCTACGAAGGTAATTATTTCCATTTACTAAGGCTGAAAATCAGTACACACATTCTAAATTAAATATAAATAAAAGTTATTATAGTCGGTCAGCTGTATGACGGGACAGAGCCGGTTGGTCCGCCCCAATAGTCGATTGAGGAAATGAAGCATTTTGGCTCACAATTATTTCTTTCAGCATGGATTTACTTGAAATTTTCACAGAAGGTAGGGAATAGTCCAAGGATAATTTTCTATATCATGCCGCTATCATACGCTAAAACCTTGGGGGTGGTTGCCACCCCATCTCGGGGGTCGAAATTTTTTATTGAATTTTAACCATATAATTCGATGGAAAAAGTGATGCTAAGAAAAAAATGTTTTTTACATTTTCTTCGTAAAACTAATATTTTTCGAGTTATTCGCGCTTAAAAATAACAAAATTGGAAAGAAATCCTTTGTAAAAGGTATAAAATGTTTTTATTAAAAATCCCTTAAAAGGGCTACATCACAACAAAACGTTTTCGATTTTTATAAAAAATCATCATCAGTGTTCGATAAACTGGATGCTAGCTGAGCCACAAAAGAAAAATATCTGGGTAAAAACCAACTATTCTTTTGTGGCTCAGCTAGCATCCAGTTTATCGAACACTGATGATGATTTTTTATAAAAATCGAAAACGTTTTGTTGTGATGTAGCCCTTTTAAGGGATTTTTAATAAAAAAAAAATTTTATACCTTTTACAAAGGATTTCTTTCCAATTTTGTGATTGATGGTATACAGCCAACTACAGGAAAACCTTTTCTTTTCCTTGTGGATTTTTTAAAAATAACAGTTTTTCGACGAAGAATGCGACTTTTTTAGAGGGTTTTTTTGAGAATACTGTGTACTGAATACTTTCACTGTAATGAAAATCTATCTGTATAGAGATATTATGAAGTAAAAGGTAAAAAATACCAAATTGCAAAAAATCAATTTTTCTTTAACTCCAATTTTTTCAAAATGAGGCATTTTAAATAGGTCAAACTCCTTAAGTGTATTGATAACATAAATATAAAAGGAACTACAAAAAGGTGAAGACCAATTTTGATTTAGGAAGGTAGTTAGGGGGTTGTTTTCACTGATTTTTTCGTAGAGAAAAGCAGGTACCGATATTTTTTTGATTATAAGTCGCTCAATTTTTATGCTAGTAACTTTTTTTTTATTATTTTTTGAAAGGTCTAATTGTATACTTGAAAAAGATTACTTAAGTTTTCCTTAAAAAATGCAAATTTTTCCCATTATTTGGCTTTGAATATTTCAAATTATGCGTTTGACGAAAAAAGCTAACCTTTAACATGCTGTATCTCGGTTTGTATTGGTCTTAAAGATATTATAGGAAAAGAATTTGGTTTGTGTTACTAAAAGATACAATTTCCGTATCCACAGTTTTTTTGATAAAATGCATATTTTTCGAGGTACATATTCTCTAAAAAGCCCTCTAAAAAAGTCAATTTTTTCGTCGAAAAACTTTTATTTTCAAGCGCGAATAACTCGAAAAATATTAGTTTTACGAAGAAAATGTAAAAAACATTTTTTTCTTAGAATCACTTTTTCCATAGAATTACATGGTTAAAATGTAATAAAAAATTCCCACCCCCGAGATGGCAACCACCCCCAAGATTTTAGCGTATGACAGCGGGATGATATAGAAAATGATCCTTGGACTATTTCCTACCTTCTGTGAAAATTTCAAGTAAATCCATGCTGGAAGAAATAATTGTGAGCCAAAATGCTTCATTTCCTCAATCGACTATTGGGGCCGACCAACCGGCTCTGTCAAGTCATACAGCTGACCAACTATAATAACTTTTAGTTATATTTAATTTAGAATGTGTGTACTGATTTTCGGCCTTAGTTAATGGAAATAATTACCTTCGTAGGAAAGCAACTTTGATACCCTCTCAGTAACCCCTGTTCTACGTTTCGCTTGACCGACCGCAGTATGTTTCTCTACACACTCACAGTAATGAATTGTGAAAAATCTAGCTTTAGTAAATTCAAAGAGATTTTTCAGCGCTGCCTCTTGGTCTATATTGCCACCTTCGCGAATGATACATTAATACATTAGCGATAGGAGACACTACACTAGTGAAGAAGCGACTGATAATTTGCAACTATCAGTAAATACAATAAATACATGAACCAGAAAATGGCGAACAAAATTAAATGAAACTAAATCTGCACACAATAACTTTCAAATAAAAAAATAGAAAATTTACCAGTTAGAATAAATGGACCGGACTGGACGCCAGCTTTGATCTCCTTGATCGGTGTACACTTCTTCTTGTTTTACTCTGAAACATCTATTCGCAATGTATGATTCTATAAGGACACGAAATATAAGGTGTCAAAATTTTATCCAATAAACAAACATCACCAAAGCATTATTAAGGGCTGAAATTTGGTCAATTTTTCAATGAAGTTTCAGTTTTTCATTTAAAATTTAATTAAGTTTAGTATATGCATAATTAACATTGTGGAAACTTATTAAAGTTAGTAAACCAAAAGAAAGTTGGTGAAAAATGAAAAAATGAAAGATGAACTGAAAACTGATAACTAAACTTCAAAATTGAGCGCACTGGAAAAACTAGAACATCTCGGGTTTATGTAACGTAGATCTTTTTTTTAATTTCGAATACAATTTTTTTCGATTTGTTTTTATTTTTTATGAATCAATTAAATTTTCTTTACATATATTGAGAGAATACAATGTTTGAAACTGGGAATTACTTTAATTGTACATATATTATGATATTAATTATAGTTTATCAATATTTTATATTATTATATATTATATAGAGGTTTCGACTTATTTGTTCCGCTAAAAAAATTAAAAACCAGTTCTTTGCAGTTTGTTTTAATGATAGATTAAGACCATTTATTAATATATTTAAAGAAGACTAAATTAAACTGCATACGCAGCATAACTTATTTGGTAGAAGGGATGATTTCTCATGATTTTCTCGTTTAAGAAATTAATGTAAACAAGTCCCCTCTCAATGTTATAGTAACTATTTGAATAATATTGAGATTGGGATTCTATATGATCTCAAACCTTTTTGGGAATATATAAATAACAAATGAAAAAATTAAAATCTGCCATCTAGTATGTTCTATGGTAATAGTACAGGTGAAAATAATCAAGACATAGTTAATTTATTTGGTAGTTTTTTCTCAAGTATATATTCTAATTCTAAAACTAATCAGATTCCAAATTTGATCTACGAGAAGAGGGTCAATGTGAATAATAATTGTATGTAGTAAGTAAGCTCTTATTTATAATTAATAATGTTTGTAAGTTCAAACATTGTATTTATAATCGTGTAAAACCTCGTATGCCATTATGTCCAGTATGACCAATGCCCAATGCGTTCTTCCTATTATGACATACGGAGCAGAAACTTTCACGCTCACAAAAACAACAGCACTAAAAATGTGAGTGGCACAAAGGCGCATGGAAAGATCGATTTTCGGCGTGACAAAAAAAAGACATAATAAGGAACCAAGACCTAAGGAAAAGATCAGGTATCACTTATGTCGTCGAACGCATAGAAGAGCTGAAATGGAATTGGGCTGTCCACGTAGCGAGGCTAAAAAACCCAATACGGACCAGAAAACTAATTGACTGGCGCCAAGAGAAGATAAACGCAGCAGAGGACGGCCACCAACACGCTGGATGGACGACATTAAACGAATGTCCAAGAAATGGCAACAAGGCTCCACAGAGCCGTGGAGAGTGGCGAAAAATGGGAGAGACCTATGTTCAGCAGTGGACGGAAGAGGTTGCGTGATGATGATGAAAACCTCGTATAAAAAATCGTTTTTTGTGCATAAAATTGAATGCAATGCATTGCGATGCGCCTTTTATGCGATAATTAATATTCAATTTGTATTCAATGTGCATTGTAATTGTTTTTTGTTTTTTTTTTTTGGAAAACCAGACCGTAGATGATCCCGGAAACGGCCGTTACAGAAAAATATGGAAGGATGATGTTAAAGCCAATTCATCCAAGATGAAGAAGATTTAGCATTAATAATTACGATTATTTGTGATAGTTCACGAAGAAAATGACAATTTTTAATGACAACAAACACAATATTTTTAACAAAATCACAGTAACATCGAAAATAAATATCAATTTTTTTCTCAAATCTTATTATTCTCAGACCTAATCGAAAAAGTCGAACCCATGTTCGGAAATCGACCACAAAAAGGACAAACATCTGACAAAAACAATCAACTTAAAAAGAACTCTGACAAATATACACTGCTCAACAATTGAGGTGGATATTTTTATTCATCGTAATTTTCTCTTAAAAAATATTCCGATCAAATTGTAATGGATACGGCCCTGAATAAAAATAAGGTCAATGCTTTTACTTTTACTTTTTTCGTTTTATTTTTCTTTTCCGTAAATAAAAATACGGTTTAAGATATAAATAATATAGTAGTTTATTATTGACAGGTTTGAGTGTGGGAGTGAGAGCTGGATCATACAGTCTTCGTCCAGCAATTAACATATATGTTCATTACTTTTTAAAACGTTTTTATATACTTGGCTTGGTTGTTTTCACGGTCTACGCAAATTTTGTAATCCATTTTAAAAATAGTTCTAGGCTACCTAGGTACCTGAAATTTTCAGAATAGCTTAGAACTAGCTAACAATGCAATATTTAACTGCTATGATACAGGGTGATTGATTAGTGGGGTAAAGCTCCGTAGATCCAATATAGTAATGGATAGCGATAAAAGTTAATAACAAAAATTGTAGAGAACTTTAAACTTCACATTGCAAAATTAGTTAGAATGTTACAGGGTGTTAGATAACATAGTGACAGATCAAAGTTATGTTTTTTTAAATGAAACACCCTGTATTTTATTTTATATTCAAAATCTTCTTAACTTCTCCATTACAAAAATATAAAGGTTTAATATGTTATACACGGTATTTACAAAGTTATAACCAATTTTATATGAAAATCGTAACAAATTTAACTTCTTACTTCTTTACGTGCCATCTCCGCGACGGAGGTTGGCAATCATCATTGTTATTCTCACTTTCGACACTACAGCCCGAAAGAGTTCAGTTGAGCTGCATCCAAACCATTCTCTGAGATTTCTCAGCCAGGACATTTTTCTCCTACCTATGACCTTCCTTGAATCTTTCCCTGCATAATTAATTTTAGGAGTTCATATCTGTCACCGCGTGTTATATGACCCAAGTCATATCAACAAATTTAACTCCCTGTATAAATAAAACTAAGCACAACGGCAATGGTTTATTAATGCCATATTTTTTATTTATTGTCAAAATTTTCATAAATAATCGATATTTCTCATTTTCTTTATATTGAATACAGGATGAGTCAAAACGCAAGTACATTATTTTCTCAGTAATTTTAAATGAAACACCCTCTACTTTATATCACTATCGAAAAGTACCATTACCGTACTTTAATTTTTATATAACATTCCCTATGTCTAAATTTATTAGTTTTCGAGATATTTTCATTTTTCAGAGCAAATTATTAGTTACGGGTATAAATCTATCCAAATTTTAGGCAAGCCATGACTGAATTGTCTAAAACTAACAGTTTACGATTACTGATTATTAATCTGTAATCAAAGTTGGCCACAATTTTTGTTGTTAACTTTTATTGCTATCTGTTACTATAACGGATCTACGGAGCTTTACCCCACTAACCAATCACCCTGTATGGATAAATCGATTTTTTTAAAATTCCAAACTATTTTAAAAATATGACTAATGCAATGATATTTTAAAGTACGTTAATAAATCGATATCTACAAATTGATGGTGGGTCAGTGGCATTAGACTGCAGATCGAGAGTTCCCTAGTTCGAATTTTTTTAATAAATAATTAAAAGTTGATATACTTAAAATTCGTATTTTATAAGTTAATTATCATATATAAATATTATATATACCATTTTAAACAACCGTGGTATTATAAAAAGTACTTTTTTATTATAGTGTAATTTTTGTAATGTTAAGCATTTTATATTGTCAAATTATTTTATATTCTCTCCTATAAATAATAAAAACGCTTTATTTTCAAAAAGTTCTGTTTTATAAAAGTGTAATTATTTATAAAGTAGGTCTACAACTTTATATTTTTTTATTAAACTTCAGTTTCGAGTTTGTGTTGAAGTTTTCCTACTTTTTCTTTCACTACAGGAGCGTTTTTTTGGCTTATTTCAGATGCCCCTGAAGATGCTCTGAGAGCGAAAGTGCTTAGGACTTGGGCAATATTTAATAAAGAACTGTGCTCGATATCTGCCGTTTATTTGCAAAAGTCATATTCCAGCATTCAACCATATCTTATTTTCTTGAAATTTTTCATAATTTTATATTATTTGTTTATTTTATTAAAAAGTATTTTTGAAGTTATTCTTCTTTAGGCGCGATTGAGAGTAAAATTTTTCATAAATCTGCGCGCATGCGCACACAGACTGTATGTAGTTCGTTTCTAATCTTTCAAGATAGTATCTGTATCAGCGTAAATAAGTCATTAAAAGAACATATTAGTGTTTTTAGTAAATGTATTATTTATTATAATTTTTGTGTCTTTGAATTTCTCTTCTTTTGTAGTAAGATAATAAAATATGTAGGTATAACATTTCTATCACGATACCACTCAATATATTTATCACCGTGTTGTGTAATTATATCCGAAACTTACGCGTCAATTACAGGAGACTCGGTGGTCTAGTTGTTGAGCGTTTGAGTTGTTGAGCGGTCAGAGATTGAAAGGACCCGGGTTCCAATCCTAGACGATTCATTTTTTTTATTTTTGGTTGTTTTAATAGAAATTTTAATAACAGAATAGAATAGAATAGTAGAATACAAATAACCTGTTAAGTATATTTACTTCGTTAAAATTATATAATAGAAGAAGAATAACTTCTTACGCGCGTACAAAGTACACACACATTCTTTTTTTTTGTTTCCTTTAACTATCAAACATAAAGACCACTACCAAGACTAAAGTTTCTGTTTAACATATTTGACTTTTATTTATTTCGAACGTTAACATCTGTAGCATAGATATTTTTCTTATATCCACTTGACTTGTTGAGCAGTGTATATTCCAACAAAATTTTTGTATTTTCTTTCTAATATTCTCCGAAATAATTTCAAATCTGATAAACATTGAAACAGGTAGATATATTTTTCAAACATAGTTATAAAAAATTAATAAAAATACAATTTTAAATCTATTGTGTTTTTGTTTTTTCTGTTGTTTTGGCAAGACTAAAAAATATTGCTAAATATTTACGTTGGTGTTCACATAAATCATGGGATGTACTAGTCGCTTTTTGATATGGCGTATTATTTGAAATAAATCTGATAAAATCAGAAGTAAATATACAGGGTGGCAGCTTTGAATGTAAAGCTGGGATCCAATTAGTAGATGAGAAATAGTTGCAACAAATTTAAATTTTAGCATATTTTTTAAATCCTATGTTTATGGTATATTGGATAAATAAATGATATTTTTTTAACATTTATATGACATTGAGTGTGTTTAATTTCCTTGTTATATCCTGGATGGAGTAAGCAACTAGAGATACCAGAAGCCACAAACCAAAGGTAATGCATCAAAAATAAAATAGCCCTGAGAATAAAGTTTATTAGAAAATTTAATTTAAATTTGGTTTTGTTTTACATAAGCAGTAATTAAAATAATTGAGTAATTAATTAAATTAGGAATTTGCTGATGCCATCCTGGATGGAGTAAGCAACTAGAGATACCAGAAGCCACAAACCAAAGGTAATGCATCAAAAATAAAATAGCCCTGAGAATAAAGTTTATTAGAAAATTTAATTTAAATTTGGTTTTGTTTTACATAAGCAGTAATTAAAATAATTGAGTAATTAATTAAATTAAGAATTTGCTGATAAATCTCATAAAAGATAAAAATACAGAGCATAACAATATGTGTTGCACCAGGTCAAGCAACCGGACGCCTACAAGAAAACTTATAGACGACCTAGCACTGAAAGGTGTCGACACCTTCATATACCTAGGCTCGTTACTAACTAAAGATAACAATGTCAGTGAAGAAATTAAAAGGAGAATAGTGCTCGCCAATAAGTGTTACTATAGTTTAAGAAGACAGATGGCCTCAAAACTACCTAAAAAATTAAATGGACTGTCTATAAAACATAATAAGACCAGTACTAACATAGGTATGGTTCAGAAACTTGGCCACTCCCACAGAATGACCAAGAACTGCTCAAACGTTTCGAGCGAAAAATCCTAAGAAGAAAATATGGAGGAATAAAAAAACAAGGTTTGTGGCGCACACGTTACAACGTTGATAGAAGATTTGGAGAACCTGCCGTTGTAAAATTCATTAAGGTAGCATGCCTTAGATGGATAGGGGGCAATTAATCAGGTGAGAGGAAGATGCCATAGTCAGAAAAGTTTTTGACCGAAGAGGGCCAATAGGACAACGAGAAAGGGGACGACGGAGACTTAAGTACCAAGACAACCTAGAGAATGATTTAAATTCTATTGGAATTAGAGCATGGAGAAGAGTTGCCAAAGACAGGGGCGAATGGAGGATTGTTCTGAAGAAGGCTTTGGCTTATCAAGAGCTGTGATGTCACTTATGATGAAGGCGTGCCACGTCACGTTCTGTTAGATCCCAGCTTAAGACTAAAGAGTAGACTGTATATAGAAATTTGGGTAAGAATTAAATTGCTTATTGATATTTTGCTAAACTATATTTACTTAAAAGCATCCACAAGTGTTTTCGATAAGAAAAAAGTTTCATTTAAAAAGTAATTAAGTATGAGAATATGGTATATCCAGGATATACCGACTTTCTCACTTGGCTGGTTTCATGTTTACCTACCATCATTCAATGGATTTTACAGAAACAAGAATCTTGCTTTCCCAAACTCTGGTAAACACATTTTTTATACCCTTTTCTCACGTCACTGAATTATTTCCTTTGTTATACTTATTTTAAAATTCAATTGTGCAATTACGTTACCACCAGAAAGAATATCCTAGTCCTATTTATAGGCAAATGGCTAGGATTTCCCATTATTTCAAGACTTCTTTAGAAAACACCTTGGGTTTTGCTGGTTTGCGGAATATTGAAACCCACAATATCAACAAAAAAATTCTAAAATAAAACCACACACAACATTCAAAATGTAATATTTACCTTATATAACAAGAATTATTGACATTTTGATGAAAGAGGTAATAAATACATTAATCAGAATTTTATGTGGAAAATAATAATTATTGTAGGGATAAATTAACAGTAGATAACTAATAAAAGTCAAATTTACCGGAGAAAGAAATTAAGAAAAAATTTTTTCCGCAATTAAAATATAGTCATTTTGCTTGTGGTTAGTGCAAATTTCGTAGATTAAACATTGTGAGATTCCATTGTAGAATACAATTTTGAGCGTCCGGTTTGGGGGGGAGATAATGGAAAAGTCGATAAATTAGTAGCTTTTTACGTTTTTTCGTCAATATTTCTAAAACTATGCTGTTCTATACAGAACTATGCTGTTCTATGTTCTATACAGAAATGTTTTACATAAAATTTAAAACAAAAAAGATCCTATACATAATTGTTATAAAATCAACGGTTCCAGAGTTATGGAGGGTGAAAAGTGGAGGTTTTCGATGCTTTTTATATTTATTGGGCAATTTATAATATTACTGATGAGAGAAATTTTCTTTAACAGGATTGTGTTTTGTAAATAAAATTTGCTATTTCACTGGCCGATGGTATGTTAGTGATAAGCCCTTGAAGAAACGTCAACCTCACCACCCAAAATCATCATCAATTGCCCAAATAATATAAAAAGTATCGAAAACCTCAACTTTTCACCCTCCGTAACTCTGGAACCGTTGATTTTATAACAATTATGTATAAAACCTTTTTTGTTTTAAATTGTATGTAAAACATTTTTATATAGAACATTGTTTATACTAAAGCATAGTTTTAGAAATATTGACGAAAAACGTAAAAAAACTACTAATTTACCGACTTCTCCTCCATCTCCTCCCCAAACCGGACGCTCAAAATGGTGTAACTTTTTACGGAACAATATGTGGGCCATATAGATCAACATGGTGTTGGAGGAAAACTTTTACTTTAAATGTTTGGGTTAGGCCTTTTTTTAACCAGTTATACCTCCGTAACTTTGGAACCGTTCATTTTAGAAGGATTGTGCATATTCCCTTTTTTATTTGAAATTTAATGTAAAACATTTTTGTGTACAAGGTTGTTCAGGCTTAACCGCATATTTTTTGAAATATTGACGAAAAACGTAAAAAACTACGAATTTACCGATTTCTCCCCCCTCTCCCCCCAAACCCGACGCTCAAAATGGTGTGACTTTTTTCTGAACATTATGTGGACCATATAGAACAATTTGGTGTTGGAGGATAACTTTCACTTTGGATGACTGGGTTATGCCATTATTTGGATCCATTGTATCGTACTAATACATGGACCAGAAAATGGCGAATAAAATTGACGAGTGAGACTAAATCTGCACACATTAAGTTTATAAATAAAAAAAATAGAAAATTTCCTAGTTAGAATTACTGATACCCAAGTTCCTAACCCAGTTATGCAACATCAGCAAAATACTTGGGCATCACCCTAGACGCAAAGATACGTTAGAAAGTCCATGTCAAAAAAGTGGAGAACTTGACATTAGATATAAGAAATTGTATTGGTTGATTGGAAAAATTCAACATTATCCATTCATATCTAATAAATTATTCATTTACAAGCAAGTATTGAAGCCAGTATGGGTATATGGGTGCCAACTTTGGGGTTGGACCAAAGCTAGTAACCTACACATTATCCAGAGATATAAAGACAAAGTACTGAGGAACATTGTTGATGCTCCTTGGTATATCCGTAACAGCAACCTTCACCAGGACCAGGGTATGGAAACTATGACCGAAGTAATCACGAGCAGATGCTGCATATGGGTCATTCCACGAATATACGACTCTCTTGGATTATCACGACAACGAATATTTTAGTGTACAACTACGAAAGTAAATGGCTCTAATAATTATTTCAATAAACAGCAATGTAATTTTCAATTTACTTTCATTCTTCTTATTTTATACAGCAAAATATTCGTTGTCGAGATAATTCAAGAGGGTCGTATATTCGTGGAATAGGGTATAGTCATGTGAATGTCAAAGCAATCCAGCTTCTTGACAACACTGAACTAAAGGAAGACTCATGAACTAAAGGGAGGGACAAAACCATTTGAGTTAGTGTAAATGTGTAACAGTTTAGTGTAAAAAGCAGAGCATAGTGCTGTGATGTTAGTTGTAGGTAGTGAATTAGTTGATAGATAAAATAAGAGTACATTGAAAGGAAGGGGAACATGAAAGGAAGCCCTAACAAAATTTGGAGAAAAATGGCCAATATTATTAGACGGCTATTGAAATACTTGGGAAAACGTCAGGAAAGAAGTTTGAGGATAAAGAGACTTGGTGGTGGTCAAATGAAGTACAAGGAAAAATAAAAGAGAAGGGAAAATTATATAAAAAGTGGCAAGAAACCAGTTCGGACATAGATCTTCAAACCTATACGGTCGCCAAAAAGGAAGCGAAAGTAGCAGTAGCAAAAGCTAAAGCAGAAGCGTATTCAAACCTATACGATCAACTTGATACCAGGGAAGGCGAAGCAAAGATATATAAAATAGCCAAACAGAGAGCAAAGAAAGCAAGAGATTTTAATCAGATTAGGTGTATCCGAGATGAAAATAATAAAATACTAATTCACGAAAAGGATGTCAAAAAGAGATAAAGAAAGTATTTTGACAGTTTATTAAATGAAGAATTTGACAGACAGCCTGTGGAGTTAACGGAGACAGTAACAGCAATGGTTACCAGAATAACAAACGAGGAAGTGGCTCAAGCGCTTCAAAAAATAAAGAAAGGAAAAGCAATCGGATTAGGTGATATTCCTGGGGAAGTATGGAAAGCATTGGGAGAGACAGGAATAAGTTGGCTAGCAGGTCTATTTAATAGAATTATGGAAGTTGGACAAATGCCAGACGAATGGAGAAGCAGTATATTAGTACCAGTCTACAAAAACAAGGGAGACATACAACAATGCACAAACTACAAGGCTATAAAACTACTTAGCCACACCATAAAAATATGGGAGAGAGTAATTGATAAACGGATACGTGAAGAAACCGAAATATCCGATATAATAATCAATTTGGCTTTATGCAGGGCAGATCAACAACAGATGCAATTTTCATTGTAAGGCAACTGATGGAAAATACAGGAATAAAGAGACCAACGCTCATATGGTATTCATTGATCTTGAGAAATCATATGATAGAGTTCCTCGAGAGATTCTGTGGTGGGCACTTAATAAGAAAGGAGTCCCTGGCGAATATGTAAAGATTGTGAGAGATATGTATGAGGGAATAACGACTAGTGTTAGGACAGGTGTGGGAGAGACTGATAAATTTCAGGTGAAAGTAGGATTGCACCAAGGCTCGGTGCTTCCTACTAAGTTCCTATTTATTCTCTTTAGTTTTGGACCAGATAACAGCGAAGCTACATTCCATGGTACTTAATGAATGCTGATGATTTAGTGTTAATAGGAAATAGTGAAAGAGACTTAGAACAAAAACTGGAATAGTGGAGACAAGCTCTGAAGGAAAAAGATTTAAAACTTAGTAGGACAAAAACAGAGTATTTGGAATGTTCATTTAAAGATGGAGTTACTACAAATAATATTGTATCTTTGGATGGTGAAATGATTGTGAAAAGCAATAGTTTTAAGTACCTAGGATCGGTATTACAGAGTAATGGAACAATAGACGGAGATGCATGCAGTAGAATTAGGGCTGGATGGATGACGTGGAAGGAAGCGAGTGGTGTGTTGGGTGACAAAAAAATTCTAATGCAGCTGAAGGGAAAATTCTATAAAACAGCCATAAGACCGGCTATAAGGTACGGAACTGAATGTTGGGCAGTGAAAAAGAAAGAGGAACAACGAATGCATGTGGCGGAAATGAGAATGCTTAGATGGATGAGTCTAGTGACAAAGAAGGATAAAATTAGATATAAGTATATTAGGGGAAGTCTAGGTGTGGCACCAATTGATGTAAAAATGAGAGAGCATAGGTTAAGATGGTTTGGTCATGTTCAACGTCGAGATGTTAATCACCCAATACGAAGAATAGCTGAAGTGCAGATGCCTGGAAGGAGTAAGAGAGGAAGACCAAAGAAGACCTGGGGGAGACGATAAGGCAGGACATGTTGGTAAAGGGAATTAACATTGATATGATCCAAGATATATTTGTGTGGAGAAATGCAATTAGAGAAGCCAACCCCGCATAGGGATAAGGCAAAGAGAATGATGATGATGATCTAATAAATTATTCATTTACAAGCAGGTATTGAAGCCAGTATGGACATATGGGTGCCAACTTTAGGGTTGTACCAAAGCTAGTAACTTACACATTAACCAGAGATTTAAAAACAAAGTACTGAGAAACATTGTTGATGCTCCTTGGTATATCCGTAACAGCAACCTTCACCAGGACCTGGGTATGGAAACTGTGACCGAAGTAATCACGAGAATAGCTGGAAATCACGAGCAGATGCTGCATAGTCATGTGAATGTCAAAGCAATCCAGCTTCTTGACAACATTGAAGTAAACGAAGACTCGTGAACTAAAGGGAAGGACAAATCCATTTGACTTAGTGTAAATGTGTAACAGTTTAGTGTAAAAAGCAGAGCATAGTGCTGTGATGTTAGTTGTAGTGCATTAGTTGATAGATAAAATAAGAGTAAGCCATAGGGTAAGCCCTTAGGTTTAAGTATTTGTTGTTTATTAAGTTATTTCAGAAAATAACTGATAATTGGCCATTTGTGATCAGATAGCAGTACACAAACACCGTAGAGGTGCTATAAAAAAAATAAATAAAAATAAGAAAGTTACAATATCTCGAACACGTAAAGAGGAAATAGTTATATGGAATGCTAAAATTGATAATATAGGGAAAACTAAGAGTTGGAAGCAGTATAGGAGAGTGTCCTGGTTGAAAAATTTAAGGGTCTGATTTAAATGCAGTTCAAATAGAACTCTTCAGAGCAGCTGTAGATAGAGTAAAGGTAGTGATAATTATATCCTGGCCCTGGATGGAGAGACGGCCCTTAAAGAAAGAAAATTCTAGTATTATTGTCACTAGTAACAGACCCAAAGGATTTCCATCCCGTATAGTTACAACAATCTAGCCTTTTCGTTATTAAAACATTAACAAATTGATGATTACTCTTTAAAAAATTATACTGCGATCTAAAACAATTAAAGAAACACGGATTTGATTGAACGGCAGGCCTCAGTAATTGACATCAATTGATTTTAACCAGTGGCACAAGCAATGGCAGTGGCACACAAACAACCGTCAACCGTCTTAATTTTTAATATGCGAAACATTTGGCCTTTGAACGAACGAATCACGTCATTTTCTAGTCACGAGGTTGATTTTGAGTAAATAGAAATTCGACCGGTTTGAGGATTCTTTCCCCCTCGGTCCCCCTTCAGCCCCGAGAGGGTCGGAGAAAACGAGTAACTGGAACGTATAGAGATGGACGACGAACTGATATAGAGATGCTTTTAAAAACGCATATTTGTTCAGAGAAATAAGGAAAAATATATCCTGTTGGTGACACAACCCCCTTCAGGCGGAAACCAAATTTTTTGAGTATTATGGACATTTATAATAACATCCTATATGTTTCCTGCAGCCGATTTTGATTATATACATAGTTATAAACAAATAAAGATCAAAAAACGGCAAATTTTCGCTTTTTTCGTTTATTACCAAAAATTTAAGCATTTTAAACAAATTTGAGAGTAAGAAACTCATAAATCGTATAAAAACTTCAATATGGCTTTCTCTGAATATGTAGATCCTTATTGGTTGCTTACAAAATTGCAAAATAAATCATAAATTTTGAGTTTTTATAAATATTCATAACTTATGTAAAAATTAACTTAGAACCTTCTTATTACACGGAATGCTGAGACTTCTGGTGCTTAAATAATAAACTTTTGCATGGAAACCATACAATTCATCGGACATCAAGGCAGTGCCGTCATAAGTTTGCATTACCAAATTATTTTTGATATCAAAAAATTTTAGTCCGTCCTTTAAAATACCCAAAAAATATATTCTGTCTTATGACTTCTACTTATGTCTGAAAACCTAAAAAGCCTCTCATAAAAAATATTAGACGTAACGCGTATCGAAGAACAATTGATAATTGTGAATGACATGTTACCTCTATCAGTAGTTGCGTCTACTTCTACCGAAAAGGATCAAAATGTAACTACTAATTGATTCTTTCATACTGTGCTGTTTTAGGTACGCCGCGAAATCTCTTCTAGACAGAAAGTAAATTATAAAATTCCAGATCGTATTTGCTAAACAATTTTATTTGTTCTCTATAATTAACTTGATTTAACGAATGCTCCGATTCATCCTGTCTCCTAAATGGTAATTCCTGGCAACTTAAAAAAACTACAATATCAAGAATTAAACGACGTAAAACTACTTATTTCATAGTTTCATTCCGGGCGCGCTAGCAAGGTACGTGGCTAGGTACGTGCCTTGCTGCCGTTTGCAGATCACCGATCGGCAGATTGGTATCTGTCGGATTTACCATTCAAATGAATACGGGGAATGTATAATTGGTTGCCTATCGGCTAATATTCCATATATTCTTATTACAAGCAAATCGTCAATCTGGGGACGGCTTGCCAAAGCGGGCCTATCGCAATCGGGTGCATGGCTATAGGATCATTAATTTGAAAAGTCTCGTACGCACAGCGCACAGGGATCACTTAACGTATCGGATCGATCGAATTCTTTTATTAACAATGAATAAAATTTAGTTTGGATTCGCTCAAAGATATTTTTTTATTTCACAGAAACGAATATCATCAACTCTGATTAAAATAAATATTTAAAAAAATCTGTAATGTTACCATAAATGTGTGGGTCGGCTGTTTTCTCCACTGGTTGTAGTCGTCTAAATTAATTTCTTTAACCTTATCTTCTTTTTCGTTGCTTAAGTTCATTATATCCCCGATATCTGACAAATTTTCAACTAATTCTTGTATTTCTGTGACCGTTAAATATTTTTCATCCAATAAATCTTCTTCTTTCCGGTCCTGTTTTTCCTTTCACTGTCCCTTGTATAACCAATCGCATCAACTTATATTTTTCATTTCTTAATATGTGACCAAAGTAGCTGATTTTTATTTCCTTCACAGTGTTGAGGAGTATTTTCTTTTCTTTTTTCATATTTTTTAATGTTTCCGTGTTCGTTACGTGTTGTGTCCATAATATTTTCCAGATTTGTCGATAACACCACATCTCAAAGCTGGCCATCCCTTTTACAGTTGCGTCAGCAAATGTCCAGGCTTCAACCCCATATAAAAGGGCAGAGAATACGTAACATTTCATAACTCTAGTTCTAATTTATATTCCCACTTATCAGTACCAAATAACAATTTTAATATAAATATTATTTTATAGTTTATATTAAACACCTTATATTAAATATTTTTAATGTTATTATCACTTTTAAATGGAAATTTTTCTAATTATGTAATTTTTAAATTATTTATCTACTTGAACTCGTTATGGGAAAGGTTATTATTGTATTTTTATGCATTTTTGTCGCACGTGGATGGAAATAATATAAAACAACAAATGATTTTTCTAACATCAAAGAAATTTATGTGCTTATTGTTTGTCAATTTTAATCATAGTTGACTTGATTGATTAATGGTATTATCTTATGCTAAAAGTATTAGTTAAAGGTAGATATTACAATAGATAAATAGCAATTAATAATGTAAAATTTTAGTTAACAAATTATATTCAAAACACCTGGACAGCCACACAAATAGGTATATACTATTATGCTCTATATTTTCTTTCTGTTAAGAGATTGATCAGCATCTTATTAATTTGATTAATTAATTGAATATTTTAATTACTACTCATGGAAACAAAACCAAAATGTAATAAAACTTTCCAATAAAATTTATTCTTAGGGCCATTTGATTTTAAAGTATTACCTTTAGTTTGTGGCTTCTAATATTTCTCGTTGCTCCCTTAATCCAGGACAAAACACAGAAAATAAATGTACTCAAAATCATGTAAATTCTACAAATATTATTTATTTATACGCTATCTGCTATACCATAAATATACGATTCCAAATGTACGCTAAAACTCAATTTTGTTGTAAAAATTTCTTACCTAATAAATTAATCTTCAATTCTACTTTCTCCTTTTTTTTTACAAATTTTCCTTTAAAAGATTCGGTAGACTGTTCTTATTATTATAAAAATAAAAATTTTAGTTTTCACCTTTTTAAATAGATTACTTATATCTTCTATGAATTTATGAATGATTATGCAGTAAAATTGTTAAATTAAAACAAATATGGTATGTAATATAAAACAACACTCTCCTTTTTACAAATGATCTGACTAACCTTTTTAATCTTCTATACTTCTTATCATGGATTGTGTTGTCCTCGGTTCCCCCACACGTGCTCCTTCGGATGCTGCGACTCTCCTTCTCTTCCAACTACTTCACCAACAAACAGCACTCGCTCGAAATCTCTCCTCAATTTAGTCTCTGACTCGATACAAACAATATCAATCTTTTTACTTAAAAAATTTTTTTCTCAGCTCGATATCTTGTGCAAAATTGATAAAAACCGGCTACTCGTTCCAGACAGAAACTGGAATCTATTCTGACACGAGAAGATTTTACTTCTCGAGTCGATCACGATTTCGTCTTAACAGAAATCTGCTTATACGGCCACCAACTTAACCACTTCACACAAAATCACTACTTTCTGAACTGGACTGCTATCTTCAGATCTTAATTACACAGTAAATCTTTTTCCTTCATCCATCTGAGACTCAAACACTCTACTCCCCTCATCACAAGCATTCTCTCTACACATTACATCCCTACTTTCCTTTCTTAAAAACAAATAGTGTTGTATACAAATTTTCCATCTTGTAAAATTCCAGGAGATACCAAAATTAATTTTTGTCTTACATGCTAGAAAAAAATACCTTATATTCTAAAACTAAACAATTTTGTTTATTACCGTCTTTACTTTCTAGGAAGCATTTAGAATTGTTCTATTGTTCACGTCAAACGCAAATACATCCACTTTCTAAAACCGATCGTAATTTAGTTCTATTGTTCTTGAACCTTCGTTCGTTGTCCGTTCGTAGAATCTTAACCACTAATGTTTTTCACTTTCCACAAAAGACTGCTTACGACTAAAAATATATTATTTACAAATTTTGGCCATATACAGGGCGATGAAAAGTTCTTGTGGTCTGGGATATAAAATAAATTCGCTAAATTTTCCCCATAAAAATTATATAACAATACCTACATGAAAACCATATTTCTCTCTCTCTCTCTCTCTCTCTCTCTCTCTCTCTCTCTCTCTCTCTCTCTCTCTTCTATGGCGCCATGGGCAGAGGGGGCCGTGGCTTCCCCTAGTTTTTCGGGTGCTTTAAAACAGTGGTTCCCAACCGGGGGGCGATCGCGCCCTTGAGGGCCATTTTAGGTTTCCAGGGGGCGATAGAGCGAAGGGGGCGATAGAGCGAAGGGGGCGATATGGGGGGCAATAGAGAAAAGGGGGCGATAAGGTGGGCGATTAGCATCTGGGAAACGAGAAATGGGTAATAGAGAAGAAAAAAAAATACTTCGATCGGATATCCATAGGATAATAAAAAGTAATTAAATGTACACCAATGCAGGTAATAATAACACAAACATCTCGTCTAGTAACAGAGGGCTATGAATCATGATACAATTTAATTCTATAGGTAAGTAATACATTATAATGAATTCTGCATTTTCCTTTTATCGAGCTTTCGTATTGGGCGAACATTCGCACAAAAGAGAAGGGGATAGAAGTGGGATAAGAATGATGAGAGTAGGTACCGACCCTGCCGATCTGACTCTAACAAAAAGTGTACGGCCGAAATTGTGGTCGTTTTGTCATCTATCCATCTTTTGCCCTTCATTTGTCCAAAGTTGAACGTAGGCCTCCCCCTTATTTTTCCACTCTTCTTCGTTCAGTGCTAATCCTGTTCATTTGGTCCCAGCGTATCTTTTTGGGTCATTCGACCATCTCATCTGTGGTCTGCCCTTTCCTCTTTTACGGTGTCAAGGTCTCCAGTGGATTATCGCTTCATTCCATCTTCCGTCTTTTTGTCTGTTGTTTTGTCATGTTTCCACTAGAGAGTAGCTGCATGTTTGTTTAGATCTTTCACTTTGGTTTTATTTCTGATCCATGTATTTTTATTTTTGTCACTTAGCTTGATACCCAGCATATTTCTTTCCATTGCCCTTTGAGTATTGACCATCCTTTCCATATTTTCCTTTGTGAAGGTCCATATCTGTTCTTCATATGTAAATATTGGTCTTGTCATAGATGAGGTAAATAAAATTAAAGCAAAACCAAAGAATGATGGAATATTTCGTATGCTCTGACGCTCTGTAAAGAAAATGATGAGATATTTAATACATTGCTACTCCAGTACTACATACGGAAGTCCGCTGGCTTTCGAAAGGGAATTGCTTACGGCGGTTCTGCAGTCTCATGGATACTGTTATCGAATTTCTTATAACTACTGACCCAACACTGAGTACAGCACTACAAGAGAAGCGAAATGACATCGCTTAACTATCAGATATTTCTGAAAAATTAAATGGAACGAATCTGGAAAGGAAGAACATAAATATAGCCAAAGCGAAGGGAGTAGTCGGAGCATTCATTAACAAACTATCTATTTTTGAAGAAAATATACAGAGAGGAGGTCTGACCAAATTCCCCAGAAATCATCATGTGGTTATTCTGAGGATCTTCAAACATATTGCCTCCACCTTGGAGGGGATTTGAGGTACATAGCTATTAACCAACATTGAGCCAGACATAAAGAAGTTATGTGAGTATCACCAAGCCCAAGGGAGAAATTAACAATTACTACTGAATATGTTCACCAACACGTGGACAAGATGCAAGAGGCAAAAGATCGAAATAGAGGGAAAATTATGAGAGAGATCTATGCCCAGCAGTGGACAAGCGAAGATTGAATGATGACTTACCATGTATCATTTTACGAAATGTAAAATAAATCAATATTGTACTGATTAATTTTTTGTTTCAATTTAATTGGGGAGGGGGGCGATTATAGTATTCACAACTGGTGAAACCTGTCTAAGGGGGCGATCATGGGAAAAAGGTTGGGAACCACTGCTTTAAAATATATATTGTTATCCAAAGTATACTAAATGTAAGGTGTAACATCTTCACGTCTGCCCCTTCCCCCCTAAAATTGTTTAGTTCTCCAAGACCATGTCATGCCTTTCGCACCGTTCATTGGTGAAGACTTTAGATTAATGCATGACAATGCACGTTGCCATACCGCAAAATTCATCCGTGAGTGCTTTAATGAGGTCGTGATTCAAGTTTTACCATGGCCGATACGCAGTATCGATATTAACCCAATGGAACACATTTGGGACAATCTTAAAAAACGGCTAAGAACAGCAGTACGAGCCCATACATCCTTTGGAGAGCTAAAGACGGCTGAAAAAGAGGAGTGGCACACTATCCCCCAATCGGATATCCAGGATATCATTAATGGATTGCTGAACAGGCTCCTAGGGCCAGAAGCGACAATATCCATCATTAATACTCATATTTTTTTAATTAGAATATGATTTTCAAAATCATGTTTGTTTGAATTTTCTTCGAAGATTTTTGAACCTTGAATTTTTGCTAAGCATCCCTTGATCAACGACTTTTTTTTCAATAATTTTAATGTTTTCTCCTCTCAACTGTAGTTTTCATCGTATCTTTCATAAAATGTGGTCCAAGATTGACAATTCCTGTAAATTGAAAGTAATACAAGGTGGGCGGTTAATTTTGCCGGTGAGTGTATTTGCAAACCGCTAAGGTATGATAATTTGAAAGAATAATCTAAATTCTCTTGGGAATCTCTCTTGGAAATTCCACTAAATTCTATTGATGGCTACGTAATAGTATGCGAAAAAAATTTCTCTTTATTTGCCCTTGAAGAGTGAACTGTTTATAAATTACGTTATATGCCAACACGAACAAAAAATAACGGTTATCAATATTTTCAAATTCCAAAAGACTAAAATCTAAAATCGTATTGCCTTTTGTGGACTTTTGTGCCGAAGGGAGGTAATGGGGAAAGTGTCATAGAATTGGCGTGTAGTTTTTGTAACGTTTATTTTAGTGGTTTCGCACTGATGTTCACGGTTTTGGAGAAGGTTGTAGAGTACAATTAAATAGGTATAATAAATGGGAGAATAGCTATTATTACTATGTAAAGATAGCCAACCTGATTTAGATATTGTTTGGGGATCAGGATAGGCAATATTTCTATACACGGAGCATTGATAAAGCAAAAAAATCTGTGTTTTTTATACAAGCCAACTGTATGGTGTATTCCACGAATATACGTCTGTTTTGGATTATCGCGTGAACGAATATTTTAGTGTGCAACATAAGAAGTACGAAAGTATTTTGCTCTAATAATTACTCCAATAAACAACAATATAATTTGCAATTTACTTTCGTTCTTCATATTTTGCACAGTAAAATATTCGTTGTCGCGATAATCCAAAACAGACGTATATTCGTGGAATGGGGTATACAAGATGTCTGTTGTAGGCAAGGCATAATATTAATTTGTTGTGAAGAGTTCTTCAGCTATAAACTAGACATGTTTTGTACCGCCTCCAGTGGGCTTAAGGGGGTAAGGGTATGATTTGAAATCAACATTCAGCACATTTTGGTGATTTTTTTTAAACTGTTGTAGAACTATTTTATTTTTAAATTAAATAAGCATGTCATATTCAGTACAATTCAAATAATATAAAAAAATGCAATGTAAAATATTGGAAAATAAGCCAACAGTGGCAAATTTTTTCAGACATCTCCAAAAAAAGTTTATTTTGCAGAGGACATCAGAACTCGTCATTGGATCATGCGAAACAAAAAATTTAAAAATATTTTATTAGCGTCTGCGTTTCTCAAGATAACCCTGTCGAGTTTTTTAGTTTTAATGATTTTTGAGTTTTTCGTGTCATTCAGAAGTCAAAATACCGATTTTTTTTGTAAAAATGGGATGAAAATCAAATTATTATTGTTACCTCAATAAATTTCAAAAGAAAATATATACAAAATTTCATGTGAAGCGGTCAAGTAGTTTTTGAGTTACACCGCCTAAAGTGCAGTTTTGAGGAAAACGCGTTAACTTTTATTTTCAATTTCTTTTTGTCTGCCAAATCGTAAAGTGATGTACACCGAAATATGTTTTTGAATCGCAGAGTAATTTACAAAAGAGAATGGGAACATTTGTTGAATGTTTCTCACGTGCGAAGCTGCTGCAAAGAGAGTCGAAGGCAGGGAGTATTCTTGAAGTCAATTAACAAATGGCAAAAAAGAAATAACGAAATTAAAGAATAGAGATGGAAATATTATCATCAACAGAGATGAATTATTAAGGGTAGTAGAAGACTTCTATACAGAACTATACAACAGCCAACAAAACCATGATGAGCCACTAGAAGATTCAGGAAAAAGGTTAGTCAACCAAGGATCGGAATTGATGCCAGATATATCTACAGACGAAATGAGGAACACATTGAGAAAAATGAAAAGAAATAAAGCTCCGGGAGAAGACAATATCGTTATAGAAGCCGTAAAGATTGGAGGAAACAGAATTTTAAACAACATAAAGGAATTGTTCAACTTATGTCTGAACCAAAGTGAAACACCTACAAGGTGGCACAGTGCACTTACCATCTTATTACACAAAAAAGACGATCCAACAGACCTCGACAAGTTATTCACAAGAATAATAACAAATAGACTGGAAACAAACTTGGATTTTTACCAACCTAGAGAACAGGCGGGTTTTAGGAAAAACTTTGGCACCAACGACCACCTACACTGCATAAAAGGAATTATAGAAAAAACTATCGAATACAACCGACCATTGGTCCTGGCTTTCGTAGACTTTCGCAAAGCATTTGATACGATAGGAATTAACAGCATAATGAGAGCATTGGAGGAAAGTCGTATAGATTATCGGTACTCCAAACTGATAGCGAACATATACAATAATGCAACCATGACCGTCCGACTACACAAAGATACCAAATCTATAAAAATCAAAAGAGGAATTATACAGGGAGACACGTTATCTCCCAAACTCTTTACGGCAGTACTTGAACATGCTTTCAAACAATTGGAGTGGGACGCCAAAGGAATAAATGTCGACGGTGAAAGGCTCTCCCACCTACGATTCGCAGATGACATAGTTCTTATAACAGACAACTTAACAGAGATTAGAACTATGCTTACTGAGTTAAATGCCGCCTGTAAAAAAGTTGGTTTAAACATAAATTTTGGATAGACACAATACATGACAAACCTGGTACCAAGCGAAAATCCAAAAGTCGACGTCAACTAAATAGCATTGCTCCATTCGAAAAATTTCTAAATTTTCAAACCATATCCCCCCACCCCCTTAAGATCACATACGGCTCTCTCAACAGTTTTGGAACTTTGTGCTTTTTCAGACGAGACGCAGTATCTGTTTAAATAGTGATAGCCGGCGAATTCGTGTTAGGCGAGAGCCAATAAGAGCTCTACAACTATCACATGCTGGTCCCGTGCTTCCCTTCGCTGGCGGCAGTATTATATTTTAGCAGGTATTATGGCAGGTGGACGCACGGAATTGGTGAATATTGACGGGCCTATAACAGGACAAAGGTACATTACATGGATTTTAGAACCTCATGCGAGATTATAGCGAGGAGCTCTGGGTGAAAATTTTGCATTTAATGATGATAACACCCGCTAACATAGGACTCAAGCGGCTATCTTGAGACAGAATATATTCGCCGTTTGGAGTGGCCTGCAATGTCTCCAGACATGAAACTCACTGGAGGAATCCTCCTAGAACCCATCATATACTTACAATTCTCTGTAGATAAGAATGGGAGAATCTACAGCAGGAAATGGTTGATCGACTTGTTAGCAGTATTATTGCATCGATGCTCGTGGTGGAAATATACAATATGAAAATTGCTAAATAAGTTAAATTGTTAAATTTGACATAAATTTTTTTTAGATTTTAATTTCTTATTGATTAAAAGGAAACAGTATCTCTTTTAAAACAAAAAATATCTGTCAACGTTATGATATTTTTTTTCTTCGTTAATTGTCGTCTCCTAATCGGAGGTTGGATATCATCATCCCTATCTTTACTCTATCTAGCGCTACTTTAAAGATATGCTTGCATATAAACCAGTCCCTTAAATTCTTCAACCAGGACACTCTCCTTTTTCCTATACTCCTTCCTCCCCATATCTTTCCCTGTATTATCAGTCTTAGCAGTTCATATCGCTGTCCCCTCATTACGTGCCCCAGATATTGTAATTTTCCTATTTTTATTGTGATTATTATATCGTATTCTTTGCTCGTTTCTCGCAATACTTCCATATTATTTTTCTTCTGTGTCCATGCTATTCTAAGCATCCTCCTGTAACACCACATTTCAAAGGACTGTAAAAGTTCATATGGCAGTATCGAAAACTGCACGTAGCATCTCAGAGCTCCTATTCTCAGTTCTAGTCTAAGGTCTTTGTTACAGAGAATTGTTTTCATTCAGATATTTTTTATAAATGATTTATAACAGTGGTTTCTGAAAATAGTTTATAATATCGATTATTTCATTCATAGGAGATTCTGACCAATAGAAAGCTACAGAAATCTAAATTAAATCGATAATTTTTGATAATTTCCCGTCGTCAAGTATATTACGTCAGATGCCCTTCGTTGCTACGAAAAAATACATTCAGTGACATTAATGACAATTAATGTTTTAAAAATTATAAAAGTGATGACTTTCAACCGTCAAATTAATATTTATAACAACTGTTTGTTTAATTGTACTAATTTGTACTTATATAAATAAATTAAAATAAAATTTTGGTTTTGAACAGTCTTATTCATGAAATAATCGCAACAAATTGCACTCGATCTCTAAAATTAATGTAGAATTTCAGAGCTCTTGTGCAATTACTACTGAAAATTACTATATTATTTGAATCAGATAATCAAGTAGCACTATATTTTCAATGTCACAATAAAAACATTTATTGCACATATTAATAAAACTGAAAAGACGCACTATTAACGCATTTTTATACTGTCGTAAACATTTTCATTTAACTATTTAACTCAATCAACAGAAATCTAACAAAAACTTATCATACGTGCGGAAAAGCACCGAAACAAATAACATTTTTGTCATTTGTCTTTGGAAACCATTACACCCAATTAAGAATTAATAATAATGAAAATCCTGAAGCGCCAATATGTTTGTGTGTGTTATTACTTATTTGCTCTAGATTTGTCATTGATTATAAAATGTTAAATCATCTTGTTGTTGTCTTAGGTCTTTCAGTAACATATGGAAATATAAGACGCACTTCTATAAAATACTATCAAATTATTTCTACATGAAATTAGGTTAATATGATTTCAATTGCAATGAGTTCATACTCTACCTTTACAAGTGATCCAAATTATTGACAACTTAAGCTTTATGTTCGTTTTTATTTATAATTTTCAGTATTCAGTCATATTGCGTTATTAAGGCATCCTGCCCTGCCAGTCTATTTGTTTTTTATATTTGATTTCTCTCTTTTTTGACCAGGTCTCCATAGCTGGCCTTTTCTGAGCTGGGATTGTTAGATTATATACATTTGTTTTTATGTTAAATATATGGACTAGTCTTTGCAGATTGCAGACTATCTTCATCTTGGGCTATCAATCTTGCGTCCTCAAATATGATGTCCTCATCTATATCTATTATGATTTTGGTCTTGCTGTAATTCATATTAAGGCCTATCTTTCCAGCTTCTATGTCCACTTCTTTCATCATTTCAAATAAATTGTTATTTTTATCTGTAACCAATACGATGTCTTCAGCGTACCTTAGATGGTTCAAGCGTTGTCCACAAATGTTTATACCTTTTTCTTCCCATTCTAATCTTCCAGAGCTTGATTGAAAAGTTTCGGTGATATTGTGTCACTCTGTCTCAAGCTTCTATCTTCTAAAGCACCATAATATTTCCTTTTGCAGACCATAAAAATCATGTTCGATTTCTTTCGAAAAAGGGGTCCAGCAATTATTTTTATGCGCACTACAATTATTCTAATTATTATAAGAGACTCTTGGGAAGCTCCACTGAATTTAAAAACAGGCTCAGGGTTGTTAAGAATTTACTAATAGCTTTGGATTTTAGTTTAAGGATTCCTTTGGAGAACTTTAGGGATTGACTAGCCTAAAGTATTGATATTGAGATGTTAAGAAAAGTGTCTTGTATCATAGGCATAACCAGGGTTATAACCCCCACCCCATTTGGATCTACTTTGAGCTCTATACGCTTAACATTATTAATATTCCATACCCCGCAGAGACCATCAAGTAGTTGTAACCCCCCCTTAGGATCATCCTGGTTACACCACTGTCTTAATTATATTGACAGAGACTGTGCAAACATGCAGTGGTGCCTAATAATTTAGAGTATGAAGAAAACTTGGAGCAGAAACTATTGAAGAATTCGCTTTCCTTTGTGGTTGGTGCGCTTGTGGTCATAAGGGATGGTAATTATTGTTCTTCTGATAATATAATACTTGCGTGCGAATTAAAGTGTAGCTCACAGTACATAATATCGTCAGTGCAAATGAAGCGGAAATATAAACCAGCAGCTTGGTCCTTATTTTAAGAGACTTCAAGAGTATGAAATCGTCAACAAATTTTTTCAATTGAAAATTAAGAGATTCAGGGGACAGGTCGTCCCAATTTAATTTTTGGAGCCATATTTTCCGAATAAAGACTTTTTAATGATATTGAATTAGCCCAAAAGTCCTATGGAATCAAATATTTTGGCCAGTAATAATTTTGGCGACAGCATTATTTATTCTCGTGTAAATATCGCGCAATATAGTTGTCAGGGAATCCTTTAATACACAATGATGGGGTCAAATTTCAATACCTCATTCATCAATTAGTTTCAAAAGTGATTCAATATGTTTATCCCAAACAACTTTTTTGCGATAACGTAAGTCAGAAAAAAATGAACATATACAATGATTCTACGCATCAGCATAGCAAAAGAGAGAAAGAGAGAGAGAGAGAGAGAGAGAGAGAGAGAGATTATATCAAAAGCAAAAAAATTAAAATGCTTAAGCTATCGCCGGGACCCATATCGCCCGCCAAGTCATAAAATCGAATAATAATAAAATAAAAAATTAATAACAGAAAAGTCGAAAACAATAATAAACTATTATATCGTTTTTAGTAACATTTTACATTTTACTATCACTTTTTTTAAATCACTGTTTTAAATAGTACCTAATGGTACTTATGTTGACATATATGGCGCCACCTATCGAAGCTTAAGAAAACAAATTATGGAATTTTAAAGTTAAATTTTTTACATTTATTTTTTTTTTTGTATATCAATCAGTAATTTCCTAAATTACTCAAAATAAAGAATGATGCGTCTTTACTTGACATTCTGAAACACTGTTTATATATTTTTTAATGCTTTTATATTTTTGGTTTTAGTGCTCTTTAAATTTTAGTTCCTGATCATATTGATAGATGGCAAAAGCAACAAAATATGACAATAAGAAAGTAATCTTGTGCTTTTCGTATTCTCAACCCTATATTTTTGACTGTTGATTGGAAAATAGAAAAATTTATTGTAATTTCTTTATATTTCTGATTTTTTACTTCTATATCCATCAGAAGCAACATTCTTCTTAAGATTCCATCTTCTATCAAAGGTTGGATAAACATGACAATTCTTACAGCCACCTACATTCTTATTCTTACAGCAATCTACTTACAGCCACTCTAAATAGTTGATTTTGTGCCCAGACTAAACCATTTCCTTAGAGTTCGTAGCCAGGAGCTCTGTCTTCGTTCTACATTTATTTTACCTTTTATTTTGCCCATCAAACGCAACAGACTATATAACGGGGACCTCTTAGATACTATATAGTATAATCAAGCATCCACCTCTTACATTCTCTGTATAATTTCTTCCCTCTTATTTCATTTTCTACCCGCTTTTGTTGGGTCAGGGTGTAGTAGATCTTCCTTGCTGATGATGTTAGGCCAGAAAATACGAACAAGTTTCATTTGTTAACAAATACCTGCAGTTTGTCTGTAAGGATTTTTGTCGCTTTCCAGGTTTCACATCTGTAGAGTAGAACAGACATGACATTTGACTGGAATATTCGGATCTTTGTCCTTGTAGTAGGTATACTCGCCAGGCCTCCAAACAGATGAGTTGAGCATGGTGAATGCTTTTTGAGCTTTTCGTATCCTCATACGAATATCGTCTTCTGTACCTCCGTTATCTGTTATAACAGTTCCAAGATAGGTAATTTTTTCCACATTTTCAATCTGCATATTGTCAATATAGTACCCAGATAGCGTGTTGTTGCTTGCATTTATTAATATGGACTTCGTTTTACTAATATTGATTTTCAAACCTATTTTATTGGGTTCAGTGAAAAGTAAAAGTGTTTCCAATTGGTCAGCCACATCTTGGAACCTTTGTCCTAATAGGTAGATATAGTCCGCGTATTCTAGATCGCTTAGGCGTGTGGTTAACGTTCATTGTATCCCTCTTGTGTCGGAGTCTAGTTTGGAAAGAACATAGTCTTGTAACGTGGTCGTTGCGTTTGTTGCTCCAGGTAACAAAATCAGTCGAAGACAAAAGGTTCACTTTTTTAAGACATTTTTATTTAGAATCAAAACATACAAAAAATAAGATAATTAGTCTTAATTACTCGTTAATTTCGTTAATAAAATATATTTATAATCTACGCATCGAGCTTTCTGTTCACGCCGATGTGACGATATTTTGTACATGAATGAATGATATTGAGGATCGTGTGGATTAGGAATTACTTTTATTAATATGAAATAGGCGCATAAGGAGAGGAAATCTCGCTCAGTTCGCCAGAGGAAAAGACATGTAGGGAAATACGATCACCGCTCGTATAAGGATAGGTAAAAGGAAAATCCGTCGGATTTGTTCAGCACGCCAAAACGACGGCGGAAAATGGTCTCACCTCATAACTCACCTCTTATACCTCGTTGTTGTTTATTATTCTTCGATCAACGCTCCAAGAATAATAATCAACTAGGCTTTTCGTTCCGACTTTTATATCGTACGAGACGGTACAAAAATACGTTTTACTTAAATCATTGGCGTACTCTAGACGATAAAATTATATTATCGTCACAGTCTATAGCTATGTTAAAAAAAAACGGACAAAGCACGCATCCCTGTCTGACTTCAGTAAATACGTCAAATTCGTCACTGTTGATCTCATGGTGTGCCACGCTGCATTTCGCCTCATGTATCTACAGTGACTTTATAATGGAAATTATTTTATTATCTTTCCTACCTATAAAATTTTTCGTAGCCGTATGAGATAAGATAAGTTTTACTTTAAGTAATTTTTCTTAGCTAACAAATGCATTATCACATGTTAGGGCCATATTTAAAAATGAACGGTACTTATCACACATTCACTCTCGATCACAGCGTAACGCAAACTGCCTTATGGGATTCCTGCTAATGCCGAGATAGCCAAAACTGGAAATGGTAAAAACGACACATGCACGTTGTGTAGATTCTAAGATAAATAAAGTATATGACATTACTCCACAATGAAAGGAACCAATAAAGGAACGTGTTAGCCCAAAAAAAGATTTTCCATTTTTTTAGGGTTATGACCGTGGGTTATGACACTATTGAAGTCAGGGTGCGATGCGATATTATGTACTGTGTATTGTGTATGATATGGATATGTATTTTCAACACGCAAGAAAAATACAAAAACTGCAGCTATGAAAAAATGAATCGAAAATTAAAAACAATAAAGCAAAAAAGTAAAAAAGAACTGTTAAGCAAATATAAAAATTCAAACTTTATTATTAAGCTTAGCAATATGATACAAAAATTATGGCTTCCTTTTTCTGAGACCTAACCAAAATCCGTCCTTGCTCGACACTGTTATATTTTTTTTGAAACGTAAGGGGTTCCTAGTATTTTTCGTTGGTACAATGTCAAATTTCCTTAAAAGATGTACCATTACAGTCTTACATTCTAAAAGAG
Organism: Diabrotica virgifera virgifera; assembly: GCF_917563875.1. Classification (NCBI taxonomy): domain Eukaryota; kingdom Metazoa; phylum Arthropoda; class Insecta; order Coleoptera; family Chrysomelidae; genus Diabrotica; species Diabrotica virgifera. The sequence goes on from NC_065443.1 coordinate 4,927,446, forward strand.
CAAATCTGGAACCTGAAACAGATAATTAATTAGTGTTATACGTTCACTGAATTCAAGTACTGGCCTAATTTATCTTGTTACAAACAATCCGAATCGGAGGATTATTTCGTCGTCGTCACGGCAAAAGTCACTAAGTCCAAAATAACAACCGTCTACCTGACAACAGAATGGTAATTTTGGACTTATGCATATTCAGTGACTTAGGGAACCATCTCTACGTACTTTCTAGGACTTCGTTATTTCTGCTACACTATGAAACTTGATATTGTGAATCGATCAGGACACTTAACTTTAACAAAAGTGGACTTGAGTGAGTTTTGCCGTAACGACGACGATTTATGACCTGTCTTTGATTTATTGCAAACATTCTTTGTTATTCTAGAAAAAGATGTTTTTGTCTTTTTGTTCGAAATATTTCTAGAAAACTGTAATAGGGTATATAAAGACGATTTGAACGAACCGTATAGTCAGTGATAAAATTAAATTTACGGGAACAAAAGGCAGATATCGAACACTGTGTTTATTAAATCTTGCATCTTGCCCAAGTATACTTTCGCTCCTAGAGCATCATCAGGGGCATTTCGTCAAAACAGGAAGGTATCCTTGAATGTCATAAACATTTGTCTAATTTGGGGTGGCAAAATTAACATATATAGTACGGTACTACTTCTAAGTCAGGTACATATTGAAGATCTATCTAATTAGCCTTCTTCGGTCCATCTTTGGACATAGGCCTCCCCAATCCTTTTCCATTCTTCTCTGTCTGTCGCTACAGTTATCCACCTAGAGCCAACGTGCTTCTTGACATCATCTGCCCATCTCATTTGTGGTCTTCCTCTGCTTCGTTTATATTGCCACGGTCTCCAATTTATGAGAATTTTGTTCCATCGGACTTCCTTTTGTCTTATAGTGTGTCCGGCAAATCTCCATTTCAACTTTGCAACTTCTTGTCTAACATCCCTAACTTTGGTTTTCTCTCTTATCCACTCGTTTCTCTTTTTATCCAATAGTTTTATGTGCAACATTTGCCTTTCCATTGCTCTTTGCGTCTTTATGATCTTGTCCATGTTTGCTTTTGTAAACGTCCACGTTTGTGAACCATAAGTGAGAACAGGGAGTACGCATTGATTGTATACCTTGGTCTTAAGATGTTGTGGATATCTTTTGTTTTTAAGGATGTAGCTTAGTTTTCCAAATGCCGCCCATGCCAGTCTAACTCGTCTTTTGATCTCTGCTGTTTGGTTTTCCTTGTTAAGTTTTATAATTTGACCCAGATATATATAATCGTGAACTTGTTCTATTTCATCTTGTCCGATCCTCATTGTGATGTCCTCATCTGTATTTGTTATGATTTTGGTCTTGCTGTAATTCATATTGAAGATGGAGGTACTTATATTAAATTAGATATTAAATTAAAAAATTCTTGTAATTTACCTATACAATTTCGGGGGCCACTCCCGAATGGCATATAACTACCAGGTATGATAAGCTTCTTGTTTTCGTCACTGAATCTCTCTGGATCAAATTTTTCTGGATTTGGAAACAGGAAGGGATCCATATGTATTCCAACGATGGGAATAGTCACCGAAGCTCCTTTTTCCAGAATGAAGGTAGACTCGCTTCGTTTGAACGATTCTATTTTGTAATCTTTCACGCATTTGCGCATTATGGCGTATCCCAAAGGATATCTAAAATGATAAAAGATAATAAAATATATTTACATTAGGTACCGGCATAATAACAGGTTAGGTGCTACAAACGCGTGCCACGAACCACGTGCCAATTGGGTAGACACGAGTAGTACCCCTTGTTGGTGCCAAAACAAAATCTTTTAAATTGCTCAAGAGTGCCAGAGCTATATATTTTTTTTATTTAATATCGTAGAACAATTTTGCAAATACCATTTGGTTTCTCGAGGATGATACTGTAAGGTAGGCAATACATTCACCATATGTTGGAAAGGTGTATTGCCTGCTATTCGTATAGTTGGTAGAAGCATGATAATAAAGAAGACAGTTTATAACCTAACCATGGAGTATCATTAACCATACATGGCGCTGCGACCAGTGTTCTCAGACCTCCTGAAATTTCAGGAGACCTACTGATGGCGACCCTCGCCTACTGATCTACTGATGGCGTCCTTAAACCTCCTGATGAAGTGATGAAATTCTGAAAATCATCTGGTTTTGTTCCAACTCGATACAAAACCGTTCTTGAATGATTACGAGGATGGGCAGTAACGAAAAATGTGTTACTGCGCAGCATTACTCGTCATTGCGCATGCGCGTAACGATTCAAGAACGGTTTTGTATGGAGTTTTAATTTTTCAGAATTTTATCCTATTTTATTTTTTTTATTTTTATGCTTTAGCCGCCATATAGCGTTGCCACAGCCGTCCCTTACAGATTTTATAGAGTTGCATGCCTACCTATAAACGTAAAAATACTCCACCAACTGATTCGACTGATTTTTCGTGGCGACATCTAGTTGCCAATCTATAAACGTAAAGACTGGAACTACAGAATTCTACCAATTTTTGAGGCGAGCGAGTCTCCTGAAATCTCCTGATCGTTCGTGGCGACACCTCCTGATCCTCAAAAAAGTCATCTGGGAACACTGGCTGCGACAAAAAATATATAAAATAAAATTAATAAAGAAGATAAAGCAGTAATAATTATAGTAAACATGGACTTTAAAGGTGTACCTCCTATGGAGATGTCAGGGAATGTCTCCGAAAATTGGAAATTCTGGAAACAGCGATTCACAACTTACCTCGTGGCAACGGAAATTTCAAAAAAGGCACACGAGACTCAATGTGCCCAGTTGTTAACGTTAATAGGCGACGAGGGAATGAGAATTTATAATACATTCACATTCTTAGAAGAAGAAAAAAATAATCTAGAAGTTTTACTTACAAAATATGATAACCACTTTACACCAAAGAAAAATTTAACCTATGAAAGACATCAACTATTAACCAGTAAGCAAACAGAATTTGAAAGCATTGAGCAATTTAGTGTAAGAGTGAAAAATATATCATTACACTGTGAACTAGGTGAATTAAGAGAGAGCCTAGTTAAAGATATTTTAATTTGTAGTATAAAATCTAACGAAATTAGAGAAAAACTCCTACAAGATGATTTAGTAACATTAGAGGAAGTCATAAAGAAAGCAGTTTATATAGAAAAAACCAAAGAACGTAACATGGCTATATCCAGTTACATGGAGCCAGGTACCAGTGACTTAAATGTAGATAAAGTAAACAAAAATCCCTCACGAGATGTAAGTGGAGAATCCAGACAAAAATTTGCTACCCAACGTCAAGGCAACAATAACCAAGAATGCAAGAAATGTTTGTATAAACATGATTTTAGAAAATGCCCTGCTTTCGGTAAAATATGTGCAACATGTGGAGGTTACAACCATTTTTCGTCAGCCTGCTACAGTAAGAAGAACAACAGAGATAGAAGAAGTGTTCATGCTATCGGAGACAACAGTGAAGATGAGTTCCTTTACGTGGAAGCAATTGATATGATTTCAAACAATGGTGACATAGCATGGGCTCAGGACTTAAATGTAGAAGGTAATATTATAAATTTTAAATTAGACTCAGGCTCTATGGCTAATGTTATACCTGTAAGTATTTTAAATAAAATAGATTTTGATTTCAATAGAATTAGAAAGACTAAAGTCACTTTAAGTTCATATTCAAAAAATTTACTACCTATAATTGGAGAATGCTGGTTAAATTGCAAATATAAAAATAACCAAAAAACTATGTTATTTCATATTATTGATTTAAATACATGTCCAATATTGGGTTTAAAAGGCTGCATAGAATTTGATTTAATCAGTAGGGTTAATATGGTAAATATAGAACAAAAAAAATAGCGTAAATAAATTATTGATAGATTATAACTCACTGTTTAAAGGCATAGGTTGTCTAGAAGAACCTTATCATATTGAGCTCAAACCAGACGCAAAACCAGTAATATATCCCCCTAGAAAAATTCCATTTTCCATTAAAGAAAAGTTCAAAATAACACTTGATAGTTTAGTAAGGCAAATGTTAATTGAAAAAGCAGATGATGCTGCAGACTGGGTAAATGCATACGTTTTGGTGAGAAAACAAAATGGAGATTTAAGACTTTGCTTGGATCCCAAGGACTTAAATACCGCTATCAAAAGGCACTATCTCCAACTACCAACATTTGATGAACTGATAGAAAAACTGGCAGGAGCAAAAATTTTTAGCACCCTAGATGCTACTCAAGGTTTCCTTCAGATAAAGTTGGATGCAGATAGCTCAAAACTGTGTACTTTTTCTACACCGTTTGGTAGGTATAGATTCCTTAGAATGCCCTATGGACTATCCAGTGCACCAGAGGTATATCAGGAAAGAATGTCTGAGATTTTTCAAGACATAGAAGGCGTAAGTGTCTTTATTGATGATATTATAGTGTCTGGCAAGAATGAAAGTGAGCATTATAATAGATTGCAAGAAGTTTTAAAGAGAGCCGAAGAAAACAACATTCGTTTTAATAGAAGTAAATGTAAGTTTGGTCTTTCAGAAGTTAAATACATGGGGTATAAAATTACAGCAGAAGGCCTGAAACCAGATGATGAAAAAGTGGAAGCAATAAAAAACATGCCTTATCCAAAAAACGTAGCGGATGTGCAAAGATTCTTAGGCATGGTTACTTATCTAGGTAAGTTTATAAACAATTTGACAGAAAAGACTGCCCCCCTCAGACAATTGATAAAAAAAGATATAATATTTGAATGGACTAATATTCACAGTAATGCATTTAATAACCTTAAGAAAATCATTAGTAGTAGCCCTTGTTTAAATTTTTTTGACATAAATAAATTAACTACTATCTCTGTAGATAGCTCTAAATATGGCATGGCCGCAGTGTTATTACAGGATAATATGCCTTGTGCTCACTCTTCATGCTCTTTTACAGAAAGTCAAACTCGCTATGCGCAAATTGAGAAAGAGTTGCTTGCAGTCTGGTTCGGTGTTAACAAGTTCTCACAATATGTGTTTGGAAAAAAATTCGTAGTGGAAACAGACCACAAACCGTTAACCAGTATAATAAAGAAACCTTTGAATACATGCCCAGCTCGACTACAAAGAATACTTATTCAACTTAGAAAATATGAATTCGAATTAGTATATAAACCAGGAAAAAATCTAATATTAGCTGATACACTATCCAGAGCATTCCAAAACAAAACCTTCAACGAAAACATAGACATAGAATTAAAAGCACAAGTATGCATGATAATGGAAAATGTAAATGTCTCAAAACAAAAAAGAGATGAAATAATAGAAGCAACTAAAAATGACCCAGTACTTAAAAAACTAAGAAATCAAATCCTTACAGGTTGGCCTAATCGTATTAAACAAGTACCAGAAGAAATTAAACCTTATTTCAAATACAGGGATGAACTAACTTTAGTAGAAGATTTAATATTTAAAGGCCAAACTTTAGTAGTACCAAAAACAATTAGAAAGGAAATTTTGGAAAAACTGCACTATAGTCACATTGGTGTGAGAAGAAGTATCGATAAAGCGAACCTATCCTTTTTTTGGCCTCACATGAACAACCAAATAAAGGACATGATTTTAAACTGTAACATATGTCAAACTTTTCAAAATTCCCAAAAGCCTGAACCCATGATTCCTCATTTATATGAAAAAAAAAACCATGGTATAAAATAGGTTGTGATTTATTTCATTTTGGAAACTGTGTATTTTTAATAGCTTGTGATTATTATTCAAAATTTTTTGAGATTGTCGATTTAAATAAAAATTTAACAAGTGAAAATGTAATACTAGCACTTAAAACAATATTTTCCAGGCAAGGCATTCCTGTAGAACTAATGACAGATAATGGTCCAGAATTTTCAAGTAATATATTTAAAGAATTCACGAAAAAATGGAACTTTACTCATATAACTAGCTCACCGAGATATCCACAATCCAATGGATTCGTGGAAAGGCAAATTCAAACAATTAAAAAAACTTTACAGAAATGCGCTGCCGAAAACAAGGATATATATTTAGCGTTATTAGATTTAAGAAATACTCCCTTAAATAATAGTGACACTCCTGCAAGAATTCTAATGAATAGGGACCTTAGGGACCAAATGCCAAACTTAACTAATGATAAAACTAAACAATTTGACACATCAACATATGATAAATTTTTAGAAGATAATAAATACAAACAAAAAATTAATTTTGATAAAAAAGGTGTTAAAGAGCTTCCTGATTTGCAAATCAATTCCAGGGTTAAAGTACAAATCAAACCGGGTGACAATTTCTGGCATTCGGGAAAAATTTTACAAAAAGTTAATATTAGATCATATAGAATAAAGCTATCTAATGGTACACAAATAGTAAGAAACAGAAAATTCATTAGAATTCTTAATACTAGTCAAGAGAAGTCGGTAGAGTATCCTAAAAACGATTTGTTTATAGATAATAATAAAACCCTGAGTTACAGTTATATACCAATTACTAAAAATTCTGTAAATCCAAATCCCAGATTCGGTAACTCAAGTCTGGAACTTCCCTCAACCTCGACAGCTACTAGTGATTACTGTGAGAGTGAAAGTGTAAGTAGTGATGTTGGGGGAGAGGAAGGAAATACAAAATATACTCGTAGTGGTAGACCTTCTCGTACACCTTCGTACTTGAAAGAATATATGATGTAGTTGTAGTATGTTTAATCTGGATTGTGTTTTCTGTTCATGTGAACTTTTATTTTGTTTGTTAGACTTAGACTTAGGAAGAGAGGTGTAAGGTAGGCAATACATTCACCATATGTTGGAAAGGTGTATTGCCTGCTATTCGTATAGTTGGTAGAAGCATGATAATAAAGAAGACAGTTTATAACCTAACCATGGAGTATCATTAACCATACAGATACCAAGATATTAGTACATGGCTTGAAGACCAAAGACAAAAGATCTTTGAGCAATGAGCAAAAATATTACAGCAGGCGACAGAAGTACTATTCTGCAATAACACGACTAAAGGATTTCAAACCAACAGGTTCCGATAATATCGGGTGGACCAAAAGTCAGTTAACGCTATCAAAAAAAGTCACGCACAAGTTTGCGACGTCTCCAAGAAAATATATCATGCTCTGTGAAGGGTAATCCATAGTTACAAGGTATTCGATATTTTCAGCAAGACGGTGCACCGCCTCATTACGGATTTCAAGTTCGTGAGTTTCTAAATGACCAGTTTAGTGATTGGATAAGGAAAAGAGACACAATTGAATGGCCCGCGCGTTCGCCATATTTGACGCCCTGTGATTCTGCCTTGTGGGGATGAGTACTTAAAGATACAGTTTTTGCCAATTTGAAGTTCTCCGTGCCAATTTGGAAGTCTGTAGAAAGACTTGTTTCAATATGTATAAGCGTTGTCAAAAAGTATTGATGAAGGTGGTTTACATTTTGAACATAAAATGTAAAGCAGGCACTTCTTTTGTACCTACTTGTTTAAAATAAAACAATAAACGTTTTTTTACTTCAGTTATTTTTGCTTTTATTAATATACAAAACGGTTAACTGACTTTTGGTCCACCCGGTATACAAGCATTACTATTCAAATTAATGGACAACGAATCAACAGCAGAATCACAAAGATACTCAACAACATATTACATACTACTCCGGAAAAATACTAACTGCTGTCTTAAGTTTGAGTCTATTGCATTCATAAAAAAATTAGTTACCAATACATGCGAAGAATACCGTACGATAAGCCTCATGCATGAGTAGTATTGCCAGGTCCGATTTGTTTTTAATCGGTACATAAGCAAAAACAAATCGGGATTTAGGGCTGTAGATCGGGACAAATAAACAACAATAGCCCAGTAAATGACCGTTTTGGAGTGTAATTTTTTCATAGTCAACTCCGAATTGCATGAAAATCTGGTTTTAGGTTCTACTTACTGTCTACTTCAAAGTTGAACTTGTAGGTACCGTTTGTTGCTTTTACTTGGGGGGTTGACAGTTACCCCTTCTCGGGGGTAAAAGAACGCGCGTTTAAAATAAGCCCCAAAATGGATCAACTGACTAACTCTAAAAAACTTTTGTTCTATATAATTTTTAAATTAAGTCAATACTTTTCGAATAATTTTATCGAAAAAATATTCTTAGCAAAAATGTAGCTTTTAAAAAAGCAAAAAAAATTGTATGTTCAGAAAGTCTATAATACCAGTAAAAGCAAAGTTGTAGCTCATGAAAAATACGTTTTCATTCGTCAAATTCCAAATCGAATTTTTCAACTTGAAATAACCAAAAAATTAAGCAATTTTCGGGCAAAACCTATTACAATTTTTTAAAGTGTTTAAAAAACTCTTTAATTTTGTTTTATATAAAAGTCTCTAGCATTTAAACTAAGCGATTTACGCTCAAAATAAAGTTGGCTCCTTTTTTTGGTAAAAAAAAATCGTGAAAATCTCCCCCTATTTAGCACCACCGCTTTACCATTTACTTTATATGTGTATTGTTTATACGATCTGTAAGGTTTACCGGTTGGGAGTGCTTAGTTTCAAAAAAAAATTTGTTTTATAGTAAAAAAAATTTTTCCTAAAATATTGGAAAATGCCCTTTTTCAAAATAACTTAAAAAGTATTAGGGAAACTAAAAATCTCAAAGAGTAAAAAGTAGGTAGGTTTTGCTTTTATAAATATGATAGATTCATTTTGTTTTTCTGTAAGACAAAAATTGGTTAAAATATGGCTGTTCATATTTTGCATACACTCGTGATTAGTGACTCGTTCAGGCCCCTTCAATCATGTAAAAAATACATAAGTAAATTGTTTGTAAAGCGGTAACGATTAATTTCATTTGGGTGCTAAGTAGGGGGAGATTTTCACGATTTTTTTACCAAAAAAAAGGAGCCAACTTGATTTTGAGCAACTCACTTAGTTTTGATGCTAGAAACTTTTTTAGAAATAAAAATAAAGCTTTATTAAAAATGTTTTAATTGTTTTTTCCGAAAAGTGCTTCATTTCTTAGTTATTTTACGTTGAAATATTTGATTTGGAATTTGACGAATAAGAACGTATTTTTCATGAGCTACAACTTTGCTTTTGCTGGGTTTATAGACTTTACGAGTTCACAATTTTATTCATTTTTTTAGATTATGCTACATTTTTGCTAAGAATATTTTTTCCGATCAGATACTTACTTTTTGAGTTATTTGTGAAAATCGCCTGAAAACGTGATTTTTTTGTCGAAAAATGCACATTTTCGATCGTAAATAACTCAGAAAGTATTAATTAATTTAAAATTATATAGAAATAAATTGCTTAGAACTAGTCAATTTATCCATCTCCGGACTTATTTTAAACGCGTGGTTTTTCACCCCCAACTTGGGGTGACTGTCACCCCCGAGTAAAAGCAACCAACGGCACAAGCCGTCCAAATTTTCATGCAATTCGGAGTTGCTCCTGAAAATTACACGGTATCGCCGTATTTCCCGTTCATTTACTGGACTACAAGGTGTTTCTGTATTTAATCCTACATAATAATAATAATCAGACGAAATTACAAAAAAAAGTCGTTGATTAAGTAAATTATTTATTTTTTATTAAAATTATATTTTTCATTCGATTATGCCGCTTTCAGGAGTGCCTTGTTTTTATAACATAGTTATAAAATTCACTGCAAGTTCTCCTGAAATTGGTTTTCGTGGATGAAAATCGGGACATTTATTGTCCCGATCAGGTACAAATCGGTACGCTTCCCCAGACCCCTGAAAATCAGGACGTCCCGCGCAAATCGGGACACCTGGTAACGCTACTCATGAGTCATCTCCTAAAATCGTGCATCTTGAAGATTGGAAGCATATGAGATATGGCTATACCCAGGAATACTTAAGATCTTGTGGATTGGACCGAGTTGCAAATGAGGAAGTTCTGAGAAGAATGACTAAACATCGAGAGTTATTGAGCACCATCAATTGTCAAAAGTTATAATACTTTGGACACAATATTCCAAATGAATAAAAATATATCCTCTTACAGCCATCCTAAAAGCCATCCTACAAGGAAAAATATTTGGAAAGCGATGTCCAGGAGAAGGAAGAACATCTTGGTTAACTTATTAAATTACATATACATTACTGGCATAACTTATTAAATTACATATTAAATTTCTTAAGATAGATTACGCAATTTGCAATTTTTTTTTAATTTTGCAATAGATTGTTACTGATTTTTATTTCACTTTATTATGTTTTATTTATATTGACGATTTGTATAATTTTAGCAAATTGTATTTGTTATTGTTTTTATTTATGATTCTTGTAAGCTATGTCTATAAAATTTTTAAATTTTTCATGACAATAAAGCATATTTCTATTCTATTCTATTAAAGAACCTCCGAATCTGGTTCAACACAACATCTGTGCAAATTTACGCGCTGCTCAAAAATTCACAATTCGACAACAACAAAAACGAAAATCCTGAAAATCATCCCCAGTACCTTCGTAATACTTCAGAAATAACTTGATCTAGATATTTCATCTTCAACACCTCTTCGTACGTTAATTTTCCGTCACATTGCTTGAAGACCTCATCTACTTCTTGTTGAAGCCTTCGTTGAATATCTTGGTGGATCGCCAACTGATGTGACATTAAAGCTAGAGTGGTGGAATTGGTATCCAAACCTCCTATTACGAATAATATAGCTTGAGCTGCTATGATATTATCTGTAATTTCCATTTTTCTGATAGATTTTTGTATGGTTGATTCTTGGACTACTGCATATCCGTCGTCTTGATCTACTTTGTTTGTTTCAACTTTAAGCCTACCTGAAAAAAGAAATAATAAGTAAAAAAACAAATAGGACTAGGTGAAGCAACTGTAAAATTAGAATTATTTCAGCAAAGTTTGTGCGCAATGAGTTCCTCGTCTTTTGTCAGAGGACCAAAAATGCTTGAGAATGGGTTTATCTTTGCAACCTCTCAGGGAATACAGGCAAATCGATATGGACTTCCTGTAAGTTTAAAGTACTGAAAGAGAATCTAAAACAAAGGAAATGAAGGCTATTAGAGTATGTATCTACCTTTTATTCCCGATTTATATCCTTGTGATTTTCACAGCCTTGAAAAAATGAAAAAGATGTTAAAAGGTCATCATTTTCAGTCGGTTTTTCTAGACCAAAAATGTGTTTGAATTAAACAAACCTCGTTTTACAGCACAACTATGACTAGACACATTACAGTATGGTGCAAATGAAAGGAATAATTTCGTTATTTCGTAAACCGGCGACTTTAAGAAAAAATCCCGAAACAGGTCGATTTTTATTTTTTAATTATGATATTTTGACATACATGTCATACTAGGCTATATCATCTACCTGGGCGTGATGACGTAATCGATGATTTTTTTAAATGAGAATAGGGGTCGTGTGCTAGCTCATTTGAAAGGTTATTCAATTCTCTATTCAGTAATATCAACATTTAAATAATTTTTTTACAGGGTGTCCATAAAAAATATTTTAATTAAATTATTTGCCAAAAAAAGAAGAATGTATGTAATTTATTGAATTCAAAATACATTATACTGCTGTCAGCAATTAGAAAAATAGTTATTTATGAAACAGTTCGTGAAGTATGCTTTTTGCGAACGCACGCGATATTTAGAGCACGAGCGACAGCGGAGCGAGTGCTATACATCGCGTAAGTTCGCAAAAAGTACTTCACGCACAGTTTCATACAATATTTTATCGACTCTACCATAAACAAATAAAAAAACTGTAACTCTTCGTCACTGGAATTCATTTCTATTCTACAATTTTTAGAACTTTGACATTTAAAAATTCTAACTTCTTTCAAACCACAAAACTGTTAAAACTTTTGTCGTAATTTATTGCTCATTATGTCACCACCATGACAACGCGAAATTTAAGGATATTTGATTATATGAAAGTGTGTCAAAAACAGTGCGAAAAAGTAAGACCCATTTAAAATACATTGTTACTTCACGCACACTTTAAACACTTCACGCACTGCTATCTATAATGACAGTTTTCACAAACTAAAAACTTATACATAATATGACGTAGAGTAGATAAAAAATATTTATATCACAAATAAACATTGCTTTTCTTTTAAATCAAATGTTCAAACTTCCAACACGCAGGTGGATGGCAGGAGCTGGCTTGAACATTGAATTTAATCGAAAAGCAATGTTTATTTGAGAAATAAACATTTTGCTGTTCTCGGGCAACAGTAAAATTCATTTTAAATTAAAAAAAATACATACCTACATTGTTCTTTTTTTTTGTCAAATGATTTAATTAAATTTTTTTTTGGACACGCTGTACAAATAATTATGTAAATGTTTATATTACTGAATAGAGAATTGAATAACCTTTCAAATTAGCTATCACACGACCCCTATTCACATTTAAAAACATCATCGATTACGTCATCACGCCCAGATGGATGACGTCAATAGTATCACATATATGCCAAAAAATTTCATAATTTAAAACTAAAAATCGACTTGTTTCGGGATTTGTCTTTAAAGTCGCCGGCTTACGAAATAACGAATTTATTCCTTTCATTTGCACCATACTGTATAAAATAAACATGTATGATGGTAACTTACCCTTCTTAGCTTCCATAAGAAGGTGAATCATGTCGGGCCGAAATATATTGTGTTTTTCTCTGGTTTCCATATTTTCTATTACTATCTGTTTGAAGAAATTTAAGATATTCTGGGAAATAATAGGTATTCCAATGGCCTAAAAAATTGATTGTAATAGTCGACTAGGTACGGTTTTTGCATCTTCGTACTACATATTTGTAATACCTATACACTGTCTAATTTACTTACCGTTGCACGTCATCCGCGTCATAGCCTGCGACGTCGCATGATACCAACACGAAATATTTAGGCGGTAGGTGTGTTCTTTTTTAGAATAATTTTGTGCCAGGTACCTTGGAATTACAGCCACTAGACATATTTTATTATATACGCGTAGAAATAATATTTGAAGATTTCTATTAATATTAACTTAAAGAAATACACAATAATATGTTTCATTTAATTTGTATAAATGGATTATTATAAAGCGTTTTTATGAAGCACATTTGTCCGGAACACACTGTAACTGTAATTGAACGAAGGTGACATTTTGGCATAAATTGGTAACATTTGTTTGACAGTTGCGATATTGGCAATTCAGATTTGTTTTTATTCTTTACTATAAGTATTTGTTTTATTATATTTATTGTTTTTATTATTTACTTTATCGTAAGATTATAATTTATTTCTTGTTTTCTATTTCTAATGTTTTTATTTATTTACTTTGAATATTAATTTGTTTGGTTGTATAATCCACTTCGCAATAATTATGTGATCTATTTGATTTAAAATGGATTCAGGGTTTTTTATACTTTGGCAACTATGTCAACTTAGATCTCTGGTGTAGATAATGACGTGCAACGGTAAGTATATTAGACGAACTGTACATATTTTCGATACTTACTTTAAAAATTTTTGGAAACATCAATGAGAAAAACATTCTCAATTTTCTTCTTGGACTGGGCGTAATAAGTTCGGTTCCCATTGAAAAAAAATCGTTATTTTCGTTATTGAAACTGTCACAATTAATTCCAAAAGCGCACGTGGCAATGACATCGTTCGAGAACATAGTAAACTCTTTTTTGAGCTCTATTTCTTCAGTGTTCATGTCATAAAGATGTTTGGTAAAGTTTTCAGCCGTTTCTAAAATATATGTATATTAGTGAGTGACTATAACGATTAAAGTAAACTGTGAACCTGAGGCATATTGATGCCATCGGGCAATGGTGGAAATTTATTCCACTAAAACATCAGCAGTTTACCCGTCTTAATCGCCATCATTTTGTACTCTACAGCCGAGTATAACTCGTCAGTTTGTAAAAAAAAATTGAACATCCCGTATCTCAGAAAAGAAGCGTTTGCGGACATATGATTATACATAAAACAAATTGTCATTATTTTCTCATGTAAAATTACCCCTTAAAGTTTGTCGCACTTATTTAGAAACACCCTGTACTGATGACGAACATGGCCAGTTGTTAAAGTACCTAACTTTTTTATTATTCAACATAAGCGAATGAATCGAAAGACAAAATGTTAAGAAAACTTGAGGCTATAGTTGGGTTTTAATTTCAGTATTTTATAAATGCAAGAATAGTCCACAGGGTGATGCGAACTTTGAGAAAAAAACACGGTTTGATTCGTACACCCGGTATACAATGACAGTTTAACTGTCTAGCAACAATATTATTACATCGATATTGTCAATGGATAAGGTTATAACTTGGTAAAAAATCACTTAAATCGGACAACAGGTTTAGGAAATTCAAAACATCAAAAATGACCAAATTTTTAGTGGATCGATTTTTTGCACCGCAGTGTAGATTACATTGTTACCAAGAAAGAAAAAAAAATAAAGAAGATAAGAAACTATTTGTTTTAAAGTCAATATCATAAAAAAATTGAATGTAAAACGAATAATGTTTAAATTGTTTTTATTTATTTACGTTTTTTAGCAGTCAGTGTTACCACCCATATCCTTTTGCATGGGCATGCTCCTAATCAAATGGACCGTGATAGTCGTGACGTGACGACAAATCAATGTTGGCTACTCTGGAAAGGTTTCCAAACAAAGCAAAAATTCACACGTGGTGCTTGTTTTGGTTTTTATAATTGGAATATATTGCTTGTAGGATGTTTAATTTTTACACAATAGTATAATGTGTTGGGTACCCGTGATTGTAATCAATGCTCATAGTATATTTCCCACCATATTTCCAAATGGGACTGGTTAAGAACCTGAAGAAACGCAGTAAGTACTATTTAGTGTGTAAATCCTTGATTTTGTATAGGGACATTTATTTAATACTATTAAAAGCAATATGATTGATACCATAGCATGTAATCTATGCTACCTGTAACAGTTATGTTACTTCCCACCTCTACCAATCTATCTATGACCAACTTCACAGATAACCTACAACATGTAATTTAGATATTAGCATATGTTCATTGAGTATAATGAATAAAGGTTTCATGCCGTCTAAATTGTTTAATATTCTTGGATGTGGACACCGTGGACACCACATAATTTGGCGACGAAGATAAATAAGCAGTAGACAATTTTACAAGCAAGGCGCTTGAATAATTTAGTATTTGCATGGTGCAAAATGGAAGGTGCAGTATTTCCTTCAACTCAAGTGAGTGTTCTAAGGGGCGCAATAGGCAGCCTACAAGAGTACCGGATAGGTACTGATTGGAATATATACCAGGAGAGGTTAGAGCAATATTTTATTGCAAATTATGTAGAGAATGATAGAATGGTTCCAGTATTATTGACAATAATTGGTGATAAGGCCTATGAAATATTAAAAGGATTGTGTGACCCAGTTTTACCTAAGAATAAGACTTTCGATGAACTATGTATTCTTCTACAAAAGCAATTCACTAAAAAAGTTTCTGTTTTTAAGGAACGAATAGAATTTTATTCTTTGAGACAAGCTGAAAAGGAGTCCGTGGCAGACTTTTACGTAAGAATTAAAAATAAAGCAATAGATTGCAAGTTTGGGACTACATTAAACGATGTTTTAAAAGACAAATTCGTTTGTGGTGTGAGAAAGGGACCAGTCCTGGATTGCTTATGTGAGGAGGATCATACAAAAACCTTAGAACATCTATATGAGTTGGCGTTGAGAAAAGAAGCTGCAGCAGTAGAAGCCAACACTTCAGTTCCAGTAAATAAGATATCAAGCACCAGTGTTAACCAAGGCAGAAATAGAGAAGCACGAGAAGGAGGTTCAGGAGGTTTGTATGGAGAGTCAAAGTGTAATGCGTATGGAGGAATAAAACATGACTTTAGAAATTGTAAGTACCGAAAATATAGTTGTAAGATCTGTCGGAAGGTTGGCCATCTGGCTAAAATGTGTAATAAAAACAAAGGAAAAAGTACTCATTATGTAGAACCTGTAGAGAGTGAAAATTCTGATTCAGAAAATGTACAAGATTTTGATTTTGTAAACATGTACCATACCTCTTTTGATAATGTTAATAATGTTTTTATAAAACCACACAAGGCAAATATGTTAATTAATGATTGTACTATTTTAATGGAACTGGATTCAGACGCAGGTATCTCTGTCCTTCCTGAAAATATTTATATCAGATATTTCAAAACCAGTGCATTACTTCCAACTAAAGTTAGACTCAGATCATTTGATGGAAGTATTATTACACCTTTAGGTGAGATTTTCGTAACTATTCAATATAATAATGTTAGGGTAGATAACTGTAGGTTAATTATAATAAAAAATGGAACAACAGCCTTAATTGGTAGAGATTTAATGAAGACATTTAATTTCGAGATTAAATTACCGGGAGTTCCTAACATTAATATAAATAAAATAGATCAGGATGCAGAGATAGCCAGGTTAGTAAAAAATATAGTTCTCTCTTTAGTAATGAATTAGGGCATTATAGGTTTGAAAAAGTTGACTTAAAAATGGAACCAAATGCAAAACCTATATTTTGCAAACCAAGGCCATTACCTTTTGCTTTTAAAAGGGATGTTAATGCAGAATTAGATGAACTTGAAAGTAAGGGTGTCATTACCTTGATTGAAAATGCTGAATGGGGCACCCCACTGGTTCCCATTGTCAAGGAGACAGGCAAAATCCGTGTATGTGCTGACTACAAAATAACCGTAAATAAATTTCTAATTGATGTCAAGCATCCATTGCCAAGAGTGGAGGAGTTATTTGCAGCCCTCCAGGGTGGGCACCTTTTTACAAAACTTGATTTCAAAAATGCTTACAACCAATTGGAGCTAACGGAGGAGACAAAAAAACTTTTAAGTTGGAGCACACACAGAGGTATTTATCAGGTAAACAGGCTACCATATGGTACAAGACCGGCCTGTAGCATTTTTCAAAAAATTGTAGAAAAAGTTTTGTTAGGTATTCCAAATGTTATTAATTTCTTAGATGATATTGTGGTAACAGGTCCTAATAGAGAGGAGCATCTAAAAAATTTGGAAAATGTCTTTAATAGACTTCAGAAGGCAGGCTTTAAATTAAATTTAGATAAGTGCATGTTTTTCCGGCCTGAAATAAGGTATCTGGGGCATATTATTGATAAGGAAGGGTTACATAAAGATCCAGGAAAAATTAAAGCCATTATTGAGTGCCCCAGACCCCAAAATATCTCTGAAGTTAGGGCATATGTCGGGATGATCAATTATTATGGTCGTTTTGTGGCCAACTTATCAACAGTACTGGAGCCATTGTATAGGTTATTAAGAAGAGATGAACGTTTTAAGTGGACGTCAGAGTGTGAGAATGCATTTTTAAAGGCTAAGAGGGAAATTTCTTCAGGTGCGGGCCTTGCACACTATGATCCACAGATGGACTTAAAATTGGTTTGTGATGCTTCCAGCGTGGGCTTAGGTGCTGTTTTAATGCATGTGTATCCAGATGGGTCAGAGAAGCCAATCAGTTTTGCTTCAAGAGTGTTAAGCAAACATGAAGCTAAGTATTCCGTTATACACCAAGAGGCTTTGGCAATATATTGGGGTGTACAAAAATTTTATCAATATTTATTAGGGAAGCATTTCTTTTTATGTTCTGATCACAAACCACTGATGGCCATATTCGGAGAGACAAAGGGCATTCCGCAAATGGCAGCAGGGAGACTGCAGAGGTGGGCACTATTTTTAAGTGGATTTCATTACACCTTTAAACATATTAAGGGAGTAGAGAATAAAACAGCTGATGGACTTTCACGCTTGCCTCTTTCCATACCTAAGGAGGTACAAAGTGATGTTGAGTTTGATTATTTTAATTTTCTGGTAGAGGATAAATTACCAGTTACCGCTGTAGAAATAATTAAAGGAATACGGTCAGACATCGGTTTGAGCAAAGTTTTTAAGTATGTAAGAGATGGCTGGCCAAAAACAGTTCCAGATGAATTGAAAGCATATGCTAACAGGGCTAATGAGCTTACCATTGATAATAATTTAATTATGTGGGGGTATAGGGTAGTGGTACCTTCCAAGTTTCATAAACAAATCTTACAGGAATTGCATAGTACTCATAGCGGAATAGTTCGAATGAAGACAGTAGCAAGGCAATATTTTTGGTGGCCTGGCTTAGATGGAGATATTGAATTGTTTGTAAAATCTTGTGAAGCATGTTTAAAGAATACTACAACTCCACGAAAGGCACCTTTAATTAAGTTCCAAGAAGGAGCTCATGTGTTTGATAGAATTCACATTGATTTTTTAGGACCGTATCATGGGAAGAATTATCTTGTTATTACAGATGCATACTCGAAGTGGCCCGAGGTATATGAGATGTCAAAGACTGACTCAGAACATACCATCGGTAAACTTCGAGACTGTTTTGCCCGATTTGGGTTGCCAAATCAAATTATTTCAGATAATGGTCCACAGTTTAATTCAGAGGAGTTTCAGCGATTTTGTAAAAATAATGGCATTATTCATAAAACTTCAGCTCCTTATCATCCAGCGACAAACGGAGCGGCCGAAAACTCAGTTAAAACCCTAAAATATGCAATAAACAAAATGTTAACAGGCTCCCCGAGCAAGAGTATATCTGAGTTGATTTCAAAATATTTATTTTCTTACAGAACTACCCCTCATTCAGTGACATTTCAAACTCCTGCCTATCTCATGTTTGGGCGTAAAATTAAAACCAGATTTGACTTTTTGACATTTAACGATAAGACATTGAGAGCTAGAGAACAACAGATAAAATACCATAAAGGTAATAGGGTGGTAGAATTTATAGAAGGAGAAGATGTTTATGTTAGGGATTACAGGGTAAATGCACAAAAGCCTAAATGGGCAAAGAGTAAAATAGTTAGAAAATTAGGACATCAAACATTTCTATGTCAGCCTTTAGATAATCCAAGTCTTGAATGGAAAAGACATTTGGACCAAATTGTTAAATGTGGTCATTTTTACGATGAAGAAATATCTAAAATTTCTGATGACAAGGATAGAGATACGTGTGATCCACTAAGTTCAGTTCCAAGTACTTCTGTAAGTTTGCCATTACCTTTAAGTGAAACTGAAGCTTTGGTAACTTTAAAAAATACCAGTGAGACCCAAGGAGTGTCCGGTAGTGTTGAAACCGAATTTTCTAGTGAAGATATCAGTGCGGTTCCTTCGTCAATTAAAGACAGTGCATCACAATCAACCGTTGGGTTGCAGTCACCTAATATTAAGGAAAGATTGAGAAGAACCATCAGACCGCCTGATCGTTTAGATTTATAATTAAGAATATGACAATGTGGTTTTTATATTCGGACCTTGGTGTGGAGGGATGTAATGTATGCTACCTGTAACAGTTATGTTACTTCCCACCTCTACCAATCTATCTATGACCAACTTCACAGATAACCTACAACATGTAATTTAGATATTAGCATATGTTCATTGAGTATAATGAATAAAGGTTTCATGCCGTCTAAATTGTTTAATATTCTTGGATGTGGACACCACAACTAACAAAGATTGTGTCTTTAGAAAAAATGTGCAGATGATTGTTAAAACAAAATAAAATTAAAAATGATTACACAAATCACGTGTATAATTAATTGACAGACGTCAAACGTTTGATTTTTTTGGAAACCTTTTTGACGTCACACTATTACGGTCCATTGTCAACATTTTGTTGCGGTAGCATGTTTTATTCTGAGATAGCAGCTTGTACTAGCCGTGCGGCGTGCGGTGTTCTGTGGATCATCACGGCGAGCTCTAGTTTTCCTGTTAAGCAGACCACTCCAAAACAGTGATATCTTTTACTTCAAGGAAGTCTGTAGTCCCTCTGCTGATATGTGGAGGTGCGTTATCATTCATGACAATTAAATTTTCCATCTCAGAGCATAACTACAGGTTCTAAGACTAAATCAACATACCTGCGAACTGTTAAAATGGGTTGAATAAGAATAAAGCAGTTTTTTTTACCGATCATAATGCCTCCCCAGAACATGACACTTCCTCCTTTATATCCCTGAACAGATTCGACAGTTTCCGTTCTTGCGTAATTTCCTCGCCCTCTAACCAAGTCCTGGTTTCGTCTCAAAGTTTGAGACGCGTTTTAGATACCTATTGTTGGTGTTGAAGACAACCAATTTAGGCGATCAATCTTTTACTGCCTGGATAACTCGGGAACTCGTAACTATCTCCTGGTGTATAGTGCTTGAGTACGAACTGTCTTCCTTATCGTTTCAATTGAAACACATCTGTAGGTTCCAAAACTGCCTTTGGAGCTGCAGGTGAGAAATTGTTGGGTATCTTCTAGCTGCTTGGGCAAGTTACTTTTTGGCGAATTTATCTTAGGCTGTTTTTAAAGTTTTCTAATTCCTGATACCTAGCATAATTTTTGACACAACACCCTGTGTTATCCCTACCACTGCAGATATGTCGCTCTGAGACATTACTTGCACAACAAGACTAATGATCTTTCCTCTTTGCTCGTCCGTTAACCCCCATATACACAAGGCATATTTTCGTTTTTGAAGGCAAACTGTAGTTTATTTTTTTTTCAAAAGAAATAAATATTGGTTTGAAATACATGGTGATTCGATATAAGTTTGGTTGTGAATATTTGACTTTCAGACAGATGTAAAATCTACTCATACCTTCTATAAAAGCGTACATTCCCTTCATCTTTGCGCTGGTAAAGGCCGGTGACAAAGTTGATCTCATGTCTTTCCATCTCTCTCCTTGCAACTCGAACAAATTGTTACCTAGAATAGGATCTGATTGGAAGAAGGTGAAGTGGTCTGTAAAGTGCTCGAAGTCCTTGATGGTGATTGCTTTGATGAGGTCGAGGTCTCTGACGAAAAGTGTCGGTTTGAGTAAAGTATAATTTCCGAAATACCTATAAAAAGTGTTTACTTAAGATAAAACATAGATCTGAATGTATTTTATTGTGGATGGAAATCATTCACAACCCTAATAAAAACTATGGAGAGGCCTATAACTGCTTAATCCACGTTTATAAAAAGCTGGTTACATAGTATATGCATTTTATCCTTATTACATCACCTTCAAATTATTCAAAATACGGCATTAAGAATAGCCACACACAGAAGCATTCCGGATAAGCTCAATAGAAAGTTTGATAGCAGAAACTGGATAGCCACGAAACAAATATTAGAGGTCACCAAAATGGATTTTTGGAGAATAGCTGCAGGAAGATCAAGAAGAGAACATGTCACCAAGGAACGGCTACGAGAAACAATGAAGGTAAAACAAACAATACATGAAATCAACGAAATACAACTAAGATGGTGTGGTCCCGTACAAAGAATGCATGAGGACAGAGTCCCAAAATAAGTACAAAACTGGAAACTGCAAGGTAGAAGAAGAAGAGGTAGACTGAGGAAAAGTTAGCAGGCAGGAATAAACAAAGCCATGGATGAACGAGGTCTGCAAGTAGATCAATGTGCGGACAGAGAGGAATGGCGAATGAGTATCAGAAGACGGAGAACGTTGTAAACCCATAGTATACAGGGTGTAACAAAAATACAGGTCATAAATTTAATCACATATTCTTGGACTAAAAATAGTTCGATTGAACCTAACTTACTTTAGTACAAATATGCACCTAAAAAAAGTTACAGCCCTTTGAAGTTACAAAATGAAAATCGATTTTTTCCAATATATCGAAAAATATTAGAGATATTTTATTGAAAATAGACATGTGGTATTCTTATGGTAGTAGTATCTCAAGAAAAAATTATAGTGAAATTTGGACACCCCATAAAAATTTTATGGGGTTTTTGTTCCTTTAAACCCCCCAAACTTTTGTGTACGTTCCAATTTAATTATTATTGTAGTACCATTAGTTAAAGACAATATTTTAAAAACTTTTTTACCTCTCAGTACTTTTTCGAAAAGTCAGTTTTTATGGAGATATTTTGAATTTTTGTCAAATCCACCACATATTTGTATATGGCTAAGTACGATTATGGATACTTGGTAATAATATGAAAATTTATTTATGATTTACATTTTTAGGTATATTTTGAACCATATTAAAAAAGAAACCACATCTCGATAAAAGGCGCCTTATCGAAAAAATACAAGGGGGTAAAAAAGTTTTAAAAACACCGTGTTTAACTAATGGTACCACAGTAATAGTTTAATTGGAACATACACAAACATTTGGGGGGTCTAAAGGAACAAAACCCCCATAAAATTTTTATGTAAACATATTAAAAAAGAAGCCTAATCTCGATAAAAACTGCTTTATCGAAAAAATACTAAGAGGCAAAAAAGTTTTAGAAATATTGAATTTAACTAACGGTACCATAATAATAATTTAATTGGAACGTACACAAAAGTTTGGGGGGGTTTAATGGAACCAAACCCCCATACAATTTTTATGGGGTGCACAAATTTCACTATAATTCTTTTTTAAGATGATCCTGCTAGTCCTGTCGCCAGGGGGGGTACAACGGCCTCTTTAATTCAGATGGACTTACCCAAGTTTTTTTTATATATTTTGACCCGTAGAATACGAATTTTTTGGGTAACAGTTGATCCGGATGTCGATAAGATTGTTATAGACAAAGAACTTGAGGAATTACATAACAGCGATTTCTCGCAAAACAAAACATCTTTTTGTATTTTTTGGGTCATTTTAAGCAAAAAATATTCCTACAAGTTTTTTCGTAGAATGCATAGGTTTCGAGATAACCGCGGTTGAACTTTAAAAAAATCGAAAAATTGCAATTTTTGAACCCGAATAACTTTTGATTAAAAAATAAAGTAGCAATTCTCCTTACCGCGTTTGAAAGTTTAAGTCAAATTATATCGGTTTTGATTATTTGAATTGCTAAAAATTAATTTTTTTATTGTTAAACAAATCTATAAATACATAGTGTTTCCCGTACCTAATACATGCGTTTTAACGCATGCTACGTAGAAATTGCCTCGCTTGCACTTATAGCTACTCTACCTACTTGTTCGATTTTAAATGAGAAATCATTGAAAACATCACTCACATACTAGGTGTTTATAACTTTGTTTAACAATAAAATAATAAATTTGTAGCAATGCAAATAATCAAAACCGATATAATTTGACTTAAACTTTCAAATGCGGTAAGCAGAATTGCTACTTTATTTTTTAATCAAAAGTTATTCGGGTTCAAAAATTACAATTTTTCGATTTTTTGAAAGTTCAACCGCGGTTATCTCGAAAACTATGCATTCTACGAAAAAACTTGTAGGAATATTTTTTGCTTAAAATGACCCAAAAAATACAAAAAGATATTTCGTTTTGCGAGAAATCGCTGTTATGTAATTCCTCCAGTTCTTTGTCTATAACAATCTTATCG
Organism: Diabrotica virgifera virgifera; assembly: GCF_917563875.1. Classification (NCBI taxonomy): domain Eukaryota; kingdom Metazoa; phylum Arthropoda; class Insecta; order Coleoptera; family Chrysomelidae; genus Diabrotica; species Diabrotica virgifera. The sequence continues at coordinate 4,950,880 of NC_065443.1, forward strand.
ACATCCGGATCAACTGTTACCCAAAAAATTCGTATTCTGCGGGTCAAAATATATAAAAAAAACTTGGGTAAGTCCATCTGAATTAAGGAGGCCGTTGTACCCCCCCTGGCGACAGGACTATGCCATAAGAATGCCACATGTCCATTTTCAGTAAAAAATCGCTAATAGTTTTCGATATATTTGAAAAAATCGATTTTCATTTTGTAACTTCAAAGGGCTGTAACTTTTTTTATGTGCATATTTGTACTAAGGTAAGTTAGGTTCATTCGAACTATTTTTGGTCTCAGAATATGTGATTTAATTTATGACCTGTATTTTCGTTACACCCTGTATATACTGACTTTTCATTTAGATACTTGGTTGAAGAAACGTGTTGAGGTTTTTGTTCCTTTTCTTCGTGAGTTAGTTCAATGCAATAGTTCTTCTTGAAAACTATTTGAGGTTATGTTATTTGTTTTGTTTTGGTGTTTATTTTCTGTTAATGAACTAAAATTATGTGTTATCGAGTTTAATTAAATTAATTTGTTAATAAATTATTTATTAGTTTATAATATGTTGTTTCAGTTTTGACACAGTAAGTATCAGTGCCGGATTTACCACTAGGCCGACTAGGCCGCGGCCTAGGGCCGCAAGTAAAAGGGGGCCGCAGCGTTTTGTAAAAAAAAACCTTTTTGGTAAAAAAATGAATTTTTATTTTTTCCAAAATTAATTAATAATTACTTTTTTTAGTCTTTTGTTGTCACCTGTACTTTTTCCAACAAATGAAACAAATGTTATTTAATTTTAACAATAATTAACTGCAATACTAATTTATAATATAATAATTTTAGCAATATTAATAATTTTAAGAATAACTGCTGTTTGCTATAACTTTTTGAATTATATATTATTTTCTATAAATATAGAAATTATTGTTAGAGCTGTTTTGAGGTTTTAGCCAAATTTTTAAACGAAGATTATTTAATTAGTGAATACAACATTTCAACCTACGTATGTACCATATTCAAATAGAACATTAGTAGCATTTCTATTCATTTATGTTATGCTTTGTGTGTTGTACCAATTTTAAAAAGAAAAATTAAAATAATCGTTATGTATTAATATGAAATGTGGTTTATGCTTTAATTACATACAGTAGAACCCTGATTATCCGTGCTCCTCGGGACCGAAGGGTGGCACGGATAATTGAAAAGCACGGATAATCCGAACATGTATTCCTTATGTATAATACATATGTACGTATACACATACATATGTACCTACCATAAAAAATTACAGAAAAAAATAAATCTTTCATTATGAGTCTCTCTTTCGTCATATAGAGTTTCTGTCAAGTGATTTACGATGACGCTATTTTAATAAAACCTCAAAAACGCAACTTAAGTAATAGAAAATCATAGTACGGATAATCCGCAGCACGGATAATCCGCACCCGGATAATCGGGGTTCTACTGTAATCGTGAAGTTATCGGGGGCCGTTCGGGGTAATTTGGCCTAGGGCCGCAAGTACTTTAAGTCCGGCACTGGTAAGTATACCTATATAAAAAGTGAAAATTCTATATTTGTTGCATTGAGGGTATTATAATTCTATACAGTTTAGATAGTCTTTCATTTGGTTTTACTTTCAGCCTATGGACTAAATTTAAAACAGTTATGTAAATGAAAAATTGCAATATCAACAATGCCCATATACGAATAATAGGTAATTATTGTTGTGTGTTTTTAAAACCATAAAATGAAAAATAATTTAAACACGACATAAAAACTACGGTATTCTCTATGATATCACGTAGGTTAAAACGTGATAAAAATGACGTCAATTGTGGTGGGATAAGTTCACGTGACTTTCGACTTCGAAAAAACGTGATAAACTAACGTGCTTTGGTGATCATTATGGCGTCTTTTCAACGTTTTGTAAACGTTATTTGGTTGCCTGGGAAGGTCTCTAACACAGTGGAAATGTCAAATTCCCAACAGAACTAATCAAGTTCTTTTGTTACACGACTTCCATCTAGGACATACCCGACTTACCTAGGGTATATGCCGTTTCTTACAAAAAGTTATAGATTAAACCTAATTAAAAATCTTTGGAAATCCCAAAAAATATTTTTGGTGGGGGGGTGCTTGGGACAAGGGTTAGGGTTAACACATTTGAAATTGGGGGTTTATAGGTTACCTATCACCAGAAAATAGCCGGGGAGACCAAAAAAAGAAAAGAAAAAAATAATTAAAAATCTTTGAAAACCCCATAAAAATTTGGGGGAGCTTGGGACAAGGGTTAGGGTTAACATTTTGGGCTGAAATTTGAAATTGAGAGTTTATAGGCTACCCATCACAAAAAACAGCCTGGGAGATCAATATTTTTAAACTTTGGTTGTTTCGGAACACCCTAAGCAATATAACTCAAGATATGATCTATAACGTTCAACCTAGAGAGAACTTACATAAAAATATTTAATACCCTATTTTTTATTGCAGACTCATATTCTACAAAATATTCTTAAAGAACTTTAGTACCATAAAAATTCAGTAGGTACCACAAAAATTCAGATAAAACTTGTTTACTTTTTCACGTAGACATACAAATCTGCAATAAAAAAAGATTTAAAAGTTCCCAACACCCCACCCCAGGGGGAAGGGTGGGGTTGATATTTGGAGTCATTCAATAGATTTTTGAAAAATATTGAAAATATGTTTTTCATTTTTTCGATCCGATGTTCGTTTCGTTAAATATTTGACCGTCCCGTTATTTTTGACACACCCTGTATATGTCGAAAAATCATAATTTAAAAATAGAATCGAGCTGTTTCGGGATCTGTGTCTAAAACCTCCCATTTTGGAAACAATGAATTTATTCCATAATTTTGCTCCTCACTGTAATCACATTACTAAATCTAATGAATGTAATGAATAAAAAAAATGTAGTTTGTTGATCTTACTAACCTTCTACTAGGATATTTCCTGTACAAATCTAGCGTGGCGTCAAAAAACGATTTCCCACTGAACACCGTCCTCAGAAAACTTCCCAGCGCACTCAAATGAAACACTTTCTTCTCTTTCCAATAGTTCATAGGTTTGATGAAGAATGAATAATACAGAAATGTACATAATAAAACAAATGCTAGCATCAGCGCTGCCATTTTCGTTAGTAATACAAAATCAGTCTTGTTGATATTTCAAAATCATTTCGCACTTTGATTCAAATTGTTAATAGTGGTTTGCCATGACAGAATCTTGTCTGTCAACCTCGAATTATCATCTCACTACTACCGTATGTTGTGCTATTGGATGTTACTGATTATTTTTTTATTTTTAGTCTTATAAAAAAGCAATTATTGAGTAAAGTTTGTTGTTCTAATGATAACAACAGACGCGCATTAACTGGTCAGATAATTTAAATAGTATTCGTTAGAAATGTTAGTAGTGTAAGCTAATAAGTAAAAAATGTATGTAAATGTAAAATTAAAGTAAAATTAACGGATGTTATACCAGTTGTCCCACCGGAATTTAAACACAGTACCTATTCTTGAATTAAATTCAAGGTATAAATTAAAGGATACAATTTGCAGATGATACAATAGTGTTTTCCAATACCATAAAAGGGCTGCAAAACTTAATGAACAAAATAACGGAAACAAGTAGAACATGCGGACTAAATATAAACACCAGCAAAACCAAGCTAATGATCATCAACAAGGAAAACATAACATGAGCAAATCTGTATGTGAACCAAATGAGAATTGAACGTGTCTCACAATACAACTTCTTGGGAACTATAAATCAATGAGTCGTGGGAGAATGAAAATACCCAAGAGACTCGATGTTCCATCGGAAAGGCAAAGCGCATTCTTGACTATGAGTTCTGTGTTCAAAAGCATGACCTCACCCTAGAAACAAAAATAAGGCTCCTTAAATGTTACGTGTACTCATTGCTTCTGTACGGAGTAGAAACGTAGACATTAAAGGCAGAAACTCTATCAAAACTTCAGGCTTTTGAGGTATAGTTGTACAGAAGGATCCTGAAGATACCATGGACAGACAAAGTCAGCAATGAAGAAGTGCTACGGAGGATGAGCACAACTGCAGATTTGGTCCACATCGTGAAGGGCCGTAAGCTGCAATACTTGGGACATATAATGAGAAATCAAGGCAGATACGAGCTACTCCAATGGGTAAAATTAAAGGAAAAAGGGCGAAGAAGAATATCCTAGCTTGATAACCTGAAAACATGGGATAGAAAGACCTCAACACAATTATTCCGTATAGCAACCAACAAAATCATCATAGCCAGAATGATCGCCAACGTTCGGAACGGACAAGCACCCTAAGAAGAAGCTCTTCTGATGTGTCTTCAACACATCATAAGGCATCTGCTGTAACGTTTTCATCTTTTTTCACGTATCTTATTATAAACTTGTATCCCTCCAGCTTCAATCTGAATTTGGTCAAACTGCTTGTAGAGTTTGTTATCCCAAATAAGTATACTAATGAGCGGTAGACCATCAGAATAACAATTATAGATTCGTGAGTCATAAATGTTGCAATATTATAAATAATAAAAAAAATGAACAGAAAGCATGAAAGAATACAAATTGTCGTAATAATAATAAATTGTCAAACGTCTTGAACGAGATGATACGCGGAGAAGAAGATATTATTTTTGATGTAGGTAACTATAAAAATGTAACTAAACATTAACATTATCATTGAAATTCAAATCTTATCATTGGGAATTGTTATCATTTCAAAGTATTTTAAAATTTATTAGGTAAGTACAAATTAGGTATATTGTAACAAAAATACATTTCCAAAATGTTACATTTGATGTGAATGTGTCATAAAGTTAACAAAAATGCATTTAATCAGTAAGTAGGTAGTATTATCGTAAAAGTATGAATATTGATTATTTTTTAGGTATTAAGACGAAAAAATCAAGAGATCTAGTAACAAAGTAAAAATATTGTTCTTATCTTTTTGAATAATAATTTGTCGATTAAAATGATAAAATTAAACCATTATTTTCATTTAAAAGTAGGTGCATAAGTAGTCTAATTCCGAAATATTTACAATCAAGAAAGATTTTGCATTTTGCTGTTTCATTGTTTTTCACTGATACATCAAGTTTCGTGATAAATTCGTCAATATAATTTTGCGAGGATAGACAAGGTAGTACTCAGTACTCTTGAACTTTTTGTGATTGTAATATTTCCTGGAGTTGGAGCTTCTCTCCATCTAATTTTTTCAAAAAAAAATTGTTAAATAAAATCCTTTTTCTATTCTCATACTATAATATGTCAATTATGATGTCACTACCTGTATCATAATGAACTTCATTATGATACAGAGTTTCATTAAGATCCAGATTTTTAACCAATAGAATCGCGATATGGCATTCGCGATAAAGGTGGTACACGCGCAGTGACCAATGACGAGTCAAATACATACGCTTTGACAGTTCTCAATATGTAAACAAACCGTCAAACTGACAAACTACTTAATTTGTTTACGTTACAAAATTAATAAATTTGAATATTATATTTTTTGTTGTGAATGATCATAGAAAAAATCGTGTATACAACTTGCATTTAATTATCATTATGAACCTCGTACTCTATACGAAACTCACCGCATACGGCTCGTTTCGTAACCCTCATACTCGCTTCATAATGACCATCATTAAATGCTCGTTGCATAATATACTATTATAAAAAAGGTATGTAATTTATCAAAAATTCCATTAAAGGGCTACATCACAAATGTACCTAGAAGTTTTTCGATCTATTACGGATCATCATCAGTGCTGAACAGGATGTTCACATGCTAGCAAAAAAACCAGATCCGATATCGATGTCATCTATCAACAAACTTACATATTTCTAAAGGAACACCCGGATCTGATGGTATTAACTAGCGTTGAAGGTAATACCACAGTCCTGATGATAAGAGAACAATACCTAAACCTGAGCCAACAACTCATAGATGATAGTAAATACTATTAGACACTCCTCCGCAATCCCACCTCAACCTTCAGCAACAAAATTAATAAATACATCACTGAACTGAAAAATTAAAAAATCATTGACGAGAAACTAGCCAAATCCCTCCATAATTACAATGGCTATGCCCCCAGGTTCTATTAGGTTTGTTCCAACACAACGAAGAACCGTCATATAACGATTACGTTACTAGATAATTAACGTTCCATGGGTTCCATGCGAATAGCATACCCTTTTTCGATATGCGAATCATTCGCAGAAACGACAACACATTGGGTACACCACGTGGTACAGGAAAGAAATGGTAAGCAACCGTTTCTTAAATTACCACTCGGTACACCCAATGAGATATATACACAATCTTGTACAAGCTGTTAGTCTTAGAGTAGATACATAGACGCATACGCTGTACATCATCAATAAATCTCTATTTTCCAAAAGCTACGATCAGTCTATTTCTGAAGCATCTAACGGTGAAACATTATCATCCATTTCCAATAGCATACAGTCAAACCATCCCCCGATCACCCCTGAACGAACCACAAAATATGCTTCTCTCACGTATTTTCCACAAGTCACAAACAAGCTTACGAAACAGTTTAAACATTTACCTGCTAAAATAGCCCTAAAAATACCAAAAATGTCGGAAAGTTATTTTCCAAGTCCAAATCTCCATTGACCCATTTAGAACATACTAATGTTGTGCCTAATATTCCCTGTGCTGAATGCCACTCCTGCTACATTGGCCACATCACCCGTTCGCTTCTAGGTCGTCTCACTTCTCACAAATACGACATTACGATGTCCAAACCCTCTTGTGTCCTTACACAACATGCCATTTCTACTAAACATCAGGTCGACTTCACGAAAGTCAAAATACTTGCCAAACAGCAAAATTATCCTTCCGTGAAATGTACCATATTCTTCTCTTACCTGCACTAAACAAAAGAACTGACATCGATCATTTGAGCCAGGTTTTCCACTCTCTCATCTTACATAATAAGTCAACATCATAACCTATATTCTGAAATGAAAAACTTCAAATATCTCTGCCATATTGTTCCTCCATTCGAACAACAATGATTTACAGAACGTAATGCAACGCCTTAGTGAACGCTGTCATGAGTACGGACTGAAGATGAATTTAAAGAAAACTAAATGCATGATCATAACTAAATCAGCACACGTAAACATCCAATTAACTATAGAAGATACTGTGATTGAGACTGTGGATAACTACAAATACTTAGGAACATGGATAACATCAAATGTAGACCAAACCAAAGAAATTAAGACACGTATTGAAATAGCACGTGCATCCTTCATTAAACTTAAAAAGTTTCTTTGTTGTCGGGATGTAAGGTTAGAACTACGCCTAAGGATGCTTCGATGTTACTTGTTTTCTACTCTTCTTTATGGCTTGGAAGCGTGGACGTTGAAACAAGTCCATTTGAATAAGTTGGCCGCCTTTGAATTTTGGTGTTACAGAAGAATCCTACGAATATCATGGATTCAAAGAATGTCGAACGTGGAAGTAACTAGAAGGATAGGAAATCAACCGGAAATAATACGAATAAATCAAAAGACGAAAACTTGAGTACTTGGGACATGTGATGAGAGTGCAAAAATACTCATTATTATAACTTATTATGCAAGGCAAAATCCGAGGAAAGCGAAATGTGGGAAGACGAAGAACATCCTGGGTTAAGAACTTACTGGAATGGTTCGAATGCAGTAGTGCAGAGCTATTTAGAGCGGCAGTCAACAGGGTCCGCATTGCCATGATGATTTCCAACCTTCGATAGAAGATGGAACTTAAAGAAGAAGAATTCGAACAAAAAAAATTTTTTTCAACCAAGCCTGTATAAGTCAATAATTAAACGCTTAGATACAAGAATGTCCAGTCGTACAAAAGTACCTATATAGTTCGTCTAATCCGTTTAGCTCACGCTGGGTAATAGTCCAGAAAGCCACTGCGCATCCGCTAGGAAAAATATTCTAATTCGGATTTTTTGCACAATCTTACTCAAAAAGGACTCCTTTTAACAAATTTGCATGTTGCCAGGACCAAAAGGTGGTCAAAAATTTTTTAAACGTTTTTTTTTTTGTTTTTTTCCTAAAATTATTTTTTTTTGTATGGATCAAAGTTTTTTTAGGTTTTTTGGATCATTCCAAACAGAAAAGGTCTTTAGTGACTTTTCTCTAAAAATTATAGTTTTTGATATATAAGCGATTAAAAATTGAAAAATTGCGAAATCGGCCATTTTTAACCCTCAAAAACTATGTGAAAAACTAAAAATTTGAATGTTACCAAGGTAGATAGATATTCTTTAAACATCGATTGATGAAATCCCGAAGAGTTTTTTGCAATTCAATATTCAAAACGCCTTTGTTTCTTAATTGCTAATCAAGCGTGCGCGACACTATTTTCCACCGACAGTATGGTGCAAAGGAAAGGAATAAATTCGTTATTTCGTAAACCGGCGACTTTAAAGAGAAATCCCGAAACAGGTCGATTTTTATTTTTAAGTTATGATATTGTGGCATATATGGTATACTAGTGACGTCATCCGTTTGGGCGTGATGACGTAATCGATGATTTTTGTAAATAAGAATAGGGGTCGTGTGTTAACTCATTTGAAAGGTTCTTAAATTCTCTATTTAGTAATGTAAACATTTACATAATTATTTATACAGGGTGTCCTTCTACTTCTTTTTTGTCAAATAATTTAATTTAATAAAAATTTTTTGGACACCCTGTATAAATAATTATGTAAATGTTTATATTACTGAATATAGAATTGAAGAACCTTTCAAATAAGCTAGCACATAACCCCTATTCTCATTTAAAAAAATCATCGAATACGTCATAACGTCCAGACGGATGACGTCACTAGTATACGAGTATATTATATATGTCACAATATCACAACTTAAAAATAAAAATCGACCTGTTTCGGGATTTTTCCTTAAAGTCGCCGGTTTACGAAATAACGAATTTATTCGTTTCATTTGCACCATACTGTCGGTGGAAAATAGTGTCGCGCACGCTTGATTAACAATTAAAAAACAAAGGAGTTTTGAATATTTTATTGCAAAAAACTCTTCGAGATTTCATCAATCGATGTTTAAAGAATATCTACCTACCTTGGCAATATTCAAATTTTCAGTTTTTCACATAGTTTTTGAGGGTTAAAAATGGCCGATTTCGGAATTTTTCAATTTTTAATCGGTTTTATGTCAAAAACTATCATTTTTAGAGAAAAGTCACTAAAGACCTTTTCTGTTTGGAATGATCCAAAAAACCTAAGAAAACTTTTTTCCATGCAAAAAAAAATAATTTTAGGAAAAAAACAAAAAAAAAACGTTTAAAAAATTTTTGACCACCTTTTGGCCCTGGCAACATGCAAATTTGTTAAAAGGTGTCCTTTTTGAGTAAGATTGTGCAAAAAATCCGAATTAGAATATTTTTCCTATCGGATGCGCAGTGGCTTTCTGGACTATAAGCTCTTTTCAATACCCGCTACGCTAGACTAATAGTATTTAGGATGACAGTTTTATGGACTTTAAACATATGATTTTCGATAAACTTTATCTAAATTTTACGCCGTTCTTACTTATTCAAATTTGGCGCAATTATATGAAATGATTGTAATTTCTAGACGAATCTATTTAAGTAAATTTTATTTCATTTGAGTGCCATTATATTTTCCGTAAGATGTGTGCGGAATCTTTTGTGAAAAATATGTCAGATATTCAAAAAAATACATTTTGCATAATACATTCTGGTTTAAACTTATACGGTGTCAAACAAAGACGCCAAAGTATATATTTCATAATATATCAAAACACTTTCAAGTTTCCGGTTCCATCTTACAAAATTTGAACTTTGCGTTCATGAAATTACGATTTATTGCGCAATATATGAAAAATTATTAGTTTGCAAAGTAAATAATATCAATATATGCAATAATATTCATTTATCCTTTTAAATCTATTTAAAATCGAATAGTACTCGTATATAGTTGTAGATACTTATATAGTAAATACTTATATTTATAACATCAGATAAAATGATTGTGGTGTTATATAAATGAGTGTGTGTGGAGTTTCACCTCCAGTCTCTGACAGTGCATCATTCAAGGTAACAGATAATTAAATAGAAGCAAACTAATATTCATTAATTTACTATTATTATTTAACTATCAGTGTAATTTGTTATTCATTCTGTGTTTGTGAAATATATTATGAGTGCCTAACCAAAAGAAAGGTATGTATAAGAATATTTTTAAATCGTCAAAGTTCGTGTATCAATCGCCATTAGTCAACTATGTTAAATGCGTTGTGAAAATCGATTAATATTAGTACTAGTACTAGAGATTGTCTTCTCTTCTTTACGTGCCATCTCCGCGACGCAGGTTGGCAGGTTTTTTCTTCTCCAGCTTTGTTTCTTTGTTTGTTCATTTATATTTTTCCCTTTTGTACGCTTCTTATCAAAACTTTCATGTCCTTATTTTACTTTATTGTTGTTGTTTCTACTTTGTAGTTTCTTATGTCTTTTCTTATTGCCTTTGTAATCGTTTTATTTATTTCATTTAGCGCTTTTTTACTTATACTGTTATCTTCTTTCATCTGTTGCCTTAGTTCCATACGTAAGGGTCTTTGTAGTTTGCTTAGTTTTTCATCCTTTTTGTTTGTTGAGCAATATTATGTTGAGCATACCTATTACATTATGTTGACTATTTGCTTGTTCAATATACCTATTGATGTGGTGGTGTCTTACAATGAAATATCAATATATTTTCAAACTCCTGAATATTAGTTGGTTTTGTCCATTTCTTTAGGTGTTTCCTGTCTATCATATCATTTGAGTCTTTCTTTTTCGGTCGATATCGTTATTTTCGCTTTTAATAACCTATGATCATTGCTTCTACTAAACTTGATTAACACATTAATGCCTTTCAATCATTCTTTTTTGTTTGTTAAGAAATATTCGATTTCGTTCCTTGTCTTTTTATCAGGGTTTTAGCATGTTCATCTCCTGTGTTTTTTCTTTTTAAAGAAGCTGTTCATTTGATAGAGATTGTTTTCTAAAAGGAAAGTAAACAGTTGTTTGCCTCTATCATTTTTCTGCCTTCGCTTACAAAAACCTACAGTAAAGTAAAAACTTCTAATGTTAAATGATCCTCCCCGTATATAGCTATATACATGTATCCATGATATGATGGACTATAAATCCACAGCAAGTTATGAATAACCTTGAGATTGCATATTTCAAATATTAAATTTTGAAAATGTTGCACGAGGTCTTTATTAAAGGATTTAATACAGGTTTGAGATTTACATTTCTCCTCATCAATATTTTATGTATTCGCAAAATGTTTCCTATTACAAATCAGTTATAGTATTTTTACTACAAAAACGTTATTACGTAGGTCAAAATTTTTGACGTAAGAGAACTGTCCAAACATTAGATTGTGACTTTTCATTATTGCCGTGTTTATAATAAACATAGCAATAATGAAAAGTCACATTCTAATGTTTTGACAGTTCTCTTACGTCAAAAATTTTGACCTACGTAATAACGTTTTTGTAGTAAAAATACTATATCAACATTTTATCAACATTCTAGGCTAGTACCTAGGTTATTATCAATGACAAACTAATCTCTTGCGAATCTAAATATACTTATTATGTAAAAAACAAGCATAAATTATGTTGTTGTTATTAACTACGCATTAACCAAATCTGATTAAACAACCAGATATTTATTTTATATATTATAATTATTTCTATCCTCCTCTATATTTTCTCCTTCGTGAGGATGTAGTGGCGTCATGTAATTTGTTTACCATTTCTGCCCAATTATCTCTCTCCTCTGCATGTTGTTTTGATTCATAAAATAATATTGAAGATCTTCCTCTGGATCTTTTGCCCGCTACTATAGTTAGTTGCCTTCAACTATAGTTGCCTTCAACTATAGTTGCCTTTAACTATCATTCGCTCCATGCCTTCTCTTCTTCTAGTTATATGTCCAAAATAAGCACGATTGCAGATGAGCAGATTTATATAGTGAGGGGCAAAACTATGGAATAAATTAATTTTTTCGAAATGGGCAATTTTGCAGACAAATCCCGAAATAGGTCGATTTTTGTTTTTAAATTATTTTTTTGCCATCTATACCATACTAGGATACCATTGATGTAATTTGAGCGTGATGACGCAATCGATGATTTTTTAAATGGAAACAGGGTACGTGTGCTAGCTCATTTGAAAGGTTATTCAAAAAAATCAAGTGGTGTCAGATCTGGATATGTTCTAGGAAGGATCCAATGTCTGAGATTTTGCAGAATTACTGTTCCATGTAGTAGTCCAGGGTAATAAGGTTTTTTCCATGACACTTAAACAGCCAGGGTACTGAAGCGTTTTTTCGACAGGTAATACCTATAAGAGCAAATTGTAACTATTTCCTACGTAGGATCTGGCGGCCATTTTTATTTATAAACAATTAAGTGTCAAAAAATGGCATTTTTCACTTTTTTTCAAATCAATGGAAAACAGGAAAACTTATGGTTTTTTAGTACAAATATCTTCGAGATTGTGGAAAAAGCTTTAAAATGACGTATTACAAAGTTTAATATACTCATTTATTGTTAATATAATTGCTAAAAAAGTTCGGAATTGCAAAAAAAATTATTTTCGCAATAAGTGCTGAAAAGGTTAGTGTACAGCTTTGAAATTTTTGTCAAATAAGGGTTCTTTGATGCTTAATATGTGATAAATTTCAAAGCGATCCATTCAATTATTTAAATTTTATTTAAATTGTTTATCCCAGAGAGCATTTTTTTTGCAATAACATAAGTCAGAAGAAAATGACGATAGAACCATTCCACAGGTGTCAAATGAAAGAGCATGAGCTATATTTCAACTTGGTTTAAAAAAAGCGAATAAAAAATGCATTTATTAGTAATAAATAATTATGCAAAAGTATCGTAAATCTTTCCTTATAAACTTTTTATTTTGTTATATAAGAAATTATACATATTTATTACAATTTTTGATCAATTATGATATAGATAACATTACTTGGTCGTTGTGCACTTAAAACAGGGTAAAAAAGTTAATTTTTTTGGAAAAAGTCATTCAAAAAGTTTATAAAGAAAAAATTGATGATACTTTTGCATAATTATTTATTACTAATAAATGCATTTTTTATTCACTTTTTTAAACCATGTTAAAACTGTAGCCCATGCTCTTTCATTTGACACCTGTGGAATGGTTCTAAGGTCATTTTTTCTGACTTATGTTATTGCAAAAAAATGCTCTCTGGGATAAACAATTTGAATAAAATTTAAACAATTGAATAAATCGCTTTGAAATTTTTATCACATATTAAGCTCCAAAGAACCCTCATTTGACAAAAATGTCAAAGCTGTACACTAATTTTTACAACGGTTATTGGGAAAATATTTTTTTTTGCAATTCCGACCTTTTTTCACAATTATATTAACAATAAATGAGTATATCAAACTTTGTAATAACGTCATTTTAAAGCTTTTTCCATAATCTCGAAGATATTTGTACTAAAAAATCATAAGTTTCACTGTTTTCCGTTGATTTGAAAAAAAAGGGGGAAATGCCATTTTTTGACAGTTAATTGTTTATAAATAAAAATGGCCGCCAGATCCTACGCAGGGTATTACCTGTCGAAAAAACGCTTAAGTACCCTGGCTGCTGAAGTGTCACGAACAGGGTATATTTTTGTCTTATTACCCTGGCCTATAGCTAGAAGGTTGCTTCGTTACAAAAAATAATTTGGCGAATGAAGCGTAGATTTTAAATACATAACTGTTAATATTTTGCAAAACCGCAAAATTTGTCAAATAAACATTTTGTTCCGTTTTTTGACAGTAGTAAAATGTATGTTGAATTAAATAAATTACATACAAACTTCTTCATCATCATCATCATTCTCTTTGCCTTATCCCTATGCGGGGTCGGCTTCCCTAATTGCATTTCTCCACACAATTCTGTCTTGGGTCATATCAATGTTAATCCCCTTTACCAACATGTCCTGCCTTATCGCCTCCCCCCAGGTCTTCTTTGGTCTTCCTCTCCTACTCCTTCCAGGAATCTGCACTTCAGCTATTCTTCGTATTGGGTGATTAACGTCTCGACGTTGAACATGACCGAACCATCTTAACCTATGCTCTCTCATTTTGGCATCAATTGGTGCCACACCTAGACTTCCCCTAATATACTCATTTCTAATTTTATCCTTCTTTGTCACTCCACTCATCCATCTAAGCATTCTCATTTCCGCCACATGCATTCGTTGTTCCTCTTTCTTTTTCACTGCCCAACATTCAGTCCCGTACATCATAGCCGGTCTTATGGCTGTTTTATAGAATTTTCCCTTCAGCTTCATTGGAATTTTTCTGTCACACAACACACCACTCGCTTCTTTCCACTTCATCCATCCAGCCCTAATTCTACTGCATGCATCTCCATCTATTTCTCCATTACTCTGTAATACCGATCCTAGGTACTTAAAACTATTGCTTTTCACAATCATTTCACCATCCAAAGATACCATTTTATTTGTAGTAGCTCCATCTTTAAATGAACATTCCAAATACTCTGTTTTTGTCCTACTAAGTTTTAAACCTTTTTCCTCCAGAGCTTGTCTCCACTGTTCCAGTTTTTGTTCTAAGTCTCTTTCACTATTTCCTACTAACACGACATCATCAGCATACATTAAGCACCATGGAATGTTACCCTGTAGTTTCGCTGTTATCTGGTCCAAAACTAATGAGAATAAATACGGACTAAGCACAGAGCCTTGGTGCAATCCTACTTTCACATGAAATTTATCAGTCTCTCCCACACCTGTCCTAACACTAGTCGTTACTCCCTCATACATATCCCTCACAATCTTTACATATTCACCAGGGACTCCTTTCTTATTGAGTGCCCACCACAGAATCTCTCGAGGAACTCTATCATATGCTTTCTCAAGATCAATGAATACCATATGAGCGTTTGTTTCTTTACTCCTGTATTTTTCCATCAACTGCCTTATAATGAAAATTGCATCTGTTGTTGATCTACCCTGCATAAAGCCAAATTGATTCTCGGATATTTCGGTCTCTTCACGTATCCGTCTGTCAATTACTCTTTCCCATATTTTCATGGTGTGGCTAAGCAGTTTTATAGCCCTGTAGTTTGTACATTGTTGTATATCTCCCTTGTTTTTGTAAACAGGTACCAGTATACTGCTTCTCCATTCGTCTGGCATTTGTCCGACTTCCATAATTCTATTAAATAGACCTGCTAGCCACCTTGTTCCTGTCTCTCCCAATGCTCTCCATACTTCCCCAGGAATATCATCTGGTCCTACCGCTTTTCCTTTCTTTATTTTTTGAAGCGCTTGAGCCACTTCCTCGTTTGTTATTTTGGTGACCATTGCTGCTACTGTCTCCGTTGACTCTACAGGCTGTCTGTCAAATTCTTCATTTAGTAAGCTGTCAAAGTACTTTCTCCATCTCTTTTTGACTTCCCTTTCGTGAACTAGTATTTTATTATTTTCATCTCGGATACATCTAATCTGATTAAAATCTTTTGCTTTCCTTGCTCTCTGTTTGGCTATTTTATATATCTTCGTTTCGCCTTCCCTGGTATCAAGTTGATCATATAGGTTTGAATACGCTTCTGCTTTGGCTTTTGCTACTGCTACTTTCGCTTCCTTTTTCGCCACCATATAGTTTTGAAGATCTGTGTCGGATCTGGTTTCTTGCCACTTTTTATATAATTTTCTCTTCTCTTTTATTTTTCCTTGTACTTCGTTTGACCACCACCAAGTCTCTTTATCCTCAAACTTTTTTCCTGACGTTTTCCCAAGTATTTCAATAGCAGTCTCTCTAATACTACTGGCCATTTTTCTCCAAATTGTATTAGGGCTTCCTTTCATGTTCCAACATATTTTTTCTACTATTCTTCTCCTGAATAGACCTTCTTTCTCATCTTTCAGCAGCCACCATTTGATTTTTTGTGGTCCTCTCCGATATTTTTGTTTAGTTTCGCTTTTTACTTCGATGTCCAGAACAAGCAGCTTATGTTGTTGGCTTACTGTCTCACTCACTATTACCTTGCAGTCCTTGCATTCACGTATGTCTTCTTTCCTTATCATGAAGTAGTCTATTTGGGATTGATGTTGTCCACTTTTGTAGGTAATAAGTTGAGTTTCTCTCTTTTTAAAGAATGTGTTAACAATCGCCATATCCAATGCTGTTGCTAATTCAAGCATGTCATCTCCAGCTTCATTTCTAGTTCCAAAGCCTAATCCCCCATGTATTGTTTCATATCCTGTCTTGGTTTGGCCCACATGTGCATTGAAATCACCTCCTATTATAACTTTCTCCTCTGCTGGAATATCACTCAGTACGTCTCCTAATTGATCATAGAAAGCTCTTCTTTCATTCTCACCCAGACCTGTTTGGGGAGCATACACACAAACAACATTCAATACCTCTTTATCAATTACAAATTTCACTGACATCATTCTATCACTAGTTCTTACAACTTCTACTACGTTATCTTTCATTTCACTATCAGCAATTATACCAACTCCATTTCTAGTGTTACTACTCCCTACATACCACAATTTGTATCCTTCACCTAGTTCTTTCGCCCTTTGTCCTTTCCACCTAGTTTCTTGAATACAAGCAATTTGAACTCTTCTTCGTTTGAGCGCATCCACTAACTCCAGACTCTTACCTGTAAGACTACCAAGATTCCAAGACCCTATCCTGATTTTTCTAACCTGCAATGGTGTTCCCCCTGAGATAGTCCTCACCCGGAGATCCGAACGGAGGCTCATTTTACTTCCGGAACATTTTACCTCAGGAGATGCCATCATTTCAGTATAAGTTTTTACTGCGTTTGGAGAAGGTCTTTTCATTATTATGGCCTGAAAAGATTTTTGGATATTTGATGCCTGAATGCCTTTTCTATCAGCACCATACCCTGCCCTGCACGTTTAGCCAATACACCACCAATGCAACCAAAGTGCAGTATTACCCCACACCCGCCTGCATTTTTCTGTATAGGCCAGGATCCCTACTGTAAGGACTGCCCTATAAGCCAATGTATTGTTGCCCGTATCCCGCCGCTAGGAGGCACGTACTTTGGTTATTTCGGGATACCGGGATACATACAAACTTCTTATTGTGTCAAATTTAATTCAAAAATTACATTTTTTAATGACTCTGTATAAAAATTATACTAATAGATATTGTTTATAATATAATATATTAATGAACAGAGAATTGAGTAACCGTTCAAATGAGCTAGCACACGACTCCTATTCTGATCTAAAAAATAAAGATCTTAGATTTACGGCATCACGCTTAGATGGATCACGTCACTAGTATGATAATTATATGATATATTATGCCAAAAAATCATAATTTAAAAACAAAAATAGACTTGTTTCGGTATTTGGCTCGCCTATTGATGAATTTACTCCATAATTTTGCCCCTCACTCAGTACCGGCGCTAGGATATAAGGCGCCCTTCGGTTTGTTTTAAATTAGTATTTTGTATAGCGCCAGCAGAAAAAAGCCCAATTTGGCGCCCCTCAAACAGGGGCGCCCGCCTGCAGTGCATCCCTTGCCCTCACTGTATATACCGATACATTATTGTGAAATATTAATACAATTGACCATTTCTATTGGGAATAAGCCACAATTATACTTTAAAATAAGTTTATTTTGGCTTTTAATGACTGACTGGTACATTTTAATTTTTATATTAATTTATTTTCAGGATAAGCTACAACCAACATGTTGCAATTAATATTAGTGGCTGTGGTGATAGGAGTTCTATTTTATTACTATGGCGTTAAGCCCCTTAGCTATTGGAAGGAAAGAGGTGTAAAACAGACAAATCCGTGGTGGTTATGTGGAGATAACTGGGGGGTGGTTCTTCAAAGACAATCTTTCCCAGATTTGGTTCTTAAGGGATACAAGACAGCACCTGAAGCTAGGTAAGTAAATAAATTATATACAATATACTTTACTATTCAATCAGTTCGACAATGATAGATGTACAAATGTTAAAATATAAGAAAACCCCTTGGATTTTTGTTACGGACATAAGAACGATAAGTTGACTAGTAGGTTGCCTACATCTAAGTATATGTTTCTGTCAATCTGGATATTCTATCCTACCAATATGGATGTTATTCTAGTCTTATTTTTTTACTCTATTGCTTTTGTGATCAGCCCTTTTAGGCCCACAGCTTGACAATTATTCTCCATTCTTTACGATTCTTAGTTTTTCCTCTCCATTTTCTAATACCTTTCTTTTTGAGGCTTTTTTAGACTTCATCTCTTTCTTGGTTGACCTACTCACCTACTCTTCTGTAGTCGCCCATCTAGGTATTTATAAATATTATTGGTATTCCGTCTAAATATACCAACCATTTCAATTTTGATGCTTTAACTACTTCTGATATCGCAGGCTGTTTAAAAGATACTCATGATCTCGGCATTGATTCTTCTTCTATATACCTCCCTCCTCCCTCTCTTTAATACCACCAAAAATTTTCTCAATATTTTCCTTTCCCATATATTTTAGCTTCCTATTGATGCTATATTTAGCACCAATTTTTAGCTTGCTTAGAGGACTGTAGGTCCCAAAACTGTTTGGTATATAATATGTATTTTGGCTCGTATTGACACATTTTTAGATTTAAGAATTTTGTGTAAAATTCGTAATCGTCTGTATCTTTATATTTATGAAAATTGGGATGGATGATGAATTAAATTTTTATTTGGTAATTTATTCATCTAACTCTTGATATTTTTCAGGTATAGTGGAATGTATCAATTTACTTTACCAACACTTGTGATAACAGACATAGACTTAATCAAACAATTAGGGGTAAAAGATTTTGATTACTTTATGGACCACCGTTCTTTTATCCCGGAGAAAGCTGATCCTCTATGGGGTAAAAACTTGTTCGCCCTTACGGGTAAGTAATCTGATTGGAAAAACGATGTATATGTCTAAACACGATAAATATTTTTGATAAATTATTTCTATTTCTATCAGCTTCTATTCTTCTTCTAAAGGTGCCTATCTTCTGGAGATGTTGGCGACCACATTGACACATCTTATTTTAATTATAACAGCTCGAAATAGATCAGTTGACGTTAGACCAGTCCACTTCCTAAGATTGGCTAGCTGAGATGTAGGTCTACGTCCAGGGCCTCTTTTGCCCTCAATCTTGCCTTGTAGAATCAACTGTAGAAGTCGATATTTATTATGACGCATAATGTGGCCGAAGAAGTAGGCTAATTTTCTGTTCTTTAAGGTGTTAATTATTTCTTTGTCTTTTCTTAGCCTCTGGAGAATAGTTATGTTAGTTGTGTGGTGTATATATGAGACCCTCAACATACGTCGGCGTCGGTAGCACCACATTTCAAACGTCTCTAATCGTTTTATGGCATTTTCTCTAAGACTCCAGCTTTTTTATGCGTATCTAAGAATTCTTATGCGTGTATTGATACTTACAGTTAAGTTGCAGAGAATCTTCCTAAGACTGTTAAAAGAGCTTCTGGCTTTTTAGCTTCCATTATCTGCTAAAATTATTTGCTTATTAGTGATTAAATGTAGATATTTTTACTAAAATTGTTTATTTTTCACTTGAAATTTCATTGTATTAGAAGTATATACTACAATATTTAAGATATTGGGAGACGATTCATAGGTTCTTCTTACAATAAAGAAGAACTTTATTGAATTTTGGGTCAATAGCTGTCCTTGTGTTTCTGATATACTTATGTATGCTTTGTTTTTGTCTTGAAGGAAAAGTACAGTGTTAAAAACTGTCTTTTTATGATCTTATGTCTTCTTCTTGAAAATAAAGACTTAATTCTTGACACCGACACAAAAGTTCCTCTTTCTGTATGAAAGGACTTTATGAAATTCTATAGTTCTTCTTCTTCTAATATTTTGAGGTCTTTCCTGGTTCTTGAAAGGAAAGTCATAGTCTTCAAACTTGAAAGATTTATTTCTCCTGTCTAAAGAAGATCGGCATTGAATTTGGTGTCAATACATCTCTTCTTCTTGTCACATTCTAATGCTTTTTTTATAACCATGTTTATTTACAATTTACATTATTACAGATTAAAGTAAATGTGCTTACTGGTTTTGTTACACCTTATTCTATTTATGTTTTAGTTTTGAAGTAGACCTTGAGGCCAGGTTCTATCTAGTCTCCTTCTGGCAGGGCTATTTTTGAATAATTCCCTTACTAGCTCATTTTCGTGATGAATAGTACGTTCGTTTTGTGACTCCGTAGCTCAATGGATTTCTTGTCTAATGAAAGGAATTAAGTCATATCTAGTGAAGTGTTTGATTACTTACTTACCATGGAGCATATACTCTCGATCTTAGAACTTAAGACTGAAATCTTTGGATGATATTCAGCGATTTTGAATTTGCACAGCCATAGGTGCAGTCCGTAGTACCAAATAGGTTTCAAGGAAGTGAATCGAGGACTTGAAAAAGTAGTATGTCGAAGTGTGTAAAAAGTATTGATTTCCTTAGCTGAGCGCTTTCGACAAAATTATCATCATCGGAGGTAATGGTCAATAGAAGACCCCGACTTAAGGTCATGTGCATGAGCAGTATGAGTTGTTCTGAAGCTATTTCCTTGTGGCATTTTTATAATCAACTATTTTCAATGGGAAATAAGCCACAATTTTACCAAAAAAATGATTTTGTTAACGTTTCGACGCCCAAGTCGGGTGTCGCTGTCAAAATACAAAATAATACTAAATTAAACAAAAATGTTGTTGCTTAGTAAAAAATTCTTCTAATAATTTATTGAATCTGACTCATTTATATCGACAATTCAGACATGTATTATACATTTTAAAGTAGAAGACTTTAAAATGATATTGCCAATATTGATGAGTTGCGCTCCTGGGACGACTTAATTAAAAGATAGTTCATTCGATTACATGAAATTAACCCCAACTCAAGAATATCCGCCACAAAAAATCATAGCATGTGAACTGTCTTTAAAAAGACAACCAAATGCAACGGTGGAAGTAAAATTCTCTCGCTAGAGATTCCATAGTAAATCACGAGAGAAAACCAGGAAAAAACCTCGTGATACTATCCCGACATCGTAAGTATTTGGGCTTACATTTAATTTACTCTCAAAACTAATACCAAATTCTGACTTTAATATATATGCTATTTTAAATTATAAATAATATTAATAATACATAGATATTATATCAATATACTAAAATATAAAATATGTACCAACTCGATATGTTACTGACTTACTAATCGTGGTATTTTCTTTCTATCGACTTCCTCTTTTAGTATGGCTAACCACATCCTACTGCATTCTATTGAGGAATTTGCGACAAAATTGGTTTCATTTAGCATAATTAGAGCCGCTTCTTTGATTTTTCTCTTTTTACTATCTGTTTCTTTCAGGACTATACTTGAATCTCTCCACTGAACTCTATGTTCATTATCCCATGCGTGTTGACATATTTGAGATCTATCAGATCCTCTATTTTTAATATAAGACTGATGTTCATTGATTCTAACGCTTAATGGTCTTGATGTTTCACCTAAATAAAATTGTTCGCATTCACAAGATATTTTATAAATACAATGCTTTGTTCTTTCTTGTTCATTGTTAGGTTTAGTTTTAGATACAATAGATCTCAATGTGTTTCTTGTTTTGAATGTTGTTGAAATGTTGAATTTATTTCCTATTGTTTTAAGTTTCTCGGATAGTCCTTTTATATATGGTATTGATATTTTCCTCGTATTATTTCTTGTGGATGTTATAGGATCCCGTTCTACATTGTTCTGTTCTATTCGATCCAATCTTGACAATTCCTTATTTATAAACGATAAAGGATAATCATTTTTTAATAAAACAGATGTTAACAATTGTTTTTCTTCTAAAAATGAATTTTCGTTAGAACAAGTAATTTTGGCTCTATCATATAAGGATTTAATGATTCAATTTTTAACTGATGTTGTGATTTTATTTGTAATTGAGACATCTGTTGGTGTGT
The DNA here is from genome assembly GCF_917563875.1 of Diabrotica virgifera virgifera. Taxonomy (NCBI): domain Eukaryota; kingdom Metazoa; phylum Arthropoda; class Insecta; order Coleoptera; family Chrysomelidae; genus Diabrotica; species Diabrotica virgifera. Next base: position 4,972,994 of record NC_065443.1, read on the forward strand.
GTTGGTTTTTTATACACTTGAGTCTCATATCTAGTATCCTTCTTTGAGACTAAAACATCGAGGAACGGCAGAGTGTTATTATATTCCTTTTCCATTGTAAATTTTATTGTCTCTTCTTGATCGTTTATAATGTTTAGAAATGTATCCAAAAATTCTGATCTATGAGGCCATATTGAAAACACATAATCTACATATCTTCACCATACTGTGAGTTTTAAATTTTCTTTAGAAATGATATTAGTTTCGAAATCCTCCATAAATATATCAGCCAATAATGGAGATAAAGAAGAGTCCATTGCTAGACCAAAATTTTGTTTCTAGAATTCATTATTTAGTTGAAAATAGATATTATTAGTACATAATGTCAATAACTCCATTATAGATGATACATTTAGTCTTGTCCTAGTTGTCAATGTATTATCATTCTCTAATTTCGTTTTGATTATGTTTAAAGTTTTATGGTTTTATCTAATGGCACATTTGTAAATAAACTGTTTATGTCAAAACTTACTAAAATATTATTTGGATTAAATTCAATATTTGATAATTTGTTTAAAAAATGTTGTGTATTTTTTATAAATGTGTCAGTATTATTTGCAAATGTTTTATAATATTTAATAAAAATTTTGGTAGTTCACTACAAGGAGAATTGATGGTACTACAAATGGGTCTAAGTGGAATATTCGCTTTATGAATTTTCGGTACTCCATAAAAATGTGGTGTCTTACTGTAATGAGGGTGTCATTAATTTTATTTGATAGTACGTTAGATCATTTTAAATTTAAATAAAGTTCTATAGATTTTGTTTTTCAGTGTCTTCGTTGGATCCTTCGTTAATTTGGTATAAGGTCCATTTGTAATTAGATCTGTAATTTTGTCCTCATATTGTATTTTGTCCATTATTACAGTTGCATTTCCTTTATCCGCGTGTAGAATTGTTATGGAGTCATCATTTTTTAAAGGTTTTAAAGCTTTCATTTGCTCTTTGCTGATGTTCTGTTCAATTTTATTAGACTTTTCCAATTCAAGTTTCCATAGTACCTATATTGTTCTTTTTCATGAGTTGGTAAACACTGGGATATTTTTTTTTTGAATTGATGAAGTGCCAATATAAATCAGTCAGATTAATAAATTATTAGACGAATTTTTTTACTTAGCAACAACATTTTTGTTTATTTTAGTAGTATTTTGTATTTTGACAACGAAACCCGATTTGGGCTTCGAAACGTTAATAAAATCATTTTTTTGGTAAAATTGTGGCTTATTTCCCATTGAAAATCGTTGATTATGAGCAGTATGAGCACCTTAACAATATATATGAGCTTATAGCTGCATTACAATAGGTATACATCATCATAATATAATCATGTATGCGTATGCACTATAGTTGTCCTCCGTACAACCCCCAAACAGAAAAAAAAAACAGGAAAAATGACCACACAGACATTGCAAACACATTAAAACTTTTTCATGGCGTGCGTGGGTTTGAATTTAAAAAGTTTTAATGTGTTTGTAACCTCTGTGTGGCCGTTTTTTTTTGTTTTTTCTATTTTTTCTGTTTGGTGGTTGTATAAAGGACAACTATAGTGCATACGCTTACATGATTATACATTGTAATGCAGCTAGATATTGTTAAGATGCTCATGCACATGACCTTAACCCATTCGCTGCCGATCACGCGCAAGCGCGTGATGTGGTTACTTTAGTCAGGTGCTGTTCACACACCAGCGAGTGATACGGCTACTTCAGTTAGGTGCCGTTCAACAAACTGGCCCCTAGCCAAGTTCCATCCTTTCGATCGGCAGCGAATGGGTTAAGTAGTGGTACTTTTTTTATCTTCTATTGACCATTAGCTCCGATGATGACAATTTTGTCAAAATCTGTGGCAGCCTTTAAAAATGTGCTCAGTTGGTATTTTTTGACGTGAGTCGAGGAGGGGTTGTGTTGTTTATAACTGTGGTACTCTTGCTCATCGTAACCGGTGTATGATCTGATGACAGCTCATAGCTGGATTCTGTTAGTTATTATATTAAGCATCTTCTATTTATTGAAGCAAAGGTAATGGATACAAGAAAACTATATATGTATTCAATATTACTATACATATATAACAAAAAACATATACTTCATAAACTATGCCACCCATATGAAACCCGTAATAAAACAAATAAAAATGTTAAAACTGAAAGTAGCAAAAAAAAAATTAGGACAAAGATACATCCTTTATCAAGCTCCAAAAATATTTAATTCCTTACCTGAGATGTATAAAATATATATAACTACTCTCAACTCACCAGTGATGGTTAAATCAATATTTAAAAAATATGTTGTTAATTTGGATCGCGGCTGTGTGCAAAATTTAATGGATTAAACAACTATTATAATTTTGGATGGTTTGATGAATGTGTTCATTACATGAATGTCATAACATCAAAGTGGGTATAGTTTTCATCATCAGAATAAAAGAATAAATAAAAAAAAGAGAATAATATAAATACGTTGTACAAATTGAAGTATAATTTTAATGTAGATGTAATTAGACTTAATTAATTATTTATATTTTATGTAACAGTATTCTACTATATTTTTTATGTATTACACGATATACACACTATTCCCGTGCTCGACCATTTTTGGTTTTAACGGATAGTCCCAGATGTTTATTGTTTTATGTGTAATTAACGTAATTATTGTAAAATTCTTATACAGATACATGTACATGAAAACTAATAAACATATTATTATTATATTATATTATTATTATTTCTGGACTCCTTTGCTTATATGTATAGAAGTCCAGCACATCTAGAAGTAGGTATATTCTTATGCTGTATCTTTTTGTTAAAGGAAAAGTTCTAGAATAAAAGGTCTTAAAATCGTACTAGTCTACAATACTGCCTAATGTACCACCTTTTTTTAAGGAAAAGTCCTACTACCATTTATTTAGATTTATTTAAACTCTTTTTCTTTTTAGGACAAAGATGGAAGGAAATGAGGCCAATACTTAGCCCATCGTTCACAAGCAGCAAAATGAAATCGATGTTTATGCTGATGTCAGAATGTGGCGAAAAGTTGGTCAAATTTTTTATGGAAAAAGACCAGAATGCTATAGAAATTGAAATGAAAGACACATTAACGCGTTATACTAATGATGTTATTGCCTCTGCAGCTTTTGGAGTACAGATTGATTCTTTAAACAACACTGAAAATGAATTCTATCTCATGGGAAAAAATGCAACCAATTTCCGTGGTTTCTGGAGGACTATGAAGTTGTTTGGATATATGATTATACCAAAAATATTTGAGGTATGTTTTCTTCTTCTTCGGCCTGTTTGAATCCACTCCCGGACAAAGGCCTCCACGTGAAATCTCCATTCTTCTCTGTTTTGTGATATCTGGTGCCACTTTCTCCCCACTATGGCTTTGATGTCGTCTAGCCATCGTTTTTGTGGTCTTCCTCTACTACGGCTGTGTTCGAGTAGTCTCCAATGTACAATGTTTCTCGTCCACCTTTCGACGTTTTGTCGTGCCACGTGTCCTACCCACTTCAATTGCATTTGCGCAATTCTTCCAGTTACATATTTCACCTTCGTCCTGCTTCGCACGTCCTTATTTTGTATATGTTCCCTCAGAGCAGAGATACTCCTAACATAGCTCGTTAGATCGCCCTCTGTGTCGTTCTCAATCTATTGGCTGATATCTCTGTAAGTGTCATGGTCTCCATTCTATAGGTCATAACTGGTAGAATACAACTCTTGAATACCCTTTTCTTTAGATTTATTGGTATTTTTTTGTTTTTCAACACATCACTGAGTTTTCCTACTTCTGCCCAAGTCATTCGGATTCTTCTAGTTATATCTGCCGTTTGATTATGTTTGCCTAGTTTGATCGTGTGACCTAATAGGTATATATTATACTCTTAGACACTTTCGATCTTACTTCCATCTAGTCGATTGTGATATCTTGACTTGTCATCACTTTTGTTTTATTTAAATTTATTTTTAAACCGACTTGAGGTATGTGTTCTGTCCTAATTACTTATTATTAACATTTCTTTTTAAAGATATACTTACTCTTCTTTTTGTTATTTCTTTATATCTACGATGAAATAGAACTTGTTGATAAATACATATACCTTGGACATGAAATTAGAATAGACAAGTACAACCAAACAAGTGAGGTATCTTACGCTACCGATCAATCGGAAGCATAAAATATCTTCTTTTCTTAGTCTTCTATAATCCATTTATTGACATAGGCCTCCCTAATTCCCTCCAACGATCTCTATCCTGAGCAACATACAATTGTTCCGGCTATTGTTTTTATGTCATCTACCCATCTCATCTCTCGGTCGTTTACTTTTGTGAGGACTCCAGTGTTGTAATGTTGTATTCCAACGTTGGTCCTTTTGTCTAGCAGTGTGATATATAAGTACCTATATAAGTATATGATATGATCATTAACTATACAATGTTGTAGTGTCCTTATCAAGCTTTTTGTTTTTTAGTTCTTTAAAGTGACATTGTTTGATATGAACGTTCGACGATTTTTTACTGAATTGATTAGTGGAACAATAAAGATCAGGGAAGAGAAAGGCATTATTCGTCCCGATATGATTCACCTACTCATGCAAGCAAGAAAAGGAATCCATCAAAAAGAAGAAAAGGTTGTTGATGCTGGATTTGCTGTAGTACAAGAATCGAATTTAGGTACGTATTTGTTTCTTATTTTTCTTAACCGTTAACCTGGTACAGGTATCGTGATATCATGAAGCTACTAGCTGATTTTCCAATGCTCCTCCAGTTCTCTTTATGTTCTGTTACTGTAGCACATTCTAACAATGGAGTGCCAATAGTAGCAACACTATGGTCCATGTATGGTGTGGGAGATCTACGTTGACTTCTTTTGCGTTGTACTTTTCCCTGGATAGTAAGTTTTTTAAGACCATTTCTTCGAAACATCCAAAATAGCCAATTATTTATTATTACTGTCCAAAATAGTATATTATTTGTTCGATTTTTGTGTTGTTGGTTTTTTATATTTGTTTAGCTGGTTCCGTATAGATTCATTTGTTCTTTGGGTTACCCATGGTATTATCAGCATTGGTCTCCAGCAGTACATCTCAAATACATCTATAATAGTTTTACATTTCTCTATATGGGTCTAGTATTCCGATGCATAAGTGAAAAAAACTGGAATAGCCCAATAAATGACCGTTTTGGAGTGTAATTTCCAGGGGCAACTCCGAATTGCATGAAAATTTGGATTTAGGTTCTACTTACCCTCCACTTCAAAGTTGAATTTGTGCCATTGGTTGCTTTTACTTGGGGGGTGACATATTTACCCCTTCTCGGGGGGTGAAAAACGCGTGTTTAAAATAAGGCCGGAAATGGATAAATTAACTTATTTTAAGCACCTTTTGTTCTATAAAATTTTTTACGTATGTCAATACTTTTCGAGTTACATATTCGCGATTTAAAATATTGATTTTTCGACAAAAAAACTACGTTTTCTGACCGTTTTTCCCAAATAACTCAAAAAGTAGATATTTTATCGAAATAAATATTTTTAGCAAAAGTGTAAGCGTATAAAAAAACCAAAAAAATGGTGCACCAGTAAAGTCTACAAATTGAGCAGAAGCAAAGTTGTAGCTCATGAAAAATATGTTCTTATTAGTCTAATTCCAAATCGAATAATTCAACGCGAAATCACCGAAGAAAGAAGCGTTTTTCGGGAAAACCTTATTAACATTTTAAAAGTATCGAAAAAAAGCTTATTATTTGTTTTTTACAAAAGTTTACAGCATCAAAAATAAGTGAGTTACACTGAAAAAAAAGTTGGCCCCTTTTTTTTTGGCAAAAAAAATCGTGACAACCTCCCTCTATTTAGCACCCTAAATGAAAGTAATCGTTTTGCTTTACCATCTATTTTAACTGTATGTGTATTGTTTATACGATCTGTAAGTTTGATTGGTTTGAAGTGCTTATTTTTGAAAACATTTGGTTTTATTGTAAAAAAAATTCTAAAAATTTTTGAAAAATTTCATTTTTTCAAAATAACTTAAAAAGTATTAGTGATAAGAAAAATCTTAAGGAGTAAAAAAATGTAGGTTTTGCTATTATAAACATGCTAGTTTCATTTTGTTTCTCTGTAAGACAAAAATTGGTTAAGATATGGCTGTTCAAAATTTGCATACACTCGTGATTAGTGACCCATTCAAGCTTTCTCAATTATAACCCTTTCAAAAATAAACACTTTAAACCGGTGAGACTGACAGATCATATAAAACATAGATAGGTAGGTAAATTGTTTGTAAAGCGGTAGTGATTAATTTCATTTGGTGAGCTAAACACGGCGAGATTTTCATGATTTTTTACAAAAAAAAAAGAGGGCCAACTTTATTTTGAGCGTAACTTGCTTATTTTTAATGCTAAAACTTTTGTTGACAATTAAAACAAAGCTTTTTATAAACACTTTAAAAAAGTTTAATGGATTTTTCCCGAAAAGTGCTTAATTTTTCGGTGATTTCACCTTGAAATATTCGATTTGGAATTAGACGAATAAGAACGTATTTTTCATAGCTATAACTTTGTTTTTATTTGATTGATAGACTTTACGATACACCATTTTTTTGGATTTTTTATAAGCTACACTTTTGCTAAGGATATTTTTTTTTGATAAAATATTTACTTTTTGAGTTATTTGCGAAAAACCGTCTGAAAACGTAGTTTTTTTTTGTCGAAAAATCAACATTTTCAATGGCAAATATGTAACTCGAAAAGTATTGACTTACGTAAAAAACTCTATAGAACAAAAGTTGCTTAAAATCAGTAAATTTATCAATTTACGGTCTTATCTTGAACGTATGTTTTTTCACCCCCGAGAAGGGGTGACTGTCACCCCCCAAGTAAAAGCAACCAACGGCACAATTTGAACTTTGAAGTGGAGGGTAAGTAGAACCTAAATCCAAATTATCATGCAATTCGGAGTTGCCCCTGAAAATTACACGGTATCCCCGAATTTCCCGTTCATTTACTGGGCTAGAAAAACTACACTTTTTACCAGTCTCATTTTTGTATCGATAGTTATTTAATAGCTTTTCCAAATTTTTGTTAATTATGCCAGAGCTTTTAATTAGAGCTTTTTGCAATTGCTGGCCGGCGCTTTATTTCTTCAGTACAAACCATTCGTTGGTTATTAAATAGACCAGATACAAAAATTTATCTACAGCAGTGATATTGTTTATCATAATTTTAGATGATTTTGATTATTGTCAGATCACCATTCTCGTTTTGCCTAATTTCTGGGGGACCATTTTTCGTTGGAATTTTACCGTGCTGGACAGGCAAGAAGTGAGATGCAACTTTTAGATCTCCCACAGCCTTCTTTGCTCCAGCCCTCGTTAGTTTGCAAATTTTAGAAACCACGAAGGTTTCACCAGAAAATTCGGTCCCAATAAAGTTTTATTTTTAATATTATTTAATAATTTTATTAAAGTAAAACTTTCTCCTGTTTTAAGCAGATGTCGCCACGACAACCGTATCATGTTGTTTTGTTTCAAGTCGATACTAACAGCCCGATTTGTTTCAGTTTGTGTTTGTGTCTAGATATAGTCACATAATATGCACTTTCTGATGTTGATAAACAAGGTTCGAAACCGGCTAAAGTCCTTGTGGCGCTCTCTGAACGAACTGAAAGATAAGATGTCCCTTGTTTCGTTTTATAACGAAATGATTATTTATATTAGTTTAACATTTTTAGAATCAAAAGTAGTTGCGACAGAAATGACCGACTTAGACATCTGCGCTCAAGCATTGATTTTCTTCTTTGCTGGATTTGAGACGGTCTCGTCAACCATGTGCTTTGTGGCTCATGAATTGGCCTGTAATCCTGATGTCCAATCGAGATTAAGAGATGAAATACGTGAAACACTCGATCAATGTAATGGAAAAGTAACCTACGAAGCTATGTTGAAAATGAAATATCTGGATATGGTAATATCAGGTAAAGATTTTTTTGAAGATTATTTTCTTGTAGCCTCGCTACTTTTAATCAAATATTATTTGACAGTTATTTTTAGTATAGGGACTTAATACTATATATGGTAAGCTTTGCTGAATAACTTCAATTACTACTAAATAAAACAAACAGTTTCTGTGAAAAATATGGACTAAAAATAAATATCAAAAAGAAAAAATACATGATAATATCCAAAAAAACATACGTTTGGAAAATGTACCGATAGAAATGGTTGATAAATACAAATACCTAGGAACCTGGATTTCAGACAATATAATGATCAAACAACAGAAATGAGGGCCAGGATAGAAATAGCAAGAAATGAGTTTGTAAAAATGAAAACAAAGACAAAACATTGCAATAAAGACCTCAGATTAGAACTGAGAGTAAGAGCTCTGAGATTGTACGGGCTTTCTATCCTGCAGTATGGATTTGAAAGCTGGACATTGAAGCAAGAACACATAAATAAGCTACAATGTCAAATGTGGTGTTACAGTCGGATGCTTAGAACACACATGGACACAGTAGAAAACGGAAGTATTGCGAAAAATAGGCAAAGAATACGAAATAATAAACACCATAAAAATAAGCAAGTTGCAATATCTGGGACAGTTAATGAGGGGCCAGCGATATGAAATACTGAGATTGATAATACAGGGATAGATAGGAGATGGAAAGGGTATAGGAAGAAAGAGAATGTCATGGTTAAAAAATTGGAGAGATTGGTTTATCCTCTATTATATGTATATCGAACTATTTACAAAATCAGAATTTCAAATGCTTTTAGAAAATTTTAACCTTGCTAATCATTTAAAATAAGTTTTTTATAATAATATATAAGGTACATTCCATGTCAAATCACTCAGGCAAAAACTTTCGGAAAAATTTTAACCTTGCTAATCATTTAAAATAAGTTTTTTTTATAATAATACAGGGTGTAACAAAATAGTTCGAATGAACCTAACTTACCTTAGTACAAATATGCACATAAAAAAAGTTACAGCCCTTTGAAGTTACAAAATGAAAATCGATTTTTTCCAATATATCGAAAACTATTAGAGATTTTTTATTAAAAATGGACATGTGGCATTTTTATGGGAGGAATATCTTAAAGAAAAATTATAGTGAAATTTGTGCACCCCATAAAAATGTTATAGGGGTTTTGCTCCCTTAAACCCACCCAAACTTTTGTGTACGTTCCAATTAAATTATTATTGTGATACTATTAGTTAAATTCAATATTTTTAAAACTTTTTTGGTTCTTAGTATTTTTTCGACAAGGCAGTTTTTATCGAGTTGCGGCTTCTTTTCTAATATGTTTACATAGAGATTTTATGGGGGTTTTGTTCCTTTAAACCTCCCAAATGGTTGTGTACGTTCCAATTAAACTATTACTGCGATACCATTAGTTAAACACAGTGTTTTTAAAACTTTTTTGATTCGTTGTATTTTTTCGATAAGGCGCCTTTTATCGAGATGTGGCTTCTTTTTTAATATAGTTCAAAATATACCTAAACATGTAAATCACAAATAAATTTTCCTATTATTATCAAGTCTCCATAATCGTACTTAGCCATATTCAAATATGTGGTGGATTTGACAAATATGCAAAATATCTCGATAAATACTGAGTTTTCGAAAAAGTACTATGAGGCAAAGAAGTTTTTAAAGCATTGTGTTTAACTAATGCTACTACAATAATAAAATTGGAACACACACAAAAGTTTGGGGGGTTTAAAGGAACAAAACTCCCATAAATTTTTTATGGGGTGTCTAAATTTCACTATAATTTTTTCTTAAGATACTACTGCCATAAGAATGCCACATGTTCATTTTCAATAAAAAATCTCCAATAGTTTTCGATATATTGGAAAAAATCGATTTTCATTTTGTAACTTCTAAGGGCTGTAACTTTTTTTATGTGCACATTTGTACTAAGGTAAGTTAGGTTCAATGGAACTATTTTTGGTCCCAGAATATTTGATTAAATGTATGACCTGTATTTTTGTTACACCCTGTATACACCCTTTGTTACACCCTGTACATTCATTGTCAAATCACTCAGGCAAAAACTTTTGGATCTCCGATTTTTCTGAAACTTGGTGTATAGCTTCTGCGGTACTTAAAAATAACATATTTAAGGTCAAAAAGTCTTCTTTTTTTTTGAAGCGGCGAATTTTTTTTCTTTAGCGGCGAATCGATTGAGGGTAAAATTGTACATTTACCGCGCGCCTGCGCACACTGACAGTATGTAGTTCTGACAGTATTGTAGTTCATTGCTAATCTTTCAAGATAGGTATGTATGTATCTGTAACCGTGCAAATAAGTCATTAAAAGAATATATTAGTGGTTTTAGGAAATGTATTATTTATTATAATTCTTGTGTTTTTGGATTAATAAAATATTATGTAAGCATAACATTTTTACACTATATGTCGTCGTGTTGTGTAATTATATCCGAAACTTACATGTTTATTTCTAGTGCCTCGATGGAGTAGTTAGAAATGCGTTAGCACTGAGATTGGAAGGTTGCGGGTTCCATTCCCGGGCCATTCATGTTTTTTTTTTATTTTTGGTTGTTTTAATAAATTTTTTTTGAAATTGGTAGATAAGAAAGTTAGTTTGATTTTTAAATAAAATACAAATAGAGAAGAGAAAGAGAATAAAATACAAATAACCTTTTAAGTATATTTATTTCGTTTAAATTACCTATTATAATAGAAGAATATCTTCTCACGTGCGTACATAGTACACACACATTCTTTTTTTCTCAAAATGTTATTTTATGCGATGTTACAGTGATTTGGTATTTATTTAAAAAAATTTGCATTTTCTATGGTATAGCATCAATGGGAAAATAATATTTTAATAGAAGGAATTCAAAAATGTCATTATATGGAATTATAACAAGTTATTTTGATTCAAAACACGTTTTTGATCAAATTTTAGTGTAGAAAACGTTAAAATACCGTTTTTTACATTTTTGTTCATTCTCAAAATACATCATATTTGATTTGGCTGAAAATTTGCCCACAGATAGCCAAAACATAGCATTTTGAGTGGTTAAGAGGATTTGAATTATTTTACAATACAAAAAATGTTACATACATGCAATAATATCAGACTCAAAAGTATATTAATCCAGTTAGGATAGCATATCACCTTGCAGGCCAGCATGTCTTGCATGCAAAAATTTTATTTTTCTAATCTTTAGGGAGGTCAATAGTAGTCTAAATTTAAAATCGCGAATGGATTCCTCCGTTAAGTTAGCCGCAATCTTGATTTTAAAGGAGAGCCGTTTTTGCACAATATCTCCGCCATTTTTAACTTTTCGACAAAAATGGTAGGAACTGAAATTGTTCCAAATAAATTGTATTTACAACTATTACAATTTCTTTTTAAAAATTTTGAGATCGATATTTTCTCATTGTACTTAGAGTAGACGCCTATATTTTTTACTATGATATTGCATGTAACTTTTTTAGTATTGTAAAATAATTCAAATCCTTTTAACCACTTAAAGTCCTATGCTTTGGCTATCTGTGGGCAACTTTTCAGCCAAATCGAATACGATGTATTTTGGGAATGGAGGAAATTGTAAAAAACGGTATTTTAACGTTTTCTGCACTATAAAATTTCATCAAAAACTTGTTTTGAATCAAAATAACTTGTTATAATGCCATATAATGACATTTTTGTGTCCCTTCTATTAAAATATTATTTTTTCCATTGATACTTCACGATAGAAAATTCAAATTTGTTTAAATAAATACCAAATCACTGTAAAATTTCTTAAAATAGCATTTTGAGGAAAAAAAGAAGAAGAAGACAATTCGACCTTAAATATTTTATTTTTACATTCCGCAGATGCTATATACACCAATTTTCAGACAACTCGGAGATCCAAAAGTTTTTTTGATCCAAAATTGAGTGATTTTTGAAAAGGAATCACCCATAATATTTACTAAGTCATTGAATTATTTCAGAATCCATGAGGAAATGGCCAGCAGTTATAGCTGTTGATCGAATTTGCACCAAACCATACACACTCGAACCAGCAACACTCGATGAGAAGCCCCTCCACTTAGACAAAGGCACCATAATCTGGTTCCCCATTTACGGTCTCCACCGCGATCCTAAACACTACCCAGACCCAGAACGGTTTGATCCTGAAAGATTCAGCGATGAAAACAAAGGAAACATCAATCCATACGCTTACCTTCCATTTGGAGTCGGCCCTAGAAACTGCATCGGTTCCAGATTTGCTTTATTAGAGATGAAAGTATTGTTTTTCCATTTGTTAGCCAATTTTGAGATTGTGCCAGGTCCAAAGACGGAAATTCCTTTGCGGATTTGTAAGAAACAATTCGGTTTGACTGCAGAAAATGGTTTTTGGTTCAACTTGAAGAAACTGAAGAATTAGTCTTTGATATGTTTGATAAAAGTCTTGATAAAATATTGTTTAACCATATCTACTTATTTGGTGTAATGTATTTTCTAGTCATAATTCTTTTAAACTTTTTCTTAACGTTTCAGCGGGCGCACCCTATAATTTCACATGAGAAGACGCGTGTCGTAGATTATACGTCTTTGCGTAAATAATGTCTTCTTCAAATAAATGTTGGGAAATTGTTACAATGATATTTTCTTCTTCTTCCTGCTTCCTTATAGGCTCGCATCTGTTCTATCTTCGGATGCCTCCTCATCAGATATCCGCAGGTTGTCCCTCCATCTTTTCCTTGGCCTTCCTACACTCCTTCGGCCGTTTGGTGATCTATCTTGTGCAATCTTTACTAGTCTTCCTTCTCCCATTCTGCTCATATGGCTATATCATTCTTTTTTTAAACTACAGGTTGGCTGTCTAGCATATAGTTAAAAAACTCTAATATGAAGTAAACACCACTTCTATGTAATAGGTATATTTATTAAAATTTTTAAAAAATCACAATGGATTGAATAAAATATGTCCAATTCAGAACGTTTTCGGACCTATCAGTCCATCATCAGTGAATTCAAATACTTGCTAAATAATGGAAAACGTTCTGAATTGGACATAATTTATTCAATGCATTGGAATTTTTTAAAAATTTTAATAAATATACCTATTACATAGAAGTGGTTTTTACTTCATGTTAGAGTTTTTTCTTTTTTTCTTTTCAGTATCCAGTCATTTATATTCTATATATTACAGCTTTGCGTGAGGTCTGTGCTACGTTGTCTATCCCATAATGGTTTTCCTGTGATATCTTGGACTATTTTCTTTTCACACGTTTCCATCAGTCTTTTTGTCCTTGTAGTGTCAGATCTTGTTTCCGCAGTGTAAGTCATAATTGGCCTAACTACTGTCCTATAGATATTGGCCTTTGTTTCTGTCCGTAGATGTGTGTCGCGCCAGATAGTGTGTTTAAGACATCCTGCTATTCTGTTAGCTTTGTTAACTTGTTGGGCAACTTCCGCTTCTGTGTCTCCATAACTCCCAGGTAACTGATACTTCTTTCTTGCTGGATTATTTTGCTGTCTACTTCCAGCTTGCACCTTATTGGATCTTTAGAGATTACCATACATGTTGTTTTATTTGGTGATATTATCATGCTGAACTTTCTTGCTGTTATATTAAACTGATATGAAGTCTCTGAAGGTCATCTTCACTCTCTGCAATAAATATGACATCATCTGCATAGCATATTATAGAGATAATTTCTTCACCCATTCTGTACCCTATACTCAGGTTTTTGACTTTATGAATAATTTCATCCATGATGAGGTTAAACAGCAACGGGCTCAATGAGTCTCCATGTCGTATGCCTTTTTCCACTGGTATCGGCTGTGTTAGTTTGTTATTAACACAAGGATATAACAAATTATATTTTACGATATTTTAAACTAATATTATTTTACTTTTTCTGAACTTTCTGTAAATTTCCCGACAATTATGATTTATAATGAACTATTTTAAATGGGAAATAAGCCACAATTTTACCAAAAAAAATGAATTTATTAACGTTTCGACGCCCAAGTTAATAAATTCATTTTTTTTGGTAAAATTGTGGCTTATTTCCCATTTAAAATAGTTCATTATAAAAATGCCACAAGGAAATAGCTTCAGAACAAAATTATGAATTAACACCTTGACTGCGTTATGAGACAAATAGACCTCGGTATTAGATTAACGGTTGGCTGTGGCGACTTTGTCGTAATACACGGTGGCAAATGTGTTATACGGGACATAACGCACTCAACGTAAGTTTATAGATATCGCTAAACGCAGTCAAGGTGTTAATTAGTATATTATATTAATAGGCACGTAAGTAATATTTTCTGATGTAAGGTCTAGTATTAAGTAGAGCATTGTATAAAGTTCATTTTGATTTAAAGAAGAATAAAAACGTTAATAGTGTTGTATTTTTCTCCATTCTTGGCTCAAAATGTCCGAAAAATAACTGACAATATCAGCGATGCCACGTAAAAATATCTTATACAAGTTTTTGAAGGTTCTTTAAAGACCGGGCTAATTGCAAAAACCTTTATTTTGCGACCTTTGTTGTTCTCTCAACAATAGTCGTCGAAAAAACCCCACGCTATGAACAAGAATTTTATGTGTTCGTTATGTTCGATTGGCTGTTTTTCGAGTGTGGCACAAGAGACAACTGAAGCATTTAATCTACATATTGTAATACACTTATTATAATAATGTTCAACAAGATGCTCACACACACGACTCTAAGTAATGGTACTTTTAGACAATTTTGTCGAAAGCGTTTAGCTAACGAACGAAAGTTTTGCTTTTAACATTAACAATATTAAAAATAAAACTTTATTATCTCTAATCTTTTGGCTACACCATTCGTGGCTTCTAGAATTTGCAAGCCAACGAATTGCCGGAGCTAAGAAGGCCGAGGGAGGTTACACATCAGGTTGCATCTCACTTCCCGCCTGTCCAGCACGGTAAAATTCCAACAAATAAAATACCTTTTTCTATTCTAATACTATAATATATCAATTATGATGTCACTACCCTGTATCATAATAAACTTCATTATGATACAGATTTCCTTAAGATACAGATTTTTAACCAATAGAATCGCGATATGGCATTCGCGATAAAGGTGGTACACGCGCAGTGACCAATGACGAGTCAAATACATACGCTTTGACAGTTCTCAATATGTAAACAAACCGTCAAACTACTTAATTTGTTTGCGTTACAAAATTGTATTGATATACACCGCATCTCAGTAAACCAGCTACTTACCGTTAAATACTCCAACGTATAAATAAATGTATTAACTGTGAGAGTTATTTACTACATCAACCCTTATGGTAGGGGGTAACCAACCCTTAATTATCTAAGGTGGCTCAGAAGCTAGGAGTCACCATAAAATTAATAAATTTGAATATATTTTTTGTTGTGAATCGTCATAGAAAAAATAGTGTATACGACTTGCATTTAATTATCATTATGAAGCTCGTACTGTATACGAAAGTCGCCGTTAGGCGGCTCGTTTCGTAAGCCTCATACTCGCTTTATAATGACCATCATTAAATGCTCATTGCATAATATATTATTACACACTTTAATATATACGATTTTTTCACTTCCTTTATTCATTCAAGTGTGTACAAAATGTATCAGCCTTTCAACTATTTTTAAAAATGTATTTTTTCCAAATGATGATACAGTACAGTGACCTTATCTATAGGTCAGAAAATATGGAGAAACGCAGTGCTATAAACGCAAACATGTTTACCCTTGTATAACTTATGTTTCTATGGACAAGCAGCTTAATTTTACGATACTAGTTTCTGTGAGTAAAAAAGAGATCTAGTATAAAAAGTAATTCATGAATAATTTCATGCATGAGAAAATTTAAGAGTGGAAGAACTATATTCGAGCATTCAACTGCATCTTAAATTTAATTTTCTCTCAAAGAATTCCTCAAACAACTATGAATGATAAAATAAAAATGTATACCATTTTCATTCAGTTGCAATGCGAAGGCAAAACTGTCTTATTTTTCACTTAACAATAGTTTTGAAAAATAAGACAGTTTTGCCTTCGCATTGCAGCTAAATAAAAATGGTATACATTTATATTTTATCTTATACTAGCTGACCCGACAGACTTCGTACTGCCTCAATAGATAAAAACAAACTGTTGTATACAACAAACTTAAAATGAACAAAAGGAATTCGTAATTAATAAACAAAAATGCTCGATGTGAATGAGGTTTTATTATTATTTTTAATTAATTACACATGATGTTTGAAATAATAAAGTTTAATTAGAAGTAACAAAATAAAGTTTGTAGTGCAACAGTTACAATCTTAAATTTGTTTATCTTATAATGAATATAACAGCTTTATTATATCTACATTCAAAACAACCATCTATTTATTATTAGGTTCGGGGAGATTCCAAGTCTATAGGTGTTGATTAAATAAAATTAAATTCAATTAAAATTAAATACAAAAGTAAATGAAGTAAATTAAAATTAAATGAAATTGAATAAACGTAACTAAAAATAAATAAAACTGAATAAAATTAAATAAAAGAAAATATAGTCTAATAAAAATAAATAAAATTTAATAAAATGAAATAAAATAAAATAAACGAAAATAAATAAAATACTTAAATTGAATAAAATTAAACAAAATGAATTAAAATTAAATAAAATTTTATAATTTGCTGCTTGTTCTTTTCGTGTGCTCAGAATTTTTCTCCTGCTTACGGTTCCGTTTAGAGATATTTTTTGAAAATTTCGCAAAATTAAAAAATTCATATTTTGCCCAATTTGAGTCCCAAAGTTAAACTGTGCCACTTCTCTTCTATGAAATTTGTCGCTCGTTCTTCTTCTGTCCTCAGAATATTGCTACGGCTTGAGATATTGTATTTCGGACACCGATTGTGCTAGACAAAAAATTTTAGTACGGTTCTGCTCGAAATTAGCAAGGAGTCTACCTACTTAATTTCATATTTTTCACGTCATTATTGTGAGAGTTACGGCGTCATGGGCAACCCCCTAATGACATACGGGTATGAAATATAGACAGCAACCTACTCCCAGTACAGTCCAATATAACTGCAAAATTTCATAAAAATCGGTTAAGTCGTTTCGGAGGAGTATGGTAACAAACACTGCGACCGGCGAATTTTTATATAGATGTAAAATATTTAAATGGCTATTAAAAAATAACGGTCCGAGATAAAAAATTGAAAGTTTAGGATTGTATGTATCTTTTGCTTCTACATCTCATAAAAATAGTAAAAAATGGTTTTTACAAAAATTAAAAAAATATATCAGGGGGG
The DNA here is from genome assembly GCF_917563875.1 of Diabrotica virgifera virgifera. Taxonomy (NCBI): domain Eukaryota; kingdom Metazoa; phylum Arthropoda; class Insecta; order Coleoptera; family Chrysomelidae; genus Diabrotica; species Diabrotica virgifera. The sequence continues at coordinate 4,990,320 of NC_065443.1, forward strand.
CAACCCCCCTTATGACGTACGGGTATGAAACTCCATATTATCCTATTCCCAGTCCGCTAGAATATACATTTAAAATTTCATAAAAATCTGTTCAGTCGTTCTCGAGTTATAAATGGTGTAACTAACACAACCTCGACTTTCTTTTATATTAGATTAGTTTTACTCCTTTAAGTAACTAGGTCCATTTTCCGTTGGAATTTACCAGCTGAACAGACGGGGTCGTGAATTGCAAGTTTTAGAATTCCCTTTTGTCTTCTTCGCTTCAGCATCCATCTGGCTTGCAATTTTTAGAAGCCATGGAGGTGTTACCAGGAAAATGCTCCAATAAGTTTTCAATTAAATATCTTTTAGGAATATTTTTAATATTTTTCAATATTTTTAATATTTCTATTAAGTTGAAAACTTAGACTTTAAGTATGAATGATATTTATGATACTAAAAACATGAAAAATCAATAAATTTAAACGATACATTTAAATTTTTTATTAAAATTACTATCAACTCTTAACTTTTGGTAAAAATCGATCTAACACATTAGGTGGTTTTGTTTTTGTTACATGTTTTGGTTCCTCTTCCGAGATCAGTTGACGTTTTTCTTTCACGTATTCTTTTTTTGCTTCTTCTTGCAAGATTTTCTTGTTCCGTGCCATCTTAACAGATCCTCCTTTACCCTTTGCTTTTGTTCTTGGTTCATAATTAATTTTCGGTGGTTTTAAATGCTAAAAAAATGGAAAATAAAGTTAATAATGATTTTTAAAATAATTACACTTTTATTGAGAAAAATGGTAATATTTAAAGGGCCCTGGATTAGGTTTCCAAGGTAGTAAAAATATAAATAACATGGCAAAGTTTTTCTTCTTTTTCTTGATGTGCCTATCCGTGACGAATGTTGGCGATCATCCTGGCAATCTTCACTTTATCTGCAGCAACGCGGAAAAGATTTTCTAGTGTAGTGTTATTTTTAAATAATTTAATATCTTTGAAATCCAGCCATGTAATACATTTTGTATTTGAAGATGATCACTATTTTCAAATACAAAATTTTCTCATTTTTTTAATGGAACACCCTGTATATTAGTATTGCATTTTGTAGAAAATATTACAACCTAAGGTATAATATACTTACTAGTAATTTTTTCTTGGCTTCTATTTTCGCTCTCAAGCTTGGCATATTAACATCAGAGATAATCATAGGATTTAACGTAATCAATTCTGGTTGAATCTGCAAAAAACAAATATTAACATGTTGCTACACACAGTACGACAAACATGGAAGACAATATTAAACGCGGCAAAGACTCAAGAAGAGTTGTAATGCCATTGATGATGATGATGATGGTGCATACAGTCCACTCAAAATTAACTTCGTTTAAAGTTTTGCGAACTCACGCGTATTGGGTAAATAAATCTTCTGACAATTTCGTAAGATTGATCTCACATAGAAAATCCCTTGGAGAAAACGAAGAAATATTAAGATAGATCTCTACTCTTACTTGTGAGAAATCGATTTTTCCACTGCACTATAGAAAGATAAAACAAACTCTGGAATCTGAAGTTGCTCATTTGAAGGAGCAACTAGCGATTAGTAAAATGAAATAGAAAAGTTAAAAGAACAGATATCAAGTTTTCAAGAGAAGTATAAGGTAACTCGATATAATACAAAAAGTACTTAACCCTGATTGGAACTACAATGTCAGCACTCTAAAATACTTGAAGAAAAAAGGATGTGACTGAAGATGTAAGTCTACAGGTAACCTCAGTTAAACAGAAAGAAGATAATGATCGGACTTCCCTGGAAAACCTTAAAAAGAGTAAAAAGATGGATAATGACGAGAATGGCTTAAACACGAAGTAAGGCCTATTTGGCAGGAAATAACCAAATACAGTAGAACTATAAAGGCGTAATGGGCTCAATGAGAATATCAGTATATTTCCAATGGTCTATTATATTGGAAGTGGAAAAGTCCCGATGGAGTATGTACAGTTCAAAAAGTGGTACTGCTAAAATCACGTATTACAAGTGTATTGCAAGAACTTCATAGCAGCTTTTCGGGAAGACATTTTGGAGTCAAAAGAACACTGGCCAGAGTTCGAGACAGATTTTACTGGATCAACTGTCGCCGAGATGTAGAAGATTGTGTAAGAAATGAGATTTATGTAAAGATAGAAAAGACCCTAGAAAAAGAAACCGTGGTAAAATGGCAATATCTTTCCGGAGAGCCATTTGAACAACTTGGAAGTCTATATTCTCTGTCCACTTCCGATGATAGAAAGAGGAAGCAAGTACTTAATGGTTGCAATCGATGTATTTTTCAAAATGGTCTAAAATTGCACCCCTTCCTAATCAAGAAGGGACTACAGTAGCAGAAGCATTCATAACATGTATCAAAACATGGAGTTCGTTTAGAGATACATTCTGATCAAGGGCGAAATATTGCTCAGAATTATGGCAAGAATTAATGAAAATCTTGGGTATTCAGAAGACTCACACTCTGCCTCTTCATCTGCAATCACATGGAATGGTCGAAAGACATAAAAAAATGTTTGTCAATACCTTTCAATGTTTGTCACTGATAAATAATCAAAAAGATTGGGATACTTTAGTTCCTCTATTCAGGTTAGCCTTTAAATATTCCAAACATAAAGCAACCAGTTATTCTCCATCGATGATGATCACCGAAAGACAAATGAAGCTTCCTCCAGATCTTATTTTCGGAAGATTGTCTACCTGCGAAGAAGAACTTCTATCTCTGACGTACATCGAAAATTTCAAAGAAAAATTGGAAAAAGACTACAATTCCAATCGTAACTTTGAAACTGTGAGGGCCCGTACACCGTCCGGAAGAAAATAAATTATCGAATCTACCGCACACAGTTTTCAGCTAGATGTTTATATCTAATAGTCCGTTCTTTAACGGTAAGATATTGCAAAACCTCTAAATTTTAAAGAACCCCTTGGATTGACATGAAATTTGGCATACACATAGCTAACAAGTCAAACAAAAAAAGTGATATTGTGCCGATATGTGCTTTTGCTCTGGGGGTGGTTTTCACCCCCTCTTGGGGGTGAAAAAATATTCGTCCAAAGAAAGTCAGGAAATGGATAAACTGGCTAATTTTAAGTAACTTTTGTTCTATAGAGTTTTTTCACTAAGTCAATACTTTTCGAGTTATTTGGCAGTGAATATGTTCATTTTTTTTTAACAAAATAACCACGCTTTTAGACGATTTTTCGCAAATAACTCAAATAGTAAGTATTTTGTCGAAAAAACATTCTTAGCAAAAATATAGCCTATAAAAAATTTAAAAAAATGGTGTATACATCACGTCTCTACGCCTATTAGAAGCAGAGTTATAGCTAATGAAAAATAGGTTCATATTCGTCAAATTCCAAATGGAATACTTTAACGTGAAATAACCAAAAATGAAGCACATTTCGGGGAAAACTCATTACAACTTATTTAAAGTGTTTAAAAAAAGCTTCATTTTTGTTTTATAAAAAAAATTTCTAGCATCAAAATTAAACAAGTTACGCTCAAAATAAAGTTAGTCCCTTTTGGTTTTGGTAAAAAAATCGAGAAAATCACCCCCTAATTAGTATCTTAAATGAACTTAATCGTTACGACTTCACAAGTTTCTTGACTCGTGTATATATTGTTTATATGATCTGTAAGTTTCATCGGTTCCAAGTGCTTCTTATTGACAGGGCTGTAGTTAAAAGGGGTTGAACGAGTAAGTGATCACGAATGTATGCAAATTTAGAAACACCAAATCTTAATCAATTTTTGTTTAACAGAAAAACAAAAAAATACATGATATTCAGAAAAGCAAATCTGACTTTTTTTGTTTTTCGAGATTTTTGGTATCTTTAACAATTTTTAAGTTATTTTGCAAAAAAACATATTTTTAAAAATTTTAATTTTTAAAAATTTTACTTTGAAACCAAATTTTTTCAAAAATAAGCACTTTGAATCGATGAAACTTACAGATCATATAAACACAACATAAGTAAAATAATTTGTGGAGCGGTAATGATTAATTTCATTTAAGTTGCTAATTAGGGGTTGGTCTTCCAGATTTTTTTTTGCAAAAACAAAAGGGACCAACTTTATTTTGAGCGTAACTTGCTTAAATTTAATGCTAGAAACTTTTTGTTCAGACAAACAGAAGTAAAGCTTTTTTTAAACACTTTAAAAAAGTTAAAATGGGTTTTCCCCAAAAAGTGCTTAATTTTTTGGATATTTCACGTCGAAATATTCTATTTGAAATTTGCTGAATATGAATCTATTTTTCATTGGCAATAACTCTGGTTCTACGAGATCCAGAGACCTAACGTGTACATCATTTTTTTTTTACTTTTTTATAAGCTATATTTTTGCTAAGAACGTTTTTTTCGACAGAATACTTACTTTTTGAGTTATTTGTTAAAAACCGTCTAAAAATGTGGTTATTTTGTTGAAAAATGAACATATTCACTCGCAAATAACTCGAAAAGTGTTGACTTGGCGAAAAAGCTATATAGAACAAAAGTTACTTAAAATTAGTCAGTTTACCCATTTCCGGACTTATTTTGGACATAGATTTTTTCACCCCCAAGAGGGGGTAAAAGTCACCCCCAGGGCAAAAGCAAACATCGGCACAATATCACTTTTTTTCTTTGACATGTAAGCTATACGCATGCCAAATTTCATGTCAATCCAAGCGGTTCTTTAAAATTTAGAGCAAAAACCGTGAAAGAATGGACTATAATCTTCCAAAGATATCAAGAGATTAGCTGCATACCATGGAACTGATCTATCTGATAATCAAGTTATTATTCGAGGCGAATAATTGATCTTTTTCTCTATTTCAGGAAGAGAGAAAATTCAAAGAAGTCCTTCTTAACGAAGAAAAATGTGTAGCAAACCCATCAGCAGAATGCAGCCGTTGGTTAAGTTTAATAAAAGAAGAAGTCAACAACAAGTACATACCAACAATATCGGAGTAAATGAAATCGAAGAACAAATCATCTACAATCTCATTCACAATACATATGAAGGGTATAGAATCAAAACTCGCTTTCTCCATCCATGGTCGAAATTGAGTTGTTTATATTTTCTGAATCTGTTTGTTGAACCCTACACGAATCCAGACCTAGATTGACTCAAAGTTAGCTTTATCCAATATAAATTCAATGTTAAAAGTAGACTTTTGAATCAAACCCGTCTTTCTCCTATGACAGTTCTGCGTGAAACCTGTCTTTCTCCAACCGACCAATAGTAGGCGTGTAAAGTTGGTGGAGGGGACCCACACAGATTTAATCACTCTATTTGTCTAATTCAACGTCAGTGTTTGTTTACTAGTTTTATTAACTACTAACTTTTAAAACTAACTATTTGCATAGTTTTTTCTTTTAAAACGAGTAGTATTACAGTAATATTTTTCTTCTATTCGTAATGGATGTTCAAGTGACTCCTGTAGGACCTGTTAAAAAGGCAAGGAAAAGAACACCACACACAAGCACAAGATGCAAAATGAACGGGCAAAAACTAAGAAGAAAAAAACCCGTAAGTTCAGAAAATTACAGATTTTAGGCATGATTTTCCAAGAACTATACCATTATTGGAACCGATAAGATCTGTTATACCACTATCAAGCTAATTACTTTAATTCTATTAAAATCGGCAAAAACAAAAGTTGTAAAATTCCATCTCCAAAACTTGCTTTCTCCTAACGGCTTTGTTTCAAAACTTGCTTTCTCCAAACAATAATGCCAATTATTTAATTCTTGACAAAAGTTGGATTTCACTCATTATGTAATATCAATTTCTATGGTTAAATTCTATAATATGAAACTTAAATCTGTGTAATAACTGTAATGACTTGTTTTTTACAAGTTTTTAGTGATTTGTGACAAACGAAAATTTTGGAGAAAGCGAGTTTTGATTCTATACCCCTCATATGCAACATACAATACACCAACACACATCAATGTATAAAATTTAAAAAAAACTTAATTTACACAATTACGCTATGATACAGAGTACATAAACAAATTAACACAAAATAACACACAAAAAAGAATTTGATACCCTCAAACAATTTTTTCAACCACACACTTGCTATGGCCTATAAGATCTAGGCCAAGTATGTGCATTATTGAGGTCTTTTCCTAATACTTCAGCTATAACTTACCTTTTCCAAAAGTGATTTAACTTCAGCCTCTCGTCTTTGTGTCTTAGATTGGAATGGATTAGCTTCCAAAGTATCGAAGTTGGCTTCCCCTGCTCCTGGTACTAAAATACTAGTAAATCCACGAGCCGTTCCAACACCCAACACATCTTCATATGGGCAAAAATTAAAGTTACTTATAGTGTTATTGAATCGATGTCTTAAATAAGCCTTTTTTGCAGGTGTTGTACAGCAATCTCTAAAATGTTATAATCATTTTTAAATAACTATTACTAAAAAGCGACAAAACTCGCGTGTAAAATAGACAGATAGTTGAACGATATTTTATACTTGCCAATCTTCTACAGTAGCGCGTCATCAAAACGGAAAACGCGTTCCAAGATTGCGGCTTTAATTTTGAATATTTTGTCGACATATTTGGCACACACATTCGTAATATAGTAAAGAATGGCGGTACAGAGCTATAATGGCTATAATTAAATAAAATGTTATTCTGAAGCTATTTCCTTGTAGCATTTTTGTAATCAACTATTTTAAATACGAAGTAAGCCACACCTTTACTAAAAAAATTATTTTATTAACATTTTATTATTTTATTATATTACAAAATATTAATAAATTATACAAAAATGTTCTTGCTTAGTAAAAAATTCTTCTAATAATTTATTTAATCTAACTCATTTATATCGGTAATTCAGACATATATTATACATTTTAAAGTAGAAAACTGAAGAACAAAAAAATACACTTTCTTCAAATAAACTTTTTTATCCCATGCCTAGATTTTGTGTCATATTGAAACGAAAATGTGTGTCATATTGAAACGAAATGAAAATTTTTCATCTCTAACAAGAAATCGAACATATTAGGTTTGTTCTAGCATCAGTTTCAAACGGTTTGAAACCATCAGCGAATAGTCGACCAGTGCGAGTAGAGGGGATAGCACTGGTGACTGTATTATGTTCTCTCACTGACCAACTGTTTGCTGACGGTTTCTGACTAGTTTGACTGTTTGCTAAAACAAACCTTTTTTTTTTTCTCTCTGATTCTGGCCTTGGTTTAGAACTAGAACCTTTAGCCACGTAATTGTATAACTTATCACTAACTCAGGTGTAATGTGTAGTGTGTGTGTTGAGTAAGTGTCTTGTTACTTTGTAAAGTCGATGTCATTGTCTTTGCAAAGAGACGCTAATTGTATCCGAACGTCTGCGGTCCCTCTGGTGAGTACCGATCCCATAGAACAAACCTTATATAACTAAATAACTGATTAGGCAACATAGGAGAAAAGTCACTGTCATTTTGACAAACCTGCGTCAGATTTTTAAGTCTAATAGCACGACTATCTGTTCTGTTATCTGTATCGATAGCTGTTCAGTGCAGTAGTGTATTATTTTAAGAATTCGTTAGTGTTGATTCATAGGGAAGTAGTGTTTATTTTATAATTAATTTATTATAATTTTGTGTAATAGAATATTAAGTTGTTGGACTATTTGAAAAAATAGATTATTGTTAATTGTGAGTTTTACTTATAGGTAAGTATATTTACGTAAAAATATTTTGAATTCTAATGCGAGTATATAAAGTTTTAGGAGAATTTTTGAAGTTATACTTCTTTACGATCCAGGGTGAAATTTTATACTTGCCAGTTTATACTGAATATATTAGTGTTTTTAGTAAATGTATTATTTATTATAATTCTTGTGTCTTTGGATTTGTCTTCCTCGGGAATAAAATATTTTATAATAATAGTAAGTATTGTCCTTGTCACGATCATTTTTCAGTGCGTAACAAATGATAGGAAAAAGGGTAAATTCGTGATAATACACATTTATGACATTTATTCTAACATGACATTTTAGTTAAATCTAACAGTTGTCACATTTTATTTTCAATTTGGAATAAAAACAAATCAAATGTGTCTCTTGCATTTATAAAATGGTATTTTCTTTGATTTGTATAGTCTTATTATTAGATTTTATATATTTAATTTAAGAAAGAACTAGAGATTTGACTTTTTATAAAACTGCTTTTTATTTCTTCAACAACTACTACTTTCATTTTTATCAACAACAACCTACTTTTTTTTATATACATTTTAAATAACAACCTAAAGGGTGGTTTATATGAACATTACAAAAACATATTCCAATACTTATAAATTATACAGATTATTTTTTTCACCTGTCAAATTCTGACGTTTTTGCTTTTTCAGCCAATCACCACGCGTCGTTCTAGCCAATCATTGAGTGCTATACTGATAAAACAGCCTCTTCCTTGATAAAACAGTCTCTTCCCTGATAAAACTTAAGGTACCCTAAATTTCACATAATACGTACATATCTGTATTTACTAACTTAATTTATGAACAGCCCTGGTACATAGATATTTTAAAAACACTAACCACGATATACTCAGATTTTCTACAGTTTTTATTTTCAAAATCAATATTTCTAAACTTTTCATAAACGTCAAACAGAACCGATGTAAACCGTACACAGAACACAGAACTAATTCTTCTATTTTGTTGCCGATTTCAACAAACCAGTGTTATCACATAAAAGGATTCGATATTGGTTCACAAAATAATCTTTTCAAATACCACTCGTCCTCTAAATTTTGCTTGATAAATTTTTTCGTTTTCATACCTAAACTTCTTTATTTAGGGTAAAATCACTCAAACACACCGAAATCACTCGTCCTTCGGACTCGTGATTTTATCATTCGGTTTGTTTTCGTAATTTTACCAAATAAAGAAGTTTTCGTGAAAACAAAAAAATTTATCGATAAAATTTAGAGGACTCGTGGTATTACCTTTGATTATATTTGTAATATTATGATCTAATTAAAAAAAATTATTTTTGAAGTTATACTTCTTTACGCTCGATATGAGGGTGAATTTTTATATGTTAAAACCTACGATCCCGGCGCATGCGCATTATAACTTTGTTCTGAATGGATGTTCAAATGACATGTCAAAAATTATTCAATATGTCGGCTGTGGTTTGATTATTTATGGTGGTTGCGTTTTGAAATTTGTGTAAAAAGAAACAACAAACAAAAGTTAGTTAATAGTTATACTGCATTTTTAAATAGTTTTCATATATATTTTTGAACTTTTGGACTATTTTGGACAAGGACTCATTCTAATTTGGTAAGTAGTTTTTATTATAATCATATTCTAATTATACATTTGGATTAGGTTGGTATAAATTTATTTTCTCAAGAATGGGGATTTTAGAAAGAAATCCGAAATTAGGTCCGATTTTTATTTTTAAATTATGATTTTTTGGTGTAGATTTATTTATCTAGTAGGTATGTAATGCTTTGATTTACATGCTTAATTTGATTACCAACAAAAGTTCTACCAATCTTCATCTAATATATTGTTTTCTTACTGTTTTGATATATTTTAATATTTTCTTCCACAAAAATCAAACTACATAATTTGATTTAAATTCAGAATAACTGTCAAACAGTAAAACGTTCAGTTGACCTATTTTTCCGCATGACAAATAATGAGTATAGTATTTTTACTACAAAAACGTTATTACGTAGGTCAAAATTTTTGACGTAAGAGAACTGTCAAAACATTAGAATGTGACTTTTCATTATTGCTATGTTTATTATAAACACGGCAATAATGAAAAGTCACATTCTAATGTTTTGGCAGTTCTCTTACGTCAAAAATTTTGACCTACGTAATAACGTTTTTGTAGTAAAAATACTATAATTGGATGAGTGAGGCTAGGCTTCGATTACGAATCAAAGCGTACCCAAATTCGCGGGTTCGAATCCCGATGCAAGTTTTTATTTTTTTATGCATTTTATGATTGTAAGTATATTTATTATATAATTTTTTTTCAGAAAATGCGTATTTAAAATTTTTGTCAACAATTATTATCGTTCAGAAATCATTTTTTCTTTGTGGCATTTTTCAATGTGTTTGTGTGCGTTTTATTCTTTTATTTTTTTAAATTTTTGGTATTGTCTTAATAAAAATTTTGGGAAAGTAGTAAGTATTAAAATTAGTTTAATATTTAAATAAAATATAAATAAACTGTTTAAAGTACATTATCTCAATTTCGTTAAAATCACATAATATGTAATAGAAGTATAACTTCTTACGTGCGTACAAAGTACACACACATTCTTTTTTTTATTATGGCGCCATCTATCGACAACTAGAATAACTAGAATAAATGTTATAAAAATGTCACCGACGAAATGTAATCACCGACGTGCCTTTTTTTCTGTCACATACAATTTGATGCGTTAGAAAGAAATCGAAAAACTGTGACGCACTGAAAGGTGATCATGAGAAATACTGTATAATATTTACTTTCAATTTTAAAGTATTTTTATACCTCACTTCTATTGAATTTGTCAGTATGTAAGAGAAATCTTGTAAGCTGTCAAAGCAAAGGGGGTTTAGCTCGGTGGTAGCGCGTTCGACCGGAGATCGAGAGGTCCCTGGTTCAATTCCGTGTGTTGTCTTTTTTTTATTTTTAGTATTGTTTTAGTAAAAATTTTTGGAAAGTAGTAAGTAAAAATTAGTTTAATCTCTAAATACAAATAACCTGTTGAAAGTATATTTACTTCGTTGAAATCATATAATAGAAGTATAACTTCTTACTTCTTACGTGCGTACAAAGTACACACACATTCTTTTTTTTATTCTAAAAATATTATCAATAGTTTAAAAAAATGGGAAAAGTTCATTTAAAGTTCTATTAAAAAAAAAGGGATGAAACTAGTTATGCTTTTGGCGCACTATGAACTAAATAAAATAAGACGGCTCTTGTTTCGCTTCACAACAAAAGGGTTGTTTTATTTAATTATTTATTTATTTATATATATTTACGAGCAAAGCTCATTGCAATAAAACATTACAGAAGATATGAAGAACTAACAAAATATTACAAATATACGTAAAATACAATAAGATACAATAAACACTACGACAATAAAGCAAGTCAAAAAGTAAAAATAACAGGTAAAGATATATAATCACAAGTTTAAAATATTCAAGAACATAAAACTAGAGGGTGCAATCCTTTAGCGTTTTTAAAAATCGCGAACTATCCGCAAAGAAATCCACACAATTGGAGCAAGTATTTGCCTGTCTAGAAACCCTCGAGATGAAAGAATTTGCAGTGAAGTTAGTTCTGCTGATGGGAGTATGAAACGTAGATCTTGAACGTGTGATTCTGGAGGGAATATGTAAACCTACTTCCTCCAGGAGCTCAGGGCAGTCGTGAATTGAATTTATAATATTATACAACATGTACATGTCCTTCTTTTTCCGTCTGCTTGATAAGGTGTCAATGTTAAGTTCTAGTTCAAGATCCATATAATTCCAGTCTCTACGGTTTGTTTTGAATGCGACGAACCTAAGGAATAGGTGCTGGATCCTTTCAATCTTACAGTTGTATGTCTCATAGGCGGGTGACCAGACGCAAGATGCATATTCCACGATTGGCCTCACCATTGCACAGTACAACAGTTTAAACGATCTCAACTGCTTAAAGTCTTGGGAGCATCTTTTAATAAAACCTAACAATTGAAGCGATTTTGAGATGATATTGCTTATATGAATATTGAAAGATAGTCCAGAGTCAAGTGTAACTCCAAGATCTTTTATGGATGTGACTGTTGTGATATTTATATCACCTATTTTGTATGTGAAAGAGATAGGAATTTTCGAACGCGTGAATGAAATGTGAAAACATTTGCAGGAGTTGAGAACCATGTCATTGTTGCTGCACCATTCTTTCAACCGATTCAAATCGGACTGAAGCCTTAAACAGTCGAGTGGATTCCTAATGTGGCAGTAAAACTTAACATCGTCAGCAAATAAAAGAAATTTCGCATATTGGAAACAGTCTTTTATATCGTTAATAAAAACATTAAACAACAAAGATCCAAGATGAGATCCCTGCGGTACGCCCGAAGGGACAACTATTTCGTAGGAAAAATAGCTGTAGAGCTTGACGATTTGTTTTCTGTCCAGAAGATATTCCCTAAGCCACAGCAGAAGTGAACCATGTATCCCTAATCGCTGCAATTTTTCTAATAGAATATTGTGATTAACTCTGTCGAAAGCCTTAGAGAAGTCGGTGTACAGGGCGTCCACCTGTAGTCCTTCGTCCAAGGCGTTCAGTAAGAAGTTAGTATATGTCAGCAAATTGAGTTCAGTTGACTTATGGCGCCTGAAACCAAACTGCTGTTCCAATAGAACACTGTTCAAGGAGGGTGTAAGGAAATCACAGACAAGTGATTCGAATAGTTTAGGAATAGAGTTTAGGATACTAATAGGTCTATAGTTGGACACAAGACTTTTGTCTCCTGTTTTGTGTAAGGGCAATAGGAAACTGGTCTTCCAAACATTTGGAAAGCTTCCACTAGCTAAAGACTTGTTAAAGATGAGAAATAATGGCCGAGCTAAATTAAATGCACAGTACTTGAGCAAGCTTGATGGGATGCCATCAGGTCCCGGGCCTTTAGAAGGATTGAGGTTACACAATTTAGAGTAAATGTCAGAGATGGATAGTTTACATGATGATAGGTTTAAGGGTGAAGAAGTGATGTCTTCGGGGAAATCAACAACAACAGAGGAGTAAACTGATGAAAAGAAATCAGCAAATAAATTCGCAATATCTTTACCAGATGAACTAGTTTTACCGTTGTGAGATAACTCAGAAGGAATTCCATTTGATTTTCTTTTGTTATTGATAAAAGACCAAAACTTATTCAGACCGCCGGGAAGAGAGTTTTCAGTAGACAATGTAAAGTTTAAATAGTCACGCTTGGCAAGTATCTGGGACTGAGATCGGAGCTCTGAGAACTGTTTGTAAAGGTAACTGGTTTTTGGCAGCTTGAACTCTTTAAGTCTCCTGTGTGCTGTCTTCTTTCTAATAATACACGATTTTAGTTCCGAAGAGTACCAGATAGGAAATTTTCTAGAAGAGAATTTTTTAACAGGAACATAGATGTCAATAGCTGAGTACAGAATATCATATAAAATGTTAACCATTTCATCGACTGAACATCCAATCATTAAAGTATCCCAGTTGACACAATCGAGATAGCCTTTAATTAGAGAAAAGTTTGCTGATTTAAAGTCATGATAGTAACCCTCCGGTAAAAGTCCCTCATTATATCTGGTAGTTATGGGTAGTTCAAACACCAGTGGGGGATGATATTGGTCAGGAGGGATTAAAATGTCTGTAGGTTCAACAACGGCGATATCTTTATTTTGGACCAGTATCAAATCTAATAAAGAATTAGAGGTATTTGGGCAAACGTTAATCTGGTATAGATTATGCAGACAGGATAGATTTGAGATAATCTCAATGGATGTTCTTTCGTTAGGAGTAGCAAGGTGATTAAATGTGGCTGATGAACTGAAATTGTCATGGGACCACGATGCATTAGGCAGATTAAAGTCACCCATAAAGTTTTTGATTTTTTTATTATTATTTCGTGCAAATACTTATGTTAACATAAAATTTTCATCCATTTTGGTTTATTTTTATAAATATTTATTGACTAATAATAAAATTGTTTTTTATTACTTCCATTTAGCGCCCCTATGAGTATATTGTCAAAATATTGATCTTAGGTAATGTCAAATATTGCCACTGAGCCACTGTTGCCAAAAGTTTCGCAGAACTGTCGAAAAAGGGTATGATACTATCTCCCGAAGTTATATTGATGACGGGCTACTGAATACTCTTAACGTTGCTATGATTAATGTGTGTCGAACTTTTATATTGGTCCACTATTTCAAATGTAGCTGCGATACACCGATACACTGTATTAACTACGTATGTCCCGTTTTTATTTGGTTTATTCTGTATGTATATATTTACCTGTAAATTTCCACAACATTTCCCATTCCTGTAGCCAATAATCTTTTCTGAGAAAAATTTAAATTATTTGCTGCTTGAATGAGTTTATACTCTTGAACAGGCCCCTCTAATTTTCGTACATCCCATATTTTTAATTCTCTGTTTGATGCTGAGGTAGCCATATATCTAAAACAATTTACAAAGTCTTTTATTTATACATAATAACAAGCATAGTAGATAACAAGCAGTGCACATCTAATCTACAGCTGCAGTCACTGAATAATTTACACCTTCATTCTCACATTTGTTTTTATTTCTTTTTTGATTTATTTATTTGCCTTTTATTTTGATTTTTTAATTTTAATCAACCTATTCTGGGTCCATCACTGATAATTAACGTCACTTTGGCGTAAAAAGTGTCTTTAAACGGGGTAAATATTCAAAAATTCGGCTACTAGATATGCTAGGGATGTAAACTATTCAATGGCCACAACTGTATTCTCTTTCTCACAGGCAACTTTCAGTGCGTCACAGTTTTTCGGTTTCTTTCTAACACATTAAGCTGGAAGTGACAGAAAAAAGGTACGTCTGTGATTAAAATCATTTATAACATTTATTGTAGTTGTTGATAGATGGCGCTAATATCGAACAAAAAATTATGTATGTATTATCTATACGAATATAATATATGTACAATTTATAAAACTATACAAATCAAAGAATATACCTTTTTATAAATGAAATAAACACAATTGATTTGTTTTTATACCAAATTACGATCACGATTCTGACAACTGTAAGTTTTAATTAAAATGTCATGCTATGATATGATTCTCTACATTATTAAAATCATATATTACATCATTAATGACACACTGAAAGACTGAGAAGAAGTTTAAACTATAGTCGTATAGATATGTAATATGTAAATAATCAGTAAATCGGTAAACCTAAATCTTTTTTTTGATTATAGCGCCATCTATCAACAACTGGAATAACTATTATACATGTGTATGTATCACGGACGTGCCTTTTTTCTGTCACTTGCGTCACACTGAAAAAAGCCTCTGAGAAGAACCGTACCACTACTTCAAATATTTCCTGAATCATAAAACTTAAATTTATGTATTTTGAGTAGAAAATTCTACATTTTGATTGGACAATGTTTGCATTCATAAACTTACGTTCCTGTAGGATCAACGTGAAGTCCAACGATAGGTGCTTTGTGGCAAAGCATTTTGGCTAAAGGATCTCTAGAAGTAGGTGACCAAAATGACACAACACCTTTAGCATGTCCTGTACATAATGTAGCATTCCACGGATTTTGAGATAATACAGATAATCTACCTAATCCGGTATTGTAAAGGCCAGCGATTTGTCCTATGGATATATCTAACCAGCCTAAGTACCCTTCATCACTCTAAAATAACATGTTTATTATTAGTATACAATTTCAAAATTTAAATTATATTTTAATGAAATTAGTAAGTAAAGGATTCTCAATCTAAGGCAACAAACAAATCCTCAATTCTTGATTCTTCTTCTTTAAGTGTAGTCTCCCAATCAGAGGTTGGATATCATCATCACTATCTTTACTCTAACGCTGCTCTGAAAAGTTCTATTGAACTGCATTTAAGTACATCAGCTAAATTTTTTAACCATCTCCATATCTCTCTATCTATCTCTCTCTATCTCATTGAAAACGCATTGAAATTGTGTTGAAAAAACGCAAATAATATTAAGTTCTTCAGGATACCTTATAATAAATGAAAATGATAAAAATATAGATCTGCCACCAATTTATACTGAGAAAAAAATTTAATAGGGCTTTTCATTGATTGTCATTTGTTTCGAACTTCTGTCAGATTGCATATAATCCATGTAATATTTACACACAGATTATACGACATATGACAGAAGCTGGAAACAAATGACTGTGAATGAAAAGCCCTATTGTAGGTTCACGTAAACAATAATAATCAATATGTATTAATTCACTTACACAACTTGCCAAAAGAAAATGGTAAGGTAAAAATTCCATTCTTGATACTTTATTTAATCTCTTCACACAATGTAGTTCAATCCCCTGATTGTCGTAAATATACACCCAATTTTTCTGAGCAACAGCGAACATCGTTTCTATGTGTAACCAAGAAATATCATGAACAGATTCCATAACATTAATTTCACAATGTAGTTTTTTTGTTATCCAATCAAATGCAGCTACATGGCCCACTTTACCTCCTATTAATAAGTGCCTACCATTCTTTGTATATTTTGCTCTATATGGACCAAAATTTAATCTTAAATCAAAGTGCTTTGAAGCAGCAGCTATATCTACTTCCCTAACTAAGTGTTTTTGGGTGAACTGGGTTGTTGTTTCACCACTATCTGCTTCCAAATATCTGAAATGAAAGTTTTAATTGTAAATATATATTTATGGAATTGGTATTTTACCTTTATTGGTCATTTAACCAGGATAATTTCAAACTTCTGAAGAAAAAAAGGTGTTAACACAGCTCTAAAAAACAATTATTAGGATAAATGGATAAAAACAAATTGGAATGTGGAATGTAAGAAGTTGTTTTCAAGCTGGTAAATTATATAATTTGTAATAAGAAATGAACTGACTAAAAATCAATATTCTCGGAAATAGTGAAGTCAGATGGATGGCTAATGATAAATACCCTACAAGCTTTTGGGATGCTATGCTATTCTGGAAGCGACAATGAGGAAAGCCATCCAAAAGGAAAAGAAACCCTCAGCTGAATTTACAACTAAGAATCAAGTTCCTAAAATGTTATGTGTATCCTGTATTACTATATGGATGTGAAACCTGGATCATGAAGGTTAATATGATGAACAATTTAGAAGCCTTCGAGATGTGGTCAGAATGCTTCGAGAATGCTCAGAAATCTTGGGTTCAACGCATTTCAAACAGAGAAGTCTTAAACAGAGTAGGTCAAGGAGAAGGTGAGTTAATCAAGATGATAAAAGAGAGAAAATTTGAATATCTGAGGCATATAATGAGAGGTAGCAGATACAGGATGCTGCAGTTAATACTCAACTGAAAGATCGACGAAAAAAGAAGAATTGGTAGGAAGAAATATTCATGGCTCCAAAACCTTCGTCAATGGACTGGCTTATCAGCAGATCAACTATTACATGCAGCACAAGATCAAGAACAATTCATGGAAGCTACCCACGCCTAAATTTGGGCACAGCATTTAAAGAAGAAGAAGAAGAATCCAAAAGAAGTCAGAATTTTGGTGGATAAAATTATCAATAGCTCAATCATTGGCTTTATTCCTCTATCAGAAAGAGTAATAAGTCTATGTACCTACAGCTCAGAGTGAAGATAAGAATATTGAAGAATTTTACAGTCATATTGAATAGGTATTAACATGAAAATACTTATTATATGGGTGATCTCAATGCCAAGATTCGTTTATTACCACGGCCTCCAAGGGATCTAGACTTAAATCCGCTAGAGCATGCATGGAATATTCTGGGACAACTTATGTGACGTAACCATGGTCAGTTTTAAACCATGAATGATTTGGAGCAAGCAGTTCCTGACGAATGGGAGCAAATCCCTCAGGCAGACTTTGTTGTCTCAATCCAAAGTATGCCTGATCAAATGAGAGCCATGATTAGGGTTCGTGGAGGTAATACAGTGAAGCCCCGATAAGTCGGCCCCCGATAATCCGGAAGTCCGGCTAACCCGGACCGATTTTCATCAGACAAAACAAACATTTTTTCACTTTGACTAAGTTTTTTACCAAGAAATAAGTAATACTGTATACTATACAACTGTACTACGTAATTTAGATGTACTGTGCATATATGTATTTCATGTTTTTGTAATTATAATGTGTATTTGTTTATTATTTATATGTATTTTACTAATTTTTACCATATTCTCCGGCTAATCCGGATTTTCGATAACCCGGATCGGCCGCAGTCCCGATTCATCCGACTTATCGAGGTTCCACTGTACACCCTATTAAAATAAATATTGTTTTTCATAAGAAAAATGTTTCAATTTTTTGATTTTTAAATGTATTAATGCAACACTGTTTAGTTGTAAATAAAGATGTATATGCCGGCTGGTAGATTATGAAAAGGCATTTGATAGAGTTAGGCAAGACCAACTCATAATGATTTTGAAACAAAAGCACATGGACAAGCAAGATACAACAATAATAGAAAACTTATATTATAACCAGACAGCATACATAAAATCGATAACACACAATTGGAGAACCTCAAAATTAAAACAGGGGTATAGCAAGGTTGCATTCTGTCTCCATTGCTATTTAACTTGTACTTAAAAGTTATTATGCCAGTCTTACTGGGCAAGAAAACAGCTGGCATTGCAGTTTTCCCAATATCTCTACATACATAATTATTGTACTAATTCTACTCACCCTGAATCTTCTGTCAATAAAACTTCTGTTTTAGCTGATTCCTCTATCGCAAATTTAATATTTTTCTCTTTTCTTTGAATTATTTTTTGGTGTGTGGATGTTCTAACACCTTTGACATCAACTTCCTCACCTCTGGTATACTTTTCTATTAATTCTTTTGGTGGTTTAGCTTTTCCCTTAAATTTTTTATTTTCATTATTTTGTTTTGCTTCCGTTTTTACCTTCCCCGTTTTAACCTTTCCTTTAAATTGTTTATTTCCTTTACTATTTTGCTTTTCTTCAGTTTTTACTTTGGGATCATTTGATCCAGCAGTGGAAAAATAGCGAACGTGGGGCTAAAAAATATTGATTATCATTTATTAGACTTGTTATAGATTTAGAGAAAACATGCCGTTGTGCCAACTTACCTTCCCCATTATAAAATTTCTGTTATAAAACTTTATTATTATTATTTATATTGTTATTCCCAAAAGACGAAACATGCCAAACATGTGTCAATTTGTTAGGTTAGGTTAGAATGTTAAACAGAAACAGTAAACAGTGTTGCCACTTGCCACGCCAACCGGCCAACCATTTTTGAGAGAATTGAAGCAGGCTAGAGGGCGTTATTTTCGGCGGAAAATATATAAGGGGGCAAAAATTTTAAAAGTTTACTTAAGAAAATTTTGAAAAATCTCGCTTATTTTAGTTTTATTTAGGATTTTTATTATGAATAATGAAGTTTGAGCCTTGTTTTATCAAATTGAACTTGTAAACAAGTCAAACGATTGTTTTATGCCAAAACAATTACATATAACAATTATTAACACAGTTATCCTGCGGGTTTAATATTCCAATTAGGTCTTCTTCTTCTTGCCTGGATGCCTGTCCGTTCCGAACGTTAGCGATCATTCTGGCTATGATGATTTTGTCTCTCAGGTTAGCAAGCCATAGGATATTCTTCTTCGTCCTGGAGCCCTCTGCTTTTTCCTTCAATTTTTCCTTGCAATGCAAAATGCATTGGAGTAGCTCGTATCTGCCGTGATTTCTACAAATGTTGACCAAATCTGCGGTTGTGTTCATCCTCCGTAGCACTTCTTCATTGGTGACTTTGTCTGTCCATGGTAGTATCTTCAGGATCCTTATGTACAACCAAAATAGCTCAAAAGCCTGTAGTTTCGATAGAGTTTCCGCCTTCAATGTCCACGTTTCTACTCCGTATAGAATAACTGGAGTACACGTAACATTTAATGAGCCTTATTTTTGTTTCTAGATGGGGTCATGGCTCTTGAACACAGAGCTCATAGTCAAGAATGCACTTTTTGCCTTTCCGACGTCTAATCTATTGGGTATATTGTTCCACGACTCGCATTGATTGTAGTTCCCAAGTAGTGGCAGAAGTGGTATTGTGTGGGACACGTTCAATTCTCATTTGGTTCACATACAGACTTGCCCAGTTATTTCCGTGCTGACGATCATTAGCTTGGTTTTGCTGGTGTTTAGATATATCAGATATATCCAGTACTTCATCTATAGATACTTGATCCCGTTATTTTTTTTCAATAAGTTTTGTAGCCCTTCTATGGTATTGGAAAACACTATATTGTATCATCTGCATACCGCAGGTTACTGAGCTTGACATCACAGCTGACATCTCTACATTTCTGAAACAACACCTGCATGCTAAGTAAAGCCTTCCTCATACCAACTGCGTTCACAAATCCAAAACTGATTGGGTGCAATTCGTTCTTCGCAATTTCGGTAAATTCTTCTGAGAAAGACTTTTAAAAACAACTTCAGCAGATGGCTCATTAGGCCTATAGTCTTCACAAACTTTTGCTCCTGGTTTTTTGGGCAATAATGGTACGAACTCAGATTTTAACCACTCTGCTGGTATTTTTACTGATGCCTTTTGTCCTACCCAAAACGGACGCATATGACCGGTAATACAAATTCGCAATTGATGGAATCATTTTATCTCTGGAAGATAAATAGATAGGTGTAATACATACCAGTTTTCGTTTTTCTAAATAGAACCGACGTATACTGCAGTGGTATTAAAAGCGACCAATTAATACAAATAGGCGCCATCTTCAAAGAGCTCTATCATGACTCCCTTAGGAAGTCGGACTAGGGAAATTGGGTTAAATTATCTAAAGAATATCCGGTCTTTGTTTGTCAAGAGAGTTTCTGGACACCCTGGTATGTTACAAAAACTATATTTTATCTAATTATGATGTAAAAATACAGTAGTATACGTAAAAATAATTATTTTCAGCCACCATATTATCTTACGTTAATATCTAAAAAGTCCATATCATATAATTCCTTATAAAATATCACAGGAACAACTGAAATTTCAATCATCTATGTTTCGAACATTGTTTAAAGGTGGATTTTCACAGATCCGATGTCCGACGGTACGATGATACGATAGAAATTTCAGAGAATTTCATTGGCTGAAAAGTGATAGTTGGGTTTTCGTACGAAATTAAAAAGTCATCGGAAGAAGTTAAAATTATTTTAACTTTTGCACGAAAATCGGATGAATTTTGACACTGTTGACATTCTATCTTGAACGTCTTGAACGTAAGGGCTATTTATAAACTTTTGTGAAGTGTTTATGTTTTTGATATATTGAAATGGAACAACAAAATCGTAATTATAAATGGATGTTGTTCTGAAACTATTTTCTTGTTGCATTTTTGTAATTAACTATTTTTAATGAGAAATAAGCCACAATTTTAATTAAAAAAAATGATTTTATTTTTTAGTAAAATTGTGGCTTATTTCCCATTAAAAACAGTTAATTATAAATGGATGTGATGGTACTTCTAACAATAACTCACATTTTTATCCTCTTCAAACAGATAATTTGACGAATCCATGATGATCCAAACAATAATAAGAATAAAATCGAAATAAAACTATCTATCTGTTCCTGTTCAATATCCAACAGCAAACATTTGTATCAAATATCAATCCATGGAATAATCTGACATATTACACAAATGTCAAAAAATTTCGGATACGACAATCAAATATAATCGTACGAAAAAAATTCGTATTTCGTGTCTTCGGATATCGGATCTGTGAAAATTAGCCAACACTTTTTGCCCCCTTATTTGTTTCACCTAGCGGACAACGCAGGCACTAAACTTTAAGAAATCAGCTTCACTTATTTTCCCGTATGGCAACACTGTCCCCTATTTATGATTTATTTATTTAGGTCCACTATGGTCAGTTTCTTGAAGTGTTTTTGTTTATTTTTCAACTATCAGCTGTTATCAACTTAATCTGTCAATTATTATTACATTAACTTAAAAATTATTAACATATTAACGAATTGCTTCTTGGAGTAAACATATCCTCTAGATTTGTTAAAAGTTGTTCAAAATTGTTTAATTATGTTAGAATATTTTTATTGGGGGGTCAAAGTAGATCACCTGCTATTTAAAGGATTCGCATCTCATTCCGTTGGGGGACTAATAGGACAATGTTTATTTGTTGGAAGTATGGCTTTTCTGTTCGAGTTTCTAAGGTATATCCAAACCAAGCAAAAACAGAAGGAGCTCATACTGAGGGTGAAACAGTTGAAGCTAATCTGTACTACTGAGTGTTCAGCACTAATTACCCAGAGCGTAGCTAATCCGCAGAACCCCTTAAACATAACCCTCTTTGACAGGTATGCATATTTTTGTATTTTTTACAGTATACAAATAACTACATTATCATAAAATTTCATTATTTCTCATTCATGATCTTTTGTTTACCTACTGTGACTCATCATCATCATCATTCTCTATCCCTTTGCCTATGCAGTCGGCTTTTCTAATTACATGTTACTATCTTGGGTCATATCAATATCAATCCCTTGACATGTCCTGCCTAGCGTCTCCCCAAGTCTTGTTTGGTCTTTCACTCCTACACCTTCCAGAAACCTCGTTCTTTTGTTGAATCTTTCTTTCTCTTTCATTTTAATTGCCCAGCGTTCAGTTCCTTACATCATAGTCAATTGTATGGAATTTTTCTGTCACATAACACACCACTCACATCCTTCCACTTCATCCATCCCTAGAACATGAGGGGTGTAAGTACCAAAAATATATTTTCAGTGCTCAGAACTAACACTTCTTGGCAACTGAAATATTTAACACTGGCCAAGTAGTTAAGTGATTTGCCACTAGATCTCAGCACCTGATAGACTGCTCACTAATTTCCTAAAAATTGTGACTTACACCCCTTGTGTTCTAGGGGCTCCAATTCTACTGCATGTGTTCAATCTATTTCCCAATTACTCTGTAATGCCAATCCTAGGTGCTTAACACATTCACAGACATGACTGCATATGCAGAAACTTAAAAAGAGAATGACTGTGTGGATATGAAGATGTTTCTGTAAATGTATTAAAACTATTGCTTGTGACGATCATTTCACCATCCAAAGATATCATTTTATTTGTAGTCACCCCATCTTTAAATGAACATTCCAAATACTCTGCCTTTGTTGTCCTAAGTTTAAACCTTTTTCCTCAAGAGCTTGTCTTCATTATTCCAGTTTTTGTTCTAAGTCACTTTCATGATTTTCTACTAACACTACATCATTTGCATATATTAACCCATTCGCAACCAAGGGGGTATTTAAGTTTGGTCTTATAGACCATAGCTATTTAAATTGCCATTATGTTAGTGTGATACCTGGTTTACTCATGTTTTGGGATTTACAATATATAACTAAATATACCTACATTGAAAATCATGATTCGGGAGTGCTCTTCGTAACATTCAACGTGTCTTGGTTTGTTTATTTCTAGTGCATCTTTATTGTGATTTTAGTATAAGTATGAAGCCTTGGTGCAATCCTACTTTCACATGAAATTTTTCAGTCTCTCTCACCCCTGTCCTATCACTAGTTGTTACTCCCTCATTCATATCTTTACATATTCACCAGCACCAGGGATTCCACTCCAATTGTCTTGCCACATTTTGTATAATTTTCTTTTCCTTGTACTTCATTTGACAGTCACCAAGTCTCTTCATTCTCAAACTTCTTTCCTTAAGTTTTTCCAAGTATTTCAGTAGCAATATCTCTAATGATATTAGCCATCTTCCTCCAAATTGTATTAAAGGGGTGACACACACGCGAGTAAGTAGGTGAACGTATGGCTTGACAACCTTTTTCGCATGTGTGTCACAGCAAGTATGCGTACTTTAAATCTGCCGAGTAAGTATGCCGTCGATCCAACAAGTTTGAAATCTTACTCGTAACCTGTATGTGTATCACTGTCACGAATAGACCTTCTTTCTTATCTTTTAATATGTTGACTACGATAATGTTAAAAACAAATTTTTCCTAATGGCCATGAGGCCCATGTTTCTATACTAATGAGGCAACTACAGTGTGTCACACGGCTGTTTATCGAAAACAACATAGGACACAACATTTATGTCTCACTGCAACCAATGTGTTAACATTGATTTTTTGTGGCTTCTCTGATATTTTGGTTTGGTTTCGCTTTTTTACTTCCATGTTAAGCACAAGCGACTTATGTTGTTGGCTTACTGTCTCACTAACTATTACCTTGCAGTCCTGTACTTAAGTTAAGAGTACCATAACAAATTTCTTGGTAATGAAAAGAGCAAAATAAAAATATATCTTCTCAAAACTGGTCTATCAGAAGTGGGTTTTAGTGTCGACAAGGCTGAATCACATGCAGATATAGTCACCATCCGTTTTGTGCTTTCTGCATCGCAGTCCTATGATTCTGTGACTGTTGTAGCAGATAACATCAACATTCTTGTCTTGCTCATGACATTGGGAAGAAAGCAGTCCCAATATATTTCTTTTAAACCTTCAAAAGGTTGTAAGGTGGTTTAATGCTTAGAAGCTTACAAGATCGACAAACTTAAATTCATCTTGAGGTAGCTAGAGGAACAGCATTATTTCTTAGTGAGAAAGTCGAGCCGTTTTTTCGTCTCTTTATGTGGTGGAAATGAACGATTGTCCAAGACAGTGACCAAAAATACATTGAATACATTATCATCGCTTTCTCTGTTACAAGTTCCACAGTCCCCGAGTTTATCACCAGGTTCATTCCTAGCTCGGTAAACACGATCCTAAAAATTGGGGCTGGAAAAATCATGGAGATAATTATAAAGAGTTTTTAATTTAACAACTTAAACATCAGATTTCTTTTTTCATTTCTATTTGCTGCTGGATTCTTTTTACTAATTGGGAAAGTAAATTTTTTAGTACATTGAATGGAAACAATTTTAATTTTTAGAGCTATTATTTTTCTGTGATATTTCGGATAATAATTTGAAAAGGACAAAATGGAAAGTTTTCCTGAATTTTCCACAACTTTTTCAGTTAAAGCATATTCCAGTTCTTTCAATAATACACAAACAATAACACCTTTATGTATAGGTACATTTCTACAAAAATGTAGGTAATAGGCCTGGATCCCGCGTACCAAAAATTTAATTGTGGAACAGGTTACAGGTTTCGAACGTCAAACTACGAAAACGTCCCCTGTATTTTGTCGGACAGAACTTCCAATTGATTTCTTTCCTGTCATTTGACATGTTCTACGTGTCGGACTTATTAAAACCCCCAACATATTTGTCGCTTGTCGAACAAACATTTTTTCATATATTATATAAAGTTTGCTATTGAATAAACTTAAAAACGACCTGTTAGTTTTAGTTTTCACAATCACAAACTTGTCAGTATGATAAGTTCTACAATTAAAATCACGTTCCACAATTAAATCTTCCCCTGTTCCAGGTTCCAGTGTTCCCATACATCAAAGTTTGTCCGACTAAACACCGTTAAACTATTAACAAATTTTCAGCTTGCTATTAATACATTTTTTTTTGATACGCGGGATACAGGCCTATAAGGTCTGAATTACTATAACCAATCCTAAAAAAATTTCCATCAAAGAATTATTTAAAAGTATATTAACATATTTTGTTTAATTTATCTATTAACGCGTTGACTTGAGTCTACAATCTTGATTGAAAGGTTGTGAGATAATATGACCTCAGTTCAAGAATTACTGATAACCAAATCAATTAACTAAGTTTATTTTGGTACTTTTCTACAATTTACAAATAATAATTGTAAAAGATAATTCTTTTATTTAACAAACACCAACAAGATGCTTAACACGTTCGGTGCAGATCTTGAACAAGCTCCACTTGGCTGGTACCACATACTTAAATCGTTCATTTAGTAACACAGTACTACTGACGCCACTTATGCGTCATCGGTCACGTCACCTTTGATAAAAACTTCATGACGCTACTCGTGCGTCATGGGCACGGAACGTGTTAAGAACTCTACAATGTTTTCAAACAATACAATCAACGAGCAACTTTTTTCTAGCCCGTAGTTTCTGTTAATTTGCTGCGCAAATATTAACCAGTACCATCACTTGCACTATACTCTGCTTTTCATTCGCTTAACTAACTCGAAGGGTTTCTTCCTCTGGAGTCTTCTAGCCAGATCCGTGTTGTTGAGGAGCTGGATGGCCTCAACATTGATATGTTGAAGAAGTCGGTGTTCGTGACTCCTGTCAAATTTTTCAGTGATCTTGTTAACAGTACCTACCTATCCATTTATAGGTCCATATGGAGGTCACTTCTCAGGTAACAAGAAGGTTACTGCCCATCTTATACGATTTGTCTTGATGTATCATACTAGATTTTTGTCTCCATAGGGTACTTGGAGTTCCTGGTTGTGTCTTCGTCTCCACTCTCCTGTTATCTCGTCTCTACAAGACACAAAAATCGTTTGGATGATCTTCCGTTCTGAGACTAATAATTTCGTTGTTTCGTTTCAACGGTTTCACGCTGGTTCAGTGTCTAAGTCTCACTTCCATACGTTATAATGTTAGTCCATTAAATGTTACATTTCTTAAAGGAGTAAATTTTATTTTTTTAATGTGTAGGGGGGTTCAGTAGAAGCTTAAGTTAAAGTTTTTGGGGTCGCCACCCTTGTCCCCCGGCCGCCATATTGGAAAAAGAGGTGCAAAGGGTTTTCGCGCTGTATCTTCTAAACTAGCAATCCTACAGAAAATTTAATTACACATAAAATGTAGCAAATTAAATTTTCTACAATTTTATATTTATTACTTTTTATCGTCATGTGACCAACAAAAAAGTTATAAATAAAAATATGAGAAAATTTTGTAACAAGTTTCCTTTTGGAGGAACATTCCGTTCATTTCACAATAAAATAACATCATAGCGATTTTGTAGAGGATTTTTCAATGAACAATTTTCGCTATAAAGTTGTTTAATTTTAAAAATGAATAACCATTTTCAATTTCGTTGCAAAACGAAAATACAGCCGAACCATATTCTAGTCCAATCAGAGAGTGCATCAAGCACCTCTACCGGTTTCGAAACTTATTAGTCTCTCATCAGGAGGCACATATGCTGCTCTCCCTGATCCAACCAAAACAAACCCCAGCGTGCAGTCCCGGATTGCAACGAACGAAATGGCATAGATGCCCTAGCGGCAACTGCTAACAAAAAGAGTTTTCACTCTAATGGCATATAAAACAACATAATGCTATTCTACATCCCACCATAATGAAAACAATGGGAACCTTCTCTGGTTACACCTCCGAGGCTTCTACAATTTGCAAACCATACGGATACTGAGACTAAGGAAGATGAGGGAATTCTACAATTTACAATTCACGTCCCATCTGCTCAGCGCGGTAAAGTTCCAACGAGAATGGTTCCCTTTGTACTCTAATCAGAGTAAATGTAAATCAAAAATGAATAACCATTTTCAATTTCGTTGCAAAACGAAAATACAGCCGAACCATATTCTAGTCCAATCAGAGAGTGCATCAAGCACCTCTACCGGTTTCGAAACTTATTAGTCTCTCATCAGGAGGCACATATGCTGCTCTCCCTGATCCAATCAAAACAAACCCCAGTTGTATTTTCGTTTTGCAACGAAATTGAAAATGGTTATTCATTTTTGATTTACATTTACTCTGATTAGAGTACAAAGGGAACCATTCTCGTTGGAACTTTACCGCGCTGAGCAGATGGGACGTGAATTGTAAATTGTAGAATTCCCTCATCTTCCTTAGTCTCAGCATCCGTATGGTTTGCAAATTGTAGAAGCCTCGGAGGTGTAACCAGAGAAGGTTCCCATTGTTTTCATTCTGGTGGGATGTAGAATAGCATTATGTTGTTTTATATGCCATTAGAGTGAAAACTTAGTCTTTTTGTTAGCAGTTGCCGCTAGGGCATCTATGCCATTTCGTTCGTTGCAATCCGGACTGCACGCTGGGGTTTGTTTTGGTTGGATCAGGGAGAGCAGCATATGTGCCTCCCTGATATGTGCCTATTAGTCTCTCATGTGATGAGAGACTAATAAGTTTCGAAACCGGTAGAGGTGCTTGGTGCACTCTCTGATTGGACTAGAATATGGTTCGGCTGTATTTTCGTTTTGCAACGAAATTGAAAATGGTTATTCATTTTTGATTTACATTTACTCTGATTAGAGTACAAATGGAACCATTCTCGTTGGAACTTTACCGCGCTGAGCAGATGGGACGTGAATTGTAAATTGTAGAATTCCCTCATCTTCCTTAGTCTCAGCATCCGTATGGCTTGCAAATTGTAGAAGCCTCGGAGGTGTAACCAGAGAAGGTTCCCATTGTTTTTATTCTGGTGGGATGTTGAATAGCATTATGTTGTTTTATATGCCATTAGAGTGAAAACTTAGTCTTTTTGTTTAATTTTATTTATTATCTAGGTTTTACAGCGCTTCAATCTTGACCAGATTCTCGAATTCTCATAGGAATACAATAAAAAAAAATACTTTTCTATCTATATATTAGTCGAGAGGCAGCAATCTTTATGCCGACCACGAAAATCAAATTTAAGGTGAATGACCAATTTTGGTCTATTTTATGTTTTCGAGGTCGCTGAATTCGAATATGAAGTTTATTTTTTATCTAGATTTGGTGGAACATGTTCAAAAATCAAATTTTATACAAAAATTCCGAAAATCAATTTTGATGATTTTTCAAATTTACCTCGCTGTATCTTTGGTCGCTGTAAATATTTCCTTTTGAAAATTTTACTGTTTAATCTCTGAAATATGTAGATAACAATGGGATTTGCCCTAAATATTTAAACACATTAAAAAAGGAATTGTTAGTTTTAAAACAGTTTGTCATCATATTTCGTTAGTTTCATGTTTACTTAAAAAAGTTGAGTGACAAACTTTTTAGTTTATAATTTTAACCAACACAACAATAAAATATAATTCATGAAGAAGTTTTTTGGAAAATTTTAAGTCAAAATATACAATAGGAAAAAAGTTATGTTACTTCATAAACAAGGGGAACACCCCAAAAAACGCTTATATCTCGAAATCCTGACCACGGTGTGGTGAATGGCTAATTCTGATCATACTTTATGATTTTGATAACAAAAATTCGTTTTTTGCTCTTCTTAAGAATTTTGCAATATGCGGTTGCGTCATTCTTCTTCTGAAGCGGCGAATTTGTCCTCAAACAACTTCTTGGGCCGTTTCTATATACAGGGTGAGTTTTTAGTGCGGGATCGGTCGATAACTCCATTATGGTATAAAATATCGAGAAAAGTTATTTAAAAAAAATGTAGGCAATGATACTCTCCACGCTTGGAAAATATGTCCATTTATACAGGGTGATCAGTAACTGCGTGGTATATCAAACATATAATTTTTTAAATGGGACACCCTATATATTTTTTCATATTTATATTCCCCTCATAATTCTTGTTCATGTAATATATGGTTTTGCATTACTATACAGAGTATTTAACAAGTTATGACCATTTTTATTTCGAAATCACAATGAGATTAACACCCTGTATATAAAGAAGTAATTCGTAGACAATAATTTGTTTTATGTAATAAGATAAACAATATACTGTAGTTTTTAAATTAAGTCCAATTCACATCATTGACGAATATTTGTATACAGGGTGAACTACAAAACCAAATTACGATTTTCTCTATTTTTTTAAATGGATCACCCTATATTTTATTTTTCAACATTATTGTATTTAATATACTCTTTCATTTTTATATAGCATTCTCTATATCTAAACTGATTACTTTCCGAGATATTTTTAGTTTTCTTCAAATTTCGGGAATACATTCAATTTTTCTAGTAGAAATAAGTTAGTATTAAGTGATAATTAAACAAAATTATTTTTACTAGATAAATAACTAACACAAAATATAAACCATAGCAATATGCAGTGAATATACCAATAAATGTGATATTAAGAAATTATCATATTTCCCTAATATACAAGAATCGTAAAATTCCTACAAAAAAAACTTTGTATTGTATATAAAAATATAACAAGATTATTTTTATTCAATAAATAACTTACATAAAACATAAATCAAAACAATATACAACTGATGTAACAGTTTTTAGTTTGGTATATCAACAGCATTCTAAGCCAAGAATTTTTTAGTAGAACATTCATTTTTATAAGCTACAAAACAAAATTACGATTTTCTCAATTTTTTTTTAATAGATCACCTTATATTTTATTTTTTTTTTAAATATTGTATTTATGATACTCTTTCATTTTTATATAGCATCTCCTATACCTAAACTTATTAGTTTCTGAGATATTTTTAGTTTTCTTCATTTGCCGGGAATACATTCAATTATTCTTATAAATATAAATAACTTAACAAATAAGTATTATGTAATAATATAACAAATATTTTCATTCAATAAATAACTAACAAAAAAATAATAAACCATAACAAAATTTAATGAATGTACCAATTAATGTGATGTTAAGGATATAAGTCTAAAGTAAATGTTGAAAATGACCACTTTCAACGT
Organism: Diabrotica virgifera virgifera; assembly: GCF_917563875.1. Lineage (NCBI taxonomy): Eukaryota > Metazoa > Arthropoda > Insecta > Coleoptera > Chrysomelidae > Diabrotica > Diabrotica virgifera. Next base: position 5,020,643 of record NC_065443.1, read on the forward strand.
CTATGCAATTTTGTAACCGATAATGAAATGACCGAGCCACATTTCTAACATTTTTGAAGTCAATATTATTAAAAGCTTCTTTTATTCTATTTTTCATATCATCAAGCGTTGTTGGATGCTTCTGGTATACAAGGTTTTTTATATAGCCCCACTTGAAAAAAATCAATTTTGGAAGAACTGGAGCACCGTCGTATAAAAACCTCAACCGTCAAAAAATGTGGACCAATCACATAATCTCTAACAATATCACCTTAAACATTTATAGATCACCTAGTTTGAGTGTTAACAAAGTAGGGATTTCTTATTGATGCATATTAATGAAATTTAATACGAAAATTATATTATTAAAAACTGCGGGTCACAATCTGCTATTAGGAATGTGTTACTAAAAACTTCTTGGCTTAGAATGCTGTTGATATAATAATCTAAAAACTATTAAATTAGTTGTATATTGTTTTGATTTATGTTTTGTGTGAGTTGCTTATTAAATAAAAATAATCTTGTAATTTTATTATACACAACATACCTATATTTTTTTGTAGGAATTGTATGATTCTTGTATATTAGGGAAATATGACAATTCCTTAATATCACATTTATTGATACATTCATTGCATATTGCTATGGTTTATATTTTGTGTTAGTGATTTATTGAATAAAAATAATTTTGTTTAATTATCATTCAATACCAACTTATTTCTACTAGAAAAATTGAATGTATTCCCGAAAGTTGAAGAAAACTAAAAATATCTCCGAAAGTAATAAGTTTAGATATAGGGAATGCTATATAAAAATGAAAGAGTATAATAAATACAATATTTTTGAAAAATAAAATATAGGGTGATCCATTTAAAAAAATAGAGAAAATCGTAATTTGGTTTTGTAATTCACCCTGTATACAAACATTCGTCAATGATTTCAATTGGACTTAATTTAAAAACTACAGTATATTGTTTATCTTACTACATAAAACAAATTATTGTCTATGAATTACTTCTTTATATACAGGGTGTTAATCTCATAGGGATTTCGAAATAAAAATGGTCATAACTTGTTAAATACTCTGTATAGTAATGCAAAACCCTATATTATATGAACAAGAATTATGAGGGGAATATAAATATGAAATAATATATAGGGTGTCCCATTTAAAAAATTATATGTTTGATATACCACGCTGTTATTGATTACCCTGTAGAAATGGACATATTTTCCAAGCATGGAGAATATCATTGCCTACATTTTTTCTAAATAACTTTTTTCGATATTCTATACCGTAATGGAATTATCGACCGATCCCGCACTAAAAACTCACCCTGTATATGCTTCGGGTTATAAGTTTTATAGTGGGGAGAAAGGTCAAAAACAGATTAATAATAGCATAGGAATGTTAAAATCATAATAAATTGTATGAATAAAAAAATATATATAGATAGAAAAGTAAAATAACTTTTGTTTTTATTATATCCCTATGAGCATTCGAGCATCTGGTCAAGTTTGGAGCGCTGTAACACCTATATAAATAAATAGAATTAAACAAATTTATAGTGGAAATTGTTCGCTGAAAAACCCTCTACAAAATTGCTATGTTATTTTATTTTAAAATGAACTGAAAAAAAGTTATAACCTCCAAAAGGAATCTTGTTAAAAATTTTTTACATATTTTTGTTTATATCTTTTTTGTTGGTCAGTTGACGATAAAAAGTAATAGGAATAAAATGGTAGAAAATTTAATTTGCTACATTTTATGTTTAATTAGATTTTCCGTAGGATTGGTAGTTTACGAGATATAGCACGAAACCCCTTTGCACACCATTTCCAAGATGGCGGCCGGGGGACAAGGGTGGCGACCCCAAAAACTTGAACTTAAGCTTCTACTGATCCCCCTACACATTAAAGAAATAAAATTGACTCCTCTAACAAATGCAAGGTACGACTTAAAAAATATAACATTTTAATGGAGTATGTGGCGAATTATATACCTGTGTTTTAGCTGCCTTTGAGAGCAATTTTGATTTAAATAGTGTCGCTAGGGAGTAATACGCTCTCTATCCTGACAGATTCTAGCTGCTGCATATTTTTAGGGAGTAATACGCTTTAGCGAGAAAAAGATAACAGAAGGTCAACTCGACGTCAACCAAACCCATGTAGAAAGAATGACGCACTACAACTACCTCGGTACCATAATAAATGAAGAATGCACCAACAACCAAGAAATACAAGCTAGATCCACCTTCAATCGGATTCTCGAGAGCCACAATCTCTCACTTGGTGTAAAAGTAAGAATGCTGCGATGCTACGTGTCCCTGTCCTTTTTATGGTGTTAAGTCGTGGTCTTTGAACAAATATATTTTCAGCAGATTGGAAGCATTTGAGATGTGGCTATATCGGAGAATACCTACTTAAAATCCCGTGGACTGAGGGGCCCTCAGAAGAATTAAGAAGAACTGAGAAGGTCTAATTTCTTATATTGTCTCTTTGTATTTAGTACCTGATCCACCTTTTCTGTTTCTTTTTCACACGGAGATGTAGGTAGCTATTGTTTTGCTTCTTCTTTTGTAGCGTATATAGTTATTGCTTCTTCCCATTAGTTGGTGTTGGCAAATATTATTTTATTTATTCACTCGTTTTCTATTTTATAACTTTAAAAAACATTATTAACACGTTAATCGCCCAAATGAAGCGAAAAATATCCCACCCCCAGGCCCAACCTAGCTTTTCTAGTAAATCATTAGGTTTTTACACTAGATATGATTTACTGACTGTTATAAAGTGCTAGGTTAAAAAAATTCTCTAAAAATGTATTTTGAAAATGACACCCTACTTATGGGTTTCAGATCCTCTGACGACCGAGCGCCGCGAAACCCGAATATCGGTTGTCATTTTTTTCGAGTTCTAACAAGTCTGTGTGTGCTAAAATTGTAGATGTTTTGTTTAGTCTACAATCCATTCGTTGAAACTTGTCGGTACTTTAAGGAAAAGTAGAAAAAACAATCCAAAGGATGTAGAGGCCCAAAAATTAAATAAAGGACACATTTACGCAAAGGAAAGTAATACAGGGGTAGGTGTTTTAAAATGGCAGGATAAAGGTGATATTCTTTGTCTAAGCACTATTCATACTGACAGAACCACTAAATATACAAGAAGAGGAACAGGCCTAGAAGATCCATCTCTTAGGCAAGCCGCACACCAACGAAAGATGAAACGAAAAACATGAAACGTAAAACACGTTTCATGAAAATTAAACACGGCTAAAAAAATCTTGAAGTCCGCCTACCAATGAAACGAGTGTGATTCATGCTCATAACACATTTTTATTTTCGGAAAGTTTCATAAATGGCCGGACGTCTATTTGTTTAGCAGTGTTTTATTTCCATGAAACGTGATTTACGTTTCATGTTTCTTTGATGTGCGGCCTTACAGTTGGCTATAAATATTAATGTAAAATGTAAGTCATTCATAGATCTATCCGATCAGTTGAAATCATATTCTTCCCCTTTGCGTAAAGGGATTAAGTGGTATAGAAAACTTGCATTTGAAATATTACTTGGCTCGGCAGTAGTAAACGATTTTATAATATACAAAACGGTGACAAAAGCAAAAATATCAATTACGGATTTTAGACAGAGCACTGCTCTAAGTATGTTACAAATCGATGAAGTAGATGTCCGGAAAGTGCCGGAAAATGATATAGTCTAGTAAAATAAAATTACACTACATGTAAATCAAAATGTAAATTCGTACAGGTTGAAACAAATTTATATCAAAGTTCAGGTGGGTACAAAAGATATTTTCAAAAAAGTATCCAAATCATACAAGGGGATCATTGTTTAAATAATTAAAAAGGGGTCATTTTTGCAAAAAAATTACTTTTTTAACTGCTGAGGTCATTCAATTATTAATGAAGGTCTATAGGATTATTCTCTGTAAAGTTGAAGGGTAAATCTTTCACATAAGACTTACTAAATTAAATTTGACCCCCTATTTATTTAAATAATTATAGATAAAACTTTAAAAACAAATTTGCAAAAAATTATTTTTAGCTTTTTAAATAAGCACTATGAAATATCTTATTTTACAGGATAAGTTGCGCTATATTATCAGTATTATTAAAAAAAAATTGGTCCAAAAATATTTAATATTTTTTGAGATATTGAATTTGTTTATTAAATGTTACTCTATTTTCAATTGAAAAAACGCGGTTGTTACCAAAGAAATAATTATCTGTCTTAAATCTTATTATTTTATGTATATTTTCGACAAATGTGTTGATAAATTCAAATTTCAATTAAACTTCCCCCTAAAATGGCATTTGAAAATAATTCAAATTTGTTTATAATTTATTTTTTTAATAACGTCGCGGGGATTAAATATTTTGAAATGCCGTTTCGATAATTGGGTTCCTGGGAATTTTTCACTAATTAACAAATTTTTTTGTCTTTTTTTCCTCTTCTTTTTTTTTTCTTGGCATTATATTACTACGGGCCCTTTTTGGGTTAAGTTTCATTAAGAATGTCGAATCTCTAAGTTGTAGATTCTAGACCTAAAAATATTAAGATTGGTCTAAAATCACTTAAATAAAATGTGGCTACTTACTGAGTTACAGGGTGTTTTATTTACAAATTTAAAAATTATTTTTACCAAGTACTTTCAAACTATTTGACATATCCTTATCATACTTGGCAGAAAGTGTGGGTACTATACAGTCTACTAAATTGTGATAAGTAAAAGTTTCTAGCTACCACCAGAGGCGTACGACAGGGGCCAGTTAATGGTTGACCCTTCCCAAATTCTACGCCACTGAGGGAATTACTATTTTAGCGAAATTGTTCGATTCTCCAATACTTTCTATGTAAATAATATACTCTTTACTGGTAACGATTAAGTCATTAGTTTTCGAGATATTGGTCGTTAAAAATAAAACGGCATAGTTATTTTGATTCATTCATTCATTCATTTTAAATTTCCAATATCTCTCAAACTGATGACTTTATCGATACCAATAAAGTTATTTACATACAAAGTATTGGAGAATCGAAAAATTTCGCTACAATAGTAATTCACTCAGTGGCGTAGAATTTGGGAAGGGTCAATCATTCTCATCCCCTGTCGTACGCCTCTGGCACTAGCTAGAAACGTTTATTAATCACAATTTAATAGGGTGTATAATAGCCACACTTTCTGCCAAGTATGATAAGGATACGTCAAATAGTTTTAAAGTATTTGGTAACAATAATTTTTAAATTTCTAAATAAAACACCCTGTAACTCAGTAAGTAGCCACATTTTATTTAAGAGATTTTAGTTAAATCTTAATATTTTTAGGTCTAGAATCTACAACTCAGAGATTCGACATTCTTAATAAAATTTAACCCTAAAAGGGCCCGTAGTAATATAACTCAAAGAAAAAAAAAAGAAGAAGAAAAATGACAAAAAAATTTCGTTAATTAGTAAAAAATTCCCAGGAATCCAATTATGGAAACGGCATTTCAAAATACTTAATCCCCGCGACGTTATTAAAAAAATAAATTATAAACAAATTTGAATAATTTTCAAATGCCATTTTAGTGGGGAGTTTAACTGAAATTTGAATTTATCAACACATTTATCGAAAATATACATAAAAATAAAAATAATGAGATCTTAAGCAGGTGAATATTTCTTTGGCAACAACCGCGTTTTTGCAATTGAAAATATAGTAACATTTAATAAACAAATTCAATATCTCAAAAAATATTAAATATTTTTCGACCAATTTTTTTTCCTTAATACTGGTAACATAGCGCAACTCTTCTGTAAAATAAGATATTTTATATTGCTTATTTAAAACGCTAAAAATAATTTTTTGCAAATTTGTTTTTAAAGTTTTATGTATAATTATTTAAATAAATAGGGGGTCAAATTTAATTTATTAAGTCTTATGTGAAAAATTTACCCTTCAACTTTGCAGAAAAAATCCTACAGACCTTCATTAGTAATTGAATGACCTCAGCAGTTAAAAAAGTAATTTTTTTGCAAAAATGACCCCCTTTTAATTATTTAAACAATGATCCCCTTGTATGATTTGGATACTTTCTTGAAAATATCTTTTGTACCCACCTAAACTTTGATATAAAATTTGTTTTAACCTGTACGAATTTACATATTGACTTTTTTTTATTTTATTAGGCTAATAACAGAAAGCATATTTCACATAAAGTTGCTTCAAAAGATCGTCGAAAATTTGTAGAATGTTACGCGAAAATAAGAGCTGAAGAAGGCAGAAAAACCGCTCAGAACAAGGGACCAAAACCAAAATTTTCATGTGATGCATGTAATAAGTTTTCTTGTTTGTTATGTTTTTCTTTGATGTTCAAAATTATCCTGTATATTTAATAGCAACTGTTTGTATTATTTAAGTAAAATAAAAATATTTTTTTTCATAAATCCTTATAACTTTTTTGAAAATTTTTTAATCATGGTAAACACATAAAAAGTGCCGAGCTCATTCACTAGTATTGCCTGCCAGGCCCTTCTGTAAAAACTTTCATATACATAGATAATTGTGTTTCGAAGCACTGCAGTTGGGTTACAGGCTTTGATGTTACCGCTAGTAGTGAAGGTTGCCCTATGGGTGTCGGGGCCTATATACGACCACAGGATCTGAAACCCAAATGTCTGATGTCATGGCGATTAACGTGTTAAATATACAAAAATATTTTCCAAAATATGTATGTACTAAACAATAGTAAAAATTGTTTGTTTCAGAGCTCTTCTGTTCGGTATGGAGATATCTCTGTGGTTGCTGCTTCAAAATATAGGATATTTTATCATGTTAGCTGTAATGGTATATAACGCATGGTTTCTGGTCTCGGCAGTTATAGGAGGAGCATTAGGTTATTTCGTTTTTGGACAAATGTTTATGAAACTTAACTTACAGAACTGTCATATAATGCGAAGTGCTTATTGCGGCCAAATTTGCGGAGAGCCTTCAGGTAAACTTTATTATTTTAAAATGATGCTGTTTCATTAATTAATTAATTAATTTAACTAATTAATCATTTCACTAAAATCATATATACCTAACAGAATCTACAAAAAGTGCGAAGAGGAAATAAACGAGTCACAATTTGGTTTTAGGAACGCTTTGGGCACAAGAGAGACAGTGTTTTGCCTGCAGGTATTGTGCAGAGGTGTAGAGATATGAACGAGGATGTATACATGTGCTTTGTAGGTTACTCGAAGGCCTTTGACAATGTAAGACATGACCAACTAATTGAAATTCTACAAAACAGGAATTGATGAAAAGACCATGCGAATTGTGACAAGTCTCAACTGTAATAAGACAGCCAGGGTGAAAGTTCGCAATTCGTCCACAGATAGCATTGACATCAGAAAAGGTGTACGACAATGGAGAATTGACAAATTATATCCGATATGCGGACGATACAGACGTACTTGCCAGTAGTGTACATGAACTTCATTATCTTATGGACAGGATACAAAGAGCGAGTGAAGAAAGAAAACTTAACCTTAACATAAATAAAACAAAATGGATGCTGATCAGCAAAACTCAAAACCTGCCAGACAATTGAAAATAAAAAATCAATTAATTCAACACGTTGACTCGTATACAGTATAAATTAAAGAAATATGGAACATAGCTTTTTAAGACACAGTGTTTGAACTGCATTTGAGATAGTGGACCAATATAAAAGTTCCAGACATTAAAACCAGAAATCATAGCAACATTAACAGTGGCATGTAGAAAATATCTTTGAACTAGAACCTCCTACTTCTATCTCTCTTTTTGGGAGTTTACTAAAATAGCGAGCCCAGCCGAATGAGCCGAAAGTACATAATCGGACTTAAGGGTCCGCACCGCGCCAAGGAATAGAACCGAACCGAACCCACCACCTACATGCACAGACAAGGCGATTGCAGATACGCGGTACGAATGGGTTATTATTTTTATAAGTTTTTGGATATATATTTAAAACATATAATTTAACCTAAAATATTTATTTTAATATTTATAGTGCTAAATATTTCATCTGTATCTATTTACGGATAGTGATGATTGGCATTATACATAATATTATGTATATTGTTCTAAAGCTACTTTTTGTGGCGTTTGTGTAATTTATTTTTATAAATGGGAAATAAGCCACAATTTAACTTAAAAAATGATTTTGTTAACGTTTCGACCTCCACTTCGGACGTCGTTGTCAAAATAAACAGTGTTAATAAATTAAACAAAAATGTTGTTGCTTAGTAAAAAAAATTCTTCTAATAATATAATTTATTCTAACTCATTCATATCGGCAATTATTAGAAGATTTTTTTTACTAAGCTACAACATTTTTGTTTAAATTATTAATATTTTGTATTTTGACAACGACGTTCGAAATAAAAGTTAACGAAATAATTTTTTAAGTTAAATTGTGGCTTATTTCGTATTTAGAATAATAAATTACATAAACGCCACAAAGAAATAGCTTCAGACAATATTTTAGGTGAAAAAATATGTTTTAAATAGGTACGTATCCATAAACTTAAACTTATAAAAATAAAATAATCTATTCGTACCGCGTATGCACAAAAAGCTAGAAGGATCTGCAAATTCTGCAATCGCCTTCTGCATGTAGTCAGGTCGCCGGTCGGTTCGGTTCTATTCCATGGCGCGATCGCGAGGCGGACCCATAGGAACCGGTCGTATAATAATTCTTATACCTGATTCTGACCTAGAGGTGGGCTAGAAGTATTTGCAATCATGTAACCGTAACCCATCGTAACTTTTATCTGTGATTGTGATTTAACAGAGCAACAAAATAGTTATTATTTTGTCTAGAGTCTAGGTCATGATTATAAAATTAGGTCTGTTAGAATGAGAAACAATTTGATTCAAAAAGAGTTTTTGTAATGAAAATAATATTGCATTAATAAATAATTTCATGTTTTTTCATTGTCTTAATTGTTATTAGAAAATCTAACAAGAGCATAGGCGCCAAATTTCGGGCCAATGCTTTCTCAATGCATTCATTTTTTTCGAATTTTAAGAAAATAATAAGTATTTTTGAAAAATATAAACGCGGAATGAAAGATTACATTATTATCTAGGGCCGAAAGTCCATTAGAATAAAAAAACTGTCATTTGAATGAGATATTTGAAATTAAAAATCACACTCAATTTTCTCTTCTTTTTACCGCTGTAACTTATATTAGAAGTTATAGAACACATTATAGAAGTTTTCAGGGACTTTTAGCACTCGGTAATTATGTAATTTTTTATTCTGCTTTTAAATTTTTCAAAAATACTTACTAGTTTTCTTAGGATTCGAAAGAAATAAATGCATTTAAATAGCATTGTCCCGAAATTTTGCGCCTACCCTCTTAAAAACGAAATACAAAGTAAACTTTAAATACCAGTATTTGCTATAAATACTTATTAGTTACTATTTGGTATCCGGATCTGCAGATGTTTTCTCATGTTCTAATAAAATTTGAGTCGTAAATCCTTTATCTTTTTGTTCCATTCCAAGTTTTTCTGCAATAAGAGCGATTCTATTTTCTGTGCTATTTCCGCATTTGTTGGATCCTTAAACGGAATTAGTCGAAACCTTATTCTGCCAAGAAAAGTTGAAACAGTTTATCGACAGTTTAATAAAATACTCATACATTGTTGAACTAGTGTTTACGTACATATTTGTTATGCTTATAATAGCCTTAACAATTTCTTCTAGCTGAATAAATCTTTCCAGCATATAAAATGTCGAATTACAACATGTGGAAACATCTTGCAGTAATTTGAGAGGATTCCCGTTTCCTGGATTTTTTCAAAATCTAAAAGTTTAGCAGTTGCTTGTAGAACTCTTTTTAAAGTGGCTAATGGTATTTTTTATTTTGGTTAAATTTTTAATGATTTTCTTATATCACTTTTGATAACAACATCTGAGGTAGAAGTTGAAACGTCAATAAAATCATTTTTTTAAGTTAAATTGTGGCTGATTTCCTCATCCTTTAAGCCATCGTTCACAATAAAGTTAATTTATTGTGTGTGCAAAGCATCCAGAATGTTTCATTTTCACATCATTTTGTACCACCTTTAACATTTTGTGCATTATAGGAAACAATAATGTATTAAAATTTTGTTTTCTAAGTTCTCTAAGTTTGATAAGACAGCTTTATCTTACAAATATTGCATGATACATAATTATCATCCACTTATTATATAAAAACGTTCCATAAACTACTAAATTTTTCTATTTTTGTTTGGCACTAATGGCATGGTATGCGTTCTAATAGCAAACCCAATTTTGTAATAGTGACCTAAACAAAATAATAACACGTGTAGAATTTTACGATGGTCCACAGTGGTAACACTTTTTATTAGGAGTTTAATATACGAATATTTCGTTGCTCTGTTAAATCACAATTGAATCGGTCATTGCGAAAACAATCTAAGACCATATTTTGGGTAAAATGACGACGCTTTTCAACGCCATTAAATTTACAATTACATTATACATAAACATTTAAACTTGTTTTGCCTTTCAGAAAGATTCATTTATAACCCATAATACTTATACAGAGAGCACGTAAAGGTTGGAATAAATTAATTTTCTCGAGAATGGACAATTTAAAAAAAAATCCCGAAAGAGGTCAATTTTTATTTTTAAATTACGACTTTTTGTCATATATATATCATACTAGTGACGTCACCCATCTGGGCGTGATGACGTCATCGATTATTTTTTTAAATGGGAATAGGGGTCGTGTGATAGCTCATTTGAAAGGTAATTTAATTTTCTATGCAGTAATATAAACATTTACATAATTATTTATATACGGTGTCCAAAAGAAATTGTTTTGAATTAAATTTATTGACATAAAAAGAAGGATGAATGTAATTTATTTAGTTCAAAATACATTTTACTGTTCTCAGAAAACAGAAAAAATGTTTATTTGGAAAATAATCATTCTTTTTCGCTTAAATCAAATGTTCAAACTGTTAAGAGGAAGGTGAGTGGCGGCTTTAATATTGAGTTTATGCAAAAAACAATATTTATTTGTCAAATAAACATTATTTCCTGTTTTTTCTGACAGCAGTAAAATGTATTTTAAGTTAAATATATTACACAAATTCTTCTTTTTGTCAATAAATTTAATTCAAAAAAAATTTTTTTGGACACCCTGTATAAATAATTAGTTAATGTTTATATTACTGAATAGAGAATTGAATTACCTTGCAAATAAGCTATCACACGACCCCTATTCTCATTTAAAAAAATTATAGATGACGTCATCACGTACAGATGGGTGACGTCACTAGTATGACACATATGTCAAAAAGTCGCAATTTGAAAATAAAAATTGACCTGTTTTGGGATTTTTTACCAAAATCGTCCATTCTCGAGAAAATGAATTTATTCCAACCTTTACGTGCTCACTGTATAAAATATTGTATTATCTCGGAATATCCAACTATTAATGAAAATATTTTTACGTTTCCTTAAAAGTTTACACATTGTAACATGAATTGTTTTCACAATGACTGATTCAGTTACAGACAAAAATCACAATGAATAAAATATCACTATCGTAAATTAGCCCACCTCTAGACTCGTTCGGTTGATTTAAAACAGAATGAAATGGTAAATGTAGGCGGGCTTTTGCATTTACGTAGCTTAGTTCAGAATCCAGCAGTCGACTGAGGTATTGTACTTGTATAATATAATAATTATTTGAAATTATTTTGTTGGCCTACCGCCTAGAGCCGAAATACATGTATTGGCTATGATCCGTTTAAATATCGCTGGACCTGTATATACCTTGGAACAGTCGTCAACTCGAAATGGGATCAAACAACCGAAATACGATCTAGAATTGAACAACATTGAACAATAGAGCAACATTTAACAATATGAGAAATATATTCACCCATTGCGACATATCTCCCCACTAAAAATACGGCTGCTAAAACACTATGTATTTCCAGTCTTGCTGTATGGCGCAGAGGCCTGGAAATAACGGAGAGATTAATGAGGAAGCTGGAGGCATTCGAAATGTGGGTGTACCGATTTATCTTCAAAATATCCTGGAAGACTCACACCACCAACGTAGAGGTATTGCGCAGAATGGGAAAATAAAAATAAATCTCTTTCACAAATAAGAAACGGAAACTTCAATACCGCGGTCATATTATGAGACGTGATAAATATCATTTACACCAACTGATAATGCAGGGTAAAATAGAAAGCTCTACCAAGGTACGATCGTACCTTGGTAGAGCCTATTATGACTTATGGGGCAGAAGTTTGGCAGATGACAAAAAAAGATAGGAAAAGAATAGAAGTAGTAGAAATGGATTATCTAAGGAGAGCGTTTGGTATATCTAAAAAAAATCACATCAGGAATGAAGATATTAGAAGGAGGACACATACTGTATATTCCAGTGTAGATAAAATTGAAACTAGACAACTAGTGTGGTATGGTCACGTGAAACGAATGAATGAAGATAGATGGCCAAAGAAAGCTTTAAATTACATACCACACCAAAGAAGAAGAAGGGGAAGACCTTCAGTTGCCTGGGAAGAAAATGTACGGCACATCATGAAAGATAGAGCCATCAAAGAAGACGAATGGATGGACAGAAAACGATGGCGGTCGAAATGCGAGAAGCGGCAGAGGCTGTAGGAACCTCGCTGATAGATAGATAGAGAAAATAGAAAGCAAACGCGGACCCGGAAGAAGCAGACACTCATGGCTTCAAAACTTACTCCAATGGTTTGGACTAACATAGATCGAGTTATTCTGAAACGCCGCAAACAAAATTAAAATTGCTATGATGATAGCCAACGTCCGAAAGGCATAAAGCACATGAAGAAGAAGAATGTTTCATGTTGCTTACTTATATTAATTCATAAGGGGTTAACACAATAATGTTAAAATACCATCATCATCATTATTGGTTCTACAACCCCTGGTGGGTCTTGGCCTGTTCTAGCTTCCATTCCTTCCTCTCTTTCACCTTGGTTTTCCAATTGCGTACTCATTTACACTTATAAGTCGTCTTCCACCTGATCCTTAAGTAAATAGTGCTCTGATCCTGCCTCTTTTCCTCACTCCATCCAGTCTTTAATTATAAACGTGTTTCGACGGCTCCATCTTGTTCATTCTCTCTACGTGGCCTAGCCACCGCAACCTGCTTATTTTGATGGACCTACCGATACCAGGTTGTGTTGTTGTAGGTTTTGTTTGTCACCTTCATATACTTTGTCTGCATATCTGAGATTATTCACTAGTGTTCTGTTAACAATTGATATGCCTTCTTTTGCCTTTTAATTCGTCCAATTTTGAACACAGGTCTCCTCCAGTTTCCTCCTTGGAGACTGATATGCCTTGTGCTTCTTTAAACAATTAATTGGACTTCGTAAGTCCTAGGTTTTCACCCAAAGTAATGGAAAGTAGAACTGGAAGTCGATATTTGAACGCTTCGTGTAACTTTGCGCCGATTGATAAACGATTTTACTAATTTTGAGTCATTTTTACTAAAGTTTGGGTCATCATTGTTTAAACAGAAATGACTTCAAATCCGAAACTAAAGATTCAAACTCAACTTTTCAATACGCTTCGATTTATGTGTTACATGTAATATTTCTGCACTTCTGGGTTAGAAATTTTTAACCGGAATGATATATCGCTTATACTATTTCGGTGACTTTAAAACAGTTCATACGGTTGCAACTCTAAAACCGGAAGTCCGATGTCAAATTTCTCATCTTTAATACCATCCTTGGGTTATAAGCTTTTATTCGACACCTCATCTGTCATTCTATGTGTATTAATAACGGAGGAGATAGACATACGGGCAGACAGTCATGAAACCGGAAGTATTATTTGTTCTCTTCTTGCGAAGTCGCATCGAATAATATATCACTTATATTATTCCGATGACTCTAAAACAGTACTTCTGGTCGCATTTCTAAAACCGGAAGTCCTATGTCAAGTTTCTCACCTTTCTTGTCATTCTGCCTGTTATAGCTGAGGACTTATATTCGCAGTCGGACGGACAGACGGCCTAGATCAAATTTCTCACCTTTAGTACCATCCTTGGATTATAAGCTTTTATTTGACACCTCATTTGTCATTCTACCTGGTATAAGGATGGAGAAGTTATATTCGCGGTCAGACAGACCGACGGCCAGACAGCCTAGTTAAAATTTCTCACCTTTAGTACCATCCTTGGATTATAAGCTTTCATTTGGCACCTCATTTGTCATTCTAGCTGGTATAAGGACGGATGAGTTATATTCGCGGTCGGGCAGACCGACGGTCAGACAGCCTAGGTAAAATTTCTCACCTTTAGTACCATCCTTGGATTATAAGCTTTCATTTGACACCTCATTTGTCATTCTAGCTGGTATATTGAGGGAGGAGTTGTGATCACAGACAGACAGACGGACGTGGATAATTCAAAGTTTTCATTTTTTTTTAAATTGGGTGAAAACAACATCTCTTTCTGAGCACATATTAAGAAGTAGAGGGGATACTACACATCCTTTTCGTACTCCTCTTCTTATAGGCATCTCTTTAGATTTTTTTGGTCTACTCGTATTACGGCTTTCTGATATCGGTATAAAGTAATGATTCTCACATCCAGATAATTTATTTGCGTATTCCAATATTGCTATATCGTTTTAAATACCTGTCTCATTTCTTATCGTTGTAAGCGCACGTATATGGTCATCCGGTAGGAATCTACGGAGGAGTAACACCGAGCCGCAAGTCTGAATATATATATTATATAAAGTATTTTTATATTTGGAAATAGATTATCCGAGAAAAATTAGGCCATATAAACTTTCTACAATGTTTATTATTATTTTTAGCCCAGAGGAACTAACTTGAGACACAAATTATCCCTAAAACCTTTCCCTAATCCTTATGCTTTAGGTAAGTATTTGTAAGTATGTAAGACAAATATTTGAAATATGTTTAAAAACGCTTAATATTCTCTCATATTCCTAACAATCAACTATTCAATCAAACTATTTCTTTTCAATTGCACAAATACGTCTTTTAAAACTACACAATGTTAGCTAATAATTCTACCCTATACGCTCTGAGCTTCGCTGGTGTCGCTCCTGGCGAATTACTAATTCAACTTTCACCGGTAATTTTTAAATTTATTATTTAATTGTTATCGCTTAATATTTACAACGCAAAAAAGTAATTAAATTGTAACAGATTTTTTTAAGATTTTGCTAATCATTTTGACGTTCTATTGATAAAATATTAATTTCTTACTTCGGATAATTTCACAAATGTCGTGTAGATGGCGCTAATATTAATAGATTAATTTATAATTACATATTACGGAACATTAAAAAAACGTAAATTCAGTATTTAAATCGTAAGTATATTTAAGGTAAAAATATATACCACAGCTTTGACCAACTAATATTTTTTATAATTGTTTTTAATTTTAATTTTAAATTAATCACTTTGACATTTGTCAAATTTCTGGTAAACGTTTACAGACTTGCCACTACTGGCGCTCGCGAATTTATAAATATCCCCTCTACGTACGAGCTCACAGCGTCTTCGTCTGTGAAACGTACGATTGTTTGTAATGTGAAAGTGTAAATTCATAGTTTTTTAGGCATATTTCAAACGTCTCATATTTGTTGCCAAAACTCAAAACTGACATTCCATATTATAGGTTTTAAAGATTTTTTTTTTAATAAAAAATGTTTTAAAAATGAACTTTACTCAAAGTGTTCATTAAAATTACTGTTTTACAATTTTTGGTTTATTTTTAATAAGATATTTCATAGTGTATCTAAGTTGTTTATAAATCCAAACGTATCAAATCCTGTTATGGATTTAATTTGCACTTTTTTAATTTCGCTTTTGTTTATTTATTAGCAAGAAATTTTGGAACTTTTGTAGATACCTTGAACCAGATTGAGGGAGAGTCAACACCAGCAGCTAAAACTCCATCTTCGTCCCACAACAGCCTTGAATGTGCACACAACAGTAATGCACCTGAACCTGAAGCAGTTCAAGTTCGTGCCCAATGCCACTGAGATTATATTTATATATAAAATGTAATATATTATTATAATGTAAATAATGTACATATAGGAAACTGATAAAGCAATTAAAAACTCAAATTATTTATGTAATTCAACTGATATCTCTGTATTGTATCCACTATAGGGGTGCATAATACCAGATTACCAAATGGACTGCCTTTTTTGGACTATGAAAACAGTGAAGATATCTACCGCAGCACCCCAGATTATTCCAAATCGCATAACTGTTATACTATAACAGAATAACAGTTTGCATAATATACTGATAGTAAGATTCCCTGGTCTAGATAGCTTTTCAATACTCGTATTTAATATTTTTTATAGCAGGCTCTATTTAGTTTTTTTGTCGCATTTTGTATTTCCCCCCAATTCAGGTTCTGGTCAATCTGAAAACCAAGAAACCTAACCTGATCTAGAAGGTTCTGTGTTTTGTGATAGAAGATTGACTGTATCTGGGAACTGTTCTCATGACTGGCTGGTTCTAAAGTAAACAAAAACTGTCAGTATTAAGCACTAGCCTACTTTCACTGAACCACTGTTCAGCCTTGCCCAGAGTTTGTTCTGTCACTGTGAGGAGTGTTTCTGTGTGAAAATAATACTTTTAAATGATCAACATGTCTCGTATATGTTGGCTTCATAAATGACAACATGTCTTGAAAAGATAAGATGATAACTACGTCATAAACAATGCAATTTCAGATGGATATGGGAATTTTGAAAGTAGATATCTAACCAACGAATTTCTAGACATAACTTTTAATAACGATATATACAGAAAAGGTTGAGTCAAATGTATATTTAGGAGAAAAAGTTAAACTGTCAAAAGCTTGTCCTAAAGGCTGATTTAAATAGAACATATTCTTTAACATGGGCAGCATTTGGTTGATTACAAACAGTGATTAAATCATTAACAACAACATAGTCCACACACTTCAAGCGACTCCAAGAGCTATGGAACAGCAAATGCTCAACATTAAGCTCAGTGATCCAAAATCCAATGAAGAAATAAGAACTCAAAAACAGATGTAATAAAAAAATTGCCATGTTAAAATGGAACTGGGTGGGACACATAGGACGAATGAAAGACAAATGATGACCAAGTAGGCTATTGATTATGTACTATAGAAAGGAACTACAACGTTAACGGGTTTTATTATTTCATATGGTCAATGAATCTCTATATATGAAAAAACCGCGGAATGCTACCATTTAAAGGGGTGCGTTTTTGAGAAACGGGCGAATTAGTCCCTGGGCACAGGTTACATTAGGGTGAGTTCTATGCACTTTTGGTACAAACACGTCTACATAAAAATTGTTCCTGGTTAAATTTCCTATCTAAATATAACTTTTTAAAGTCAAAGATACTTTTTTTTTACAAAAATATATTCAAAAGAAAAAGCACAAAGAAACCCAAAAGAAAGAAATTTTGTTTTTTGTCCCATAACTTTTGTCATCGGGGATATAGGTATAGACATTGCTTCACAGAAAAAAAACTTAATATTTTCTCTTTCAAATGATGTTTGGTAGAGGTCATTAGGATTTCCAGTTTTTGAAATATGATTTTTCAAAGTTCGCCACTCACAGCAATTTTGGGCAATTTTCCTGGTTATTTCGCAAATATTGTTCTGTAACTTTTTTCTACGTAACTTTAGGTATATGCAATGGTACATGTAGGAGGAATAGAAATCAATTACCTTTAAAATGGTCTACTGTATAATGTTGTACGACTTCTTTTAAAGAGGTTATCTTTTTCAAGACTTTTATACTTTTAACGAGTTTTTATATTTTTTACGATTATTTTTTAAATTTCCCATTATAAACTTTTTTTTCTATGGTATATATTATATAATAAAAAAGAAAGCTTATTGTTGGTGTATTATAAAAAATTCTAGGGTTATTTTTGAATAAGATATGCTTTTTCAAATTGTAAAAGTAGGTACTTGCAACGATGTTTGATTTTAGGATTATTTTTTAAATTCCTCATTATAACTTTTTTATGTGATTGTGTGTTATGATTGAATCTTATTTTTTATAGGTAATACTTTGGATCCACTTGACTCTGCCGGGCAAACTTCAAAATATGGATTAATTCCAATATTTACTGTCAAAGCTCCTGCACCACAAACTTTTCTTGAAAAAATAGCATGTAAATGTACCAAAGGATGTACAAAAAACTGCGATTGTAGGAAGATAGGAATTAGTTGTTCAATATTCTGCAAAGGGTGCATGTGCATGGGTACTAATTATGCGAACTCGTAAGATAACTGAGGTGTCAGAGGAAGATATTGAAGCTAATGCTAACGAAGAGATGGACTTAGTTATAATGAGAAATTTCAAAAATAATCGTAAAAAATGTAAAAAATAATATTTTTTTTATATTAGTTATTATATAATATATTATATAATAATTTTATTTTTATATTATATTATAAAAAAATCGTTAAAAGTATAAAACCTTGAAAAACCATACTCTCTTTAAAAAAAGTCGTACAACGTTATACAGTAGACCACTTTAAAGGTAATTGATTTTTATTCCTATTACGTGTACCATTGCATATACCTAAAGTTACACAGAACAAAGTTACAGAACAATATTTGCGAAATAACAAGGAAATTGCTGTGAGTGGCGAACTTTGAAAAATCATATTTCGAAAACTGTAAATCCTAATAACCTCTACCAAACATCATTTTAAAGAGAAAATATGTAAGTTTTTTTTCTGTGAAGCAATGTCTATACCTATATCCCCGTGGACAAAAGTTATGGGACAATAAACAAAATTTCTTTCTTTTGGGTTTCTTTGTGCTTTTTCTTTTGAATATATTTTTGTAAAAAAAAGTATCTTTGACTTTAAAAAGTTATATTTAGATAGGAAATTTAACCAGGAACATTTTTTATGTAGACGTATTTGTACCAAAAGTGCATAGAACTCACCCTAATGTAACCTGTGCCCAGGGACTAATTCACCCATTTCTCAAAAACGCACCCCTTTAAATGGTAGCACTCCGCGGTTTTTTCATGTATAGATGTTCATTGACCATATCAAATAATAAAACCCCGTTAAAGTTGTAGTTCCTTTTAGCTATCTTATTTTGAATATAATCAATAGCCTAAAGAGCAACCAAGAGAAGTAGAGGCAGACCACAAACCAGATGGGCTGAAGACATCACATTAATGAGAATGGCTAACCATTAATGGATGCAACAACACAAAAGCTACCTAAGTGCTCCGACTGGCCAGGAGAGCGTATAAACTAATGGTATGTGTCCACATATACAGCATACAGTGTGCGAACTGGTAGCAGAGATATTAAATTTATTTGAAATATTCGAGCAGTCAGGCGTTGTGTGAAAACTAGACATGGATTACGAGATTTTGATTAGCAAAGTTTTGTCACAAGCAGCTTTGGGATATCAGGCACCCCAGCATCACAACAGAGGTGTGCTTGACAAATTGACTGGGCAGAAATATCCAAGGTCTCATTTCTCAATTTTTCGTAAAGGTGATCAAATTCTGCCAAAGCTTCTCTTGATTTGTTTACTTTATGTAGGGGAGAGTTGGACAAAACCGGGTACCGCTCCAAAAACCGTCTGTATCTTTTGCTATGTGAGAGTAGCAAATGTTTGCTACAGATTGAAATATTCTCAAATGACTTAAGTTTGATATGCTAATGCTAATTTTTAAGAATATTCTTAGATTTTAAATTTTTTTATTTTTATGAAAATATTGCAAAATACCTGGTTTTGTCCAACCGGTATATAAAACCGGGTAGTAACTTAATTACCATGTAAAAATACTAATGAGCAGAAAATAAAATATTTATTAAAAGTATGTGAACAAAAATCGAAAATATATGAACAGAAGTCACAAATAAAAACTTCATTTACATCATAATAGGCACTACAGGCGTCATAAGCCCATTTGGTGCAAGACACACATTTTATCCAGCCTTCCTTCGCATTATAATTTGAAAATAGTTAATTGTAATATAGACACGCATCGTCATTATTATCTTCTTCCTCCAAACTCTCCAAAATTTTGTTTTTTGTGCGGCCCTTTTTACCACGTTTTTTCTTTTGTCCAGTTCATTTAGTTTTAATTTTTTTACGACTGGAGATTTTTTTTAATTTTACCTACTAGCTTTTTTACTAGCTTCTTCAACAGAAGAAGCCACACGTTGTAGTTAACTAAAAGCAAAAATATCGTGGACAGAACACGTCACAAACAAAGAAGTTCTGAGAAAGATGAATAAAGAAATGGAAATCTTAAATACCATCAAAACAAGAAAATTGGAATATCTCGGACATATTACACGTGGAGAGAGATACAACTTGATTCAATTGATTATGAAGGGAAAGATTCAAGGAAAAAGAAGCATAGGGAGACGCAGAATATCGTGGCTGCGCAACCTGAGAGAATGGTACGGATGTACATCAAACGAACATTTCAGAGCAGCCGTCTCCAAGGTCCGAATAGCTATGATGATTGATATCACTTGAAGAAGAAGAAAAGCAAAACAACCACTGCAGAAACTGGAAGTACCAAGAAGTCTGATAAAATCGGGTACTCGGTTTTGTTGATTTTCGGACTACCCGGTTTTGTCAAACTCGTAAAAAAGACATTAAGTGTTATTTAAATTATGATATAATATTCAAAATTTTTGGCCAAATTAAAGGTAATATACTAGGTTACATGTATTAAATTTTGAAATGGCCATTAGTTATTCATTAGAGGAGAAAACAACTATCAACTTACCTTAAAAATCGAGTTTCCTGCATCAAAAACAGGTGAGGTCTTACTGCTCCGGCACAGATTACTCAAATGAGGTAGAAATGAATACACACGACTGTTGGTGGTAAACGGACACTAATTTTAACATTGTCTAATAGATAGCAACAGACAGAAGAATTAAGGGATACCCGGTTTTATCAACCTACCCGGTTTTCTCTAACTCTCCCCTACCTACCCATATTTTCAGTTTTGTTTGCAACATTCGAAATTTCAAAAATGAATTTTCATATAGAAGCAAATTTTAAGTAGACATTTCAGCAGCAAACCTTTTCTTGAATGACCACGGTTTTGTTATCCTATTGTTTTATTATACTCTTTTTCACTACTCCAGAATACGCCCTGTATTGTGTGTCACATTTTAGTCAATGGTTGCGTTTGGACGACCACAGCAGAAATATGCTGAGTGGTTGTATCCAGCGCTGATAGGGAAAGCTTAGTAAATCTCTCAGCAGTGTCGTCCCTACGGCTTCAGATGTGTGCCTGCTTCACGCTATGCTCTTCTCTACGCTACCCGTGATTTGTGGCCATACACTATAAGGGAAGCTTACATTCAGTAATGTATGGAATAGCTGCTGATGAGAATCAGCAGTTTTCTATGGATGCATAGAAATTAACTAAATGGGTTATATACAGTCAAAACCACTTATTCAAATTAATGTTATAGGAATATCCTGCTTTAAGGAATAGAAATTTGAGGTCTCAAAACGTTTCCACTAGCCACTGATGGTCAGCTATTAGAATATTCCGGTTATAGGAATACTTTTGCTCGGCATGAAGGCTATTCTAATAAGCAGGTTCGACTGTACTACTACTACAATGCATCATGCGATCCAAGCTATATAACATACTAAAATGAATTGTAGTCTAAGAGCTGGGAGCGGATTTTGTGCGTGATAAGTAATATGGAAAAACTATACGGGTATATGTTGAATTAGTTGTGTACATGACTTTCACCAACGGCCGGAAACCAGAGTTGGGGCCGAGGGTAGTTATAAGGGGTCAAAGTCGCGGATTTTATTATTTTTTTTATGACGCTCATGATCGAGATAGTGTACCAAAATTTGGAAATAAGTACGTCATGACGTACCTAAGTAAAATCTCTAGGGGCTCAACGCTGCGTGGCCGACAAAGGGGTGAGGGTAGGGGTGAATATAAAAAATATAAGGGGTTTTTTGCGACATTCGTGATTGAGATAGTGCACCAAAATTTGGGTATAAGTAGACCATGACATAAATAATCAAAATCCCCAGAGCCGGAAACCAGAGTGGGGAAGGAAGGTAGTTATAAGGGGTCAAAGTTCCGTTTTTTATTATTTTTTTTGTGGCGCTCATGATCCAGATAGCGCGCCAAAATTTGGGAATAAGTAGGTCATGACGTAACTACGTAAAATCTCCAGGAGTGGAACGCTGCGTGGCCGACAAAGGGGTGGGGCAGGGGTGAATATAAAAAAATGTAAGGGGTTTTTTGCGACGTTCGTGATTGAGATAGTGCACCAAAATTTGGGTATAAGTAGACCATGACATAAATAATTAAAATCCCCAGAGCCGGAAACCAGAGTGGGGAAGGAAGGTAGTTATAAGGGGTCAAAGTTCCGTTTTTTATTATTTTTTTTGTGGCGCTCATGATCCAGATAGCGCGCCAAAATTTGGGAATAAGTAGGTCATGACGTAACTACGTAAAATCTCCAGGAGTGGAACGCTGCGTGGCCGACAAAGGGGTGGGGCAGGGGTGAATATAAAAAAATGTAAGGGGTTTTTTGCGACGTTCGTGATTGAGATAGTGCACCAAAATTTGGGAATAAGTAGACCATGACATAAGTCAGTAATATTCCCAGAGGCGGAAACCAGAGTGGCGGACAAGGGTAGTTATAAGGGGTAAAAGTCTCGGTTTTTATTATTTTTTTTTGTGGCGCTCATGATAGAGATAGTGCACCAAAATTTGGGAGTAAGTAGGTTATGACGTAACTAAGTAAAATCTTTAGGGGCGGAACGCTGCTTGGGGTACAAAGGGGTGGTAGGCAGGGGTGAGAATAAAAATATATGGGGGTTTTTTGCCGTTCGTGATCGAGATAGTGCACCAAAATTTGGGAATAAGTAGATCATGACATTACTAAGTAAAATCTCCAGGGGCGGAACGCTGCGTGGGGGGCAAATGTTGTGCCGGGTCACAAAAAAATAATACACACTGCGACTTTGACCCCTTAAAACTACCCTCATCCCCAACTCTGGTAATTTTACTTAGCTAAGTCATGGTCTACTTATTCCCAAATTTTGGTGCACTTTCACAATCTAGCACGTCGCAAAAAACCCCTTATATTTTTTATATTCACACCTACCCCCACCCCTTTATCGGCCACGCAGCGTTCCACCCTGGAGATTATATTTAGTTACCTCATGACCTACTTATTCCCAAATTTTGGTGCACTATCTCGATCATGAGCGTCACAAAAAAAATAATAAAAACGGCGATTTTGACCCCATGCCCAAATCTGGTTTCCGGCTCTGAGGATTTTACTTAGTTATGTCATGGTCTACTTATTCCCAAATTTTGGTACACTCTCTCAATCACGAACATCGCAAAAAACCCCTTATATTTTTTGTATTCACCCCTGCCCCACCCCTTTGTCGGCCACGCAGCGTGCCACGTCTGGAGATTTTACTTAGTTACGTCATGATCTACTTATTCCCAAATTTTGGTGCACTCTCTCGATCATGAGCGTCACAAAAAAAATAATAAAAACGTCGATTTTGACCCCTTATAACTACCCTCACCCCCAACTCTGGTTTCCGGCTCTGGGGATTTTACTTAGTAATGTCATGATCTACTTATTCCCAAATTTTGGTCCACTATCTCAATCACGAACGTAGCAAAAAACCCTTCATATTTTTTATATTCACCCCTTTGTCGGCAACGCAGCGTTCCGCCCCTAGAGATTTTACTTAGTTACGTCATGACCTGCTTATTCCCAAATTTTGGTGCACTATCTCGATCATGAGCGTCATAAAAAAAATTATAAAATCCGCGACTTTGACCCCTTATAACTACCCTCGGCCCCAACTCTGGTTTCCGGTAGTTGGTGAAAGTCATGTTCACAACTAATTCAACATATCCCCGTATAGTTTTTCCATATTACTTATCACGCACAAAATCCGCTTCTATCTCTCCGACTATTGGTGTAAACAAAAACAGTTGTTTTTTTTTTCATTTTTGACATTGTGATGGAAAAATGTTATATCATGATTGTATGTACATATTATTCTGTACTGAAAAACATCAAACATTACAGCTAAGTGTCAAAATACTCCCAAACTTTTTGGTATTTATTTAAATGACTAATACAGATTTATAATGTCTTTCAAATTTTCCGCAAAACTGGTTTTCACATAGAGGTATATATTAACATAGAGTGAGCCTACCTTCCGCGCTTCCTAACGACAAGATCTCATGGACTGGTTTGTGGCATCTCTTTCTAACACTTTGTATCGAGTTATTAAGTGCGAGTATAGGTACGGAAGGGGAGGACAACAAACTGTCACAGCTTTACTATGCGTAAGAGTGAAACAGCACTAATCCAAATAAAAAAAGATGGTGTCATCACTTCGCTCTGAATGACACTCTCTCTATGCTAATAGGGCTTTTCATTCACAGTCATTTGTTTCGAGCTTCTGTCAAATGTCGTATAATCCGTGTATATTAATATTATACACAGACTATACAACATATGACAGAAGCTCGAAACAAATGACAATCGATGAAAAGCCCTATATACAGGGTGTCTGCGTGACTTGGAACCTTAGACAAGGAAAAAAGAGAGGACGGGTAACACTCATTTAAAACACACGTTCCAAAAGTGAAGCCAGTTTTTGGTTTGTTTGTCACCAGAAACATGGCGGTCACGTCAAAAATAACAATGGGTTGCCAGTGGTGGGTGTTGGTTGAAGGTTAAAATTTCATAAAAAATAAAGTAAATCATCATCTAAAATTCGTAATAAAAACATATGTATGTATTGAAACATATGTACGTAATATGAGCAACTTAATAAAACATTTACCGTACACAAATTCTTCATTTTAAATACATTTCATGTTTTTATTTTAAGTACTCAATGCATAACAATACCCCAAAGATACGTCGATGATCAAAATCTCTGGTGTCAGTTTGGCTTCACTTTTGGTCATAGGATTACTCCATACTCGTCCTCTCTCTTTCCTTGTCTAAGCTTGGAACCATATGGGAAACTTTTTTAATATCAATTTTACGAAAAAAAGTCACTTCTTTATAAAGTGCTCTGCATAGTCTAAAACCTAAAATGCAATCATCAGATATCAAATTTGGACAACATCAAGTTTAGGGCAACCAAACATAACCAATTTGTAGTTGACATTTGAGGTAATCTAAAAACACTGACAGTGTTGCCATGTTACAAAATATTTCTTACTGTAACATCTAAAATTCAAAATTGAATAAGAACACAATATATAATTTAAAAATGAAAAACAAATGTTAGATATAAATCAGAAAAGATATTAAGGCCCGGTACTTTATGTCTCCGTTAACAGCCGGTTAGTTAACCGAGGTTTAATCGGGACAGAAATATATGCGTAACATAGACATAAACGCAATTACACTTATTATTATATTCATAAATAATTATAATAATAATTATAATTGCTTTTATTACAACGCAAGAGGCCCTATGAGGTACTTTTCTGTCCCGATTAAACCCCGGTTAGCTAACTGAGGTTTAACCGGGACATAAAGTACAGGCCCTAAAAGCATTAAAATTATATAAAAATCAATAGTGGCAATAGTTAATAGAAACACTAAACAATGTGAAGATTTCTAAACTGTAACGCTGTAACTAATAAAACTAAAATACTGAATGGTAATAAAAAGAAACTAACTTAAACTGTAGACCGTAAACTCTAACTAATAAAATATCTAAAATACTAATTTTTTTTATAATATTTTAAACATCTAAATTATAAACAGATATGGCAACACTGTTCACAAAATTCATGCTGTTGTATGGCCGTTGCCCTAAACTTGATGTTGTCCTCAAATTTTGTCAACAGTATACGAGGTATGTCAAAAAATATTAATTTCGCTCAAGAGCAAACTACCTTTATATTTCAAAATATCAAAAAATTTTATTATAAAAAGTTATTTGTAATTAAAAACCATATTCAAATATGCAATAACAGCCTTCTACGTGAAACAAACAATTCTGAGATTTTCCTAAATACCGAGTCCGAACATCATTTTTATTTATTAGACATGTAATAACTCCTTTATTAATGATTTTAGGAAAAAACTTATTCTTCATAAAAATCTGTGCATGGTCTAAACCTCAAGGTAAAACCATCAGTTTTCCAAGTTTATTAATTTACGAGGTGTGTCAAATAATATGAATTTAGAAAGAATATAGAAAGAATTCTTTCTAAATTCATATTATTTGACACACCTCGTATAAAATTAACAAACTTGGATAACTGATGGTTGCATCTTGAGGTTTAGACCATGCACAGATTTTTATGAAGAATAACTTTTTTTCCTAAAATTATTAATAAAAGAGTTATTACAGGTCTAATAAATAAAAATGATGTTCGGAATCAGTAATTTAGGAAAATCTCAGAATTTTTTTTTGCGTAGAAGGCTGTTATTGCATATTTGAGTATAGTTTTTAATTACAAATAACTTTTCATAATAAAATTTTTTGATATTTTGAAATATAAAGGTAGTTTGCTCTTGAGCGAAATTAATATTTTTTGACATACCTCGTATACTGTTGACAAAATTTGATATCTGATGATTGCATCTTAGGTTTTAGACTATGCAAAGCACTTTATAAAGAATGACTTTTTTTCGTAAAATTGATATTAAAAAAGTTTCCCATATGGTTCCAAGTTACGCAGACACCCTGTATAACATGCTAATATAAGTTAATTCTTTAACATCAACTTGGTACATAGGTTGCATATATCATTCGCCTTCATCGTCAGATGCTAGGTTTATGGAAGAACTGGATAATATTTTTGATTTTATTGTTTCAACGAACCACTCTTTCATTTTGGTGGGTGATTTTAATTTAGATCAATTGTCAAGTACTTTTTATGTCAAAAAAATAAATGATCAAATGTTGAGCTACAGTATTTGCCAATTAGTTACAGAACCTACTAGAGTGACAAATGTATCTAAAACACTGATAGATTATGTCCTGTCAAATACTAATAATATAGTAAATGTTCATGAAACTGCAAAATTAACTGACCATTCCATTATTTCTGTTAATCTAAGAAATACTAAAAGTACAGAGCATTGTAATGTTAAGAAATTTAAGTCAGAGTAATATTTTGAAAATTCAAACTAATTTAATGTACTATAACTGGAATTTGAATTCTGTTGATGTTGACTCGATTTTTAAATTGTGAAATTGAAATCAATAAAACAGCACCTATTCAAATCTGCCAGTTCAACTTAAAGATACCATCGTTTGATAACGAAAATTACTCTCTTATAAAATTACGTGATAATGCTTATATAACTTTTAAAACAGCACTTGAACCGTTTAAACAGGAGTTGTGGAGCAATTTTAAAAGATATCATAATGAAGTTGTTAATTTGTTAAAAACTAAAAAAAATCTTTATTATTTTAATAAAATAGATAGATTTAGACACAACCCCAAAGAAATGTGGAGAACATTAAAAAATTTAGTGAACATTAAATCCAAAGATTCACCTAAATATGTTCAATTTGAAACAGGTATGTATTTAACATGTCAAGATAGCAAGGAAATCGTTAACCAGTTCAACAGTTACTTTGTTGCAAGTATCAACAATATTGTTGGAGATTTGAGGGAAACCTGGTATAATAAAAATAGTAACTTATACCTACTGATAAATAAATTTGAATTAGTATCTTTAAACGAATTACGTATGTATGTTAATAAATTAGACAGTAAATGCTCAGTTCATGATATATTAAACGCTAAAATTATTCTCAAAGACATTTTTGAAACAATTGGGCATATTATATTAAATTTAATCAATACTTCTCTGTATACTGGTAAAATTCCGAATCAACTTGAAGTTAGTACAATTGTACCAATTCAAAAAATCAATAATACAGTGAAATTTGAAGAATTCAGACCCATCAATACACTACCACCAATTGAAAAATTGATTGAACTTGTTGTATATGATCAAATTATTGAACATGTTAAAACAAATGCTATTTTGATAAGTAATCAATCTGGTTTTAGAAAGCAACACTATTGTGATTCGGCACTTCAATTGACAATTAGTAAATTTAAAACTGAATTGGATCAAAACAAATATGTAATATCTGTATTCTTAGACCTTAAGAGGGCCTTCGAGACCATAGACCGAAATATTTTACTGACAAAATTGTGGCAGTATGGCATTAGGGGTGGAGTTTTTGACTGGCTGAATAATTATCTATCAAATCGCAAGCAGAAGGTTAAATTCAATAATTTTATGTCAGATGAACTTAACATTGATATAGGTGTACCTCAGGGCAGTGTCCTAGGGCCTTTACTTTTTATTCTCTACTTGAATGATATAGATCTGTTTGTTGATTGTGAGTTTGTTAATCTTTTTGCTGACGATACGTTAATAGCTTGTAGTGATGTATGCCTGGAAAATGCAGTGGCAAAAATGAATTCAGTTCTGGAGGCTGTTTATAATTATTTAACATTAAACAAGTTAAAATTAAATGTATCAAAGACAAAAGCTCTAATTGTAACCAGTAGATATAAGTATAACAAAATCAATATAAATAACATTAATTTATCCATAAATGGTGAAAATATTGAAATAACAATAACTATTAAATACTTAGGTTTTCAACTTGATAACACTCTTTCATTGGAAGATCATTTTTTTTATATACACAAAAAAATCAGCAAGAAATTATACTTTTTTACAAGAATAGCAAAAAATTTATCTTTAGAAACTAGACTTACTGTATATAATTCAATAATCCAACCTCATTTTGATTATTGCCCATCAGTCTTATATTTGTTCAACCTAAATAAAATGGGGCAACTTCAAAAATTACAAAGTCGTGGTATGCGTATAATATTAAGAATGGGCCGATTGACACCAATAAATTTAATGCTGAATACATTGAACTGGTTTTCGGTATATCAAAGATTTCAATATTTTGCATCGATTTTGGTTTATAAAATTAAAAACAATCTAGCTCCCGATTATTTTCAGCAATTTATTAATTTTCCTAATACACACATACACAATACTCGAAATAAAAATAACATATACTTTTCTAAAATGAATTATAGCAGCTCAATGAATTCATTAATATTTAGAGGTTTCAGAGAATTTAATGAATTAACCCTTTGACTGCAGGAACCGCATATTTGCGTAATTTCAGTAGTGCACGAGATGTGCGGGAAACGCATATATATGCAACAGGGCTAACTGCTTCACTGCAGTTAGCGATTATTTGCATATAGACAAAATATAAAGTCATCAGATGGTTTCTGAATGAATGGGCATGAACCGCCCAACTAAAGTGCCTCGAGCGGGATGAGGTTCCCGCATTCAAAGGGTTAAGACTGTAGGACAGTTAAAAGTTTTAAAGATAAATTAAAGGTTTTCCTTAAAAATTTAAAGTAGTATTTGAATTGGCAGAGAACGTGCACAATATTTTTTTGTTTATTTTTATAGACTTTTATTGGTTGGTGAACTTGTTAATTTGATTATACATAATTCTTTATTAATTTTAAGAATAAATTAAAGGTTTTTCAG
Organism: Diabrotica virgifera virgifera; assembly: GCF_917563875.1. NCBI lineage: Eukaryota > Metazoa > Arthropoda > Insecta > Coleoptera > Chrysomelidae > Diabrotica > Diabrotica virgifera. Next base: position 5,050,301 of record NC_065443.1, read on the forward strand.
TTTTCTTGGGATAGTTATGTTGAAATGACAGTGAATGTACACAATTTTCTTGTATTTTTTTTTATTGTGAATCATTGTATTGATTGATTTCCTTTTGTTTATATGTAAAAAAAGTGTATTTAAGTTAAAAATTTGTATATTAGGTTACCTATTTGGAAATAAAGATATCTATCTATATAACTGTATGGGTTTTCATGACTTCAGAAAGTTTTTGTTTGCACAGATTCAAATATTACTAAGATAAATAATAAAAATATGATTTGTAAAAAGAATAGTATGTGGTAATTAAAAAAGAACTCTCTCAAAAATTGTTTATTATCATAAATCTACATAGTAAATAATTTATTTGAGAGGAATAAATCTAGAACTGTGGGTAGCACCAATACCTGGCCTACCGTGTTTAACAGGTTTGTAAGTCAAAGAGAATTCACCTAGATAGTGTCCAATCATTTCAGGTTTGATTTCAACTTGTGTGAAAGCTTTACCATTGTAAACGCCAACGATAGAACCAACCATTTCTGGAACAATGATCATGTTTCTCAAATGGGTTTTAACGATTTCTGGTTTTTCTAGTGGAGGGGCTTCTTTCTTTGCTTTACGTAGTTTTTTCACTAGGGCCATTGGTTTACGTTTCAATCCCCTTGTAAAACGCCTTCTGGCACGGCAATGCATGAGTTCCATGAGTTGCTCACTAAAAATCATAACATTAGGTTACATGAACATATTATAGTATTGTCTATATGGGATTGAGCCACAATTGTTGGGGCAATATCAATTAGGTGTCCCCAACATTCATTACACCAAGAATTGTGGCTCAAACCCATATAAACATGCATCAATAAAACAGTTTCAGAACTTTGCTAACATATTAGTTTCTAAATCTTACTTTGGCATGTCCAAAAGTTGATCTAAATCCACTCCACGAAAAGTGAATTTTTTGAAAGTCCTCTTCTTCTTGACTAGTTCTTCTGCCTGAAAAAGAAAAAGTTTTGTATACATACTTGTATGAACAATTAAATAAATTGCAGTAATTCAAAAAAAATATGGTACTTACTTTATCGGCCATATTGAAAAATTGTTTAGTTTAACTAATTAATCGGCAAAAACTTTTTGATGGACAATTTCCCGAAGGATTCTTCAACTTTTAAAAATTAGCGACTAACGCCATTAAATTCCAGACAGAAAGGTTGTCAAACTGTCAAAACACAGCGCTGCCAACCGACAAACGAAAAATGCAACCAATTTAGGGATTTTTGAACCAGTCGAAAAAAAAATAGTAAAAAAGCAAAATTAATAATAAAAATACAATAATACTTATGACAAAGATATTATACACGGTAATAACTTTGTTTAATAGCTTTGACTTACGATCAATGTAAAAATCAGGGATATTTTTAAATTTACAACAAAAAATTTGCAAGACACTAAAAAAGAAGAAAAAATGTGCGAGATCTTGATGTGGTTACTTGTTTTGATTCTTTAACGGATCGACGCTCACAGAAGAAGATAAACATCAAGTTTGTCTTACCTTGCAAAAAATAATCTTGATTTAATTTGAACTGGATAAACAATAATGTAAACATTTATTTGATTGGGATCTATTTGGTAGAATATTGTTCCCGTTAAAATGTCTTGTAGCTACGCAGATGGTTTGTCCCATTATGAAAATAAAGGAGTTCTAGGTGTTCCAGAAGTAAGATCTTTTATTTCAATACTGAATAATTAACTTAATAAATGAAAATAAGAGACATCTTATATTTCAATTCATTCAGAGAGGACCATCATCCTCTTAAGTACGTTTCACCCTCATGATCCTGGTTAGAGAATGGTGGTCCCCTGTGAAGGATTGAAATATAAGATGTCTCTCTCATTCTCATTTTATATTAGTTTACTCCTACCTGAGTACAGGGAACTAAGATTGTTTAAAATTTTTACCTAGATGAGTAGACAGGTAGTGAAATGCAATTTTAGATTTCCCCTAGTCTTCTTGAATTCATTGTTCATCTACTTTGCAAGTATTGGAACGCATGAATACAGAAGTTACCAGAATTTGGTCCCAGTAGAAGTCTTTATTTCCTCGGAAATAAAGCTTCGAACTTTTTAATTAATTTATACTTTAATCTTGTAGCAATTTGATTCAGAAAAGAAGGTTGATGAGAAGTGTGAGGTTTTGGCCCAATGGATCAAGAATTCTAAACATATAGTTCTCCACACTGGTGCAGGGATAAGTACATCTGCTGGTATACCAGATTTTAGGTAAATATTGTATACAATACAGATAATTTGATTCACATTGATTTTGTTTAATTTAAAGTCTCACATAGTTAAATGTGCTATTTAATCTATGTATGGTCTAATATTGATGAGTGCATACAATAGTAGAAAATAGCATAGAATAATAGAAAAACAGATTTCATATATTATGCACTTCACAAATTGTATTCATTCCTTTAATGAACAATCTCAAATTCTCCATGATTTCTGGCTTTGCAAGGACTGTGGGCTCTCATGGGGGTGTAAGTATATATATTAAAGAAACCTTTGATTCTGTTTCATTAAATCTTGAAAGTTTGTCTCTTGAAAAACATTGTGAAATAACAGGTGTACATTTGGTAAAATTTGATATTCAACTTGTCACTGTGTATCGTACCCCAGATGGTGATTTAAATCAATTCTTCAATACAATGTCAAAAGTTTTCAAAAAGTTAAATACAAATAAACCTCTTATTATAACAGGGGATTTCAATGTGCACTTCAATGAAAGGGATATTGCAGCCCTGGATCTGTGCAATTTCTTTAGATCCTATAACCTCAAAAAATCGATAAAATTTAACACCCGTTATAATAGATGTCTTGATAACATATTTACAAATATTAATAGTACCATGTTGCAATCCGAAGCTGTTGATCTTTCACACACTTCAGACCACAAAGGCATATTGTTTAAATGTGAAGTGTCCCAAACTACTTCTAAATCTAGAATAAGCTACAGGCCCATTACAGAGATGGGACTGGCCTCTTTAAATAACAATCTTTGCTTACAAAATTTTGAATTTATTGATAATGAATGTATTGATGTGGACTCAAGGTTTAAAATGTTTATCGATATTTTAACGCAGGCAATAAATCTGTCTTTTCCTGAAAAATCTAGGCTTGTTGAGCAAGGTAAACAATGTAAAAAAAATTCTTGGTTTAATGATGATTTGAAACTTATGAGGGAGAAACTACAATTTTTGACATCTTTAAATAAAAGTGACCCCGTTTTAGTGACAAAGAAAACACTCTCAGAATATAGGAAAAAATACAGACATGCTATACATAAGGCAAAGATTAAATCTAATGATGATTTTATATTAAACTCTAACAACCGTCAACAGGCTATGTGGTCCCTAATAAACTCAAGATGTAAGAATTTACCAATAAAAAATTCATCACTCAATGCAAATAGTTTTAATGATTTCTTCTGTGGTATTGCTGAAAATGTAATAAATACACTTAATCATACTGACCAATCATTCAATACATACCTTAGTTTTATACCACATGCTCCTTCATTCGCCTCTAATCATTGCTCCTTCAGATTTGAGCCAACAAATTTGGAGGAAGTTGTAAAAGCAATTGAAGAATTAAAAAATAGCCAGAGCAAGGACCCGGATGGAATGAACACAAAAATAATCAAGGCAATTAAACACAACATTAGCTTACCTTTAACTAAACTAATAAACTACTCAATTTCATCCTGCATTTTTCCTTCAGTGTTTAAAACTGCGAAAGTCATACCTCTCTTTAAACGTAAAGGTTCGGCTGATGATCATAATAACTTTCGTCCAATTTCTCTTTTGCCAATTCTTTCCAAAGTGTTTGAGAGAATCCTAAAGAAGCAGATCAATGACTATTTTGAATCTAATCGGCTTTTTGCAGTGCAGCAATTTGGATTTAGAAAAAACAAAACAACAACACTTGCTATCGATCATTTTACAGGCAGTATTTTGGAAGGATTTGAAAACTTTCTTGATACCCTTGCCTCGTTCCTTGATCTTACTAAAGCTTTTGATTGTGTCACTCATAGTATTCTTCTTAAAAAATTACATGCCTACAATTTTCATCCTATGTCTATTCAATTGATTGAGTCTTATCTATCAGATAGATTTCAATATGTGTTTTTTAACCAGCTCAAATCTGATAAAAAACCTTTGATGTATGGAGTGCCTCAAGGGTCAGTTCTAGGTCCAATATTATTTCTCATTTATATAAATGACTTGGGATTTTCACAAGAGGGCCCGGTAAGCACAGTCCTATTTGCTGATGATACTACATGCTATCAAAGTTACCACCCTTCCCAAATCAGTGATATTGATCTTGAGACCACAGAGAGCAATTTGTTCCAATGGTTTTTGGCAAATCGTCTCTCTCTCAATAACTCAAAATCACAAACAGTGAACTTTACCCTAAGACATAACACCATTACACATCCCATTTTAACAGATTGTTCACAGGAAGCTAAATTTCTTGGTGTTTATCTTGATCAGGGACTCACTTGGGAACGGCACATACTGAAACTTTCCCAAAAGCTCTCAAGCCAACTCCTTTTATTTAGAAACCTATCTAAGGTTACCTCCCTTCAAACCCTTCTTACATCATATCACAGCAACTTTCACTCACGACTAACTTACGCAATCCTTTCCTGGGGACACTCTTGCCATATAGATAAGGTGTTTGGTCAGCAGAGAAAGTGTATTCGCATAATCACAGGTCAGGGTTATCGGGACGATTGTAGGCAGTCTTTCAGAAACCTGAGGATTCTCACACTACCTTCTGTGTACATTATGCAGTGCCTGTTGTATGTTCATCAAAATGTAGATCTGTATAAAACACAACAGCATACTTATCAGACTAGAAATCATGATGCCCTTGTACCAGACTTCAGTCGACTTGAGAGGACCAGAAATGGAACCAGATACCTAGCATTGAAATTTTATAACTGTATACCAATATCTATTAAAAGTCTTGATTTTAACCAATTTAAGAGACAAATTAAAAATTATCTTCTGATGGGTGCTTTCTACTCATTTGAGGAGTACTTCAGATCTAAATTTTGTTTTGTCCTGTAATTTAATTAGTGTTTAGTTTTTAAATTTTAGTAATAGGTTTTTTTTACTGAAGTACTGTCAACTTTTAATGTAATTTTAGACAATTTTAATTATTGCTGACCTGTAAAAGTACATTTGTACATTATTACCAATAAATACTCTACTCTACTCTACTCTATTCAAAATGAAGGTCTTAAGCTATCTTTATTAGAATCTATCGAAATTATATATATACACCGTTTTTAGGCGTCAACGCCCTTCTGGTAGGGATCTATGGAGGAGTGTCACCGAGCTGCAAGCCCTTATCCCTTGCTGTACCACTCCTCCATAGGCTGATCAGACACAAGCTTATTTCAGACCAAGCCATAGATTCTTTTGGAATTTTAGACTACGACGGCCAGGGCTCAAACCTTGAACAAATATCCTCTAGCTCTACACAATCTAACATCTATGGAAATTGATAAATTAAAAAATACAGATATAATTCTGGACTTCGGATGTAAATTACACTATGTCATTTCGAGCAACTGTGTTTAAGTGTGTTTGCAACAAAGTTTAGAGCACTTAGGATGTTAATAAAAATCTCATATCTGAGTCAATGCTGAGTCTTTGTCTGAATAATCCTTCATATTTAAACAGGTCTGTCCAGAGTGCACCAACTTGCTGTTTAGGGGAGTGCAATTAGAACAAAAATATGCATTGTTTCGGAAAAATTCAAACAAGCTTATATTTTACTAAAACTTTTTTTCTTAGTTTATACACATGTTAAAGTAAAAAAGTTCTACTCGCAGATTTGGTCGCTAATTGTTTATTAATTCTTTAAGCAATCATTAAAATCATCATTTTACTTCAGTCAAATATGTTTCTATTTCGTTTTTGATTATGCTGAATCCGAAGATGACATTGCAATTTGAAAATTCTTATACAGAAGTTCTTATACAGTATGTCTGCGTAGCTAGGAACCACATATTATTATGGAAAACTTTTTTTATTATCAATTTTACGAAAAAAAGTTATTCTTCATAAAATGCTCTGGATAGTCAAAAATCTAAAACTCAACCATCAGATATCAAATTTTATCAATTTTTTATGAGTTATGTCAAAAATATGAATTTCGTTAAAGAATAAAGTACCTTTATATTCCAGAATATCAAAAAATGCTATTATGAAAAGTTGTTTGAAATTAAAAACTATGTTTAAATATAAAATTAGATCATTCTAATCGAAAAAAATTTTTTTTAAATTGTTTCTCAAATTATGGATACTCATCATCATTTTATTACAATTATGATAACTATTTTATTATAACTTTTTCGAAAAAAAGTTATTCATCATAAAATGCTCTCCCTGCTCTAAAATCTAAGATACAACCATCAGATATCAAACATTTTTAATTTTGTTCTGAAGCTATTTTCTTGTGGCATTTTTTTTTACTAAGCAACAACATTTTTGTTTATTTAATATTCATTTGTATTTTGACAACGACACCCGACTTGGGCGTCGAAACGTTAATAAAATCATTTTTAGGTAAAATTGTGGCTTATTTCCCATTTGAATATACTTGATTTTTAATTTTATATAAGGTATGTAAAAAATCTGAATTATTCTTAAGAGTTAAGTGCCTCTATTATTCACAATATATTAATTAGAAGGATGCAATTAACACTAAAACAAATTTTTTAATTCCAAACAACTTTTCTTAATAACAATTTTCGATATTGTGAAATGTAAAGGTACTTTACTCTTGAGTGAAATTCATATTTTTTGACATACCTCATATAAAATTAATTAAATTTGATATTTACGATATGCATTATATATATTATTATATACGATGCAGAGTATCTTATAAAGAATAACTTTTTTCTTAAAACTGATAATAAAACAGTTATCAATAGGTTCCAAGTTACGCAGACATACTGTATAAGAGCTAAAAAAAAATTTTTTGCTGAACATTTATTATTGTTGAAGCTTATTATTAAATGTATTTTAGGTAAGTTTTACAGAAACGGTTTTGATCACTTTGTATAAACATTTTTTTAGCTAGTAATTTTCGGTTTTTGTATCACATTTTTGTTATCTTTCTTAATTTAGTGTATTTTAAAGACTACATCTTAAGCTTTAAAAAAGCACTTATAAAACTGTAATAGATCTGTTCAAACTTGAGTAATACCGTCTTAAAGTGGTGGTAATTCTATAAAACTACGAAGATTTCAAAAATTACATTTTTTGAGACGTCACATCATGTGAATTAAATTTTTGAGATTTTTTTTGAATGAAACATCATTTAATAAGATGCTTGAAAGGTAAGTTGTGCAAAATTGAGAGTTTTATCGGAAAAATTGTATTAGTTACACATTTTTAAATCATCTTTAAACAAAATTCATGTAACAAAATTCACTTGCTGCCCACACCGTACTTATGCCCATAGATTTTATTTATTTTTATTATAACCATAAGATAGCTTAATTATTCTTCTTTTATGTTCAATTTGTAAAATTTCATTTGATCCATTGGTTAAAGAATTACATTAAAATAACTCAACCGTGCACTTCGCCGTATGCTAGTTTACAGTGTGCCAATGTTTGTGAGAAGCGTGACTTTAGCGTTATAAATAAAAAATTATAAAAGATACAGATTCAATTTTAGAAAATTCTTTGTATAAGGTTTTTTTTGTAAACTTTTCTGAATTTTTCAATGGTCAAGTCAGTTTTTTTCTAAAATTTATATTTTCGGAGTTATTTAAAAAAACTTCTAATTTCGCAGTTCATTTGTTTAATAAAAAATTAAGCACCCACTTCTCAAGTAGAACTTTTTGATATGTTGTTTATTAAACATTTCTTAATGCAATTATAAAAAGTTCTATCTTGTTTGATTTTTTCCGAAGTGAAAATCTATATGCACTCCCCTAGTTATTAGGATTATTCGCACACACAGACTCAGTGCTGACTCTGAAAACCAGCGTGCACCTTGGATGTGCCCTAAGTCACTATCCCTACTTTAGCAACTCTCCTATTTGCCCGTACCTGGTTGTCACTAGGAAGCTGCGTACAAATTTATCAGTTTATATTTTTCAAGTTGAAGTCAGTAAACATAATATAAATCAATGTTTAACCTTTAAGGGGCCCTAATGGAGTCTGGACGTTAGAGAAGGAAGGAAAGAAACCAAATATTAATATTTCATTTAATGAAGCAATTCCTACCAAAACTCACATGGCCATCAAGCATTTGTTGGACAAAAATATTATTCACTACGTAATAAGCCAAAATATAGATGGACTTCACTTAAAGAGTGGCGTTTCTAGAACACATATGGCTGAATTACATGGGAACATGTTTATTGGTCAATGTAACACTTGTGAAAGGTAAGGAGGGCTTCTTTTAAATTAATTTGAAATCGATATTTCTTGTGCTCTTAAACTACATTCGTTCAATAATTCTCTATATTCCTACTTTAGAAGTAGGTTAACTCAACTAACTAACTAGCCTCAGAGCTGGATTGTTTATTAACAGCTTGGCTGCGTTTAGAGATATCTATAAACTTACATTGAGTGTGTTACAAGTGATATATGTCCTGTATTGAACCTTTGCCACAGTGTGTTACTATGCAGTTGATCCAGCCAACTGTTAGTACTATATGAGGTCTAATTGTCTCGTAATGCCATAGCCATAGCCAAGATGTTTGCTCAGTACTGTGCTGCAGTGTATAGTGAGGACGAATGTCCTATTCCTAATAATAGTGCAAGGGCTAACACTAGTTTCAACATTACTGGTTGTGACTTATCTATTTCAGAGGTATATACCAAATTATCCCAGCTAAACATACATAAGGGTCCAGGGCCTGATGGAATCCCACCCAAGTTACTGAAATACTGTAGTTTTAATCTTGCTCGTCCCTTATTCTTTATTTTTCAAAAATCATTACTAACGAGTGAATTCCCTCCCGTTTGGAAAGTTAGTTTTATATCACTGATATTCAAGAATGGCGATAGAAGAGGGGTTGAAAGCTACAGACCTATTAGTATCCTTAATACTATACCTAAACTGTTCGAGAGTTTAATATGTGACAAAATTAAGCCTACTATACAAAATGTAATCATTGAACAACAGTATGGTTTTGTTATGGGGAGATCAACTGAAATGAACTTGTTAAATTATACCTCCTTCTTAAATGAAGCATTGGAAAGCAAACAACAGGTAGATGCGATTTATACAGATTTTTCCAAGGCATTCGATAGGGTCAACCATACGTTATTGTTACATAAGATCGAACAGTTAGGTTTCTCTGATCCTCTGCTTAGTTGGATTCGAAATTATCTATTAGATAGAAGGCAGATAGTTTGTACTAAGAATTATTTCTCTAATGAAATTATAGTTAAATCGGGGGTACCTCAAGGCTCCCACTTAGGACCTATCCTTTTTAATTCATTTATAAATGACATAAATAAAAGTTTCAATTTAGCTCAATTTCTTCTATTTGCTGATGACCTTAAATTATTTCACATAATTACCTCTGATTTAGATCGCTACTATTTGCAATCAGATTTTAATGGTCTTGTGGAATGGTGCTCACTTAATGGTATTAACTTAAATGCAAACAAATGCCATGCTATAACTTTTACTCGACTAAGAAACTTTGAGAATAATTCTTACTATATACAGACACTAGGTTACAAAATTAGTTGACTTAGTTAAAGATCTGGGTGTTATTCTTGACACTAACTTGAATTTCAACCTACACATTAATACCATGGTTTCTAAGTCATTAAAGATGCTTGGCTTTGTTAAAAGATGTAGCTATGACTTTACGACTGGTCGTTTTTTAAAATACCTTTATTGTTCTTTGGTTAGACCACATTTAGATTATGCATCATGTGTTTGGTCACCTCAATATAATGGTCACATCAATAAAATCGAACAAGTTCAGCGTAAATTCTTACGTTATTATGCTTATAAGATGCATCTCACTGGTCAAAGTTATGAGTCTTTACTGCAAACTATTCGACTTGACTCATTACAGAGTCTTCGTCAACATAAAGATCTTTGCTTCTTATATAACTTAATTCATGGTCATAAATTCTGTATCTCACTCTTAAATAAGATTGGTCTACATGTACCTTCAAGAACCACCCGTTCTGTGACCACCTTCCACGAGGTCATTAACCATACAAACTATGGTTCAAGTTCCTATCTCTGTAAAACTATTAAATTAGCAAATACATTGTCTCCGCATATTGATTTCTTTATGAACAACTTTACTGCGTTTTCCACACAATTACATTTACATTTATATTTAACTTAATGTTCTAATTTCAAGACTGATTTGTCATTTACTATTATTGTCTTTTTAGATAGACTTAGATATTTAGATTTTTTACTTTATATTATAGGACTAGCTCTCAATTGTGAAATGAGAGCAAGTAATTTTATTTTTTTGTTGTTGTTTATTATGTATTTACCAATTTTGTACCTACTAGCACTAGTTCTTATTTTGAATTGTTTTTATAATTTGTGTGACATTTTAATTGTATCATGTACTAATGGACTTCGGTCCGTCAATAAATAATAAAAGTAATGCAGTCAAGGCGTTAATATATTTGTTTCATTTTAGCCAATTTGTTAGACCAGAAGCTACCTCAACTGTTGGCAAGAAATGCCTAAATGAAGATTGTAAAAGATCCTCTATGCTACGAGGACGTACTTGTAGAGGTAAACTACACGATACAATTCTAGATTGGGAGGACAGTTTACCGGAATATGACTTGGAAATGTCCGATTATCATTCCAGGTATAGTATTTATTAAATCATAATTTATTTATTTGAAAATTGCAAAATTTCTTCAACACAATAAAAAATGTGCGCAATCAAAAATTCCTTTAAATTTAGTTTAATGGTGCGAATCCTCATGAGATTACCTCATGAGACTCTTTATCTCCTATCAAGAAACTAGACCAGTAAGGATCTGTTTTTAGGTGGATGTGAATTTAGGTAGATTTTGAATAATAATTTTGCAATCTAAACTTTTTTTAAAAAAGAATGTGGGTGTACTTTGTACGCACGTAAGAAGTTATACTTCTATTATATGATTTCAACGAAATTAATATACTTTTTATTTATATTTTGTTTAAATATTAAACTAATTTATACTTACTACTTCTCAAACATTTTTATTAGAACAGTGCCAAAAATTAAAATAATAAAAGAATAAAACACACACAAACACATTAAACAAGCCACAAATGATGTCTGAACATTAATTGTCGAAAATTTTTTTAACTAAATACGTATTTTCTGAAAATACTATTATATAATAAATATACTTACAATCATAAAATGTATTAAAAAAAAAAAACAAAAAAGAAAGTTTCTATTGGGACTCGAACCAGCGCTGATAAGAGCGGTTGGTATTGGAATTCATTTGCTTTCTCCGCTTAGCCACGTACACTATGTGTCATTATTTACGAAGATCGACTAACTAAACCGATTAAACTTGTGATATTTTGATATTTTGAAAATTGATCAAATTATTTTAATTTTGAATTGAAATGATTTAGAATTGAAAAAATACAACAAAACATAGAGTAAAAAACAATATATTAGGTGAATATTGATAGAAATTTTGATGGTAATCAAATTATATAAATAAAAGTATTACATACTATGTATTTTGGCAGATCAAATAGGTAGGTTTATACCCATGATACATTAACAATTATTACGTACCTGTTGCTTTTAAAAACTATTTAAAAGTCACTACAATATTATAAACTTTTTTGTTTCTGTCCTCACAACAATAAAACTAATATATTATACATTTGTTTACCTTTACCTCCAAACCACAGCTGCCATATCGGATAATTTTTGACATGTCATTTGAACATCCAATCAGAACAAAGTTATAATGCGCATGCGCCGGGCTGATAGGTTTTAACATATAAAAAAATCACCCTCTATCGCCGGTAAAGAAGTATAACTTCAAAAATTAAAATTTTTTAAAATCTTGCACAACAAAAACTAGAAGATACAAAGATTTGTCAATTTTTTTACATATAAAGAAGCACTCCACCTATCTAATGCACTTTACAGAATTGAAATCGGATTACTTAAGCAGCCTCAGCAATGTTTTAAAGTTATAAACAATTTTTAATCTTATAAACAAATTAGTGCTGTGGCCAGGAGGGGGTGCTATGGGCTCCTTTATTTAGATGGACTTACCCAAGATTTTTATGTATTTTTTGACCCGTAGAACACGATTTTTTTGGGTAACAGTTGATCCGGATGTCGATAAGATTGTTATAAACAAAGAACTTGAGGAATTACATAACATCGATTTTTCGCAAAATAAAACATTTTTTTGTATATCTTGGGTAATTCTAAGCAAAAAATGTTCTTACAAGTTTTTTCGTAGGATGCATAGTTTTCGAGATAAACGCAGTGGAACTTTCAAAAAATCGAAAAATTGCAATTTTTGAACGCGAATAACTTTTGATTAAAAAATAAAATAGCAATTCTACTTACCGCATTTGAAAGTTTAAGTCAAATTATACCGGTTTTAATTATTTGCATTGCTAAAAATTATTCTTTTTATTATTAAACAAAGCTATTTGTTTATAAGCCAAAAAATTGTTTATAAGTTTAAAACATTGCTGAGGCCCCTTAAATAATCCGATTTTAATTATGTAAAGTGTATTAGATAGGTAGAGCACCTCTTTGTAAAAAAATTAGCCAACTTCTAAATGGTCTACTTTTTGTTCAGAAAGATTTTAAAAAATTTGAACTTTTTTAAAAACATTTAGATTGCAAATTTATTATGCAAAATCTATTAGGTCGATTTTAATGAAATTTGGTACACAGTTTAAATATGTTACAAAGAATTTCCTAAGTAAATTACTAAGGTTCTAAGTGCCACCAAAGTGGTTAAAAACATTGAATAACAACAGGCGTATTTTGCCCCCTTATTTTGTATTTATTGCTATATTGCAGAAAAGGTAATACGTTAAGACATTTTTGACCAGTCGTATATCATACAAAATTCAATTATCTTTATTTTATTTCTTTACGACTTTGTTCCAAAACGAATCGTTTTGAAGTTATAAGCAAAGAGAGCAGAAAAAAATCGACGTTTTTCGAAATTTTTAAATATTTTAATTTTTTTATTAATGTTCCGGGCATATTTGAGAAGGAGCATAAGTCAATTATTATTACTGAAGGTTTCACCTAACTTTATCTGTAAAAATCCGAATGCCACCTCTCACATCCAAAAATAGACGTTTTTTCACAGATCCTTACTGGTCTAAACACTCATTTTAATTGTGGAAATAGACCTGAAATACGTGATATATAGTTTTTCCACTGTATCTTTGCCTAAGTATGACATTATTCACAAATTATTTTTTATATTACTTCTCTTTCCTACTCACAGAAACTGAAACTGTTAATTTAAGCTGCCTGTCCATACACAACACCATGCATTGAACAAAGACAGCCATAGAACGATGGTTGGTGATTGATTTATCTACTGACAGTTGACAATTGTAAATTTTGTTTTGACAGATGTTTGTTTTTAGAAGAAAAACACATTGCAGAAGCTTCTTCAAAGATCACAGGATTTTAACACTTCCTCCTTTATATATTTTAGAAACTGTTTGCTTCGTCAACATCTACATGTCTTTCCAGCAAGACCTAATCATGACTATTCCATCAGAAATTTTACCTTTGACATCTGTTTACCGATCCCGTCCACTGAGTTAGTAAAGAGATCTATATTATATTCTACAAAAAAACTATACAACCATCTCCCTCTACAACTGAAATCTGCAACATCTTTCCCCAAGTTCCGTAAAATGACAAACGCCTATCTATCTGAAAGACCATATTATTCAATAGAGGAGTTTCTTAATCAATAGCTAAGAAATTACCTTACCCTTATGTACAAGTAGTATTTTTATCTATATTTGGGTGTCATATGCAGCAGCTTAACTTATTAACCTTATTAGTTCCTAAGGTTGATTATTTGTAATTTATTTGAATTTTGCAATAGATTGTTTTTGCTTTACTTAATTATTTTTTATGTATATTGACGATTTATGTATTTTTAGTAAATTGTATTTTGTTTTGTAAGCTTTGTATATAAAATTGTACACTTTTCAATGACAATAAAACATATTTCTATTCTATTATAATGTACATTTCTGTAATGAACATTTTTTGTTTTAGTCTAGCTGATTTAAATATTTGTTTGGGTACCACCCTTCAGATAGTTCCTAGTGGTAATCTACCTCTTCGATGTAAAAAATATGGCGGAAAAGTAGCTATAGTGAATCTCCAACCTACCAAACATGTAAGAAATTATCTGTATATCCTTTTTCAAAAGTATTTTTCAAAATAAAAATAGGATGTTCTATTTAAAATTACTGAAGAAATAATGTACTTGTGTTTTGACTCGCCCTGGATTGGTTATAAAAAAATTAGCAGTATAAATTACTTGAAAATTTTGACAATCAATACAAAAATGTGGCAGCAATAGATCATTGTTGTTGTGTTTGTTTTTAATTATACAGGGAGTTGAACTTGTTTTTCATGGAAAATTGGTTATAATTTTGTAAATACCCTATATATAACATAATAAAACTTTATATTGGTGTGGGGGGTGGGGAGTGAAGGAGATTTTGAGCTAAAATACATGGCGGTCCATTAAAAAAACATAAGTTTGGTCTGCAACTATGTTATCGAACACCCTGTAACATTTTGATTTTGTAATGTGAACCTTAAAGATGATTACAATTTTTGTTACTAACTTTTATTGCTATATATTATTATAGCGAATCTATTGAGTTTTATGATAATACTAATCAATCACCCTGTATATTGGATATTTGTTTTTCATTGTTTTTTTAATATAATTTTTTTGATGAAATAATTTTCGAGATTGTTTAAAGCGTTTATCATATTTTAGGATAAAAAGGTAGATTTAATAATCAATAGCTATGTAGATGACGTCATATCAAGAATAATGAAAAAACTAGGTCTCGAAATTCCGGATTATTCTACCGAAGTCGATCCAACCAAAAACCAACTGCCATCGTCTGTGATTGAATGGAATATTTTAAAAACCAATATTGATGAATTTAGAGACAAATATGATGTACTGGTGAGAGAATACAAAAAACTGAGAATAGAACAAAACATTTTAAATAACTCAAAGAAACTAGCTAAGACAGTGAGGCTGAGGAAAGAAAAAAGTATTAAGAAAAACTCTAGATCTAGAAAAAAGAAGACATCGAAAGCAGAGCTCAATTTGGTGAATCAATCCAATCTTAAAATTGAACTGACTAAATTAGTTGATATGGAAAATATGTATTCAGCATGATGCATTTGTTAGGTATAATTTTATGTAATGACCTTAACCAAAAGAAACTCTAATGATGATGATGAATTGTTTTGTAATTTTTGATAATTTCTTCTTAGTATACTCTCAATTTTTATTATTCAGAAATGATCAATCGGAGATTCTTTCTCTGTTATATAATTGATTATTAGGATTATTTTTGAATATTTTGGAATCTACAGTTATAAGTAGCGTTATTGGCTGTAGGTTTAAATTAATAATTACGATTTTCCGAAACTTTTTTTTTGTAGTACCTATCTTAATATTTTTTTCAAAGGTCGTCTGGAGAATCATTTTTAAATTGTAAACTAATTTTTCTATTTGACATTTCGACAGCTCATACCGAAATATCCATATTAAATACATATTATAGTTTTTAATGGAATCAAAAAATTTTTTAATTGACCTTTATCAATACCATCATTCCATCAAATCCTGAGCAATATACTGTCCACTAAAATATAATTTGAAAAAAGAAGATTACTAATACAAAGTCTTAAAAAATTTATCTTGGACAGAGATTTTAATGCGAAGGACACCTACTGGGGCTCCAGATTAATTACTTATCTTAATATTAATTATCTTCTGCAGCTAGAGAGCATATCTGTAACTTTTATTCGACTGGCAAGCCGATGTACTGGCCTATAGATACGAATAATATACCAAACCTATTAGATTTATATATTACTGTTACTGTAACTATATAACAATGAGTGCTAGAGTACCATAAGGCAGTGTTTTAGGTCCATTATTGTATATGCTATAAATCTACGATATACCAGTATTTAATGTAAGCACAACTGCTACGTTTACTGATGATACAAATATATTAACAGTTGACGATGATGAAATCGAAGCAAAAGTAAAACTACAACATGTACTCAATGAGGTTAATGCATGGATCAAGAAATTGCGTATCAAACTCAATGAGACTAAATCAGTACATGTAGATTTCACCAACAAAAAGATAAATAAATCATCGATAGTAATAAATGGCACTACAGCAAAACATCTGGCATGCATCTAGATATCAGGTTAAAATCGAAAGAATACATCAAAAAGAAAAAAAAAATAGAATTTAACATCAAATATAGAAAACTGTATTGGATCCATGGAGAAAAATCGAAGCTGTCAATACACAATAAGCTCATGATATTATATAAACAAGTACTGAAGACGGTATGGGCATATGGTTATAGCTCTGCGTATGTGTCAGCGCGAATAACATCGAAATGATTCAGAATGAGAAGATTCAGAAGTTTTTAGAATAAAGTGCTGAGTGACATTGTAAATGTTCCCTGGTACATAAGAAGTAGCCAACTACAAAGAGACCTAGGTGTGGAAATGGTCGCAAATATGATTAAAGAACATATTTGCAAAGAAGCATGAAGACATACCTCATAACTGCCAGTTACCTTTTTACTGCATGACTCAGAGAACTCAACCAACATTAATTTTAAGATAGAGAAAATTTGCTCGTTATCTAATCTTTTGTGACTATGGTTTGTTTTTAAACCAGGAGGAGTAAACTGAAAAGACAGATTCACACCCAAGAAAGTCACTAGAAGAATCACCATATACGTCTTCTTTTTTGGTTGATCATATCGGCCTTCGACGGTAATCCATACATATTATATTATACCAATACGTAGGTAGCTAAAGAGTTCTAAAAACAACTGTTTTTATATAAAAGTAGACTAAAAATCGAAAAATTAAATGAATAACGCAGAAAACAAAAAATTGTCGGTATAACTTAATCTATAAAATGACAGAGATGTCAAAATTCAATAATGTCATTAGTGTCAAAATTTCATAACAATGGAGTAAACTTGCCTGAGGCTGGACCAATTACAAACAAGCTTTAAGGCACGGTAAATTTAAATTACTTCTCTTAGTTTAAAAACAGACCATAGTTCTAAATAACTAAGGCACTGCTTAGATATTTTTTTAATAAAAAAAATTTCATCAAATCCAACAGGGCAGTAAACTTGTCTTTAACTGTAATGACATTGTAATTCATAGGAAAAACCTTAAGCTATTTTCTTGTGGCATCTTAATACAATTTACTATCTTTATTGGGAACAAGCCACAATTTTACTTTAAAATAAGTTTATTTTGGCGCTTTATATATTTACTATTTTTCAAAGTGAATAACCCAGTGAGACGTTTTATGGTTGTGAAATAAATTATTCGTCACGTTTTTCTAGAAATATATTTAATTTATTAATAAAAATTTTAAAAATAGTAATACTTTATATACATGCATATTAATTTGTTAACGGGTCCATATAAAAATAAATATTTTAAGAATAAATACAAGAACATGTCGAAACATATTAATTACAATAAAAAGCAGTCTTGGGATTAGCTTTGTACACCTGCTCCCACACTTGCATTCTCTCCTCTTCTGGATTAACTTCCATTTTTAATTCCTCTCCAATATTAAGATAGTTAAGTTTTTCTCCTTCAATGGGTTTCCATTCAATACCCAAATCACATCCTTTTGGAGTCGGGTTTCCGTATTTGGCGAAATTTGTCCATAAGGCAATGCATTTCTGCTGAGCATTCCTTTCGGCGTCTCCTACGTCAGGGTTTTGACTTGTTTTAAAAAAGTAGGCTATGTCATCTCCATGGAAGGCACCTACAAAGATATAGTTATATTAGGCTTTGGTCGGAAGCTTAGATTGTATTAGCTGAATTGATGATTGATGGTAAGGCAGTAGGACTTGATGGAATAGCTGTGGAGGTTGAGGTTTGGAAGGTTCTTGGTGAGGAAGAGGTTGATGTTTTGTGGTAAATGATGAGTAGGAAGACTAAGATGGGCAAGGCAAGATCACAGCAGAACAATCCTCCTAAAAGAATCCTTACGCCAGAACCCGTGGTAAGTATACTTCTATAGAAATAGGGGTAGGCCAAAACTCAGATGGAAGGATGGTGTAGATGAGGATGGGAGAAAAATAGGCGTAGCAAACTGGCAACGGTTGGCAATGGATAGGATTGACTGTCGTAATAGACTTGAGAAGGTGGAGGCTCTTTCATAGGGCTGTAGCACCATTGATGATGATGAGTAGGATATATCAGGAAGAAGGAATACCCAATGCATGGAGACAGAGTGTTATGGAATCAGTATATAAAGATAGAGGGGATATTCAGTACTGTAAGTTTATTAAAAAAAAGTGAAGTTTATTAATTAATTATTTCTTTCTAATATTTTTCCCCACTCTTTTGAACTATTTTATATTTGTATTGTATTATTAAATAATTCATATAAAGAATATTTTGTTGTATATTATGGATACATACATTAGGGACATTAATCATATACCTTTTGAAACAAAAGAAATTAATAACTTATCAAATTTAAAAATTTACTTACAAAATGATGATCAACATTTTAAAATTTTACACCAAAATATAAGGAGCATTTACAGGAATTTTAATGAATTTGAAATTTTGATAAAACAATTAGATTGCAACTTTGACTGTATCGTGTTAACGGAAGCATTTCGTATTGGCGACGTTGGTTGTCATAAGCTTGAAGGGTACCAAATAATTTACAATCAAGGAAATATTAATAAAAATTATGGAACAGTACTATACTTCAAAAATTATCTTGACCACTGTACAAAAATTATAGAAGTAGGGGAACATAAAGTAATACAAATGCTGGTAACATGTAATAACAACAAAAAAATACTAATCACTGCTCTTTACCGACCACCTTCAACGAATGTAGAACATTTCGTGTCAAACCTAAAGGAATATCTAGAACAAACAAAATCATGTCATGCAGACTGTCATATTCTGGTTGGAGATATTAATATAAACATATTAGAAAATAATGATAATGCTAATGATTACTTAAATACTCTCTCAGAATACAACTTTAATTCTTTAATAAATAAACCAACAAGACTAAATAACTGTCTGGATCACGTATTTGTAAAATTTATATCCAAAGATCCAATAAACGATTGCAAAGCAGCTGTTCTAGATACAAATATTACAGATCATAAGACAACTGTAGTCACTGTGCCACTAAATATTAAAAATAATCTACCCAACAGAAAGAAAGAAATATTAAATTACAATAACTTAAAATTGGACATTAAAGATTTTGATTGGACTGAGTATTATAACTTAAAAGATATTAATGATCAAACGGAATACTTAATAAAGATATTAACGTTTTACATAAATAAACATACTGACACCATTAAAATAAAACGTTATAATTTTAAAAGAAAAAAATGGATTACAGCAGGACTAGTAAACTCCATCAATAAAAAAACTATACAAACAACATATAAATATGCCAGGTAACAAAGAGATACAGGAAACTTATATCAGATACCGTAAACATTTGAATATAGTTATTAAAGCTGCAAAGAAAGATTATTTTAGACATGAAATTATTAAAAATAATCAATGTTCCAAAAACCTGTGGAAAATAGTTAATAACTGTAATAACGAACAGAATAATACCAAAAACTTCAAAGAAATAGTTACTGAAAATAATCAATCTCTTACGAACATTGATGAAATAGCTGAAGAATTTAATGATTATTTTTCCACAGTCGGAGAAATATACGCGAAAAAAATAACAAAACCTTTATCTCAACCTCCAAAACGATGTACTACATTGAATTCCTTCTTTTTAGCAGATGTTAATGAAATTGACATTAAAATTATTATAAACTCACTGAAATCCAACAAAGCGCCAGGAATGGATAACATCAAATCAGAAGTACTAAAAGAACTTGGGCATATTTTAACTCGACCCATTACACATTTAGTAAATAGCATTTTTGCTGCAGGAAAAT
The DNA here is from genome assembly GCF_917563875.1 of Diabrotica virgifera virgifera. Taxonomy (NCBI): domain Eukaryota; kingdom Metazoa; phylum Arthropoda; class Insecta; order Coleoptera; family Chrysomelidae; genus Diabrotica; species Diabrotica virgifera. The sequence continues at coordinate 5,070,602 of NC_065443.1, forward strand.
GGCCCGAACAGTTAAAGCAAACCGTAGTTATTCCCATACACAAGAAAGGTGATCCTAAATTAACAAAAAACTATAGACCAATTTCTTTAATTAGTTCACTTTGTAAGATTTTAAAAAAATCTTTAAAGAACCAGCTAGTAAAATACCTAGAAAAATTCAAATTAGTATCAAACAAACAGTATGGTTTTAGGGAAGGGATCTCCACGGAAAATGCCATATCATATCTAACAAGTAAAATATATAACTTAGTTGATAACAACATACCAACGGCTTGTGTATTCCTAGACTTGGCGAAGGCTTTTGATACAGTACTAGATACTCTGATAGACACAGGTATAAGAGGGAAAGCATATAATTTGATGGACAGTTATTTAAAGGGTAGGCAACAAGTAGTGAGAATAGAAGGGACACAAAGTAGTACAAGAAACATTAACTTCGGTATACCACAGGGAACAGTATTAGGACCAATTTTATTTATTTTATATATACAGTATGTCCCTGTAAGTTGTATCCATATGGAAAACTTTTTTATTATTAATTTTACGAAAAAAAGTTATTCTTTATAAAAAGCTCTGCATGGTCCAAAACCTAAGATTTAACCATCAAATATCAAATTTTTTGAATATTATACGAGGTATGTCAAAAAGTTTGAATTTCACTCAAGAGTAAAGTAGCTTTATTTTTCACAATATTGAAAATTGCTATTATGAAAAGTTGTTTGGAATTAAAAACTGTATTCTAGTATTCAATTACATTCTTCTAATTGAATTTTTTTTTTTTTTGAAAAATTATGGAATGCTAAAATTATTTTCAGTTATTTTAATTCAGATAACTCTTTTATTATTAATTTTACGAAAAAAAGTGATTCTTAATAAAAAGTTCTGCGTGATCTAAAATCTAAACTACAACCATCTTTTGTCAAATTTTATCAATTTTATACGAGGTATGTCAAAAAATATGAATTTCGCTCAGGAGTAAAATACGTTTATTTTTCACAATATCGAAAATTGTTATTATGAAAAGTTATTTAGCATTAAAACTATGTTTCAGTATGTAATTACATCCTTCTAATTGAAATATTCTGAACTATAAAGGTACTTTCCTTTTGACCTAAATTTATCTTTTTTGACATACCTCGTATAAAATTGATAAAATGTGATATACGATGGTTGTATTTTAAGTTTTAGACCATCCAGAACATTTTATTAAGAATCACTTTTTTTCGTAAAATTAATAATAAAAGAATTATCAGAATTGAAATAACTGAAAAAATAACGATAGTTATCCAAAATTTCTCAAAAAAATTTTTTTTCAATTAGAAGGATGTAATTGCATATTAGAATATAGTTTTTAATTCCAAACAACTTTTTATAATAGCAATTTCCAATATTACGAAAAATAAAGCTACTTTACTCTTGAGTGACATTCAAACTTTTTGACATACCTCGTATAATATTAAAAAAATTTGATATTTGATGGTTAAATCTTAGGTTTTGGACAATGCAGAGCTTTTTATAAAGAATAACTTTTTTTCGTAAAATTAATAATAAAAAACTTTTCCATATGGATACAACTTACAGGGACATACTGTATATATATATATAAATATATATATATATATATATATATATATATATATATATATATATAAATCTGTAGGAAATATCAGGTATGTGGTCTATAATAAAAAATCTTTATTTTTTCTAAAAACTCAATATTTCGCACATTTTTTTGATGGCTTCTTCAGGAGTATACTGTAAATATATACAGTATATATATATATATATATATATATATATATATATATATATATATATATATATATATATATATATATATAAATAACATACTGACTTTCCAAACCAAAGGCGACATTTTAAGCTTCGCAGATGACACTGCGATCCTATACTCTGCTGACACTTGGATCAATTTAAAGCTTAAAATGGAAAAGGACCTAGGAAATATTATAGATATATTCAGTCATAAACTACTCACGGTAAATATTAAAAAAACACTATATATACCATTTACCAGTTATAAAAGTGGCTTACCCGATTATAACTCGTTGATTATAGGAAATCTAATGATTAACAATGCAAGTAGTACAAAGTATTTAGGAATTCAGATTTATTCATATCTTCGCTGGGATAAGCACATAAATCAAACTTTCAAAACTTTAAGATGTCTTTTATATAAATTTAGATATCTACAAAGTATATTAGATATCCATCATCTAAAAATTATTTATTTCTCCTTAGTAGAGTCACGTCTAAGGTATGGAATTCTTAGTTGGGGTGGCATTGCAAATACGCACCTAAAGCAATTGAACATTATACAAAGAAAAATATTAAAAATTATTTACAATAAAAAACTATGGCACAGTACCGATGATCTGTTTATTGAAGCTCAAGTGTTAGATATAAGACAATTGTTTGTACTTGCAATGTTCACTAACCTATATAAAAATAAACAGTTACTTGTACCACTAGAACACACATACGATACCAGAAGTAGAGCACAGTCCTTTATTAGAACAAACTTAACAAAGAAAGTAGTTGGACAAAGAAACTTTGAATACCTTCAAATAAAAATATATAATTTGCTTCCTCAAACATACAAAACCTACTTAATTACTATAAATTCCTGTAAATTAATAAAGTGCATATTTCAGAGGTATTTAAAAATAAATAATAGAAAAATGTTTAACCATCTTTTTGAATAAATAAATAACATAAACCTGTAAACCTATAATTAAACACAAAAAAAAAACAAATAAAAAAATAAACGCTCAAAAATTGATGAACTTCACTTCATATCATGTTATTTTTATTTATATTAATTTGTATTGTACCTACATGTAAAATTTTACTTCTTAACCCGGCACCTGCCACGTGGGGTGCTACCAGCACCCCATAACACATTTTCATCAAATATTTGGTATTTCAAATTTGTTAACCGTCCTGTGCGCCATAGTAGCTTTCAATAATATTATATAGCATAGATCTGTTTGTGTTTGAAGTGGTTATTTAGTGTCATTCTGAAATTGTAGCTCTAAATTCGAATTGGGGTGTCATCATCTGGCAGTAAAATTTTTTTATGTTTTTGATAAACAGGTCAGATTTACATTTTTTTATTGTAATAACTGATCTAAATTATTAGTATATTCTCTATACTCAATAAAGTTTAATTTTCTTAGATATTTTACATCACTTCATTAATTATGGGTTGGTACTTGCTAATTTGCTTATAACACCTTTTTAATTTTATTTTTTAACTTTTATAATATATTAGTAGCTAATAAGTTAATAAAACATGTTTTTTTATATTCTTGTGTAACTCAACACATTATTTTGTTTATAAACAAGTAGATCACAGAAAATTTTTAAGGGGTGCTGTGATCACCCCACGTGGCAGTTGATGCCTTGCAACGCCACGTGGCAGGTGCCGGGTTAATAATAATTATTGTTATATCCAACACAATATAATAATTGTTATGTTGTATATCCAACACAACTACACTAAATTGGCCCATGCACAACTTAATTGTTTTAATGGGTTCTATGGTTTGTTTTCGTTGAATACATACTACATACCTAAAACAGATCTGTAGATATTGTATTGCATCACAATAATTATATATTATATATTTTTATATGTGTATATTTTTCAAGTAAATAAACGTTATTATTATTCGAACAATTCTTTTACATGAATAGAGATATACATATAAAAAAAATTTATATCGTTTTTATATCCATCTATCTTAGTACATGTACTGATCTGAACATTATTTTTTTCTAGGGAAACTCGTATTTTAGGAAAATAAAGTTTTATTGTTATTATTTTTATATATTGTTATTGTAAGAACTATAGAGGGATAAAGTAAATGTCGCACACAATCAAAATTTGGGAAAGGCTGCAAAAGAGAGAGTTAAAGAGAAGTTCGATAGGAGAAGAACAGGTTGAATTTATGCCAGGAAGGACAGCGGATGCCTTGTTTGCTTTAATACAGTTGATAGAGAAATACGGCGAGAAGAAAAGAGAGCTGCATTTGGTATTTACAGATCTTGAGATGGCGTACGACACAGTTCCTAGACAAGAGCTATGGAGATGTATAAGACAGAAATGGGTTCCTAAGAAGTACTTAAGGCTCATGAATAATGATTAACCGAAAGTTTTAAAGTGACAGTTGGTTTGCATAAAGGCTGTTCTTCTTCTTTTTAAAGTGCCCTCTGTTGGTATTACAATTCTCTATTGTAGACTTTTATGTGTTGGCAACACCTGTGAGTGACACAAGTGACAACTGTCAATGTCAACAAGAACTTTGTAATATAACCAGGAATTTATCTTAAAATAAAAACGTTTATTTTGTCATCGTATTATTTGATTAACTATTTCCATCTATAAGCAGACTATTTCCATCACGCATTCCTCAATGGAGGTTGGCTACTACAATTGCAAACTCTTCTCTGTCTTCAGCTGTTCTTATTACTTGTTCAAAATTTAGCCCTGTCCATTGTTGGATGTTTCTTAGCCACAATAGTCTTTTCCTTCGTAGTCCTCTCTTTCCCACGATCTTTCCTTTCACTATAAGTTGAGAATATTGATATTTATTATTTCTCAGTGTGTTGCCTAGGTATGATGTTTTTCTAACTTTCACTGTGTTGAAATGTTGTCTTTCCTTGCTTATTCTATGCAGCACTTCTTCGTTTAAGGTATGCGATGTCCATGAAATTTTAAGGATTCTCCGGTAGATCCACGTTTCAAAGGACTCCAATTTATTTATTTATTTACGGTTACTGTTGGGTGAGGGCCCATATGTCTCAACTACATATAGTCCAAGCTGTGGGTGAAAAATAGGTCGATTTCAGGATATAATTCAGGAATTTTTGAAACCTATCACGTGTTGTAAAGTACGATGCCAGGAATAACTTATACTAAAATGTAACCAAAAATTTTGTGCGGTTTTTTTAAATGACGATTTTCATTTGTTAAATTTACAATTTTTAAAGATTTTTAATTTTGCAGCTTAGGATATTCATTTTAGAGAAAAAGTTTTAAATAGAATATTGTAGTAAATTAAAAAAATAATGTGTGTGTACTTTGTACGCACGTAAGAAGTTATACTTCTATTATATGATTTAAACGAAATTAATATACTTTTTATTTATATTTTGTTTAAATATTAAACTAATTTATACTTACTACTTCTCAAACATTTTTATTAGAACAGTGCCAAAAATTAAAATAATAAAAGAATAAAACACACACAAACACATTAAACAAGCCACAAATGATGTCTGAACATTAATTGTCGAAAATTTTTTTAACTAAATACGTATTTTCTGAAAATACAATTATATAATAAATATACTTAAAATCATAAAATGTATTAAAAAAAAACAAAAAAGAAAGTTTCTATTGGGACTCGAACCAGCGCTGATAAGAGCGGTTGGTATTGGAATTCATTCGCCTTCTCCGCTTAGCCACGGACACTATGTGTCATTATTTACGAAGATCGACTAACTAAACGGATTAAACTTGTGATATTTTGATATTTTGAAAATTGATCAAATTATTTTAATTTTGAATTGAAATGATTTAGAATTGAAAAAATACAACAAAACATAGAGTCAAAAAACAATATATTAGGTGAATATTGATAGAAATTTTGATGGTAATCAAATTATATAAATAAAAGTATTACATACTATGTATTTTGGTAGATCAAATAGGTAGGTTTATACCCATGATACATTAACAATTATTACGTACCTGTTACCTTTAAAAACTATTTAAAAGTCACTACAATATTATAAACTTTTTTGTTTCTGTCCTCATAACAATAAAACTAATATATTATACATTTGTTTACCTTTATCTTTACCTCCAAACCACAGCTGCCATATCGGATAATTTTTGACATGTCATTTGAACATCCAATCAGAACAAAGTTATAATGCGCATGCGCCGGGCTGATAGGTTTTAACATATAAAAAAATCACCCTCTATCGCCGGTAAAGAAGTATAACTTCAAAAAACCTACAATTTGAGCTATGGCAAGTTTAATTTCATTAATACGTTTTTTGCAAAACAGCCTGCGAAAGGTCCAAAATGGCCGTTTTTTGCAATTGCGTTATTTATTGTAAAAATAATTTTATGTATTTTTTAAGGCTTTAAAATGAAGATCTTTCAATACTTAACATAAAAAAATTTGTAGTGCCCGATTTGTGAACTTGTTGCTTAGATATTATAATTTGTTTATCCCAAGAGGTCAAATGTCCAAGGCTATAACTTTTTGAAAAAAAAATCGTACAGAGTTAATCCAAGATCCACTCTCTTTCTAAAGACACATTTTCATATTCTGATGTAAATAAATGCGTATAACATTTTTCAACCTCTTATTTGGGTTTGATAATAAGGGGGCAAATTTCGCTATAAACATTGAGAACTGAAGCCGCCCCTGTACCGGGTGTCCCAATAAGAATGGCTCTCGGCCATATCTCAGGAACCGTTTAAAGTAGAGCTTTGAAATAAAAAATTTTATAACAAAAGTTGCCTCAGGAAAAGCCTGGAAATTATTTTCATAATTGTGGGTCCACCGCTAGAGGGCGTAATTGAATATCAAAAATAAAAAAATCTAAATTTTACAAAATTTTCCTAATGAAGGGGCACTGGAAATCCGATTATTGTATTCTTCATCAAATTCTGCGCATATTTGATTTAACAAGTTTAACTCTACCTTTGCAAATAAGAGGTGGGGGTGAGTGGGAACCTTGTTATGAAAAAATGGCCGTAAGTCCGGTTCTGCTAAATCAAATTTTGAAAACTGGGTCTTGTTGAAGACAGATCTTTTTCTTCAATGTAAGCGTGATAATTTTGAACCATCCTAATAAGTAATAAGCCAGCTGGGAGGCGTTATTTAATTTTTTTCAGAAATCTAGTTTTCTTTGGAAAATATTAAATACAAGTATGCATTTTTAATCATACTTTATAAAATAAGATTAAATTAGCAATAGAATAGCGAAAACCGCATGTCGATACCTTTTTTCTATCTCAAGATATCTCGAGAAACGTGTAAATTTATACATAACTGTTACTATCACCGGTAAACTAAGTTAATGAAAAGTAGTGTCCTGTGGAAAAAAACAAAATAACACTTTCCAGATGTCAACGTATAAAAATATAATTAATTAAAACAACAATATAAAGAGAAACAATACTATTAGAATTAAATATAACACAGAACAAAAAGAACTACTTAGTGACGACCTAAATATTCAAATTGTTGCTTATCATACACTACTCTAGAATACATTATCCAGAGAATACTAAACGCCACTCAAAGCATACCGAGAGCAGAAATTGAGACTGCTGTTCAATCTACTCTTGAAAGAGTAAATGTTTGTAACGAAAATGATGGGCAAAAATTTGAACGTTTATGTCATTACTAAATAGTTGTTTTTATTTCTTTGTAATAGGGCTTTTCAACGCTTCTCATTTGTTTCGAGCCTCTGTCATATGCCGTATAATCCGTGTATAATATTAATATACGAGATATGAACGAGGCTCGAAACAAATGAGAAGCGTTGAAAAGACCTAATATACGTTGACAGCTGGAAAATGTTTCTTTGTTGTTTCCATAGCACACTACTTTTAATGAATTTCGTTTACCGGTGACAGTAACAGTTATGTTTTTAAATTTTCACGTTTTGTAAAATATCTCGAGATAGAAAAAAGGTATTAACATGCGGTTTTCGCTATTCTGTTGCTAATTTTGTCTAATTTTGTAATATGGTATTAAAAATGCATCTTCTTCTTCAGGTGCCATCTCCGCTACGGAGGTTGGCAATCATCATAGCTATTTTAATTTTTGAGGCAGTAGCTCTAAATAGTTGTTTCGAGCTGCATCCAAACCACTCTCTCAGGTTCTTCAACCATGAAATTCGTCTTCTTCCGATGCTTCTTCTGCCATCTATCTTTCCCTGCATTATGAGTCGTAGGATACCATACTTCTCGCCCCGCATCACATGGCCGAGATACTGTAGCTAAAAATGCATGTTTGTATTTAATATTTTCCAAGGAACACTAGATTTCTGAAAAAAAATAAATAACGCCTTCTAGCTGGCATATTACTCAGTAAGTTGGTTCGAAATCATAACTTTTACATTGATGAAAAAGATCTGTCTTCAACAAGACCAAGTTTGCAAAATTTGATTAAGCAGAACCGGACTCACAGCCAGTTTTTCATAACAAGGTTCCCACTCACCGCCACCTCTTATTTCCAAAGGTAGACCTAAACTTGTCAAATCAAATATGCGTAGAATTTTATTAAGAATACGACGATCGGATTTCCAGTGCCCCTTCATTAGGAAAATTTTGTAAAATTTAGATTTTTTAATTTTTGATATTCAATTACGCCCTCTAGCGGTGGTCCCACAATTATGAAAATAATTTCCAAGCTTTTCTTAAGGCAACTTTTGTTATAAAAATTTTTATTTCAAAGCTCTACTATAAACGCTATGAATATCCTAAGCTGCAAAATTAAAAATCTTTAAAAATTGTAAATTTAACAAACGAAAATCGTCATAAATAATAAACCGCACAAAATTTTTGGTTACATTTTAGTATACGTTATTCCTGGCATCGTCCTTTACAACACCTGATAGGTTTCAAAAATTCCTGAATTATATCACGTTTTTTCACCCACTGCCTGGGGTAATATAGAGAAGAGTCAACCAGACGTAGCATTTTGATAAACATAGTCGAATTTCGAGTTTTATTCGAGAATTACAAAAGAGTTTTTTGAATTTTTTGAAAGATTTTCTGGCCTGTTCTATCCTCGATCTTATTTCTAGATCAGGATTTAGGTTGCTATCGATCCTACATACCAGGTACTTAAATCTATAGACCCTGTTCTAAAATGTGTCCATTTATTGTGTACGATTGAGATACGTTTTGGTTTTTTCGGATTGACATCACTTTGGTTTTTTAATGTACACTCCTGACCAAAAAAACCGGGACACCTTTAAAAATGGGTTATTTTTGATGTCTCGAATCTCCTAAACCTGTTGTCCGATTTTAGTGATTTTTTTAATATGTTATAGCCTTATTCTCTAAGAATATGGATATAGTAATAGTGTTGCTGAACAGGTAAATGTCATTGTATACCGGGTGTAACAATATTACTGTGTTTTTTCCTGAAAGTTCGTAACACCCTGTGGAATATTCACGCATTTAAAAAATATTGAAATTAAAACTCAGTTGTAGCCCTAGCCTCTCTTAACATTCCGCTTTTTGACTCATTCACTTATGTTGGATAATGAAAAAGTTAGGTACTTTGACAAGTAGCCATGTTCTTCATCAATATAGGGTGTTTCTAAATAAGTGCGACAAACTTTAACTGGTAGTTCTGCATGAAAAAATAATGACCGTTTGATTTATAAACATATCAATTTTTTGGTGTTCAATTTTTTTTTACGCACTGTCGATTTATTTATTGCTCTAAAACCGGTTGACATATGCAAATAAAATTTGGTGGGTTTTAAGAGGCAGTCATTGCGCATTTTTTGACGTACAATTATGTATTTTATATTCACCATTGGCGTGCATACGGGTCATATTACCCGGTCATATTACCTGTATGCACGCCAATGGCGAATATAAAATTTTTAGTTGTATGTCAAAAAATGTGAAATAACTACCTCTTAAAACCTACCAAATTTCATTTGTATATCTCAACCGGTTTTAGAGCAATAAATAAATTATCAGTTTGTAAGAAAAAATTCAACATCCCGTATCTCGGAAACGAAGCATTTGCGGACATTTGTTTATAAAGCAAACTGTCATTATTTTTTCATGCAGAATTAACCCTTAAAGTTTGTCGCACTTATTTAGAAACACCCTGTATTGATGAAGAACATGGCTATTTGTCAAAGTACCTAACTTTTTTATTATCCAACATAAGTGAATGAGTCAAAAAGCAGAATGTTAAGAAAGGCTACAATTGAGTTTTAATTTCAATATTTTTTAAATGCCAGAATATTCCACAGGGTGTTACGAACTTTCAGGAAAAAACACAGTATTATTGTTACAGCCGGTATACAATGACATTTGCATGTTCAGCAACACTATTACTACATCCATATTCTTAGAGAATAAGGCTATAACATATTAAAAAAATCACTAAAATCAGACAACAGGTTTAGGAGATTCGAGACATCAAAAATTACCCATTTTTAAGGTGATCAAAAATGACCCATTTTTAAGGTGTCTCATTTTTTTTGACCAGGAGTGTATATTTTCATACCGAATTGCTCATAGGTTGAATTGGTTTTGTCGATGAGTCGTTGTAGATAGACCCAAGTCAGAATCCGCAATCAGCACCGTATCATCGGATTATCTGATGCTGTTGATATTTGCGCCATTCTCCTCGACTCCATCCTTGGAATCCCCCAGTGGCTCTTTGCTGATGATATCGTGTTAGTAGAGGAGAGCACAAAAATGTTGAAGGAAAAGTTGGTGAGTTGGAAGAGGGCTATTGAAGAGGGAGGACTTAAGGTTGGTAGATCGAAAATGGAGTTTATGTGGTTGGGAGAGAAGCAGGAACGATTGGGACATTGTTGGACCGAATTGCTTGGATAAAAAACAAGGACGAGTAGAAAAATTTAAACACCTTGGCTCCTACATACCGGAACATGGACACCAGATCGAGAAATTGTTCACAGGATACAGGCTAGTTAGTTTCTATCTAATTAGCCTTCTTCGGTCCATCTTTGGACATAGACCTCCCCAAGCATTTTCCATTCTTCTGTGTCTGTCGCTACAGTTATCCACCTAGATCCCACGTGCTTCTTGACATCATCTGCTCATCTCATGTGTGGCCTTCCTCTTCTTCTTCTTAAAGTGCCGTTTCCTCAATGGAGGTTGGCTACTACAATTGCAAACTCTTATCTGTTTTCAGCTGCTCTTATTAGCTATTCAAAATTTAGCCCTGTCCATTTTCGGATGTTTCTGAGCCACAATAGTCTTCCTCTGCTTCGTTTATATTCCCACGGTCTCCAATTTATCAGAATTTTGTTCCATCGGTCTTCTTTTTGTCTTATAGTGTGTCCGGAAAATCTCCATTTCAATTTTGCAACTTCTTGTCTAACATCCCTAACTTTGGTTTTCTCTCTTATCCAAGTTAATTAGCTTAGCTAGTTAGTTTAATATGTGCTTCATTGACCTGGAAAAGGCGTTTGACAGAATCCGAAGAAAGGACGTATGGAAGACACTAAAAGAAAGGGACATAAAGACAGACACATAATAGAAGTAATAAAGGATATGTACAAAAATAATACAAATACAATAAGAACCAATAACGAGGAATCCAGAGAATTTACTACAAGTCAAGGCGTCAAACAGGGATGCGTGCTGAGTCCACTGCTATTCTCAGTGATACTGGATGAAGCGATAAAGAAAGCCAAGAGAAGAATGAGAAAACTAACATTATGATACTGGCAAATGAAACGGACTCAACTATCGGAGCTACTATTTGCAGACGACATGGTATTGATAGCAGGAAACAGAGAAGACTTACAGAACAATCTTGAAATCCGTAGTACTATCAAACTTCTTGAAAGAACTTTGTAGAAAAGAAAGAAAGAAAGTTTGATAGTACTTCTTGAAAGAAGTACTATCAAACATAAATATGAAAATTAATACAGAGAAAACAAAAACAACGATAATTTCAAATACGAGGAAGACACATGCAATAGAATTAGACGGGAAACAACTAGAGCAAGTGGAATATTTTAAATACCTAGGAGTAGTAATCGAAGCAAATGGTAAACAAGACATGGAAATAAACGAGAGAATGGGACGAACAGGAAGCTTATTTAACGCTATGAAAACAACATTTTTGGGGAAAAAAGAGATACCGGAGAAAGTAAAAACGGCAGTCGTTCAATCAGTAGTTAGACCAACACTCATGTATATCAGCGAGACATGAACATTGACGGGGAGACAAAAATCCAGAGTCAATGGAAATGAGGTTCCTGAGGAAAATAGCAAACAGAAAGAGGACAGACAAAATACGAAACGAAACAATTAGACAAAACCTAAAACTGGAACCAATCAATGAAAAAATAGTGGAGGGACAACTAAGATGGTTCGGGCACGTGTGTAGAATGTCGAACGAGAGGCTTACAAAACGAGTGTTCGAAACGAGGGTGCAGGGGAAAAACAAAAGAGGAATACCAAGAGTTATGTGGGTAGATGAAATCAGGAAAGAAGTCGAGAAGAAGGGATTGACATTGGAAAGTGCAAGAAACTTAACGCAAGATCGGAAAGCATGGAGACTACAATGCCAACTCAACTCCACCAGCCTTACACCTAAAGGTAGAAAGGCTTAGGACTAAGTAAGTAAGTAGTTAGTTTAAATGGAAGAAAATGAGCGGGGTACTTTGTGATCAAAAAATCGGGGAAGGGCTGAAAGGAAATATATACAACTACGTGGTGAGACCTGCATTGGTGTACAGCGGTAAAGTGTGGCCTTTAAAGAAGATACAGGAAAAGAAGATGGAGACACCTGAATGTAAATGTTACAGTGGATGCTGGGTAAGACCAGAAGGGACATAATCAGGAATGACTTGATGAAGGAAAGAGCCATCTAAAGTAAAAAACCATAATCATCTTACCTCTCATATCAGTGGCAAAATTTCCTTTAAATGTATTAAGCTTGGTGTCTAGAGTAAATTTATAAAGATAAATTGGACACCGAGAAACTTTTGCTTGATTTTTTACAGATGTTAGTACTCCAGCAATAAAATATGAGTCTCCTAACAACTGAAAATAAAAAACAACATCAGATAATATACACTTCTCCAAGAAATTAACGCACCACCTTAAAAATGGGTCCGTTTTAATGTCTCGAATTTCCTAAACCTGTTGTCCGATTTAAGTCATTTTTTAACATGTCATAACCTTATTCTATAACAATATTGCTGTAATAATAGTGTTACTAGACAAGTAAATTGTCATTGTATTGGGTGTACCAATCAAACTGTGCGTTTTTTGTTTCAAAGTTCACTACACCCTGTAGAATATTCTAGCATTTATAAAATACTGAAATTAAAACCCAACTATCGCCTCTTATTTTCTTAACATTCTGTTTTTTTTATTCATTCGCATACGTTGAATAATAAAAAAGTTAAGTACTTTAACAAATAGCCTTGTTTTTCATCAATACAGGGATAATTATGGCAAACTTTAAGGGGTAATTCTGCATAAAAAAATAATGACAGTTTGCTGTATAAACGTATGTCCGCAAATGCTTCGTTTTCCAGATAGGAAATGTTGTGTGTGTGTGTGTGTGTGTGTGTGTGTGTGTGTGTGTGTGTGTGTGTGTGTGTGTGTGTGTGAGAGAGATCCTGGCATCAGACAAAATCTATTTGCCACAAAACATATAAATTCTTAATTACATTAAATGATTTCATATTGTCTATTTCTAAACTATACCGCTATTTTTGAATTTCTGATAAAATTAATGATGGAATCTAGTACCGCTTTATCTGGGGAAGAAAGGAGAGCTGTAATATTTAGTGGCAATGGACACTCGTGATGAATTAGTTCTTGATACAGAATTGAAGAAGATTGAGAGTTCAGAGAACATTCTAGAAATATATGATTTAGATCACAAATGGATACATTGTCACAACTACACACAGGAGAGTTAAGTATTCCAATTTTATATAAGTGAGATGGAAAGCGAGCATGATTCAATTTTAAACGAGTCAATACTGACATTTGTGCTCTATTATAATTAAAGGTGAAATGAGGAATGTCTTTTGGAAGTGTAGGGTGAATTCTGAAATAAGGGTTTGTAGATTTATTTGCAATTCTTTTGTAATCAGTTTCCCGTTTCCTTCTGATATTAGGTTGGAGAGCATTATTCAAATCTTTTAAATTAAATACTTTGTCCATATGGTGGCAACTGTGACTACTTTTTGCGGCTATATCCGCAATTTCATTACCTTCGACTCCGCAATGTCCTTTCGTCCAAATAAACGAAACAGTTACATTATTTTGTTTAAGATCCATAATTAATTTTTTAATGTTCAAAATTAAGACATTTCGGAATTGGTTTATTGGGTGACCGCTAATAGCTTGTAATGCTGATTTTGAGTCTGTACTTTTCAATATGATTTATGTTTGAAACAAAAAATGCCGAACCTGTGTTTAGCTCCGTTTTTGACCCATCTGTATATATTTTAGTTAAGTTCGACCCGAGACCATTTACAATGGATTTTATCATGGCTTGGTTTAAGATATTACAATCTGAATACCGAGGGAATATGGTGATAGGTTTGTCAATTATAGAATCGAAACTGTGTGCATACAATGGTATTTTATTAAGTTTAACAATATCATTTTGAAATAAGTTTGTATCAATAAATGCATCTGCCAAAGGAGGAGAGTTTTTCTTTTTCCAATAATGATTTGTCAAATTCTCAATTACAAGAAAGTTAATTTTTGCGATCAAATCACTGTTGTAACATCTATATTTTAATAGACTTTTATTTGCTAAAAACTGTCTTCGAAAACTAAGAGGAAGTTCTTGAGACTCTGCCAGAATGGCATGATTTGGTGAAGATGCCATTGCTCCCAAACATATTTTCAGAGCTCTATATTGTATTCGATCAAGGGTAAGTTGGTTCGTATTGGAGGTAGAACCATAGAGAGTACACCCATAATTCAAAATCGAGCGAATATAAGACTTGTAGAACATTAAGGAAATTTGTTGATCCGCGCCCCAGCTCTGTTTGGAGAGGAAGCGCAGAAGATTAATTCCCTTTTCACATCTTTGTTTGACATACTTAATGTGACTGGTCCATAGAAGTTTACTATCTATAATTATACCTAAATATTTATATTCTTTTACGATAGGAATAGTGTATTTACCTATAGAGAAATTATCGACTAACTGATATCTGTGCCTTGTGAAACACATCAACACATCACAGCTGCCTTTTCTGGTGAAACACTAAAACCCATATCGTCGAACCAGTTTTGTAACCTGTCAAAAGTACGTCTTAAGTCTATCATGCAGCGATCGTAGGTATTATGGGTGACATAAATGCATAAATCGTCCGCGTATTGAATAATTTGTATGCCATCGCTCATCAAATCATGCAAGTCTGCAGTGTATAAGTTAAACAAAAGGGGACTTAAAATAGAGCCTTGCGGAAGCCCGTTGTAAAGTACTCTTGGACCATGTAAAACGTTATGACTATCTCGCAAAAATACTTTTCTATTAGCAAACAAATTTAAAATATTTATAGAGACTCTTTTATTGATGCCAAACGTTACCATTTTTGAATATAATATTTCCAAATCTACCACATCATAAGCCCCTTTAAGGTCCACAAAAAGACACAACATGTAATTATTTTTTGATAGACACAATTGAGCATCTGTAACTAAATGGGAGATTGCATCAATTGTGCCTATACCTCTACGAAATCCATACTGATTTTTTGGTAAAATTGATCTGTTTTCGACAAAATGTTCGAGTCTAAATTTTATAAGCCTTTCGAAAGTTTTTGTAATACACGATAACAATGAAATAGGTCGGTAGGACGAAGGTAAGTCAGGTGGTTTCTTAGGTTTCGCTAGAAGACACACAATTATATTTTTAAGACTATCTGAATACTTTTGTTTCAACCACCAATCATTAAAAATTTCTAAGAGAAGAAGTTTACCACTTTCAGGCAATTTATTTATTATCGTATAAGTAAACCCGTCAAGTCCAGGTGCAGTATTTTTTGATTTTTTTAAGGCTAATTCTAATTCCGAAAAGCTAAAATTTTTTGAGAAGGTGTCTGAGTCTTGATGGAAGTGAAATTGATTAATGTTGTCGTTAAAAATTGGACCTGCAGCAGATGAAGGAGCCAATGTATCAAGAACTTTTTGAATAAGGCTTTCGTCTAATTGTGGTTTTCTTTTTTGATGGTGTTTATTGCAAATAGATCTTACAGTGTTCCATATCTCAGTCAGAGGAGTGTTTTTATTTAATTTATTCAAAAACATTTTCCAACTGTTTTTTTGTTTAAGTTTGAACGTACGTTTGACATTAGCAGAAATGTCTTGATATTGTAGATAATTGATAAAATTACCTTGTTTTTTAAACTCGCTGAGAGCTTCTTTTCGTTTTTTAACAATCGCAGAACATTCCTCATCCCACCAATAAGGTCTTGGTACAGAAGGTGTGAAAGATTTCTTAATAGGCATATATTTCGATGCTGCGACCGTGATTGCATTGAGGAAAAATTCGATTTTGTCTACCGAAGTTGAATTCCTATCTAAATTATTGAGCTTACTAATTTCTAATTCAAAAATATTTCCAAAAACAGACCAGTCAGCACGGAAATGTTGAAATTTTTCTTACAAACTGACGATTTATTATAAAACCAGTTAAAATATGCAAATGAAATTTGGTAGGTTTTAAGAGGTAGTTATTGTACATTTTTGACATGAAATTAAGAATTTTATTGTCACGATTGGCGCACATAAGAGTCATATAACCCGTATGCGCGCCAATGGCGAATATTAAATTCCTAATTGTATATCAAAAAACGCGCAATAACTATCTATTAAACCCCACCAAATTTCATTTGCATATCTTAACCGGTTTTAGAGTAATAAATAAATCGTCGATTTGTAAGAAAAATTTCAACACCCCCTATCTCAGAAACGAAACATTTGCGGACATACGTTTATAAAGCAAACTTTCATTATTTTTTCATGCAGAATTACCCCTTAAAATTTGCCATACTTATTTAAAAACACCATGTATTGACAAAAAATAAGACTAGTTAGTTGTTAAAGTACCTAACTTTTTTATTATCTAACATCAGCGAATGAATAAAAAAACAGAATGTTAAGAAAACATGAGGCTATAGTTGGGTTTTAATTTCAGTATTTTATAAATGCTGGAATGTTCCAAAGATTACGCGAACTTTGAGAAAAAATCACGGTTTGATTGGTACACCCGGTATACAATGACAGTTTACCTGTCTAGCTACAATATTATTACAGCGATATTGTTAAAGAAAAAAAATCACAACAGATTTAAGAAATTCGAGACATCAAAATGACCCATTTTTAACGTGGTGCGTTAATTTCTTGGAGAAGTGTAGATAATTACATTATTATATTCTTGAATAAAAGACCAAAAGGATGGTCCGAATTGTACAAAAATTGAGATACGACTATTCTTCAATATGAAGAGTGATGAAGATTTTAAATTTGACGCTTGCAATGTTGCCAAATTTACCAATCTTCTGATATCAATAGTCAGTTTGGTACTCAGGCAATTAATTTTTTTGTAGTCAAAAGGCTCCATAGAAACATTAAAACGGTTAACGATTAACTAGTTTATGATTATTGACTATACTTACCAAGTATGGGTCATTTATGTTTTTCTCGTTTTTATAGTAACTATCCAAGATTTTAGTCAGCTTTTTAACCAGATCTGTATCTGAAAAGTCAGTTTCTGTGGGAAGCAACCTCTCGGTATGTAGTTGATGGCTAATATCTCTGTCTCCATTCATCTTTTCGAATGCACTAAATATACCACCCTCATAATCACAGAATCCTATTATCACTGGTACTGCGTTATATTCCCCGGATTGTATCACTTTCATTGGATCCTTGGTCAAAAATGCTGTGGGGTTTGGTTTTTCTACTACTGGAGAAATAATGCCGAAGTCTCCTACAATGTCTTTTGCCTAAAAAAAGAGTCTAGTTATAATATCATTCATCATTCTTTTACCTTATCCCTATGAGGGGTCGGCTTCCCTAATTGCATTTCTCCACACAAATCTATCTTGGCTCATATCAATATTAATCCCCTTTACCAACATGTACTGCCTAATCGTCTCCCCCCAGGTCTTCTTTGGTCTTCCTCTCCTACTCCTTCCAGGAATCTGCACTTCAGCAATTCTTCGTAGTGGGTGATTAACTTCTCGAGACGTTGAACATGACCAAACCATCTCAACTTATGCTCTCTCATTTTGGCATCAATTGGTGCTGCACCTAGACTTGCCCTAATATATTCATTTTTAATGTTAGGTATCCTTTTTTGTCACTACACTCATCCATCGGCAAAGCGCCCACTGAGGTGGAATGGCCGTGGCCCGTGGCGTGGTATTGAGTAGAGGTGGCCGACTCGCTATTTTGATACAGCAGTTGCTTTTTCAGCATTATTCAACGTATTCATGTTGATATAAGAAAAGCAAAATAATATTTGTTTGTTTTGTTTCAAAAAGCAGTTTTGTTGGCATTTAATGAGAACATATAAATAATATAAATAATTATAATTATTGTTAAAATAATACATCTAAGTACGGATATTTTTTGAACTGACAAAAACAATATAACAAAATACATGGTGGTTGTAACATTTATATGGTCGTACTGTTTATTTAAATTTACTTTTGTTTTCACCCAATTTTGAAAAAATGTAAAAACTTTGAATTACCCACGTCCGTCTGTCTGTCTGTCCGTCTGTAATCACAACTACTCCGTCAATATACCAGCTAGAATGACAAATGAGGTGTCAAATGAAAGCTTATAATCCAAGGATGGTACTAAAGGTGAGATATTTGACGTATCCTGTCTGTCCGTCGGTCCGTCCGACCGCGAATATAACTCCTCCGTCATTATACCAGGTAGAATTACAAATGAGGTGTCAAATGAAAGCTTATAATCCAAGGATGGTACTAAAGGTGAGGTATTTGACGTAGGCTGTCTGTCCGTCGGTCCGTCCGACCGCGAATATAACTCCTCCGTCATTATACCAGGTAGAATTACAAATGAGGTCTCAAATGAAAGCTTATAATCCAAGGATGGTACTAAAGGTGAGATATTTGACCGAGGCGGTCTGTCCGTCGGTCCGTCCGACCGCAAATATAACTCCTCCGCCATTATACCAGGTAGAATGACAAGTGAGATGTCACATGAAAATTTATAATACAAGGATGGTACTAAAGGTGAGAAATTTGACCTAGGCTGTCTATCCGTCTTTTCGTCCGACTGCGAATATATCTCATCCGTCACTATACCAGATAGAATAACAATTGAGGTGTCGAATGAAAGCTTATAATCCAAGGATGGTAATAAATGTGCGAAATTTTACCTTCCTGTTTTAGAAATGCGACCAGAAGTACTGTTTTAAAGTCACCGGAATAGTACACGTGATATATTATTCGACGTTATTTTGCAAGAAGAGAATAAATATACAGGGTGAGGCAGATAATGGGCCTATTAGAAATATCTCGAGAACTAAAGAAAACAGGATCATGAAAATTGGAATACATGGGTTTTGAAGGATGATCTATTAAATGAAAATATTTTCATCTCTTTGCAACTTCCGGTTATACCGGAAGTTGCTTATAACTTCGGTTTTTTAAATGGGACACCCTGTATATTTTTACATTTTTGGATTCTATTCGATATCTTCTTTCTTAAAATATGAGGATTTGTAATGTTATACAGGGTATTTTAAAAGATAATTACGTTTTTTTATTAATATCGTAGCAATATTCACACCCTGTAGAATTGTAGTAGTTTGACAACTAAAACTCTACTTACGTTCAAATGATTTTTAATATAGTCTGCTATTGTTAAGAATCATTAGTATAGCTAAATCTTTAATTTTAGTATACAGGGTTGGTCAAAACTCGGAATGAGTATTTTCTGAGTTTTCTTAAATGGAACACCCTGTATGTTAGTATTGTAATGAAATGATATTTTATGGTACTTTTTTATTTCTTAAGCATTCCCTATACCTAACTGCTTTAATTTGTGCTTAATTGTTAATCGCACCAACAATCTTAACTACGCAGGTATTTTGATAACTAAACCATTATTGGTAATTTTAAGGATCAGTCTGGATTATTATGTATTTATTTCTGAAAAATTATTTGTGATTGAATATTATCACGGCCAACCTAATAAAATTTTACGTATTTTTTGTTGCAATTAATGTTTAGTTTGAATCACCAATAACTCACAAATTAAAGAAGTTAGGTATAGGGAATACTTATAAAATAAAAAAGTACTATGAAATATCATTTCATTACAATACTAAAATACAGGGTGTTCTATTTAAGAAAACTCAGAAAATATTCATTCCGGGTTTCGACCAACCCTGTATACTAAAATTTCAAAATTAGCCATACGAATTCTTCTTAACAATAATAGATTATATTAAAAATCACTTGAACGTAAGCAGAGTTTTTAATGTCAACCTATTACAATTATACAGGGTGTGAATATTGCTACGAAATTAATAAAAAAACGTAAATATCTTTTAAAACACCCTGTATAATATTACAAAATCTCATATTTTAAGAAAGAAGATATTGAGGAGAATCCAAAAATGTAAAAATATACAGGGTGTCCTATTTAAAAAAACCAAGTTATAAGCAACTTCCGGTATAACCGGAAGTTGCAAAGAAAAGAAAATATTTTCATTTAATAGATCATCCCTCAAAACTTCTTTATTCCAATTTTCATGATTCTGTTGCCTTTAGTTCTCGAGATATTTCTAATAGGCCAGTTATCTGCCTCACCCTATATACTTTCGGTTCCATCACTGTCTGTTCATCTGTCTTTCCGTCCGCGAATACAATTCCTCCATTATTAATACAGATAGAATGACAAATGAAGTGCCGAATGAAGGCTTATAACCCAAGGATGGTATTAAAGATGAGACATTTGACATCGGACTTCCGGTTTTAGAGTTGCAACCGTATGAACTGTTCTAAAGTCACCGAAATAGTATAAGCGATATATCATTCGACGTGCCTTAGCAAAATGAGAAAAAATTTTGGTTTTGGATTTTATATCATTTCCGCTTAAAAAGTTCTAACCAGAATTGCCGCTATAGTCGCAGAAATAGTATATGTAACACAACAATCGAAGCGTATTGAAAAGTTGACTTTTAATCTTTAGTTCCTGTTTTGAAGTCATTTCTGTTTAAACAATAATGACGCAAAGTTTAGTCAAAATGACTCAAAATTAGTAAAATCGTATATCGATCGACGCAAAGTTACACGAAGCGTTCAAATATCGACTTTCAGTTATACCATTGATTATAAATATTCCTTATTGTACTTATTAATCAATGGTTATACTTTCGATTAGTTTGGGTGAAAACCTAGGACTTACGAAGTCCAATTACTTGTTTTAACTGAGAATAAGACACAATATTATTAGAAATTGAATTGGAAAGATTTGAATTTGGAGGTAAAATTAAACTTCCACTTCGGAAATTGCTCCAAATGAAATATATAGCAATGCCCTGCACATTCCTAATTAATAACATCAAGTAAAATAGTATTGAAAAGTACGTCAGTAGTGTAGAACATACAGTTTTCCAAAGTTTGTTTTCTCTTCAGGTGACAGCCACATCTTTGATTTTTTTAAATAGGAAAGTACATAATGTGACACCTCATTTAAAAGCCTCTGAAATACTGATTACAAAAATATATAATACTTTAATCCTTTTTGAGAGCGTAGGCGCAAAATTTCGTTTGAATTATTTTTAAATGCATTCATTTTTTTCGAATCCTGAGAAAAGTAATTAGTGTTTTTGAAAAATTTAAACGCAGAATACAAGACTACAGTATTACCGAGGATCCAAAAGTCTCTGAGGAATTCTATAATGTTTATTTTAATAAAAAGTTACAGGGCCGAAAAAAAAAAGAGAAAATTGAGTGTGATATTTAATTTTAAATATATCACTCACAGAAACTTTTTGTTTATTCTAAGGGACTTTTGTCCCTCGGTAATAATGTAATATTTCATTCTGTGTTTAAAATTTTCAAAAGTACTTGTTAGTTTTCTCAGGATTCGAAAATATGATTGCATTTAAAAAGAATTCAACCGAAATTTTGTGCCTACGCTCTCAAAAAGGATTAAAGTATTATACATTATTGTAATCAGTGTTTTAAATGCTTCTAAATGAGGTGTCATATAATGTACTCTCCCATTTAAAAAAAATCAAAGTTATGGCTGTCACCTGAAGAGGGATCGCGAAATAATTCTTAAAGTCATTTTAAATCAAGTATATCACATAATTTTTGCGGAAGTGGATTATACAACAAAACAAATTCATATTCAATGTAAATAAATAAAAACTTTAGAAATAGAAAACAAGAATTAAGTTATAATCTTAAGTTAAAGTAAATAATATAAACAGTAAATATAATAAAACAAATGTACTTATAATAAAGAATAAAAACAAATATGAAGTATCATCACCGGAACTGTCAAATAAATGTTACCAATTTATGCTAAAATGTCACATTCGTTCGATTACAGTTATAGCGTGTTCCGAACAAATGTGCTTCATAAAAACGCTTTATAGTCCATTTAGGTATACAAATGAAATGAAACATATTATTGTGTATTTCTTTAAGTTAACATTAATAGAATTCTTCAAATATTATTTCTACGCGTATATAATAAAATATATCTAGTGGCTGTAATTCCCGTGTACTCGGAAAAATGATTCTAAAAAAGAACACACTACCGCCAAAATATTTCGTGTTGGTATCATGTGACGTCACGGGCTATGACGCGGTTCACGTGCAACGGTAAGTAGATTAGACGAAGTATAAGTAGGTGGGCACTGTATAGAAATTTGTAGAAAAGTAAAATAATTTTACCACCAGTAAATTTGTCGGCGAGTTTGTACTCATAACAGTTGTTATAAAGTATTTATTACCTGAGAAACCCTAATAATATAAAACAGCTATACAGGCTTTTGAGGCATTTGCAATAAAGCATAATACCCGATATAATTTAAATTTTTAGGATATTGTAGGTAAAAATTTATTCGTTTAGTTAAAAAGTATTATAAACAGCGGTATTATTTTATTAAAAGATATTTCAACAAACGGATAAATTTATTAAGGGGGTAGGCGCAAAATCTTGGTCCAATGCTTTTAAATGCATTTTTTTTCGAATTCTGAGAAAACTAATAAGTATTTTGAAAAATTTAAACTCATAACGAAAGATTACATTATTACCGAGGGCCGAAAGTCCCTGAAAACTTTATAATGTTTATAATTATAATATACAGGCGTGAAAAAAAGAGAAAATTTATTGTGATTTTTAATTTCAAGTATTTAATTCAAACTAAACTTTTTGTATATTCTAAAACACTTTCGGAACTCGGTAATAATGTAGTCTTTCATTCTGCGTTTAAATTTTTCAAAAATATTTATTGGTTTTTTCAGGATTCGAAAAAATGAAAAAAATTAATTTAAATAGCATTGGACCAAGATTTTGCGCCTACCCCCTTAAAAAGTAAATGGAAACGTTTCGGGACCTCTAATTTATATTCCATAAACAGGGATATTCCTATAACTGGTACTTACATTTTTACTTGTTGGATTTTTGAGATGCTAGATTCGATTCTCTGCCATAATGTGTCAATAGTCAAATAACAAAGCTAGCAATATATAATAATTATTAATTAAAGTGCTTATTAAAAATGGTAAATAGCCGAAAAGAGTTTTACCGAAAAATCCAGGAATTAAAAAGTTTCTATATAAATAAATATTTATGTTAAATTGTTGATCGTCTTGTATGATTTTAAAATTTTTAAATACGTCCTCGTATATTGCAACACAAACTCAACGTGGTCACCATTCGAGTACCACTCGAAAATTAAACCTGCTTTCGATTAGAGGCAAGGGGACTGGCGCTACGGCGCGGCACTTCCAAAATACCACCCCTTCAAGTTCAAATCCTTTTTATAAACGTTAAAAATTGCAAATTTTTAATTTTTTTGCCAGATAGGGTGCACCCAATAATGATGTTTTCTCTTCTTTGGATTTTTAGCATTGAGGTTGGCAAACTAAAGAAATAAAAGTTAATCGGTGCTACTATATAGTACTTAGTCTATCGCGCTGTATTATAATATTACAATGCTGACAAAAAAATCTTTACAAAGTGAACATACTTTACATACATACTTTACATACATACATACTTTACATACTTTACAAAGTGAGCATAAATCATAAGAATTATTATTCTAATTTCACAAATTATGTATTAATTAATTACAAATAATTGAACTTTCTAAGTCCTAGGTTTTCACCCATGGGGATCGAAAGTAGAACCGGAAGTCGATATTTGAACTCTTCGTGTAACTTTGCGTTGATGGATAAAATATTTCGCTAATTTTTAGTCATTTTTACTAAACTTTCGGTCATAATTGTTTAAACGGAAATAATTTCAAAACCGGAACCAAAGATTTAAACTCGACTTTTCAATACACTTCAATTAATGTCACATGTACCATTTCTGCGAATCTGATATGGTACTTCGGTTAAGAACTTTTTAACGGGAAATGATATGAACCCAAAAAGCATCCGGTTCTTCTTCTTCTTGGAGTACCGTCTCCTATCGGAGGTTGGCTACCATCACAGCAATATTAACTTTGTAGGCTGCAGCTCTGAACTATTGTATTTGTATAAATCCTCCTACGTCCCACATTTCTCTTTCCCGAGATATTTCCTTGGATTATGAGCCTTAGCAGGGAGTACTTTTCCCGTCTAATTATGTTGCCTAACTTCCGGTTAGAACTTTTTAACCGGAAATGATATAAAAACCAAATTTATACATTTGTTCTCATCTTGCTAAGGCACGTCGAATAATATATCTTATACTATTTCCATTTGCCATCATTTCGGTGACTTTCCAACGGTATTTTCCTATTGCAGCTCTAAAGCCGCAACTCTGAGGTCAAATTTCAAATATATCACATGTACTATTTCTGTGTCTATAATATGGCACTTCCGGTTAGAACTTTTTAACCGGAAATAATTTAAAAACCAAAAGTATACATTTGTTCTCGTCTTGCTAAGGCACGTCGAATAATACATCGCTTATACTACTCCGGCGACTTTAAAACAGTACTTCCGGTTTATTCTAAAACCGGAAATCCTAGGTCAAATTTCTCACCTTTAGTACCCATAGTAACCATATAAATAATAAATATATAAATATTACAACCAAATATTTTTTCTAATCTTACTAACGCACGTCGAATAATATATCTTATACTATTTCAGTGACTTTCCAACGGTACTTCCTATTGTAACTCTACAACCGCAACTCCGAGGTCAAATTTCAAATATATCACATGTACTATTTTTGTGTCCATAATATGGCACTTCCGGTTAGAACTTTTTAACCGGAAATGATATAAAAACCAAAAGTATACATTTGTTCCCATCTTGCTAAAGCACGTCGAATAATATATCGCTTATACTACTCCGGCGACTTTAAAAAAGCCCTTCCGGTTTCATTTCTAAAACCGGAAATTCTAGGTCAGATTTTTCACCTTTAGTACCATCCTTGGATTATAAGCTTTCATTTGACACCTCATTTGTCATTCTACCTGGTATAATGACGGAGGAGTTATATGCTCGGTCGGACGGACCGACGTACAGCAGCCTAGGTCAAATATCTCACCTTTAGTACCATCCTTGGATTATAAGCTTTCATTTGACACCTTATTTGTCATTCTATCTGGTATAATGACGGAGAAGTTATATTCGCGGTCGGACAGACCGACGGACAGACAGCCTAGATCAAATTTATCACCTTAAGTACCATCCTTGGATTATAATCTTTCATTTGACACATTATTTGTCATTCTACCTGGTATAATGACGGTAGAGTTATATTCGCGGTCGGACGGACCGACGTACAGCAGCCTAGGTCAAATATCTCACATTTAGTACCATCCCTGGATTATAAGCTTTCATTTGACACCTCATTTGTCATTCTACTCATTTGTCATTCTACCTGGTATAATGACAGAGAAGTTATATTCGCGGTCGGACAGACCGACGGACAAACAGCCTAGATCAAACTTATCACCTTTAGTACTGTCCTTGGATTATAAGCTTTCATTTGACACCTCATTTGTCATTCTACCTGGTATAATGACGGAGAAGTTATATTCGCGGTCGGACAGACCGACGGACAAACAGCCTAGATCAAATTTATCACCTTTAGTAATATCCTTGGATTAGAAGCTTTCATTTGACAACTCATTTGTCATTCTACCTGGTATAATGACGGAGGAGTTATATTCGCGGTCGGACGGACCGATAACCAGCCAGCCTAGGTCAAATATCCTACTTTTAGTACCATCCTTGGATTATATGCTTTTATTTGACACCTCATTTGTCATTCTATCTGGTATAATGACAGATAAGTTATATTCGCGGTCGGACAGACCGACGGTCAAACAGCCTAGATCAAATTTATCACCTTTAGTACTATCCTTGGATCATAAGCTTTCATTTGACACCTCATTTGTCATTCTACCTGGTATAATGACGGAGAAGTTATATTCGCGGTCGGACAGACCGACGGACAAACAGCCTAGATCAAATTTATCACCTTTAGTACTATCCTTGGATTATAAGCTTTCATTTGACACCACATTTGTCATTCTAGCTGGTATATTGACGGAGGAGTTGTGATTACAGAGAGACAGACAGACAGACAGACAGACAGACGGACGGACAGACGGACGTGGATAATTCAAAGTTTTCACATTTTTTCAAAATTGGGTGAAAACAACAGTAAATTTAAATAAATACTACGACCATATAAATATTACAACCACCATGTAATTTGTTAAATTTTTTTGTCATTTCAAAAAATGTTCGTACTTAGATGTATTATTTTAGTAACAATTATTATTTATATGTTCACATTAAATACCAACAACAATGCTTTTTCAAACAAAACAAACAAATATGATTTTGCTTTTCTCATATCATCTTGAAAATGTCGAATAATGAAAAGGTAACTGCTATATCAAAATAGCTGGTCGGAGCATCTCTAATAGTCAATACCACGCCACGGGCCACGGCCATTCCACCTCAGTGGGCGCTTTGCCTAAGCATTCTCATTTCCGCCACATGCATTCATTGTCCCTCTTTCTTTATCACTGCCCAACATTCAGTTCCGTACATCATAGCTGGTCTTAATGCTGTTTTATACAGGATGTTTCATTAATAATTGTCCATATAGTAACTGCAGAAACCTTAGCACAAAGAAGATTTAACATAAAACACTTAAATAAAATGTGGTTCCTTAGTGAGTTACAGGGTGTTCTACTGTTCGACGTATGCTTTTCATACTTGGCAGAAAGTGCGACTTCTATACACCCTACTAAATTATGATAAACAAACGTTTCTAGCTACTACCAGAGGCGTACGACAGGGGATAGTGAATGGTTGACCCTTCTCAAATTCTACGCCACTGGAGGAATTACTATTTTAGTGCCATTTTTAGATTCTCCAATACTTTCTATGTAAATAATATACTCTTCATTGGTAACGATAAAGTTATTAGTTTTCTAGATATTTGAAGTTAAATATGAAACGGCACAGTTATTTTGATTAATTTATGATATGATTCATAATATGATTAAAATTTAAATTATTTGTACCCAGTACTTTAGAATTATTTGGCGTATCCTTATCATACTTGGCAGAAAGTGTACGCACTTTACACCCTACTAAATTAAGATAAATAAACGTTTCTAGCTACTACCAGGGGCGTACGACAGGGGATAGTGGCTGGTTGAGCCTTCCCAAATTCTACGCAACTGACGAAACTGCTATTTTAGTGTAATTTTTTGATTTTCCAATACTTTTTATGTAAATAATATACTCTTCTAAAGTATAATCTAACGATAAAATTATTAGTTTTCGAGATATTTGAAATTAAAAATAAAGCGACACAATACATTAATCAAAATAACCGCGTCGTTTCATTTTTAACTTCAAAGATCTCGGAAACTAATGACTTTAT
The DNA here is from genome assembly GCF_917563875.1 of Diabrotica virgifera virgifera. Lineage (NCBI taxonomy): Eukaryota > Metazoa > Arthropoda > Insecta > Coleoptera > Chrysomelidae > Diabrotica > Diabrotica virgifera. The sequence continues at coordinate 5,098,505 of NC_065443.1, forward strand.
CGTTACGGATGAAGAGTATATTATTTTCATAGAAAGTATTGGAGACTGAAAAAATTGAACTAAAATAGCAATTCCGTCAGTGGCGTAAAATTTGGAAAGGGTCAACCATTCACTTTCCCCCGTCGTACGCCTCTGGTAATAGTCAGAAACGTTTGTTTAACGTAATTTAGTAGTTTGTACAGTACCTATACTTCCTGCCAAGTATGAAAAGGATACGTCGAATAGTTTTAAAATGCAGAGCAAAAATAGTTTTTAAATTTTTAGATAAAACACCCTGTAACTCAGTAAGGAACCACATTTTATTTAAGTGTTTTAGGTTAAATCTTCGTATTTTGTGCTAAGGTTTCTCCATTTACTATATGGACAATTATTAATGAAATACCCTGTATAATTTTCCCTTTAGCTTCACTGGAATTTTTCTGTCACACAACACGCCACTCAGAAGATTGAGAAGCCTTCGAAGTGGTGTTCGCCAACGTCGATTAATTCTGATATGGCACGTGAAGAAGAAGAAAATATCTTAAAAATGCACTTTTTATATAATTTTCTCTTGACTTACTTTTATATAATCCCTTTGTATGTGGTACAGATCATGCGCACATTTTTCTTCCAAAATTTTGAGAAGTTCCTTCTCGCTGATGTTTGGCTTACCGATAAAATTGGCTAGATCAGCAGGATCTAAACAACCTCTCGCCCATGGATTTAAAGTTGATCCACTCTGAATAATCGCCCGATGGAATAAGCCCTTGGTAGTAGGAGACAGAAGCTGATACTCCACGGAAGCTCCACCTGCGCTTTCTCCAAACAGCGTGACATTATTAGGATCTCCGTTGAAATATTTGATATTCCTCTGGACCCATCTGAGAGCTAGTGCTTGGTCTTTTAATCCAGCGTTTCCTGGTACATCGAGGGAAGGGTCACTTAAAGATAGAAAGCCTAAGATTCCTACTCTATAGGTGACACTGACGAGTACGATGTCCTCCATCATAAGATGTTCTGGACCATATACGGATGTACTATGATTGCCCATCATGAAACCTCCCCCATGGATGTATACCATTACTGGTTTAAGTTTATTTTCTTCACTAGGTATCTGAAAGTATAAGAAATTATTATGTATTATTTTTCATAAAAACATAGATGTTAAGATGTACAAAAAAGTGGATAAACAAATATAAAATATAAAATTAAGAAAGCGGAAGAAGACTGGTTAAAAGAGCAATGCGCAGAAAGAGAAGACTACCGGAAAAGACATGATAGTGTTAACACATAAAAAATTATAGAATTAACTCACAACGATAAAAAAGGAGACCGGGAATATTGAAAGATAGAAGTGTTAAATACTAACGAAAAATTAAAGGGATAGCAGAATACATCAATGAGTTGTTCAAAGTCAATAGAACAGAACAGATGGAAGAAGAAATAGAAGGTGCTATTGTTTTGAAGATATTGAAAGAGGACATTAAAATGGCGTTAAAAAACAGCAAAAATGCGCGGCTGTAGGTCTAGACCAAACCCTAGTAGAAAGCTTAAAATGCATAAATAAAGAAACCTTAGACATTATAGTAGACTTGTTTAACAAAATAATACAAAACAGGACATACACCGAAACAATGGTTACTCACCACATTTTGCGCTATCCCTAAAAATACAAACGCTAAAGACTGCAGTGAATACAGAACAATGTCATTAATCAGTTATATTTTCAAATTACTCTTGAAAATTATAATTCATGGTCGTATAAATAGAAGACTGGAAGAAGGAATCTTCTTCATCAACCTCAAAAGTCCACTGCTGAACATAGGCCTCCTCCCCTAGTTTCCAACCCCATCTATCCTGCGCCGCTCTCATCCAGTTTTTATTTAGCTTTCTTAAGTCGTCAGTCCATCTTGTAGGCGGTCGACCGACGCTTCTCTTGTCTTCTCTGGGCCTCCATTCTAATAACCTCTTTGTCCATCGCCCATCTGTCATTCTGGCTATGTGCCCTGCCCATCTCCACTTCAACCTGACTATCCTTTCGATGACGTCAGTCACCTTTGTTGTTCTCCTGATTTCTTCTTTTCTGATTTTGTCTCGCAGAGTTATTCAAGACTGGGAGGACGCACTGATCAAATACCTTTCTCTTTAGGCATGTGGGCAACTCACTTTTAAAAGTTTCTCTCAGTTTTCCAAATCCTGCCCACCCAAGGCCGATTCTTCTCTTCAGTTCATGAGTCTGGTTATCCCTTCCAATCGTAATTTCATGTCCCAGGTATTTATATCTATCTATGAGTTCTATTTCTTTCCCACCAATACTGATGTTCTGGTTGGTTACCTTTGTCATTATTTTTGTTTTCGAGATGTCTATATTTAAACCTACATTTTCTGTAGCCACAACAAGTTCCTGTACCATCTCTCTTGCCATACCTAGATCCTCAGCTACTATGACTATATCATCGGCGAAACGTAAGTTGTTTAGGTATTCTCCATCTATTTTTATTCCCTTTGTCTCCCTGACAAAGGGAAGAATGAATATATGATAGAAATAATCAAATTGGGTTCAAAAACCGATTAGGAACCATGGAGGCGTTATTTGCTTTTAATGTGTTAGCTCAAAAATGCATGGATATGAATGTGGATGTGCATGTTTGTTACGTTGATTTTGAAAAACATTTGAAGTAAGACATGAAAAATTAGTCAAAATTCTAAAGACAAAAAACATAGACAAAAGGGACTTAAGAATAATCACAAACAATACTGGAATGAAAGAGTACAAATTGTAATAGATATCGAAACCAGTTCAGAGATTGAAATCAGGAGAGGAGCTAGGCAGGGATGTATTCTTTCTCCACTAATATTCAATATATAATTATAGTGAATCCATTTTTAAAGGAGCATTATCGACCAAAAATATGGAGTAAAATATGTTATATGATGATAATAACAAATAAACCAAAATACAAACATGCATTTAGGAGATGTGGCGAAAGAAAGGGTTGCTAAATATAAGTAGGTACCTGGGAACCTGGATTTCAAATAATAATCATCAAACAATATACATATGGGCCAGGATGGAAATGGCAAGAAATGTGTTTGTAAAAATGGAAACCATTATCTGGAATGAAGACCTTATAAGGGGTTGTAGGGGTAGGTACACGATAAACACTTGGTATTGTAGATTATATTAAGATAAAATAACAATGTGAAATAGATAAAGCATTGAGTTGAAATAAAATAATATAAATAATAAGGGGGGCACGGATATGGGCGCCTATGTACAACATAAATGTTTGTAGACATACGATCAAATACTTTACTTACTTTTCTGGTAAATACATGCAAGCTGAGACAATCTTCAGAACCACACAGTTTATACGTTAACATATCAAGTTGAACACAACAATTTTCTTCATGATTAACGTGAAGAACTCCTTGCCAGGGCTCAACTGGTTGTGGTGCCTAAAAGACAAAATATACACAATTATACGTGTGATACAGACTGTTTAATTTTCAATTAGATATATGCACTATAAATGGCAACACTGCTGCCCACCTAATGCACGTGATTCGCGCCGATTCATTCAGTCATTTGTCATTCTACAGTGGCAATGCAATTAGGTATTTCAATGAACTGTCAGAATGGCCGACAGAGGGCAAATGTCATATCGTATCTAATGTTTACATTGACATTCATTTGTAAAGAATATCCTGTTTTTTGTTTTTTTTTTGTTAATTGTGTAGCGAAATCTGCGAAATTGTGATAGCAAATTAAATATGAAGTGGTTTGTCGCCTACAGAACTGAATTATCCCATAGTAGTTAGTTACCAGTTTTATCACAATTTCGCTGCACAATTAACAATAAAAAACAAAACCAAACAGGATATTCTTTACAAAAACTGATGTAAACATTATATTATGACATTTTTGCCCTCCTTCGGCCATATTATATCACGTGATTTGGAATGCTCTATACATTCTCATAAGCAATGTTGCCGATTTTAGCACTTGCTTCATTGGGGTACATCTAATCAAACACCAAACAGTCTGTATGTATAGTATTACCTAAGTTGGAGAAATATAGCTCTAAGTTTTTTTAATTGGTACAGTAAATTCACAATCTACTCAATACAGTATATGTTTAAAATATTTAAAGTATATTTCACAAATTTCCGATTATATTAGTGAAATATATTGTTATTATAATAGTTATTTATGTACCAAGTCAGTAAAGTGACTCTTTATCGAACAAGTCTGATATTACGAGAAGAGCGAGCGAGGCGAGTAACAGACGAGTTCGATAAAGAGTCTTTACTGACGTGGTGCATACAAAATTTTATCGCCAACATAATTTGATATTGGTTTTAACACTTACTTGCAATTTACAATTGAAGAACTTTTTAAATTTTAGACGTAATAATAATTTCATGACAGTGACGACAGATAACTTTTTGAAGATGGCCGATTTCGATTTTTAATCGATAGTTAGTAATATTGAATAAATACTAAATCGATAAAGTAAAATATCAGCTTTTCAAATAGGTAAAAATATTTTTTCTACGGATAATATTTTTTATATCAATATAATTACAAAATACTACAGAATTTCACATTTTGACATAAATTTTATTGATAATATCGCAAATTTTGTACAATATTTTTAATAAATAAAGTAAATAAATGTTAAGTTCATTCAAATAAATAATCGATTACTGCCATCGACCACTTTACATTCAATCTCGGTTAATTTGATTAATAATCGCGGCAGGTAAAGTAAAATTCTTCTTTCAGTACAATAAAGTGTTACTTACTGCCGCAAATGAGGGCAAATGAGTACAATAATGAATGACTTTAATGACGGTTGGCAATAAAATATATTTCACCAAATTTTGTTTGGAATTACATATCGTAATTTTTAAATTAAATTAAAAAAATCCTTTTATAATCTTTTTTACAGTATTAATTATTAATATTAAGTTTACAGTTTTACCTTTTTTGCTCAACATGCTCACAATGTGATTCCAATCAGTAAACTCTGAGATATTAGTGAGACAAAACTCAAGTCGGTTTTGAAAATCAGAAAAAATGTAAATAATGGCCGGAGGAGAGGTCGCATAATATAAACCTAGACTACACTCGTAAGACTAAAGATATTCCTGAGTTTGAAATTCGAGACGTTTTATATAAAGTGCGTAAAAAGAAAGAATATTATGTTTCTGTAGAGACGTTGTTAAAAAAAATTAAGAGACAGAAATAAATTCGAAATTTTCAGGGTAAGTCTCTGGAGAGTTTTCAAACAGATTGGGTTTAGGTTCAAAATGAAAGATAATAGACAGGCCTTGTGTGAAAGAGCTATGATTATATTAGGTGTGATTGTATACCAGCAGAGTGGCTCAAATCTGAGTTCGTACCATTGCCCAAACAGTTTGGATTTGTGAAGGCCGTTGGTACAAGAGAGACTTTATTTAGAGTGCAGGTGTGGTTTCAGAAATGTGGAAATGTCAGCTGTGATGTTTTTGCGTGCCTGGCTGACTACAAGAAGGCTTTCGATAGAGTCAGTCATGAACACATGATGGAAGTGCTGAAGAGGGCAGGGATTGACATAGCTAAGCTGTATTGGAATCAATCAGCAGTACTCTGAATAGATGGAGAATATACAAATCAGGTCAAAATCTTAAAGGAGTGAGACAGGGGTGCATAATTTCACCGCTGATATTTAATCTGTACTCAGAGCACAGTTTTGAAGAGGCTCTAAAAGATATTGATGAAGGCATCTCAATAAATGGAGTGAAGTTCACTAATCTGCGGTATGCAGATGATACAATAGTATTTTGCAATACCATAGAAGGACTGCAAAACTTAATGAACAAAATAACGGAAACCAGTAGAACATATGGACTGGATATAAACACCAGCAAAACCAAGCTAATGATCATCAACAAGAAAAACATAAATGGAGCAAATCTGTATGTGAACCAAATGAGAATTGAACGTGTCTCACAATACAACTACTTGGGAACTATAATCAATGAGTCGTGGGACAATACTCAAGAGATGTCGCATCGGAAAGGCAAAAAGTTCATTCTTGACTATGAGCTCTGTGTTCAAGAGCCATGACATCACCCTAGAAACAAAAATAAGGTTCCTTAAATGTTACGTGTACTCAGTGCTCCTATACGGAGTAGAAACGTAGACATTGAAGGCGGAAACTCTATCGAAACTTCAGGCTTTTGAGATATGGTTGTGCAGACGATACAGCCATTCTCAGGGCCGGCGATAACGGGCCTGCAAGGGAGGCATTGCGAAGGCTCCCCTGTTTTGGGGGGCGCCAAAATGAGCTTTTTCTGTCCATTTCGGCGCTTTTTTTAATATAGAACTAGATTTTAAAAAAACTGAAGGGCGCCTATGCTAGTTTTACAGGTGGGCACCGTATACCCTAGCACCGGTACTGCCAAGTACCTTGGCAGCTGGTTAAATGTAAATTATGACTCTGATGAAGAGATAATAACTAGGACCGAAATATTACGGAAGGCTTTTATGACCTGGAAACCAGTTTTATGTAACAGAAACCTGTCGATGAATATTCGGAAGAAGGTCCTGAAATGTTATGTGTGGTCTATCCTATTGTATGGTTGTGAGAATTGGACGTTAAAACCATAATGCTAAACAAATTAGAAGCATTCGAATTGTGGTGCTATCGACGAATCCTAAAGATATCGTGGATTTCGCACACTTTCAATGAAGATGTTCTTCAAATGATGAATTCAGAACGTCTGCTCATAAGCATCATAAAGAAGAGAAAAACAGAATACTTCGGCCATATAATTCGAGGACCTAAATACCATCTGCATCGCCTTATAATACAAGGAAAATTGGAGGGAAAGAGATGGATTGGTCGAAAGAAACTTTCATGGCTGCGTAATATTAGACATATTATGGTGTGGCTGCACAGTAGAAGAATTATTTCGCGCAGCAGCCTATAGATAGAGGTTTCAGGAAATTGTAAACATGATGACAACCAACGTCTGAAGAAGATGTGCAGAAGGATCCTGAAAATACCATGGACAGACAAAGTCGCCAATGAAGAAGTACTACGGAGGATGAACACTACCGCAGATTTGGTCAACATCGTGAAGGGCCGTAAGCTGCAGCACTTATGACATACAATGAGAAATCAAGGCAGATACGAGCTACTTCAATGCATTTTGCAAAGTAAAATTTAAGGAAAAAGGGACGAAGAATATCCTGGCTTGCTAACCTGAGATCATGGTATAGAATGACCTCAACATAATTATTCCGTATAACAACCAATAAAATCATTGCCAACGTTCGGAACGGACAGGCACTCTAAGAAGAAGAAGTGATTGTAGCAGCTAACTACAATCACAAGGGATCATAATAATATTACTGCCTGTATATAAGTAATTTATAGGAAGAGGTGATATTATTATTATGGTCATAGCAATCAATAAGAATGGTAATGAGAGGGACAGAGAGTAATGGTATCATTCCATTCGTCTAATAAAAAAAATGGCATATTTATAAAAACATGAAAGAAATGTGTATTACTAAGTTAAGAAATCTAAGAGAATATTATACCTAATACTTAATCAAATTCCAAAAGTATTTTCTATAACTAAAAAACTAACACTAAACGACCTAAAGTGCCATGGTGTACAAATGTTAAAAAATGTAAAAGATGAATCATAAAATAAAAGAAAAATTTGTTTTTTAAAACTATTTAAGATTTTAAGACTATTTTGTATCGTTTGATTATTTCTGCATTTTCACAAGTCATGAGTGAATCATCGATGTAGAAACATCTGGTAAACAAATAGTTGATTGTTTTTTGTCACGTGGGTTTAATTGTTTCTAATTTAAAATCTAGCTAATAGATAGTAAAATAATTGTGCGTGTTATTTGAGAGTCATTTTAAGTAAACAAATTATATATGTTTATAAATACGACGTTTTGCGCTTTATCTTTAAAAATATATCATAATAATCGTAGGGGAGCCCAAGCGGGGATTTTTGCAGTTACTCGAGCGCGTCAGGCTCTTAACATAGGGGAGTTCGTTAAGGGGATCCGAAAAAAAATCTATCCTTAAAAATACTCGAAATTGTCAGATTAAGATAAGGTAAGTTAAGGACATGCAAAAGAGTGTATAGGTATTTAAAAAATCTGACGATTTGAGCGGGGCGTAAGGAAATGGGTCAGTTAAAAAGTTTCACAAAAAAAGCAGCGAATAATTCGCGAAATGAACGTTAGGTCGAAAAACTAAAAAATACGTGTTCAATATTTTTCAAAAATCTATCGAATGATACCAAACATGACCCCCCAGAGTGGGGTGGGGGGTAAATTTAAAATTTGAAATCCAAATCCCGCGATATTTCGGAAAATAAACATTAGATCGAAAAACTGCAAAATACACTTAATCAATATTTTTGAAAAATCTATCGAATGGTACCAAACACGACCCCCCACGGAGGTGGGGTGGGAGGTTACTTTAAAATCTTAAATAGGAGCCCCAAATTTTTATTCCAGATTTGGATTCTTTACGTAAAAATAAGCAACTTTTATTCGAAACATTTTTTCAAATTATGGATAGATGGCGCTGTAATCGGAAAATACGATTGTTGGAAATGAAAAATTAAATATAAAAATGGAAAGTCCCCACTAAAATGGAAAACTTGACGTAACTGTTTTTTGATTTAGGACCTACTCTTCACAACCCAATAGGTCCCCAAAGCGCTCGAGTGACTGCACATTTAGCATACTTCGCTCCCCTACTATAAGTTAATAAGGCAATATTTCAAATGGGAGCAATAATTTATTTTTAATGAAATGAAATATTACATATTAACAATGTATTAGGCTTTCTCTGCTGATTAATTTATTTTGGACTTTTACAAATATGGTTTAGACTCCTTTACAAGATAAATATTTTGCATATTGCTTATCAAAATTAAAACATTAATTTGTCTTTAATTAGTCCATTGATAAGTTACATTTTTTAGGCCTTATACTTAATGTATAAACCACTTGAAAGACTAATTTTTAACAGAATAAGCCCAACAATCCTCAACTATATCCCAATTGAACAAGCAGGTTTTAGACCAAATTGAGGTTGCACAGATCAGGTGTTATCTCTCTGTACTTCCTACATAGAAGGCGGCTTTCAAAGAAAACTGAAGTGTTCTGCTGCGTTCATCGATCTCTCAGCAGCTTTTGACACATAAAAAATGAAGTACCTATTTTTAGCGTAGAATTTTTTGATATGTTGTTTATCAAACATTTCTTAATGAAATTATAAAAAGTTCTATCTTGTTTCATTTTTTTCGTAAGCAAAAACTCCATTGACTCCCCTTTTAATAAATAAACAAATGCAGTCATCAGTTCTCTTGGATTGACACGTTTTATAGACTGTCCTTATGGTACTAGTACACTTTAGAACACCAAAAATAAGCATTTTTCAAGATTTTTTTCTCAGAATCTTTATTAAAAATGAACATAAAACGTTTTACATATTAATATCTAACTGTTAGATCATACAAAAAATATATCTTTTTTCATTTATACACGTACAGTAATATTGTAGAGGGCGCCAAACGAGGCCTCGAAAAAAAGTAGTTCCTATGGCGGACAGTTAATCTCAGGATTGGGAACGCTGATGCAAAAAAATCGTACGGTATTTGAAAAAGGAAGGTTTCTTACGTGACGTAATTTTACGGAAATTTAAAAAAAAATTGTAAAAAATTGCCCGTTTTTCTTCAGTTTTTCATAGTTAAACAATATTTATTTTTTATTTTTTGGTCAAATTGTGGTAAATTGTCACATAAGAAACCTTCCTTTTTCAAATACAGTACGATTTTTTTGTTTCAGATATCCCAATCCTGAGATTAACTGTCCGCCATCATTTTGCGAGGCCTCGACTTTTGCGCCCTCTACAATATCAATACGTGCTACCGGTGATGACCTATGGTGCAGAAACATTATCGCTCACAAAGAAAAACGCACAAAAACTAAGAGTAGCGCAGAGAAGAATGGAGCGATCAATGATAGGGGTCACTCTGCGAGACAGGATTAGAAACGAAGATCTACGAGCTAAGACCAAAGTCATAGACGTCATTGAAAGAAGCTATAACTTAAAGTGGAAATGGGCTGGACACGTTGCCAGAATGAAGGACGGAAGATGGACTCGCCAACTAGTTGAATGGAGACCAAGAGCCGATAAACGTAGCAGAGGAAGACCACTAATACGATGGCAAGACGACTTACGAAAGACAACAAAAAACTGGATGCAGAAAGCACAATATAGAAAACTTTGGAGACAAACAGGGGCGGCCTTTGTCCAGCAGTGGATTCAGAGAGACTGATGATGACAATATTAGTGTACGTGCATAAATGAAAAAAGATATATTTATTTTGTACTCTTTATGAGTTAGCTATTAATATGTAAAAAGTTATATGTTCATTTTTAATAAAAGTTCTGAGAAAAAAATTCTTGAAAAAAATGATTATTTTTAGTCTTTTAAAGTGTACTAATATCTTTTAATGCAAGTATCATTGTTTAATATAATCACATTCTTATTATAGTTTCGTCAATATTTGACTAAAAAGATAATTACAATCATTAATATAATTGCATTGGCGCAATATACAAATATCAACATTAAAATGAAATAAAATAAAAGAATTTCGAAACTATTTGTCGCTACTATCAACATTAAAATTAAATAAAAGCAAACTAATTTAAACTATTTCTTTGTCGACTGGATATATATACAGTATTACACAGAGTAGTTCAAAAGTCTCGAAACGCCTATAATGATCTCTTAAACGAATGATCCAAATTGTACAAAAAAGCACACTCAATACGCGCACAAACCATACTCAAATTTTAATGTGATATGGTTACAGCAAGACGGAGCTCCAGAGATCGCTCTGGTGTAATATTCGGCGTTATTGGTAGATCAGAGATAGTAGTGAGTGGCCTCCTCGTTCACCCGATTCGAATCCTAAAGAGTATTTCCATTGGGGATACTTGGAAAGTAGAATTTATAAAACTAAACCAACAAAGTGCTGCAGAGCTAACGCAAAAAATTATCGATGAATTCATATTAATTTCTAGGGAAATATGGAGAAATGTAACAGGTAGTCCATTTATCAGTTTTTTTATTTTTAACTCGAATTCTACGCACTTTTCATACACATTATAAATCTAAATCTACATAAAAGTTATTCAATATAAATTTTCTTATTGAAATATCACCTTATAAAGTCAAAAATAATGTTTATCGCCAAACGTCACTAAAGTCATTCATTATTGTACTCATTTGCGGCAGTAAAGTACAACTTTATTGAACTGAAAGACGAATTTTACTTTACTTGCCGCGATTAATCACAGTAACCCGAGATTGAATGTAAGTGGTCGATGGCAGTAATCGAATGACCAGTATTTGAGTCAACTTAAAATTTATTTACTTTAATTATTAAAAATATTGTACACAATTGATGATATTATCAATTAAATTTATGTCAAAAAGGCAAATTCTGTAGTATTTTGTAATTATATTCATACAAAATAAATTAAAACTCTACCGATTTAGTAATTATTCAATAATGACAACTATCGATTAAAAATCGAAAGCGGCCATCTTGCAAAAGTTATCTGTTGTCACTGTCATGAAATTATTATGACGTCCAAAATTTAAAAAGTTTTTAAATTGTAAATTGTAAGTAAGTGTTAAAACCAATATCAAATAGGGCTTTTCATCGACTGTCATTTGTTTCGAGCTTCTGTCATACGTTGTATAATCTGTGTATAATATTAATATACACGGATTATACGACACATGACAAAATCTTGAAACAAATGACTCGAAATGTGAATGAAAATCCCTATTGTTGGTGATACAATCTTGTATGCACCACGTCAGTAAAGACTCTTTATCGAACTCATCTGTTATTCGCATAGGCGTAACTAGGGGGTGGTTTTGGGGGTCAATGGAGACCAAGAGCCGATAAACGTAGCAGAGGAAAACCACTAATACGATGGCAAGACGACTTACGAAAGACAACAAAAAACTGGATGCAGAAAGCACAATATAGAAAACTTTGGAGACAAACAGGGGCGGCCTTTGTCCAGCAGTGGATTCAGAGAGACTGATGATGACAATATTAATGTACGTGCATAAATGAAAAAAGATATATTTATTTTGTACTCTTTATGAGTTAGCTATTAATATGTAAAAAGTTATATGTTCATTTTTAATAAAAGTTCTGAGAAAAAAATGATTATTTTTAGTCTTTTAAAGTGTACTAATACCTTTTAATGCAAGTATCATTGTTTAATATAATCACATTCTTATTATAGTTTCGTCAATATTTGACTAAAAAGATAATTACAATCATTAATATAATTGCATTGGCGCAATATACAAATATGAACATTAAAATGAAATAAAACAAAAGAATTTCGAAACTATTTGTCGCTACTATCAACATTAAAATTAAATAAAAGCAAACTAATTTAAACTATTTCTTTGTCGACTGGATATATATACAGTATTACACAGAGTAGTTCAAAAGTCTCGAAACGCCTATAATGATCTCTTAAATGAATGATCCAAATTGTACAAAAAAGCACACTCAATACGCGCACAAACCATACTCAAATTTTAATGTGAAATGGTTACAGCAAGACGGATCACTCTGGTGTAATATTCGGCGTTATTGGTAGATCAGAGATAGTAGTGAGTGGCCTCCTCGTTCACCTGATTCGAATCCTAAAGAGTATTTCCATTGGGGATACTTGGAAAGTAGAATTTATAAAACTAAACCAGCAAGTGCTGCAGAGCTAAGGCAAAGAATTAAACATGAATTCATATTAATTTCTAGAGAAACATGGAGAAATGTAATAGGTAGTCCATTTGTCAGTTTTTTTTTTATTTTTAACTCGAATTCTACGCACTTTTCGTACATATAAATCTAAATCTACATAAAAGTTATTCAATATCAAATTTCTTATTGAAATATCACCTTATAAAGTCAAAAATAATGTTTTTCACAAAAATAATATTAAAAAAGAAGCAAAAAAAACACAAATAAACGATGTTTTTTTGCCCCATAACTTTTTCCCACAGAGTATAGCTATAATCATTGCAGAAAAAACTCATATTGTTTGTTTTCAAAAGGATTTTTCGTAGAAGTCTTTAAGATTTCTAGTATCCGAGATACGATCTTTCAAAGTTCGCCATATTTTCACCATTTTTTGACCATTTTCCCTATTTTTTCTCGCAAACATTGTTCTATAACTTTTTTTCTATGCAGCTAAATATATGAAATAGTACGTTAGTAGAAAGAAGAATCAATTACCTTTAAAATGGTCTATTGTAGAAGTTTTTAAGACTAATTTTAAGCAAGATATGATTCTTCAAACTTTTCTACTCTTAACGATTTTTCTAACTTTTACGACTATTTTTTAAATTTCTCATTATAACTTATTTTCTTGTACAATTCGGTATATGTGTTACCGACCAAACCCGATTTCTGGATAAACTAGTTTGTCCTGAACGCGTTAGGATAAACTAGTTTGGCCTAGGCCAAACTAGTTTGTCCTGAACGCGATAGGATAAACTAGTTTGGCCTAGGCCAAACGCGATAGGATAAACTAGTTAATCCTGATATTAATACAGGATAAACCGGTACGGCCTAGTATAAACGTTATAATATGCCTACAAATCCAAATCCAAAATAAATAGATAAACTGAATCAAAAACTCTGTAATTGGAAAATAATCATTTTTATTAAAACAATAATTATTCGTCGTTAAAACTAATAGACAATTGGTAATACAAACAATCATATTATAAAAAATATTCAATGGTTTTTTTATAAAAGCAACACTTATTATATCTCAATTATAAAAATTATGATTTATTTTCCCATGGAGTAGTTTGGTGACACTTAGAATTGCGGAGTATCATTGCCTTCTTGCACTTGCATCTGTTTGTCGAACAGTTTTTGTTACAGCTGTATTTGACAAAATCTTGTCCTGATCCAACTGAATCTCTCGTACCTGCAACCTTTAACGATATTTTAGAGCCTTAATTTATATCTGCTTCCTCTCAAAAAGTTTGGTGGCAAATGTCGAATTCTGATCTGAAAAAAAACCAAATGCAGCTGCAACAAAAAGTGTTCCACAAACAGATTATGAAAGTGCAATAAGGCAATGATACTTCGCAATTCTAAGTGACAGCAAAGCACTCGATGGAAAAATAAAAAATAAATAATAATTTTTATAATTAACTATTGCTTTTATAAAAAAAATACTGATTATATTTTATAGTATGGTTGTTTGTATTACAGATTATTTTATTCAGTTTAAATATCTATTTATTTATGCTTTGTAGGTATACTATAATGTTTAGACTATGCCGTACTCGTTTATTCTGAAATCGGGTTTGGCCGGTAACATGCATTAATAAAAAATAAAAAAGAAAGCTTATTTTCTGTAGTTTAAAATGGTAAATCATATATAGTGAGGGGTAAAATAAATATATTCGTTTAAAAGAAACAAATCCGTTTTTTCGAGAATTGGCTATTTTGGAAATAAATTCCGAAATGGCTCAATTAGCGGAGTAATTCGCAATGTGATAGTGATTTTTGGATTTTTTTTCCAAAAAACTATCAAATGAATTGCAATTCCACAAAAAGCTTTATACTTAATCTTTAAACCTTAAAGTAGATACACATGAGAATATTTTGAAAATGATAAGTGGTTGTAATTTGCTAAAAACACAGTTTTAAATTTAAACCAAGATTTACGCACCGCGCGACTGTATCGTCGCAATCGCTGTACACAACCGCGGTAAACTGCCCGAAGAAATATTCGAATTCTTCATGTCCATGTTTTGAGCGAATTAAAAACCATTTGTCCCTGTCAAAATTTTTCTACTTGTACTAGAAGGTTTAGAGATTATAAAGGTTTTTGTAGTATTGAAATTCACTTAGCAATTATTTAGAAAAAAAAAATTCAAAAATCACTAATTAATGCATTTTTCAACAAAAAATTGCAAATACTTCGAAAAGGAAGCATTTTTCGAAAATTCACCACAAAGAAAAATGTTTATTTTTAAGAGATACGCCTAAAAACATTTTATTCAAAGTTATTCGGAAAATTGTTTTTTTTTATTTACCTGAGCTCTTTGTTAATAAAAATTTCCGGCCCACTTGGAAACATTTTTAAGTAGATGGGGCTATACTGTTGCCCACGTTAGCGAAATTATTCCGATTTGATTTTTTTGCACAAACTTACTCAAAAAGAGGTCCTTATAACAAATCTACAGGGTGCCAGGATGTGCCGTGGTCGAAAAATTGTTTAAACAATTTTTTTAAACAAATTCACAAAAATAATTTTTTCATTTCGATCAATTTTTTTTAGATAATTTGGGTCATTCTGAGCAAAAAAGTCTGTGCCATTTTTCTCTAAAATTGATTGTTGTCGAGTTATACGCGGTTTAAAATTAAAAAAAAATGCGAAAATGGCCATTTTTACGGGTTAATATCTCGATTAAGAATTATTACAATGAAAGTCAAAAGGTGACAATATTAAAGATTAAAACTCTTCCTTCAAGATTCTGAAGAAATTTTTGTCATTGTTTTATTACAAAGCTGTTATTTTTAATTATTAACAATTATCGCTATAGTCCAAGCTGTATCGTCGTCCCCGTTTGGTAAATTATTCCGATTCGTTTTTTTGCACAAACTTACTCAAAAGGAGGTCCTTATAACAAATCCACAGGGTGCCGGGAGGTGCCGCAGTCGGAAAATTGTTTAAACAATTTTTTTAAACAAATTCAAAAAATCAATTTTTTCACTTCGTACAATTTTTTTTTACATTATATGGGTCATTCTGAGTAAAAAAGGTCTCGTGTGATTTATCCCTAAAATTGATTGTTGTCGAATTATACGCGATTTAAAATTTGAAAAATGTGAAAATAGCCATTTTTAATGACCAAATCAAAGTTTAAAACTCCTCCTTCAAAATGCTGAAGAAATTTTTGTCATTATTGAAGTTATACTTCTTTACGGGCGTAATGACGGTGAAATTTTATATGGGAAAACCTAGCGACCGGGCGCATGCGCATTATAACTTTGTTCTGATTGGATGTTCAAATGACATGACAAAAATTATCCAATATGGCAGCTGTGGCACAGCTGTGGGACTGTGTTTGGTTATAATGTATGCTTGTTGCGTTTTAAAATTTGTAGGAAGAGAAACAACAAACAAAAAGTTAGTTAATGGTTATACTGCCTTTTTAAATAGTTTTCATATTATATTTTTTGAACTTATTTACATAGAAGAGATGATTGTTGCATGCCAATGTGAAAGCTCATCAAACTGTGCCTAGTATGAGTGCCGCAGATCTCGCTTATTCAAAGCTAAAGAATCTTTCACTGGTAAGTGTTTTATAAATAGTTGATCAAATTTTGTTATGATATTTGAACATAGCCGCTTTGCACGAGTAGTAGATGATCTAAACGGGTGTCACTACAGATATAGGGAATTCTGTGTGTTAGAGAGAGAGGTATGTGATGTCACAGCTGATATAGGAAAGTATGTGTGTTAGAGAGAGAAACATGGTATCTCTGCTGCTATTGGTCCGATTTAAACGTACGACGGCTCGTTGGAATGGGCGGGAGATAACGAATACAAAAAAACATGGCGGCATAGTGTCAAAAGGGCGCTTTCCGATGTGACGACGTCCGATGGGGCGCGTTCCGATGTGACGGCGTTCTAGCGCTGATCGATCGGTGCGCGATACCAGATGTGCGATCGGTACCTTAATTTTTCGCGGAACGCGAAGCAGATGCGCGGTCGGTACCTTTGTCGCGGATCTCGTAGATACGAAGCGCGCGGTAATTTTGGAATTTAAATAAAACAACAACATAATGCAATTTTTTAAAAGAACTTAAAAGGAACACAGCGGCGCAGCGGTGCGCGATACCAGATGTGCGATCGGTACCTTAATTTTTCGCGGAACGCGAAGCAGATGCGCGGTCGGTACCTTAAGTTTTTCGCGGATCTCGTAGATACGAAGCGCGCGGCTGGTAATTTTGGAATTTAAATAAAATAAAAAAACATAATGCAATTTTTTATTAAAAGAACTAAAAAGGAACACAGCACGTCAACGCGTCACGTAAAAACGTCACATCAAAACGTCACGTAGGCTTGTGAAATGTCACGTGAAAACGTCACGTCAAAGCACGTCACGTAAAACGTCACATCAAAGCACGTGAAAACGTCACGTCAAAGCACGTCACGTAAAACGTCACGTCAAAGCACGTCACGTAAAACGTCACGTCAAAGCACGTAAAAACGTCACGTCAAAACGTCACGTGGGCTCGTGAAATGTCGCGTAGGCCTTATTGTCATGGTTGAATCATCATGTAATATAAGACTTGATTAATAAATAAGGCGTTTAAATAAAAAACCCATAACTTTAAAAAATATTTATTTTGTACACAGAAAAATTACATTGGCATTATTTTATTGACAAACCAGTCACGCAGGCGATTCACATTTGTTTCTGCACATGAAAATAATCCAGCGGCATGACATGGGGGGTTTGCAGTAAAACCAAGATTTCCAGCAGCACGAGGCGTACCATCGAACTTGCAAACATCAATAATATGAGGAAAAATTCCAAAAACGTGGCGTTTCTTATCCAAATATTCTGCTTTTTGTTTCCCTCGAACGTAGATACAGTCAGCTGTATATAACAACTCGGTTTGCAGTATCTTATTTATTTCAGATAGTTCAACTTCTCCATCAGAGTACCGGATGCCTAGCAGATTCTTCTCCACGTATGATGCGGTCTTCTTATCCACATTACTTAGCGCATTGAATGGTTTCGGAGGCAAAAAGATGTAATGACTTCGTTTATAACCTATTTCAATGGAAAGTTCTTTAGGAACAAACCACCCATCCACAACGAATCCCTGAATATCTACGAATGCTATTCTCATGATGATTGCTCGTGTACTACTGACACCTCATGCATCTAATTTAGACTTTTTACAATTTCGGTGAGAGGGAAGTACTCCATTACACAGTCGTGAATAATAATACAATAGGCCTTGGTATTGTCGGGAAAACCGTTATTCGCTTCAATATCGAGTTTTACGTCAACGGTGGATGCTTTCATGCTTTCTTCTTGTTTCGAACAATCGATAACGAACAATGCACGATTCTTAAAAGCTGAGAAATCGAGTAGAGGTCGTTTTTGTTGGGAATGTATGTAGCTAGGATAAAATTCGGTATAGTTAAAATAGGCTTCATTGTAATCGGTTTTGCTAAAATCCAATTGCATTCTCTCGTTTGGCCAGTATTCTCCATTTAACGATAATCTAATACTTTGGATGTTGACATTGTCAAATAAAGTAGGATCAGCTGTAATCTTGTCGCGTTTGTTGGTTTGAAAGAAAACAATAACATAACGAGGTCTTTCAACTGATGTGCTAGTTTTAACAGCCCAAACTTCACGCCTGGCACCTCTCGTAATAGCAGGTAATTCATGTAATTCCCACTTTCTAAACGGAATAACTATAGGTTGATCTTGTTGAATAGATTTCATGAGTTCCAATTTAATATCATCATTGGGGAATATGTGCTTCACTCTAAGCTCAATATTGGTAATGTTAATCTTAGCGGTTGTAACAGTTGTAGTTTTGTCAGCGTTTTGTTTTTCTGTAATAACTATGCAATCGTTATCATTTCGAGCTCGAACTAGTCTTATTGTTTGACGACCACACGTAATCAATGGATAATCATTAAAAATGTTGAAAACATGCTTAAGAGGCATCTGTATGCTGAATGAATGATCTGCAGCGTTTAGAATTGGATCCTTAGGGTAATTCCATCCAGCCATAACCATATAATTAGAATCTTCTTGCGTATAACATGTCATGGCACGTACAGCACTTACGATGCCAGGATCCCGCACTGTTTCCATCTCCCTTGCGCTTTCGCTGTACGTACACGAATCGAAAAGGAAGGCACCCACATTATTTGCTAGTTTGACGCCACCATTTCCAGTTATTTCGAGTGATCCTTTAATGCATAACAAGGTTTCGCTCATTGCAAAAAACGAGTCAACTTGATTAATGCTAAATTCGACAATATCATTGCAGTTGAATGATTTGATGAATGGTGCATAAGTTCGGTATTCAGCCTTTCGAATCGATTCATCAAATATTGGCTTACGATAAATATCAAATATTGGAGGCATTGTGATGTTGTTTGAACGCGCTCTCTTTCCATACATTGTAGTCATTTTTTCAGTTTAAAACCCAACGTTTGTAAAAACAATTTGTTTGCGGACGTAAGATGTTGCTGCTTAGATGGTTGCACAACTAATGGTGTTCTGTAGGCAGATTGTTTAAGATATTGCTGCTGAGATGGTTGCACAACTAATGGCGTTCTCTGGGTAGATTGTTCTATTACTAATCCCATCTGCTTTTTGATCTAAGTTCCAGCACCAATGTGCTCTCTTCTCCTCTAAAGTTCACAGGTCGTCCTTCTTGATCGACAGCCAACACAGTGATATTGGTAATTTCACGCTGTGGCACAACAGGTAAATACAACAAATTGTGAGGGGTTTCGTCAATTGCGTACCCAGGATTTGATTGTATGACAAATTCGTAGAGCGTGTGAGCAGGTCTGTTACCGTCAAAGGCTCCGGTACTAATGTTGCATTCAAAGCGTATGCTAGATACTTTAATAATCCTAACAGGTAGATCTGAAGAATGTGTCTGTCTAGGATTTAGTATTACGGGAGAAAACCCTAATATTGTACCAAGACTGTCATTTGGTTGAAATGAAATTTTAAATTGACTGAAGATTTCGCACTGCAACGTATTGTGGTTAGGTTTTAGACTAAATATCATGTCAGGTTTAGATGTATTGGCAGCCCCCAATTTCTTTTGTATGTATTCCTCAATATCGATAATTTCATAACATCCATCGGGGAAATCAAAATGTTGCACTCGGTTATTGACATCGTAGTAATAAAACTTGCAATTTTCGATGTTTGGTATACTGTTGTAAGAATGGAAAAATCGAAGAGCTATTTCGTAATCTTTTTTCGGATCTAATACGATCGGTGTGGGAGGTTGAAACGAGAATATGTTATTCGTGCTGTTTACTCTCAACAACTGCGACATGATGACTGATTCAGGTCAAGAGATTAATAGGTTTATATACAGTAAAAAAACAAATTTATTCACATTTTTTTTATTTGTTCTAAAGCAAGTTTACATAAATGACAAGATGCTTGAGAACCGGGTGGGCCATCACAATGAGTCCTCCAATCAGGTCTGTTGTAATGCACGAAGCAGGGAAGTAGTATCTGCAGGTTAAATTCTTGTCGATATTCCCCAGGCAATTTATGCCATATATATAACAATTCTATAGGTTCTACAGTTCGTATAATATAATCTAGCGGTATTAATTTTAGTTCTTCTTCACTGAATCCTTCAAAACGTTTTTTGTGAAACATATGGTCCAGAAGCAGTTCCATGCCTTTAATATGCTCCATTATATAAAAACTTTAGGCATAAATGTCCACAAATGATTTGATTGTAGGTTTGATACTGATGGTTATTATAGAAAATTTTTGTATGTGTACCTAGATATTTAACAAGTTCTTTGGTCGGCTTCAAATTACCAAATGAATCGAAATACTCTACGTCGTTGTTTATCTTTCTATATGCTACCCAATGTGTTCCGCTGTGTGATGATGCATCTAGATTAACTATTGCGCATTCACGTTTTCGAGGACCGTGTCTAGGCAGAGTGTCATTCATGAAAACACCTCGAAAATGTGGGATTTTAAGTGTTTTCGCGTAATGCGCAATCTCTAAGTCGTACAGCGGACGATTGGGTAGCTTTATTGGAAGTTTTTTTTCAGATACAAACCGAATCCGCCTCTTGGTTTCTTACGCAAGTACAGACCTGAGCCGATGTGTTCCATCGCCTTATTATGGCGCATATCCTCTTCCAATTTCTTTTGGGCGTTCTTTGCGTCAACCACAGTCTTCGCCACCCCTGCTGCACCACCGGCTAAAGCCCCCAATGCAGAAAGACCTGCAAATAGGGGTATGAGGGGTAGGAAACCTCCAGATTTTAGTGGCAACACTCGTGGAAGATCAACTGTTTTTCGTCCACCAAGTTTTTTAATTACCGATTTTGCTATTCGTACAGCTGTCAAAGCAGTATCTCTTAACGATGCTCCTCTCTTCATGGACTTTGCAATTTTAGGTACCACATCCCGATTGAAAGAATAACGTCCCTTTCTTCCACGACGACGAGGACATCCCATTCCCAACTTTCTTTTCGTTTTCATTCCACCGGTTACAAGTAAAGCAGCACTTTTTTCGCCAAAGCTAGCGTCCTTAGACTTGAATCGCTCCCAAGCCCTATCTTCCAATTCTTTATCGGCCTTGTGACGTTCTTCGAGAGATGTATGATGCGAATAAGCGATATCGTGTTGTTTACAAGCTGCGTCTAAAGGATTAATTCCCGGATCTCCGCGTGCAAGACGTTTTTTTAGTTTTGTTCCAGGTCCACAATACTGATAACCAGGAATATGAAGCTCAACTGGAAGTTTATTAATTAGAGAGTTCAAAAGACCTTCCCCTTTGAACACCAACATTGGACTGATGGTCATGCATTTGGTGACATTGGTAATATATTGTTCATATTTTTACTATGTTTAACACACGATGAGAGTCATTCAACAAGAGCAGACGTTACCAATTGATAATCTAGATATTGTACAGAAAGCAACCAACAGTAAACATGGAAAATTATTACCAAACTCATTCAGAGCCATTATTTGTGGTCCAAGTGGATGTGGAAAAACTAACGCCATGCTATCACTTTTATTTAGTCCAAATGGCGTCAAGTTTAAAAATGTCTATGTTTATTCAAAATCCCTCTTTCAACCGAAATACCAACTATTGCGAGATGCATTAGCGCAAGTCAAAGGTGTAGGGTATTTTCCATTTAAAGACAATGAAGAAATTATTGATCCCAACAAAGCTCAACCAAACTCTGTGTTTTTATTTGACGATGTCGCATGTGATGGCCAACACAAGATTCGTGAGTATTATTCCATGTGCAGACATAAAGATATCGATGCGGCTTACTTATGCCAAACATATTCAAAAATACCTAAGCAGCTAATAAGAGACAATTGTAACATGATTGTGCTGTTCAAGCAAGACGAGATAAATTTGAAACATATATTTGATGAACACGTATCGCCAGACATGTCATTTGATGAATTTAAAAAAATGTGTTCAGAATGTTGGAGAGATAGGTATGGTACTGTGGTAATTATGAAAGATTTTGCTCTCAACAATGGACGATATCGCAAAGGATTTGATAAATATATAAAATTGTAAGGTGTTTGTTTAGTCGCCAGCAAAATGCCAGATGATACGGTCGCCATTGCCCTTCGCAAGAAGAAAGTTACCGAATTGGCTAGATCAATTCGCAAAAAATATTTGGCATTGAAGTTAGGTAGAACAGATCAAGATGAGTCACTAAATAAACTTTTTAAACCAATCTCGAAGCCTCTCAAGGATATTGCTCAATCATCAAAAACGTTACATCATACTATCACTAACAAGTTTGGACATGTTAAAAAAGAAGAGGTGAAAAAGGAGGAGGATGAGGATGTATTTCTTGATGCACCCGAGGCATCTGATGAAAACATTCAAGAGCCAATCTCCGGTTCTAACGAGATTCCGATGGACGCCACAGACGAATATATCGACCACTATCCTCCAATAAGTCACAAGTACATAAAAGAATATTTGATAAAAGACGATAAAATCGATAAAAACTATGGTCCATTTTACGATAGTATTAGTGGCTGGATATTGGGAAAACGTCGAATAAACTTTGACAAAGACAATGGAGACATAGTAATAATTCGAGAACGGGATTTTGAAGAACGTAGGTTAAGTGGTACGCCAGGCCTATATCACCTTTTATTTTATGCCAACCCAAACCCAGAACAGTATAATGATGAGGATTTACAAAAGTATAAAACACTGCTGATTAACACAGAGATTCATCTGGATACCTTAGGACGCCTTAAAGGTTCCAGCGGAGAAAAATATCATTCTATTATTAAACCTCTATTCAAACCATCTGATGCAACAATGAAAAAGCATGCAACTCGATCACAAAAAGAACTCGACCACAGAACGAAAACAGCTCGGTCAGCATCTTCATCTACGGTCAAAGGAACGGGGTTGGATGACTCTCGTTTAACATACAACGCTGCACCCTTAGAGTATATTTATTGGGATGACGTCAATGAGTTAGTTGATCGTCTTAAACTCTTGGTGGCTTCGAAAGACGCCGGCAACACATCTCACGACAACGAAATCGTGGCTATCATCAATGAACTAAAAGAAGCCAATATAATAGAGTAACTGAGAATGATGGCATCATTTCCATTATGAGTGTCGACAAATTCGGTCATCACTCTCGTAACAGTATCACCCAAAAGGCAGTACGAGTTACATTTCCACATACTCCTGCCGGAAACATTAATGCCGAAAATGTGAAAATTTGTAATGTTAAGGACCCATCAGAATATAGTGATGCTGCAACGAAAAAATACGTTGATAATCTAATAAATGAGATGCGTAGCGTATACTTTCCAATAATTAAAGCCCATGATGCGATATTAGATCAAAAATCCATTAATATAAAAGATTTAACAATCGGACTAAACGAAGTAAGAAAAGAAGTTCCACTGCTCGAGCAAAAGCTACAAAAAATAATCGCAGATGCTATGAATACACTAAAAAAGGATACGGAGAACAATATAAATAAGTTGTTGCAACAAAAAACTAATGATATACAGGATTTAGCCGTCGGACTAAACGAAGTACAAAAAGAAATTCATAAAACCACAGTTCCACATTTAGCGATCGAACTAAATCAAGTAAGAGAAGAGCTTCATAAAACCACAGTTCCACTTCTCGAGCAAAAATTGAAAAAAATAATCAAAGATGATGTGAATACACTAAAAAAGGATGCGGATAAAAGCATAAAAGAAGCTGCAGAAACACTTGCAAACCATACGATGCACGATATGAAGATGGAACAGAGGTTAAAACAAGTGGAGCAAACATTACAGGATATAGTACGTAATATTGATCTATTGCGCACACATGTTGTAGATGTAGATGCTGGTCGTTAATAAGAAAATGTCTACAGAAAAGGAACAGGTGGTGAACGAATTGCATAAACCAGCACGAAAAATCTATCCTCGTCGACGAACAATAATCAAAGGAATCGATGACTTGTGGCAAATGGATTTGGCCGAAATGCGTCCTTACGCACACCAAAATAAAAATTTTAAACTAATACTAGTCGTAATTGATTGTTTTTCAAAATATGTTTGGACACGCCCTCTAAAGACCAAGACTGGCGAGGAAATTACTCAAGCATTTTCGGATATTCTCGCCCATACTCGACGACTTCCGAAGAACCTCCAATCCGATCAGGGAACAGAATTTTATAACAGAAAATTTCAAAATTTAATGAAAAAACACGAAATTAATCATTACAGCACCTACACGATTAAAAAAGCCGCCATTTGTGAAAGAGTCATTAGAACGTTAAAAGCAAAGTTGTACAAGTATTTCAGTTTACATGGATCATACAAATGGTTAGAAGCTCTACCTGTACTTACCGAGGAATACAACAATACAAGGCACAGTAAAACGGGATACACACCATCTCAGGTCAACAAATCCAACGAAAAAGCTATTTTAAACAAGAGTTATAGTCATTTAAAAATTGCTGGTCCAAGAAAATATAAAATTGGTGACATTGTGCGTGTCTCAAAGACAAAACATTTATTTGAAAAGGCCTACACGCCCAATTGGACGACGGAATTATTTAAAATTGTAAAAGTTAAGATAACAAATCCTATAACGTATTTGCTTGAAGACATGCAAGGTATACCGATTAGCGGGGGGTTTTACGAAGAAGAATTACAGAAAACATTAAACCCTGACATTTACTTGGTTGAAAAAGTACTTAGACGAAAAGGCAATAAGATGTATGTGAAATGGCTCGGTATGGACAGCAAACATAACAGCTGGATTAACGTTAATGACGTAGTTTAGGAGGATCTATCTTTTAATCCACCGCGTAGCAATACATTTTTTGCAAAGAGGTTGTTTTTACCACAAGGAGTAGGGGAATATAAAAGAACTCATGCTTCAGTATCAATGTCAGTACAAGTGAACATGAGCTCTCAAGATAGTGGGTATTCTTCAGGTGGCTCTCAAGATAGTGGGTATTCCTCAGGTGGTTGTGAATTTAGCATCGATATGCCTAGCAACGAAGACTATAATCAAGAATTAGATAGAGCTTTGGAAAATTATGAGGCTGCCGCCAAATCAGAAGTTTTCTACCTGCTTGCAACAAAATACACGTTATCGGGCTATGAAGTACAATGTGGTATAAGCCCTGCAAGATCATTTTCGCCTGCAGTGATTTTATCTCAGCAATATAAACCAACCAGAATATCACTCAGCGCATACGAATGGTATTCCTTTATTTCAATCATTACACAACAACTAATTGATTTTTTCCAATCAACTGATGACCTCATGCACCCAACTTTTCCATGCGAAGAATACTGCACTGTTACCCCGATAGTTTACGATGATTGTAAATTCATTATTGTTAAGAAGCATGGTGTGGAGTACTATATGGATGAAGAAGAAGTGAAGCAAATTGTTGAACTTAACACTAGTGTGCTATCGCCTCGTATGCAGTTGTTAGAAAATTTGAACTTTTGTGAATATTATTATAATGTTTTAGATTTTTGTAAAAATGCTGCAGATAGTTTAAACCCCTTGCAAATATTGTATGCTTTTTGTTCTATAATGTCAGATGATATGACAAACAATGCTCTTAGGGAGTTCATTTATTTTTATAAAATTAGGGTAATTAATGATTTGAATAAATAAAAAAAAAATACCAATTTAGAGTTTTTATTTTACCATAATATATATATTACACACTATTTTACAATATATATACAAGAAAGAGAGAGATAGCAAGTGGATATTGTTATGCGTTTAGTACAAAAGAGAGATAGTAGCTTATGAACATAATTCGTCTCAAAAATCAATTTTTAAATATTTGCAATTTGTAGTTTTAATTCTCTTAGACAATTTACTTAGGATTGTATTCGCTATTTTTTGTAAATTGGGGGGAATCCATAGGGAGCCCCGCATCTTCGACACCCGCATGACATCACTTTTTCACAGTTCTTCACAATTTGTAGTTTTAATTCTCTTATACAATTTACGTTTAAACTGAATCGTATTTGCTTGGGAATCTTAAAATTCGCGGTACATCCTTGCTTGCTGTACCATCGTTCAATACCAATCACATCTTGAGGGAGAGGATGTTGCTCTCCACTTGGAAGCGTAAATGTCTTTGTATTAGCATCAACTACATCCCAATAAATTTTATTGGCTGCTATTTGTTGCAGATTAGCGGGAGTCCATAGGTCTGGTGTAACACATCTGTGAGACATTTCAACGTTCTTCTGCAATAAAAATCTATTCTAAAATACTGTAATGTCCCAATGGTAGGGTTCTAAAACTATTTGGAATTAAATATCTTTTATCGTCATAAGGACTTAGCGCAATTTTTGTTTGTTCTATACTATAGACGTTATGGCTATATGACCGAATGGAGTGTTGAGTAGCAGTTTGTTCCTTAAAAAAGAATCAATATTACTGCCTACTTCAGACTTCTGGTTCAGAATCATCAAACCTGTTATTTCTAGGCATTTCATGTAATGCATTAACGCAAGACTCGTAATCTTTTAAATCGAATAAAACTTGAGTAAAGCAACTATTGCACCAATAATATGGTTGCTGATATACGCATTCAACGATATCATCAGCATCATAAACTTCGTGAGTATGGTCGTAACGC
The DNA here is from genome assembly GCF_917563875.1 of Diabrotica virgifera virgifera. Taxonomy (NCBI): domain Eukaryota; kingdom Metazoa; phylum Arthropoda; class Insecta; order Coleoptera; family Chrysomelidae; genus Diabrotica; species Diabrotica virgifera. The sequence continues at coordinate 5,125,540 of NC_065443.1, forward strand.
ACCAGTAAAAATTTATTTAAGGTCTCATGAGCATTTTTGAATGCAAAAAAACATGATTTACATACGTTTAGGCGATGCTGCTTAAGATAATATCCATTAGCCCATACACAATAACTGGAGTGTTCATCTTCAAATATACTCCCCCAATCTGACTTTCCTAATACGACATTTCTTAAATGTGACGGTATGTGTTTAGAGCAAGCAATAAATTCTATTCCTTTATATGAAGGAATAGGATCATTTTTAGCACTGCTTATCATCGTTTCCCATTTATATAAAGGAAATTTTTTTAATATTATTTTTGTTAATGTCCACGGCAAGGGGGACTGCTCGATGAAATATGATGCTGATACTGTTGTTTCACAGATTTTTTTGATAGACAGGTCGGTCAATGATGGAACATTCATCTACAAAAAAAAATCTATTCTAAAATACTGTAATGTCCCAATGGTAGGGTTCTAAAACTATTTGGAATTAAATATCTTTTATCGTCATAAGGACTTAGCGCAATTTTTGTTTGTTCTATACTATAGACGTTATGGCTATATGACCGAATGGAGTGTTGAGTAGCAGTTTGTTCCTTAAAATCATTTAAACAGTTTACATAATCATCGAATTTTATAACATTTTTTACTATATTATATTTAGTCCCTTTTGCTTTTTTAGTGATTCGACCAGATTGAACTTTAAAAGTATACATTTTTGATCGTAATCCCACAAATTTTGTCATAATTTCTCCTTTATTTTCATCTTTCATTACTCCTAAAACTTTTTTATTTACGCGAGGAATATTATAGATATTATCTACAGCGTAATCGGATGTATCAAATTTTGATAGATCTTGTTTTATTACTTCCTCATATGCATCATGACAGTACAGTTCATAAATAAAGCTATCGGTATCCATATACATTAAATTACATTTATCTGCGCCCAATTTTGGAAGCATATAGTCGTAATGAAATTGGTACATACATAATTTTGATATATCTAAAACAGTCATGCCAATGTATAAGGGTTTATTAAAAACTAGATCTGATTTAATCAGTTCTATAGCTACTAAATTTTCATTAAATATCTTTCTGCTATGAAACCTGGCACTAGAAATTAAATTTTTAGCACCATATCGCCCATTCCATGATCTGACTAGTTTTACTATTCTATGTTTCCTTATATTCTCCATAGTCTTTCCAAATACACTATTATTGGCCAATTTGTATAAATTTCTTCCAAAATCGTTCGTAGCTGCAGCTCTAAGTCGAGTATTTAATTCTATGTAGGGTCGCAGCCACGCAGACTGCTTAAATTTCAAAATTTTATGAATCTTTTTTAAAACTAACCCATTAGCCAGCATTTGTTTTAAATTTCTATAATGAACGATATATTCTTTTTTATTATAAAGTGTTGTCATTAGTTTAGTATGATTTGAACCCAAAGCTTTGCGGTGTTCGGCAGCGAATGGAAAATCTGAGTGCAGATCATGTAATTGGCGAGGATAGTCCAAGTCAACTTGTAACATGTACCCTACGGGAGAGTCATCAGGTACAGACATAACATCAATGTCTTTGGCATCCATCCATTCGAACCCTCCGTAGGGTAAGGGTTCTCCCATAGCCCACCCATATAAATTATTGACATCAAAATACATTAAGTATTTTGAGGGCTGTGCGGGGTCATAATTAGACATGTACTTATTATTGGCCTCCGACATTCTACCGCTACATACTGAAATTCCTCCACGAATTGCTTTCTCCATAAATAGTATCATGTCAACGTCACGCAATAACTCGAGGTTACACCCCACGTATTTCAACATACAATCCCAAGAATAACCGGGCATTGTGTAGTACCAGGCTGGATCTAACCCATAAGTTATAAAACATTTTTTGCGGAAAGTTTCAAAAACATCTGCTAAAAGCACAATATCGGTTTTTAAGTACAAATCTGAATATTGACCTAAATTTTCAATGTTAAAGGTATCCCAAACTATTTTAGCATGAGCATACTTCTCATCTGTAAGATTCGTATCGTTTAGCTTATTATAAAATGCCTCTATTGGAGGTAAATCGGTAATGTTTAATTTTTCCCAAGAATCAATAAAATCATAGCAAAATACCCCTTTTTTAGTTATTAATTTAAATTCATCGTCACTTAACCTGCTAAATTCTCGCTTGCAAATTTTAAAGTCATTTTTATTTAATGTTGAGACCAATTCATCTAAAGAGGCTCCTAAAAATCTTAATGAATCAATAAATCGAAATTTTATATTAGTAACAGCATCGTTAAGTGTAAATGAAATGTATTTTTCTTTATTGACTGGAAGTAGACTAATATCTCCTTTTTTGCTTAACTCTGAAATTATAAAATGACTGTCGTAGCCACTCATATTGTGAAAAATAACTGGGACGACAAACAATTTTTTGAAATTTAAATTACAGGCTTGGTGGGCGAAATTTCTGAACTCCCCCGTAAAATGGTCGTGGTCTTTAACAATGATATCTGTAGGAGAAAAACATTTTTCGCATATGTGACACCTTGTGGCTTTACTGGTACTCGGGTTTTCCTGCATTGGTATAATTTTCTTAATTTTCGAATGAATACTTTGAGCTAAATTTGGTAATTCATTAGCAAACCACTCCATGCAGTCAATGCCTCTATAACTCTTAAAAAAAGACAACTTTTCATCATAGCTACATTTTACATAGTATCCAGCACTATACGGAATATGTTTTTGATATTTTTTAGTACAACAGGATGTTTGGAGGTCTGTAACTTTTTCTAACATGCACTCAAAATCTGCATATATGACAAATGGCGTTGTTTGTTTATAAGTATAATTTTTAAAACTAACAGCATCATATTTAGGAAAAGACATTTTACAATTATTCATATCTGCACACATTTTTTCATGTTCCGACAATTTCCCTTCAGTTGAAAAATAATTTAAGCATCTATTGCAAAGAAATAATTTGGCCTTTCTTTTATTTAATTGACCAGCAACTAATTTAGACATATCCGTAATGTGGCAGTAGTGGTACTTAATTTCTGAATTATCATTATCCACTGGAGGTGCTTCATAATCGTTTAATTTAGGAAAATAGTGATTCTGAATTAAAAGAAGATTTACATGTTTGGCAACGACTGTTTTAGTTAATCTAGCTGGATATACTGTGAAAAATGACTTTTCATTATTTTCTATTAATTCTAAAGCAAATACATTGACTGATATATTATTTAATTTTTCAAATTTTGAAATTTGATGTAACGGCATTGGTGCCTCTAGGTCTTCTGTTTTTAGTACTGTACTGTACCATGGGTATGAGGATGGGAGTTCTTTATGTGCTTTAGCTGGATAGAGGGCACTAACTATTGCCCAATAAAAACATGCTTGATCAGAATTTTTTACATTAATACAAGCACGCTTTTTTTGAATACTCTCAGGAAGTTTAATATACGAGGAACCATTTCCAATTTCATATCGATTAATATTTACTTCTAAAGATACAATTCTATTTAATGCAAAACCGGAGTCCCTTTCCTGAAACTCGGATAATTTAAGATTTATTTTATCTTTAACATTCTCAAAAAACCACCGCTCTGTATCGGTAGATACGTCTAGTACAGCATTTTTTGTATTAAAATATTTAAAATTTACAATTTCCTCCTCCCCCGATTTTTTAATAAATTCTCCACAAAAACAAACATTAACTTTAACAACTTTATCTGCTTTTAAAATTTTTCTGATTTTATTTTTAAAAATAATATAACAATCATTTAGGAAATGTGCTAAGTCCTTATGCCATAAATTAACTATAACTCCAGTTTTAATTCGACTTTTAAACGCGGAAACTACATTTTCCCATTTAACTCTATGTTTTAGTTTGTTGTCTAGCCCCATACCGACATGTCTATTGAAAATAATCTGTTTAAAATGTTTAAAATGTCCTACATGCGTTTGCAGTTTTCTAATTGTACCTATAGGCAAAGTGCGTTTTTTTATTACTTTATTACAAGTTTTGATTTGTTTCGTTAAGCGTTTCACCCAAATTTCTTTGTCTTTAGCTGTGAATTTATCAAAAACTATCTTTCTGATTCTTTTGATGAATAACAGTAAATTTTTACATTGTTTAACAATATCCATATTGCTTACCTCTCTTTCTCTCAGTATTTTCGCTTAGATAATTTTAAATGATGTCATGGGCTGGTACTGTTGGCCGCAGTCCACCAGGCCGTGATAAACTATCGAATACTTCCCGCTCGAAAACTCCTCAATGACGGGGCTGTAGGTATCTGTGACTCTAGGCGGTAGAAACACCACCTCTTCCCCCAAATCTAACAGAACAGCTTGCCCAAACTTTGTCTTCACAATTTTGGCTCCCGTAATGGGTACTGGAATGTCGATCGGTAATTCTCGGAGTTTCTTCACGGGTTTCCTCGCTACGACAGATGAGGCATTAATTTTTGATAAATCCATCTGAAATGAAGGAGTGATATAAATAACCAAGCAAAAACATTGAGTTGTATTCAAAATCAAAACCCGAAAAGATTTAACAAAGAATAATTACGAAGAATGACGAATAATTGACATTCAGCATGCTAACAGTAAGTCTTTTTTGTTTGTAGACAATCAGATGTCGAAATAATAACTCTCATCTGGAATAAAGGGATAAATAGCAGAGTAGAAAACATTAATTAAAAAAATCAAAGAAAAACAGAACAGATTTAACAAAGAATAATTACGAGAAAATAAAAAAGAATAATTGTCATGCTGGCATGAGGTCTTGTAGACAATCAGGTGCTAAAATAATAAATCTCATCTGGAATAAAGGAATTTTATAAATAGCTGACCAAAAAACCGAACAGATTTAACAACGAATAATTACGAGAAAATAAAAAAATAATTGTTATGCTAGCATGTCTTTTTTGTAGACAATCAGGTGCTAAAATAATAAATCTCATCTGAAATGAAGGAATTTTATAAATAGCTGACCAAAAACTTGAAAAAACCGAACAGATTTAACAAATAATAATTACGAGAAAATAAAAAATAATTGTCATGCTGACATGAGGTCTTGTAGACAATCAGGTGCTAAAATAATATATAAATAGCTAACCAAAAACTTGAAAAACCGAAAAGATTTTAACAACGAATAATTACGAGAAAATAAAAAATAAATGTCATTCAAAATGTCGACAATTAGATAATTATTTAATGTTGAAATAATAAATCTCAGCTGGAATGAAGAGATTTTATAAATAGCAGAGCAGAAAACATTAAGTTTTATTCAAAATCAAACAAGAAAAATAAAAAATATTTAACAAAAAATAATTAAGAGAACACTTACCTTGCAAAACTAGTTGAACCACAACAGTACACTAACAGTAAGGAATAGACTATGGAATAGACCGTCCTGAGGTGGATTTTGAAATTTATAAGGTTGCGTGCCCCACCCTATGACGTGTTGTAGAAAGTGTGCGTGTGCAAAATTATATTCAGTTTTATCATTGTCATTGGTTTTAAAAATTCCAACATTTTCTATGCACATGATAAGAAATATAACTCAATAACAAAATGTGGGTATGATAACGAAAATTGCATAGTAATGCGATTAGACCCTCAACCGCTATTTCCTATGCGATATGTAAATTATCTGCTAACATTTATTTTCATTATTTTCAACTAAATATTTTTTAGAGTTATGGGTTTTTTATTTAAACGCCTTATTTATTGATCAAGTCTTATATTACATGATGATTCAAATTTTCTCTTAACAATTTTAAATATAATCTTTATAATTAAAATAAACACTGAAGCTAATATTATACAAGTCATTGCAAAAACATTATCTATTTCACTTTTCATGCTTTCTTTGTTCATCGTTGTTGGCGCCGGCGTCGATAACATCATTAATAGTAATTGGATGAATTCGCCTTGTTGGAGTTTCCCTAAATAAGTAATCCGCAGCACTTGAATATTCTTGTCGCAGCTGCTGGCTAAATTCCTTAGGTGTCCAGTCTATGCTGCTTCCCAGTGTTAGGTTCTCTATTTGTTTTATAACCTTATTTTTATCCTCATAAAATAAAACCTGACTTCTTAACTGTGTCAGTTTTTCTCTAAATTCTGCTAATTTACGTCTATACTCATTCAAAGACATGATGTTACTACCTCACGTCGCGCTGTGACAATAAGTTCTTGCGACTGAGCTCCCCATGACAATAAGGCCTACGCGACATTTCACGAGCCCACGTGACGTTTTGACGTGACGTTTTTACGTGCTTTGACGTGACGTTTTACGTGACGTGCTTTGACGTGACGTTTTACGTGACGTGCTTTGACGTGACGTTTTCACGTGCTTTGACGTGACGTTTTACGTGACGTGCTTTGACGTGACGTTTTCACGTGACATTTCACAAGCCTACGTGACGTTTTGATGTGACGTTTTTACGTGACGCGTTGACGTGCTGTGTTCCTTTTTAGTTCTTTTAATAAAAAAATTGCATTATGTTTTTTTATTTAAATTCCAAAATTACCAGCCGCGCGCTTCGTATCTACGAGATCCGCGAAAAACTTAAGGTACCGACCGCGCATCTGCTTCGCGTTCCGCGAAAAATTAAGGTACCGATCGCACATCTGGTATCGCGCACCGCTGCGCCGCTGTGTTCCTTTTAAGTTCTTTTAAAAAATTGCATTATGTTGTTGTTTTATTTAAATTCCAAAATTACCGCGCGCTTCGTATCTACGAGATCCGCGACAAAGGTACCGACCGCGCATCTGCTTCGCGTTCCGCGAAAAATTAAGGTACCGATCGCACATCTGGTATCGCGCACCGATCGATCAGCGCTAGAACGCCGTCACATCGGAACGCGCCCCATCGGACGTCGTCACATCGGAAAGCGCCCTTTTGACACTATGCCGCCATGTTTTTTTGTATTCGTTATCTCCCGCCCATTCCAACGAGCCGTCGTACGTTTAAATCGGACCAATAGCAGCAGAGATACCATGTTTCTCTCTCTAACACACATACTTTCCTATATCAGCTGTGACATCACATACCTCTCTCTCTAACACACATAATTCCCTATATCTGTAGTGACACCCGTTTAGATCATCTACTTGCACGACGCAAGTGATTGCGAAATGTATTAGTCGTTATACGGGCTCCGATACCTACCTTGAACCTACCAAAATACATAAGTAGTATGTAATACTTTTTTTTACATAATTTGATTACCATCAAAATTTATATCAATATTCACCTAATATATTGTCTTCTTACCCTATGTTTTGTTGTATTTTTTCAATTCTAAATCAATTCAATTCAAAATCAAAATAATTTGATTTACATAAGTTAAAAATGTCAAAAGGTTAATCTGTTTAGTTAGACGATCTTCGCACATACTGACAAGCTGCCTCTGTGATGCAGTTTTAATGCGGGTGAATCCCAATACAACGCAAATACCAGCCGCGTGGTAAGTTGGTTCGAATCCCAATAGAAACTTTTATTTTTTTATTTTTTTTTATACATTTTATGATTGTAAGTATATTTATTATATAATTTTATTTTCAGAAAATACGTATTTAGTTAAAAATTTTTCCGACAATTAATGTTCAGAAATCATTTGTGGCATTTTTAATGTGTTTGTGTGTGTTTTATTTTTTTATTATTTTAATTTTTGGCACTGTTTTAATAAAAATGTTTGAGAAGTATTAAGTATAAATTAATTTAATATTTAAATAAAATATAAATAAAAAGTATATTAATTTCGTTTATAATCATATAATCATATAATCATATAATAGAAGTATAACTTCTTACGTGCGTACAAAGTACACACATATTCTTTTTTTTATTACAAAGCTGTTATTTTTAATTATTAACAATTAGCGCTATATAATAATAATTTTTAATCGAGTTATTAAGCCTTGAAAATGGCTATTTTCGCATTTTTCAAATTTTAAATCGCTTCTAACTCGACAACAATCAATTTTAGAGAAAAATCACAAGAGACCTTTTTTGCTCAAAATGACCCAAATTATCTAAAAAAATTGTTCGAAGTGAAAAAATTATTTTTTGTGAGTTTGTTTAAAAAAAATGTTTAAACAATTTTTCGACCAAGGTACCGCCTGGCACCCTGTGGATTTGTTATAAGGACCTCTTTTTGAGTAAGTTTGTGTAAAAAAATCTAATCGAAATAATTTCGCTAACGGAGGCGAAGATACAGCCTGGACTATAGCGGTAATTATTGTTAATTAAAAATAACAGCTTCGTAATAAAACAATGACAAAAGTTTCTTTAGGATCTTGAAGGAGGAGCTTTAATCTTTGATTTGGTCACTTTTTGACTTTCATAATAATAATTCTTAATGAGTTACTAAGCCTTAAAAATGGCCATTTTCGCATTTTTCGCAATTTTAGAGAAAAATGACAAGAGACCTATTTTGCTCAGAATCACCCAAATTATCTAAAAAAAATTTGTTCGAAATAAAAAAAATATTTTTGTGAATTTGTTTAAAAAATAGTTATTTATATGTGTTAAAATTACAATTTGAAGGCACGCATAATATGAAGGTTTGCAGAATGAGCGAAGCGAATTCTGCAATTCACACGAGTGCCTTAAAAATGTACTTTTAACACGTATATCATACAATATTTTTTCTACAAACGTGGTAAAAATGCAATAATACAGTTTAAATTAAATTTAAAAAATCCTTTTTCAAATGGCGCAAATTGTACTATATTAATATTAATGTTAATAAATGAAATATAAATATTTTGACGTTTATTTTCAAAATTTGACATTTCACTTTTAACTGCAGTGCCTTAAAATTTTTAAAGCACCCAGTGCTTTAAACTGACATTTTCAAGGCTCCTATCCTATGGAGTGCTAAAAATTGCATTTTTAACACGTTTGTAGAAAAAATTGTTTAAACAATTTATTGACCACTGCACCGCCTGGCACCATGTGGATTTGTTATAAGGACCTCTTTTTGAGTAAGTTTGTGCAAAAGCAAAAAAATCGAATCGGAATAATTTCGCTAACGAGGGCGACGGTACAGCTCTGTCTAAAAAATAAATTTGAATTTTGAAAAATATATAGAATCGAATAAAAAAGGTTTAATGTGGTCGAAATGAAAAAAGAAATAGTCGGTTTTTGCTCTGTTTATGAGCGTAAACCGCTCGTCTAATATTTTTTTACTTACCTTGAAGCGTAAATTGCCCTTTGGTGCTTTTCCGTATGGTATACATGTGAACGAATGAAAAGGAATGCCGTTAGTACTGGTCCTTGTCGTACCCTCGACCAATCCTTCTTCCACTTTTACGGTAGCTACCATTTTCTTAACATCCACGCGCGCCGGTAAAATTATCTATACGACAGTCAGCATAAACTGCAATTTCTATGTATTTATTTATATGGAGTGTATTATCAATATATTATCAAATTACGATTAAATTGGCTAATTTGATGATACTTGATAAGTATAGATACCCATATACAAGGTGAAAGCACTTGACTGGTGATAATGCGAAAAGTTTGTGAAAAATAGATAAAAATTTTTCAAAATTAATATCGTTTTAGATTTTTTGCGGAAGACGTAAATATTGAACGCGAGACTGTGTTTCTGTTTGTGTTGTGCATCTAGCGCGAGGCGCAGCATCAAACTAAAATTGAATCGCAAGGACGACGCTCGACGCCGAATGAAAAAACAAACAACAACGCGTCGATGTCATAATAAGCTTGTTATGATAATAGTCTAGTCAAATGTGTTCACTCAGTTATAAGATATTGATCTAATAGTAAATATAGTAACCCAGATAAGATAATAATAGAATGTATATTATTATTAGATATTTAATATATTTTATATATCGCACTCCGGCAAGAATAATGCCTCAAAGAAAGATGCCACAAAGAAATAGCTTCAGAACAATATTAATACAATAGCTTCACTGAGGATGCATAGATGCTGAAATAGATATGGAGATGGTGGTCTAACTCTGAATCAAATAAAAACAAAAACTGCCTTTATCTTTTTCATCTTTACTCAGATTTGAGTACCTGAAACTGTCTTTCGGTCCTTTTCCTAGACGAAAAGAAGGTAAATACGTGGCCAAAGTGTCCTTTATTTGCTTTCTTCTATGTTCGTCGTCTCTTGTGCTTATATATTGTAAAAGCCGGAGATACAGGATGCAGCCAGAAAGCAGTTTCTTAACGAAAAGTCTTGGATTTAAAATATTGTTTATTATTTTTATTTCAATTATTCTAATTGTATAAAAGTAGTAAACTTTGTATCTAGGTATTGTTTTGCGTCTCAAAAGGTGGAATCATTGCATCGCGATATTTTCCCTTAAATAGGCAGGGTTGTTGATATTTGTTTCTGCAGTTGTGACTGGATAGCTTCACTGAGGATGCATAGATGCTGAAATAGCTATATGGAGATGGTGGTCCAACTCTGAATCAAATAAAAACAAAAACTGCCTTTATCTTTCTCCATTAACACAATACTTAAATTAGACACATGTCACAGGAAACTAGTTTCAGAACCTCGAGAAAGCATGAGTTAAAATTCTATTCATCATCATCTTCATCTTCCAGCCGTTATCATCCATTGTTGAATATAGGCCTCTTCTAAGTTTCTCCATGAGCTAGCTCCCTTTCTCCCTTTCTTGAGCTACCATCATCCAGATGCCGGCGGCATATTTACAGATGCTTGCGTGTGTAGACACCAGGGTGTTGAAATCAGTTAGGGTTTGGAGAAACGGTACATTTACAGATGCTAGCGCGTGATGACACCACGGTGTTGAAACCAGTTAGGGTTTGGAAAAACAGTACGTTTACAGACGCTAGCGTGTGTTGACACTAGGGTGTTAAAATCAGTTAGGGTTTGGAAAAACAGTACATTTACAAATACTAACAGATTTGGACACCAGAGTGTTGAAACCAGCTAGCTTTTTTAGTGCTTATATATACATAGTTGCTAACGGCTATTGATTTTGATTTTATTACCTACTGTTGTGGAAAAATATTTAAGTGATTTAGGTATCAATGAATAATTAAACATTGTTGGGATATAAACAATAATACAGAGTGTGTAATTTGGAATAAATTCAATATCTCAAATACTAATTGTTTTTTTGAAAAATGCTCAGACCCGTCGATTAGTATTTCAAATTGTCCTTTTTGACATACAATAATAATGTATACAGGGTGTCCCAATGTAGAGATATGACGTCATCGTTGATTTTCTTAAATGTCAACACTGTCATTTTGATAGCTATTTTGATAGGGTGTGTAAAGTTATACACAACTGCAAAATATCAAATTTTTATTCTCCACCATTTACAAGATAATAGAAAATAACAAAGTTAGGTCTGTAATTTGGAATAAATTCAATAATTAAAATACTAATTGTTTTTTTGAAAAATGCTCAGACCCGTCGATTAGTATTTCAAATTGTCCTTTTTAATATACAATAATAATGTATACAGGGTGTCCCAATTGAGAGATATGACGGCATCGTTGATTTTCTTAAATAGCAACACTGTCATTTTGATAGCTATTTTGATAGGGTGTATAAAGTTATACACAACTGAAAAATTTCAAATTTTCATTCCCTACCATTAACAAGATAATAAAAAATAACAAAGTTATGAAAAGCAATAAGTAATCAAATAATAATTGAATTTAATTATTTCAATTAAGCAAATGCCCATAACGTTGCCCATTGACAATTTGACAATAATTGAGGGCAACATTATGAGTATTTGCTTAATTGAAATAATTATTAAATTCAATTATTATTTGATTACTTGTTTTTCATAACTTTGTTATTTTTTATTATGTTGTAAACGGTAGGGAATAAAAATTTGAAATTCGGCAGTTGTGTATATCTTTACACACCCTATCAAAATAGCTATCAAAATGACAGTATTGCCATTTAAGAAAATCAATGATGACGTCATATCTCTAAATTGGCACACCCTGTATGCATTATTATTATATGTCAAAAATGACAATTTAAAATACTAATCGATGGGTCTGAACATTTTTCAAAAAAACAATTAGTATTTTAATTATTGAATTTATTCCAAATTACAGACATAACTTTGTTATTTTCTATTATCTTTTAAATGGTAGGGAATAAAAATTTGATATTTTGCAGTTGTGTATAACTTTACACACTATCAAAATTGCTATCAAAATGACAGTGTTGCTATTTAAGAAAATCAACGATGACGTCATATCTCTAAATTATTGGGACACCCTGTGTACATTATTATTGTATGTTAAAAAGGACAATTTGAAATACTAATCGACGAGTCTGAGCATTTTTCAAAAAAACAATAATTATTATTTGAGATATTGAATTTATTCCAAATTACAGACTCTCTCTTTATATTAACACAAAAAAAAACAACATAAAAAATAATGTTGTTCTGAAGCTATGTGCTTGTGGCATTTTTATAATTAACTATTTAGATGGGAAAAGCCACAATTAAATTGAAAAAAATAATTTTATTAACGTTTCGACGTCCATATCGGGTGTCGTTGTCAAAATACAAAATACATACTACTAAATTAAACAAAAATGTTGTTGTTTAGTAAAAAATACTTTAAAATGTATAATATATGTATGAATTGCCAATATATAAATGAGTCAGATTAAAAAAATTATTAGTAGAATTTTTTACTAAGCAACAACATTTTTTGTAATATAGTAGTATTTTTTATTTTGACAACGACACCCGATTTGGGCATCGAAACGTTAATAAAATTATTTTTTTCAATTTAATTGTGGCAAAATTTCCCATCTAAATAGTTAATTATAAAAATTCCACAAGCAAATAGCTTCAGAGCAACATTATTTTTTATGTTGTTCTTTTGTGTTAATATATTATTGTTTATATCCCAACAACGTTTAATTATTTACTAATACCTAAATCACTTAAATATTTTTCCACAGCAGTAGGTATATAAAATCAAAGTCAATAGCCGTTAGCATTTATGCATGTATATTAATTACTAAAAAAGCTAGCTGGATTCAACACTCTGGTGTCCAAATCTGCTAGTATTTGTAACTGTACTGTTTTTCCGAACCCTAACTGATTTCAACACCCTAGTGTCAACACACGCTAGCGTCTGTAAACGTACTGTTTTTCCAAACCCTAACTGATTTCAACACCCTGGTGTCTATACACGCAAGCATCTGTAAATATGCTTCCCGGCGTTCTCTTTACATCGTCACTCCAGCGCGTTGGTGGTGGACCTCTGCTTCGTTTGTCCGCTCTCGGTCGCTATTTCAATAATTTCCCAGTCCACCTGTCGTTCGGTGTTCTTACCACATGATCTGCCTATCTCCATTTACTTTTAGCTACATGTCTTTGATTTTTGTTCTTTATCTGATGGTATTATTTGGAATTATGTCTCTACTTGTGATTCCTAGCATGGCTCTCTCGTTACCGTTAATGTTGAGGTCTCTGCTCCGTATGTTATCACCGGCAATACGCACTATTCATACCAGTGACGCTCCCAGGACATATAAAGAAAAGTAGGAAAATGTAACTTGTCTTTAACAAACTATACAAAAAAAAAGAATGTGTGTGTACTTTGTACGCACGTAAGAAGTCATACTTCTATTATTATGATTTCAACGAAATTAATATACTCAACAGGTTATTTGTATTTTATTTGAATATTAAACTAACTTTCTTTACATACTACGTTTAAAAAAATTTTATTAAAACGATAGATACTATAACGATACTACAAAAATATAAAAAAAAAGAATATGAATCGTCCGGGATTTGAACCCGGGACCTCTCGATCTCCGATCACACGTTCTACCACTGAGCCATATTCCTTTTGCTTTGACAGGTTACAAGATTTTTCATACATATTGATAAATTTAATAGACCAAGTGAAGTATACAAAAATACTTTAAATATACTTACTATTATTATAAAATATCTTATTCCCGAGGAAGACAAATCCAAAGACACACAAATTATAAAAAATAATACATTTACTAAGAACACTAATATATCAAAATCCACAAGGAAAGAAAAGTTTTCCTGTAGTTGGCTGTATACCATCAATCACAAAAATTGGAATAAATCCTTTGTAAAAGGTATAAAATTTATTAAAATCCCTAAAGGGCTACATCAGAACAAAACGTTTTCGATTTTATTACAAAATCATCATCAGTGTAAGACCTAAAAGTAAGTATAACCTATTTTATTAATGTAAAATTGATATTTAAATTCTGACTAAGGTTTAAAACAAGTGGTTATACTCACAGTCTGGATGCTAGCTGAGCCACCAAAGAAATATATGGGTAATAACCCTTCAAATATAAAATGTATGCTTTACAGATGCATATTTACTTAAAATGGCTTGTGATGGGCAAAAGGCAACAGGAATAATGCCCTAAGGTAAGGTATTTAAATTCCCAACATGTGGGATGCAAAAACATTTTGAGTTTACATTTCGATGACTTTATGGCAACTGAACGAAATTTGAGTGATGTTTCTGAAAGGTGTCAAAGATCAAACCGAACAATGTGACATAATGGTTACCATGTATTACCTCAGCCAACTGATTGTGATATGATATTTTTAAAAAAATTTTCCAACAGTAATAACTAACATCAACAAAGATGTGGCTGTAATAAAGTTTACCCCAATTTTGTAGGTTGTATTAAATGATTTTTATAATATGGATGGAGCAGTAGCCAGATTGTATGCAACCAACTATACATAATAGTAATGAAAATAAATAAATTGAGGTAATACATGGTCACGGTTCTTAGACATTACTACGGTAGCCTAAATCGACTAACCAATGAACATTAAGGGTGAGATTACGTCACGAGAGTTTACTGTCATTTGAATCGTAATATGATTTTTTTCGAATCCTGAGGAAACCAAGTATTTTAGAAAAATTTAAACGCAGGATGCAAGATTACATTATTACCGAGGGCGGAAAGCCCCTTAGAATAAACAAGCAGATTCTATTGAATGAAATATTTGAAATTAAATATCACACTTCTCTTTTATTTTCAGCCCTGTAACTTATTAAAATAAATATTATAGAAGTTTTCAGGGACTTTCAGCCCTCGGTAATAATGTAGTCTTTCATTCTGAGTTTAAATTTTTCAAAAATATTTATTAGTTTTCTCAGGATTCGAAAAAAATGAATACAATTAAAACACATTGGGAATTTTGACATGCGTCAAGGTTTTGCATTAACTCAATGTAAAATTCTGAACTGTTGAATTCCAGCTTCCCTAATAATTATTTTACATCGAAAGACATTAGAAACTATTTGAAGAGGATTGAAATCTGTATTGGAAATAACTGTTAAAATTGGTCTACGTAATTAAACATATTCCAAAATTTTGTAAAAATGTAATACATTTTAGTTTTCAGCCCAAACTTAGGCCACACACAATGCAATAATCTTCACATTTTTGAACTGTCAATATTTTTATTTTATCATCTATTGTTTAAAAACAATACAGTTGATAAGATACCCTCAGTTGCGGAGAAAGGATTAATAATAAAGATTTTTTTATTCAGTCAATGGTGTGAGCACTGTCAGTTAAATAGTAACGTGTGGCCTTACTTTTACACGCATACCTATTGTGGCAAATGTATCATATTTTTCAAAATTTTGGAATGCATTTAAATCGTAGAACAATTTTAACTTTTGATTTGAATACAGATTTTAATTCTCTACAAGTATTATCTCATGACTTTTGATGTAGAATAATTAGGGAAGCAGGAATTCAACAATTCAGAATTTTACATTGAGTTTCCTATGGCCCTTTTTACGATTCACCACCCGGTATAAGATAAAATGTGTACTATTTGTCTTATTATTTCATAATAACACAAATAATACACATATATACACAATAACACACATTCAATGATCGAAAATAATTTAAAAATATGGGAATGTAAACTCTTGTGACGTAAGGTCAAAAATATAAGTCTCCCCACCACCGTCGGACAAGACAACCGTAATAAAGTCTAATAACCGTGATACATGGTAACCATTATGTCACATTGTTCGGTTTGATCTTTGACACCTTTCAGAAACATCACTCAAATTTCGTTCAGTTGCCATAAAGTCATCGAAATGTAAACTCAAAATTTTTTTGCATCCCACATGTTGGGAATTTAAATACCTTACCTTAGGGTATTATTCCTGTTGCCTTTTGCCCATCACAAGGCATTTTAAGTAAATATGCATCTGTAAAGCATACATTTTATATTTAAAGGGTTATTACCCATATATTTCTTTGGTGGCTCAGCTAGCATCCAGACTGTGAGTATAACCACTTGTTTTAAACCTTAGTCCGAATTTAAATATCAATTTTACATTAATAAAATAGGTTATACTTACTTTTAGGTCTTACACTGATGATGATTTTGTAATAAAATCGAAAACGTTTTGTTCTGATGTAGCCCTTTAGGGATTTTAATAAATTTTATACCTTTTACAAAGGATTTATTCCAATTTTTTTACTAATATATCCTTTTATGTGATATAATATGACTTATTTGCGCTGACAGCGCTGATACATACATATCTTGAAAGATAAGCAACGAAATACTTACTGTCTGTGTGCGCATGCGCCCGGCATTATAAAATTTCACTCTCGATCGTAAAGAAGTATAACTTAAAAAATTTCTGTTCCCAAGCCAAACCCCCCAGAGGAAAATTCTAGGTGCGCAACTGATTCATACACTTTTCTCTTGAGGCATATGGGCACATCAAAATTAAAATTAAAGCAATAAAACAACAATTATTTGCTCCCTTACAAAGATATGTGGAAGAAATATTATTTTTTGTTTCTCCTTGAATATTTGACCTGTCCATCTTCATCTCCATTTACTTTTAGCTACATGTCTTTGATTTTTTTTCTTTATTTGATGGTATTATTTGGAATTCTGTCTCTACTTGTGATTCCTAGCATGGCTCTCTCGTTTACGTTAATGTTGAGGTCTCTGCTCCGTATGTTATCACCGGCAATACTCACTGTTCATACCAGTGGCGCACCCAGGGGGGTTTTGTGGGTTAAAACCCCTCCCAGGACATATAAAGAATAGTAGGAAAATGTAACTTGTCTTTAAAAAACTATACAAAAAATTTCTGTGCCCAAGCCAAATCCCCCCAGAGGAAAATTCTAGGTGCGCCACTGATTCATACACTTTTCTCTTGAAAGAAATATTTTTTAAACGCTTTTATTTAGTTCAATAGTTTGCATCAAATCTTTAGACGTTAATTTTACTGCCTTTTCTTCAATGCAAATGAATGAAAATTTGCAAACATATGCATTCGCGGGAACAATACACGAACAGTCAATAAAAAAGAATTTTTTATGTTTACTAATTGTTTAAATAAAAAACGATTTTAATGGAAAATGCTTAAATTCTCTTGTTATTTACAATGTAGAAACTTGAAACTTTTACGGATTGTAGCTAATGATAGGAACTATACATAATTTCACTTTTTACGTTAATTGTTTACGTTATGCTTCATAAGTAAACAATGAAGTTTCAAATTTTGAACGCTCATATTTGTTTATATAAAAATCGGCGCTTATTCGTTTCAAATTTCAGTACGATACGAAACAAAACTTCAACCAAAACTCGAATTAAAACAATTCGTCTTTTTATGGTAGTCTTAGAAAAACCACCGGTAGAGACGTTTTGTGCTACAATTAACATTAGAATTCGTTTAGGCGTATTAATTAAACGCTTTTCAGCTCAATCGTTTGGGTCAAATCTTTGGACGTTAATTTGAGTGCCTTTTCTTCAATGCAAATGACTAAAAATTTGCAGACATATGAATTTGCGAAAACAATACACGAATAGTCAATAAAAAAATTTTATGTTCATTAATTGTTTAAATAAAAAACGGAAAATTAACGGAAAATGCTTAAATTCTCTTGTTTTTTACAATGAAGAAATTTGAAACTTTTACAGATTGTAGCTAATTATATGAACTATACATAATTTTACGTTTTACGTTAATTGTTTACGTTATGCTTCATAAATAAACAATAATACTTTTCATGTTTGTACATCATAATATGTTTTATACATATTTTAATAAATATGACGATATATTTTAATGTTTCAAAAGTGTAAAACAAAAAATAAAAAATAAAAAAATATGAAAAAAAGTTTTTAAGAAACGCTTTTCTTTAGTTAAAAGTGACTAAAATTAAAAATATTATAAAAGAATCAACTAAAAAGCAAAAAATAAAAAAAAAAATTGAAAAAATCTAACACATTCGTTAAAGAAAAGCGTGGCGCGTCTTCATTGAATAAACGGTTTTCGCCACACGCTTTTTTTTAACGAATGCGTTAGATTTTTTCAATTTTTTTTGTTTCTTTCTGAATATTTTTGATTTTTATCACCAAAATAAATATTTATTACTGATCTGTTGGTTTTGATCTATTCTTCAATGGACAAGGTCGTATTATAATATTACTTTTCACTTACGTGAACTTTTTTCCTAATTATGTAATTAATTATGTTATTGTGTTTCATTGAAATTAGTTAAATACATGGTAAACGCATGAATACACGCATTTTTTTGTTCGCTACCAAAATATTATACTTCCGCTATTAGCAGAATATTTCATTACCTCATCTCCTTCAAACAACATACGCTGTGACAAAGCCAAATGGAATAAATTCATTATTTCGTAAACCGGCGACTTCGCAAAAATCCCGAAACAGGTCGATTTTTGTTTTTTTTTTTTTAATTTAGCTTAATGCCTCGACAACTAATGGCCATTGGCATGGTACAGTGGTTTTTTCCAATCTGGTACCTAGTGTAATGTGTAGTGTGTGTTTGTTGAGTAAATGTCTTGTTACTTAGCAAAGTCGACGTCATTGTCTTTGCAAAGAGACGCTAATTGTATCCGAACGTCTGCGATTTTTGTTTTTAAATTATGTTTTTTTGGAATATTTATCATACTAGTGACGTCATCCCTCTAGGCGTGATGACGTACCTAATCAATGATTTTTTAAATGAGAATAGGGGTTGTGTGCTAGCTTATTTGAAAAGCTATTCAAGTCTCTATTCACTAATATAAATATTGACATAATTATTTAGACAGGGTGTCCAAACATTTTTTTTTAATTAAATTAATTGTGACAAAAAGAAGAATGTATTTCTGCTGCCGCGACACCTCGCGGGTATTTCGCACTTTACGGGTAATCTTGAGTTTACTCGTTAATCTAACTTTACCCGTAATATACAGTATGTCCCTGTAAGTTGTATCCATATGGAAAACTTTTTTATTATTAATTTTACGAAAAAAAACTTATTCTTCATAAAAAACGCTGCATGGTCCAAAACCTAAGATTTAACCATCAAATATCAAATTTTTTGAATATTATACGAGGTATGTCAAAAAGTTTAAATTTCACTCAAGAGTAAAGTAGCTTTATTTTTCACAATATTGAAAATTGCTATTATGAAAAGTTGTTTGGAATTACTGTAAAACTGTATTATAGTATGCAATTACATCCTTCTAATTGAAATTTTTTTTTTTTGAAAAATTATGGATAACTAACATTACAATATTTTCCGTTATTTATTTCAGATAACTGTTTTATTATTAATTTAACGAAAAAAAGTGATTCCTAATAAAAAATTCTGCTTGGTCTAAAATCTAAAATACAACCGTCCTATGTCAAATTTTATCAATTTTATACGAGGTATGTCAAAAAATATGAATTTCGCTCAAGAGTAAAATACGTTTATTTTTCACAATATCGAAAATTGTTATTATGAAAAGTTATTTAGAATTAAAAACTATGTTTCAGTATGTAATTACATCCTTCTAATTGAAATATTCTGAACTATAAAGGTACTTTACTCTTGATCTAAATTGATCTTTTTTGACATATCTCGTATAAAATTGATAAAATTTGATATAAGATTTAGAGCATCCAGAACTATTTATTAAGAATACTTTTTTTCGTAAAATTAATAATAAAAGAGTTATCAGAATTGAAATAACTGTTTAGGCAATACGTAAAGTATCCTTAACAATAGTAACCTATACTTATTGTACGGTTATAGAGTATATTCCCATAGGTAAGCTGGTTAAGAGTAGATAACGATTTTTCATATGTAATTTAAAGTATTATCTGCATAAATGGCACAAAGAATATTTGCTACGAGAGGTATATGGTTCAAAATGCATACAGTATCACGACTAATAAGTTATGTTCACATACATGTAGAGTACTTACAGTTTTATTCCTTGATGACGTGTCACATCAGAGCTCTGATTGAATTCCATAATCCATTTGGTTCATTTGTAAGGCACTCACTAATACGCTAAATAAATCATCGTCGATAATACTGAGCAGATTGAATTATCTGAGCGGTATAAAACGATAGCAAAAAAAAGCCGGTAAAATGCGGCCTTTTTACGAATAGCGGGAGCGTCGATAGATTAGAGATGATTCTCGTTAGGAAGCTTTTGACGATCTGCCCCGGCGAGGGGTTCAAATGCGAGTCTCAACAATAACCTGGAGTTTCCAGAAAGGTTACATAAATACTACTTGAATTTTAAGTAATCAGTAGTACAGGGGCGTAACTAATTATTTTAGTGAGCCGTGTATAATATATTTATTGTACATATTGCCGGGGGCGACAGGCGAGAGAGATGGCCTATATCACCTCGAAGAGAGGGGATTGGCAAAGATGTGCACAACGATAAGAAATGTTTGAAGAAATTAGAGTTTATATACACAAGGGGTAACAACGATAAAATGGAGGAAAACGATAAGTTTTCCCCCTAGGGATAGATTTTAATCTTCCAGGGGAATCACAGCGATTTTCGTAATACCACGAAGAAAATCACCGTGAGTAGTGTGAATCTTGACAGTACGAACTAGACCATCCTTACCAGGCAATACATCTATTACCCTGGCAGTTGGCCATAAGAGTGGAGGAGTACCATCCTCCTTCAACAGAACCAAATCCCCGATCTTGACAGGGTCAGTAGGGTCGGTCCATTTATTTCTTTGCTGCAGGAGGCAAAGATAGTCTTTTTTCCACAATTTCCAAAATTGCTGTTGAATTTTACTAATACGCTGAAAAAGATTCAACCTATTTTCAGGTATCTCTGAAACACTTGGTTCAGGGGGCGCGGTTAAACTTCTTTGAACTAAGAAGTGAGCTGGAGATAGGAAAGCGAAGTCATTGGCGTCAGACGACATCCTAGTGATGGGTCTCGAATTTAGAATAGCCTCGATTTGGCATAATACTGTGTTAAACACTTCAAAGGTGAAGTGGGAATTTCCTATAATTCGATAGAGGTGATACTTCACACTCTTTATTCCTACCTCATGGAGGCCGAATTGATGGGGGTTGCGGGGAACACCCATCTTGAAAGTTATGGAGTTTTGAGTACAGAATTCCTTAATCTGTTCCGAATTATTTTGATTTAAGAAAAAATCATAGAATTCGCGCATTTCATTTTTTGCCCCATGGAAATTTGTGGCATTGTCGCTCCAAATAATACTGGGCGTGGATCTTCTGGCAATAAACCTTTTCAGAGTAAGAATATAGGCTTCTGCGCTTAATCCTGTGACGAGTTCGATATGAACACATTTAGTGCTCATGCAAATGAAATAGGCTACGTATGCTTTGTAAAGCGGTGCCTTCCTCAAATGTGAGGACTTAATTAAGAAGAACCCCCCATAGTCCACTGAGACGACTTGGAAGGGTCTAGTGGGGAGTACACGATCGGGATGCATATCTGCCATCTGTTGAACAGAATTGGGTGTCATGAATCGGAAACAGTTTACACACTTACGAATTAAGCGTTTAATCTGTCTTAATCCGTCAATTGGCCAGTACTTCATTTTGACATACGAAAGTACTGTTTGCGCGCCTGAATGTAATAACTTATGATGAGCTTGAGTCAAGATTAGTTCTACAACTCGACATTTAGAAGGAAGTAGAATGGGGTGTTTTTGATTATACGATATGGGGGCGTGTCGGAGACGTCCTCCCACACGAATCAGCCCATCATTATGTTGTAGGAAGGGGTTGAGTTTACGAATGGCTTTATTGGTCACGAGTTTAGCATTTTTCAATTCAAGAATCTCTTTTTTAAAGTAGATACTTTGGATATACCTGATGATCGCGTGATCAGCGATCTCCATTTCGGGTGGCGTCAATATATCCGTATCTCGTGGAGAGTTATTTATTTTCTTTTTAATATTACTGATGAATCTAAAAAGATAAGCGACAATTCTTTGAATTTTACGAAAAGAAGAAGATTTAGCGAATAGATTTTCAAAGGTGTCGTTGAGTTCGTGATTTGTTGCTATGTTTGAGACAACTAACTTCCTTAATTCAGGAAGATCATCCTGAAAATGAGGAATTTGATGAAGAGAAAAATCGATGGGATTGTCTCTAATAAAGCTAGGTCCGCATAACCAGTCTTCGGTGGTCTGGGGATTATCAAAGACATTTATCCCTCTGGAAGCGGGGTCAGCGATGTTTTCGTGACTTCTGACGAAATGGAAATCACAAGGAAAAGTTTCCAACAAGGAATTGACCTTTTGAATTCTGTTTTGTACAAAAATGTTCCAAATGTGTTTTTTAGAAAGTATCCAAGACAAGGCAATTGTAGAGTCAGCAAAGAGATGAGATGAAGATATACTCAAATTTTTCTTGAAGATGTGAAAAAGTCTATGAGCCAGAGTGACTCCCAACACTATTCCACAAAGTTCCAATTTGGGGATGGTGAGTTTATTTTTTAGCGGAGAAATTTTGTTTTTAGAAGCGATAAGCCGCGACGATACAGAAAAGTCTGAGTATGTCGCTTTGAGATACACACAAGTGCTGTATATTTTTTCCGATGCGTCGGTGAAAATAATTAATTGAACATCAACAACTTTCTTTTGTAAAAGTAAGCATCGAGGTACCTTGACCTCTTCTATAGTTTTGAATGTCGATAAGAGGTTTTGCCAATTTTTCATAATGATGGGTGAGTCAATGGGTTGATCCCAGTCCAATTTCTGGGACCATATTTCCTGTATCAAGAGCTTAGCGTTCACAAGGACAGGGGATAACCATCCTAGCGGGTCATACAAAGTAGCAATGTAGGAGAGAATAGTACGTTTAGTAACAACATTAGCCAATTTGAAGATAGGAGTTTTAAACGAAAAGTGGTCGCGTTCTGAATCCCAGAATATGCCTAAGACTTTATCAGATCCCGTGAAGTTAAGACTGACTTCAGAGACGGGATTTAAATTGTGTTGAGACAGAAATTCTGAAGAACTGCAGTTCCACTTGTGGAGGAGGAAACCATGGGTTTCTAGCAAAGAAGTTAATTGTTCGAAAAGACAACTTAATTCATGAAGACTGTCAGCACCGCTGATCAGGTCATCCATATAGATAGATTCTTGCAGAACACTAGTAGCAAGTTCGTGGGTATGTTTGTTGTTGTCAGCGATGTGCTTGATAACTCTTTGAGCGATAAATGGGCTACTTGGGAGCCCGAAGGGTAATCTTTGAAATTGATAGCACCGTAAAGGCTGCTGAATATTGTCCCTAAAGAGAAAATTTAACAGAAATGTTTCAGTGGGACAAATGGCGATTTGTAGGAACATAGCCTTGATGTCGCCTACTAGTGCGAATTTAAACTGACGAAACTTAGCGAGAATGTCAAAAAGTTCATGTTGGACGACATAACCTTTGTCTATGACGTCACTGAGGGAGATTCCCGTAGACGATTTATTGTTTGGATCGAAAACTATACGAGTGGAAGTAGTAGAGTTGGATTTGAAAACGGGAAAGTGAGGGAGAAAGTAATTAGGTTTACCTGAGTCATTTAGCATTTTTAACGGCACTTGAATTATTTGTCCGTTATTGAGATATTCCGATATAATGTCCTGATATTTTTCCAATAAATCAGGGTTGAGTTGAAAACGTTTCTCGAGACTGAGAAAACGTCTTTTTGCCGAGAGAAACGAATTTCCCATGTCTATATCTTCGATAGGGAGTTTGAGATTGAGTGTGGACTCATATCGTCCATTGGGGAGAACATTAACATGTTTTACAAAATTAATTTCAGCGGGGTGATCATTAATGAGATCGGTGTTCTGAGGAGCGGCTTCTTCCAGCTCCCAGAATTTTTGTAAATGATCGGATAGTTCCTCGTTGGACACTACCGGCTCATTTACGGCGGAAGGAGTGTTATGAGAACAACAAGTAACGAGAGAGTTTGAATAAAATTCCAAAGCCTTTTTAGTATTTTTCGACTTAAGAGCAAAGTCTGGAACTGACCCTGATATCGTGTACCCGAGTAGAGTGCGTTGAAGAACGGGAAGACCTTTTCCCAAACGAATTATTTCAGGTTGAATGATATCGTTATACAGGTCTGCACCGAGCAGGATACCAATTGGGGATGTTACATGGAACATCGGATCACCTAATGGTATCTCTGAGGGTATGTTTAGTTTGCTCGCCGAAATAGAAATTTGAGGAAGCGGATTTGTTATCTTTGGGAGTACAGAGCACGAGATGTCAAAAGGAACGTCGTTAGCGACAGCGAAAATTGTTGTATCTACAATAGATTGAGACGAGGATGAGGTGGAGTTAATTCCATTGATCCGTAATTTTCCATCTCTAGTGGTGAGTGACAGTTCCTTTACGAGGTCAGCACTAATAAATGAAACCTGTGAGGCCGAGTCTAAAAGTGCCTTTGCGAAGACCCTCTTGCCGCTAGGAGCGACAAGATAGACCTGGAGTGTGCTTAATAACACCAAATGATTATCAAGCGAGGCTGCAGATAGAGCCATTGAATGTGGAGTCGAATTTTGAAGATTAACTTCCGTTTCAGGAGCTCTAACATGTGAGGGCCCCTGTTGTGAATTACCCTGTGTATGGGAGTTATTTGAGATAGCGGTTTTATTATGATTATTTGAGTTGTGTTGGCCAACAGCCGCGGAAGGGTTACTATGACCCGTTTTGTCGAAATGGAGCAACGTGTGATGACGAGATTTACAAACTATGCAAGAGAATTTGGATTTACACTGATCGAGCATGTGAGACCCAAGACAATTAATACAAAATTTATTTTGTTTGACAAAACTAAAACGTTCTTTAGAATTCAACTGCTTGAACTGAGGACAAGAGTAGATCGAGTGAGAGTCGTTGCAATAGGAACATTTCTTAGGACCTAAGCGAGGCGAAAGGTTACTGGTAGAAGTGTCTGAGGCTAGGTGTAAAGAGTGTCTGGAAGTAGTAGTCGATTTTGGTTTTGATTGAGATTGAATATTCTCAAGATGAACAACGCGTGTCTCGATTTCCCCTAGAAAATGGACAAAATCAGGGGTAGCTTGGCTACCACCGGATTGGAACTCAAGAGCCCTAATGGTAGGTGCGTCGAGTTTCTGAGTAGCGATATGTATGAGAAGTAAATGCAAGAGATCTGAAGGGGGCCTATTCAAGTTCAATAGGGCCTTGAAATTATTTGACATGACCGTATGAAAATTTCTTAATTGTGAGTGATTTGCGTTTCCAGAAATAGGAGGCGCATCAAGAATTTGAGAGATGAGAGTTTTGATAAGCGATTTAGAGTTGGCGTACCTTTGTGTCAGGTTATCCCGGGCTATTTTGTAATTGTCACCTGTGAGTGGGATATGCTCGAGAAGCGTCAAAGGCTCGGAAGTTAGAAAACTTTTGAGGTAAATGAGTTTTTCCAGATCACTTAATGTAGTATCAGATCCTATTATTGTATCAAAGGTCTCAATGAATGAATTGTATTCAGTAACTAAGCCACTAAATGGTTTTAACTGAATACGAGGGAGGTTTACTGTTCGTTGCCTAGCCATAGACTGTGAGGTTAGAGAAGAATTAGGGTCAAATTGGAGGGAGGGGGTAGCAGTCACATTAGAACTTTCAATGACCTCTAACCTTTCTTCCAATAGAGAAATTGTATCCAAATATTTATCAAAAACCACAGAGGAATCAGTAGAGGGGGTAGGTTCCTCGGGGATCGTCTCCAGCACATTTTGAGCATCGCGGAAAAGTCCGTAAGAATGTTTGAGTTGTGAAATTATTTCACGAATTTTATATTTGTTTAGAGAATTAAGAGTTGTGGGAACCGAATCAGCCAACTTGGTTATATCAAGTTTTGCGGTGAGCCTCTGTCGGTTATATTTTGATCGGTCAGCCATGTTGCGAGAATGTGAGATTGGCTTAATAGTATCACCCTGTATGAGCGCAGATTAGTATATGAAATGCAAAACTATAAAATTTCAAAATATATGCAATTTTCCAAAATGGGTATTTTTCAGCAAGTGTGAGACACCCTTAACAAGTATTTAAATTAATTAAATTGAAGGAAAAAACAATTATTTATTTTCTATAGTTTTCTAGAAGTGTAAAATGAGCTTAAGCGAAGCTAAATGTAGCAAAAACTTACAATTTATGCAAGAAAACAAAATTATTTTTAATAATTTTTGTAACCTGTGAACCAGGCTTAATCGGATTCAAAATTATAAATTTAATTTAAATCAAAAGGTTGAACAAACAATGTTAAAATTATAACACCCGTACTATCAGCCAAGAAATGAGTACACTTTTTGTATACTATAAACAGAAAAATATATTTACGAAAATAAAATAATGTAATATATGCAAATATTTTTTCATACAAACAAAACGACTCCTTTATTTGAACAAAGCAAGTAGTTTCTGAAATTGCACGTGTAGACCGGGCTTAACAACCTACCAGCTATTGTAGAGACGTGCTGGGTTAAATACTGAGAATTTGAGTGCAGAAAGAGAGGAATATTTTATTTTTGTGCCGGGGCGGCGTGGCTTGGAAATTTCCAAATGCAACAGAAAGACACTATAAATGAAAAACCGTTATTCTCAGAATAGAGATTATCAAAATATGCAAATACGAAGGACCTTGAGGATTTAATTAATAAATAATTAATATGATACGGCTCGATGGAACAGAAATGTTTAGGCAATACGTAAAGTATCCTTAACAATAGTAACCTATACTTATTGTACGGTTATAGAGTATATTCCCATAGGTAAGCTGGTTAAGAGTAGATAACGATTTTTCATATGTAATTTAAAGTATTATCTGCATAAATGGCACAAAGAATATTTGCTACGAGAGGTATATGGTTCAAAATGCATACAGTATCACGACTAATAAGTTATGTTCACATACATGTAGAGTACTTACAGTTTTATTCCTTGATGACGTGTCACATCAGAGCTCTGATTGAATTCCATAATCCATTTGGTTCATTTGTAAGGCACTCACTAATACGCTAAATAAATCATCGTCGATAATACTGAGCAGATTGAATTATCTGAGCGGTATAAAACGATAGCAAAAAAAAGCCGGTAAAATGCGGCCTTTTTACGAATAGCGGGAGCGTCGATAGATTAGAGATGATTCTCGTTAGGAAGCTTTTGACGATCTGCCCCGGCGAGGGGTTCAAATGCGAGTCTCAACAATAACCTGGAGTTTCCAGAAAGGTTACATAAATACTACTTGAATTTTAAGTAATCAGTAGTACAGGGGCGTAACTAATTATTTTAGTGAGCCGTGTATAATATATTTATTGTACAATAACTGAAAAAATAATGAGATCCATAATTTTTCAAAAAAAAAATTTTTCAATTAGAAGGATGTAATTACATATTAGAATATAGTTTTTAATTCCAAACAACTTTTCATAATAGCAATTTCCAATATTACGAAAAATAAAGCTACTTTACTCTTGAGTGAAATTCAAAGTTTTTGACATACCTCGTATAATATTCAAAAAATTTGATATTTCATGGTTAAATCTCAGGTTTTGGACCATGCAGAGCTTTTTATAAAGAATAACTTTTTTTCGTAAAATTAATAATTTCCATAAAGTTTTCCATATGGATACAAACTTACAGGGACATACTGTATAAGTACAAATAATGTATGTACATTATTTAGTCTTCCTATTCTTAGAATATTTCCAGCTGGCAATGAATCTACAAACTTATAAATTATTAACAAACGTAAGATAAAGCATGATTTAGCAAAATATAAAATTTTATCTAAAAATAATAGTTATAAATAGTTTAAAAAAAGGAAAATATCAAGACTAATGTTAGAAAATAGATATCGTTATCTATATTAATAATATAGATAGCGATAAATAAAATTGTTTGAAAAGTGGCATTTTTAATTTCTTTATAAAATTATATAAAATGATATGATGGTAATGAAGCTAATTTTTAATAATGAATTTTACAGTACAATGCAATATTAAAACACCCAAGATTGGGAAAGAAAAATCAAAACAAAATAGGAATAGAATATGAAACAAAAGTAGAAGAGGAAAATAAAACTAGAAATAAAAATAAAAAAAATCAAAACTAAATAGGAACAGAAAATGAAACAGAATTCTAAGAGGAAAATAAAACTAGAAATAAAAATAAGAATACAATAGAACGTCAAAGGCCGAACGAGAGCCAGGAAGGTAAAGATTTAGTTGCTGAGATGAAAAAGAAATTAAAGGAAAAGAACGAAGAAATTAAAAAACCCCAGAAACAAGTCGAAGAATTAAATGTAAAAGGCAATAAATTGAGAAACGTATAATAATATAATCGAATGAAGAAGTTCTCATCTAAACTATAGATAAAAGATCATTGAATTTAAAAATGAAAACGAGACAATCGATAAAACCAATAAATAAAAATATTAATAAGAACAAGGCAAATACAGCAAATAAACTAATAACATCCAAAACAAAAATTAATGAAGATTTTTCTTCACTGTCAAAAATCGTGGGGGAAGAAAACAGTGTGCCATCAACATCCAAGACAGAAAATATAGGAGAATAATTTTCTTCCATACCAAATAAGGATAGAAAAAAAAAAACAATAGACACGAAAACACAAATAAGCCTAAAACAAAAACCATCAGTTTGACTGGAGCTCTTCAGGCGGCATATTTTTGAGTGCAAACAGAAGCCATATTGGGATTTGCTGAATCTCAAAGGGTATAGACAATAAAATTTCGCAAAATAGAAAGAAACGCTCATTCAACCAAAAATCCCTGAAGACTAGTGACTACTGAAAATTCACCAATATCTTGGAATATAAATATATCAATCAATATAAAGTGTAGCAAATCAACCAGCAGAATGCAGCATGCTTTAGTTACCAATACTAAAAGGAGCCAATAATAAGAATAATATCACCTACAATCTTTATACGACACAAATGCAACGAACAATCATCATCATTATCATTCAACCCGGATATATCCAGTGCTGGATATAGGTCTCCCTCAGTCTTTTCCATGCATTTCTGTTTTCTGCTGTTTGCATCAAATTTTTGTCGATCGTTTTATGTCATCAGACCATCTGGTTGGCGGACGACCTCTACTTCGATATGCTTCTTGTCTTGGTCTCCAGCGTATTATTCGCTGTGTCCATCTGTTATCCGACATTCTAGCTACGTGTCCAGCCCAGTTCCACTTTAGGATCATAATTCTTTCTATGGCATCCGTCACTCCTGTTCTCCGTCTTATCTCCCTGTTCGTAATTCGATCCCCACGAGAAATGCCCAACATTGAGCGTTCCATGGCTCTTTGGATAACACAAATTTTATTTCTTACTTTCTTGGTTTTTGTTACTGCACTGCACCATATGTAAGTACTGGCAACACACACTGATCAAAGACTTTTCTTTTGAGACACATAAGAACTAAGGACATAGCTCAGCTTGCCGAATGCCACCCAAGTGAGTCCAATGCGGCGGCTTAGTACACATGTTTGATTATCTCTTCCTATGCGTATCTCATGCCCTAAGTACTTATAAGAGGTGGTTTCTTTAATAGGCCTACCATTTACTAAAATCTTTTAGCTTAACACAAGATTTGTAATGATTTGTGTTTTGTATGATTGATTTTTAATCCAACTTGTAAGGAGGCTAGGTATAGTTTCTCTAGTTGCGATACTGCATCATCGATGGTGTCAGCAAAAAGAACAATATCGTCAGCGAATCTCAAATTACTAAGCATTTCTCCGTTGACATTAATTCCTTTTTCACTCAGATTTGCGTTCTTAACCTTCGGAGTACGAAGACTGGGTCAAGCGTGACCCGAAATTCAGTTATTTCTTAATATTTTATGAAATAATTTTTTTACAAATCCGATTGATCGTAAGTTCTCCTTATTTGTTTCAATATATTTTTTCGTATATAATTCGTGAACATGCAAATTACAGTTTTTCCTCTACGTAACATCTATGATGCCGGGTCAGTCCTGACCCGGTCTTCGGATTTCGAAGAATATTTTCAATATGTTTGTAGGTACACGTAAATCGCAGCCGTCTCTGTTTACGGGTATACGTACAGTGGAACCCCGATAAGTCGGCCTCCGATAACCGGAGGTCCGGCTAACCCGAACCGATTTTCATCAGACAAAACAAACATTTTTTCACTTTGACCAAGTTTTTTACCAAGAAATAAACAATACTGTATACAACTGTACGTAATTTAGATGTATTGTGCATATTTTATGTACTTCATGTTTTTGCAATTATAATGGAGTTTATCTGTAAGTAAGTGTTTTATTAATTTTTACTATACTCTCCGGTTAACTCGGATTTTCGATAACTCGGATCGGCCGCAGTCTCGATTAATCCGACTTATCGAGGTTCCACTGTATTCAAATATATGACCGGAGCAAATTTACCTATGCCCGTTTTCTGTAAGGTATTAAAATCTGGCCGCCGGAGCGAACTAGTATATGCCCATGAGTAACCATCTTAAAAAATTTAAATACAATAATTTAGGATTTTCTTTGTTTTTTGTTGAATTAAAGATACTGTTTAATAATACTGACTATTTAAAACATCCTTATAAATAAAATGAGAATGGGTCACGCTTGACCCATCTTCGTAATCTAAGTAAGTCAAATAATCTCCGTACTCCGAAGGTTAAACAGTGAAATTGTGTCTCCCTGTCGCACTCCCCATTTTATTTTAAATGCGTTGGTATCACGCGTGCTGTCGCATTTTGATAGATGTATTTAATCATGTTTATACAGCGTGTCTACTTAAGTTGGAAACATATGGAAAACTTTTTTATTATTAATTTTACGAAAAAAAGTTATTCTTCATAAAAAGTTCTGCATGCTCTAAAACCTAAGATTCAATCATTAGATATCAAATTTTATCAATATTATACCAGGTATGTCAAAAAATATGAATTTCGTTCAATGGTAAAGTACCTTTATTTCTCTGATTATCGAAAATTCTTATTATGGAAAGTTGTTTGGAATTAAAAACTAAGATCAAATATGCAATTACATGCTTCTAATTGAAAAAAAATATTTTACAAATTTTTCTCAAATTTATGAATACCCAACATCGTTTTTATTTATTACAAATATGATACTTAACTCTTTTATTATTCATTTTACGAAAAAAAGTTATTCTTCATAAAAAGCTCTGCATGATCTAAAAACTAGGATACAACCATGATATATCAACATTTTTTAGTTTTATACGAGGTGTGTCAAAAAATATGAATTTTGCTCATGAGTATAGTATGTACCTTTATATTTCACAATATTTCAAATCGAAGGATGTAATTCCATATTGAAACATTGTTTTTAATTCTAAACAACTTTTTGTGATAACAATTTTCAATATTGTGACAAATAAAGGTACTTTACTCCTGAGTGAAATTCATATTTTTTGAAATACCTCGTATAAAATTAATAAAATGTGATATCTAATGATTGTATCTTAGGGCTTAGGACATACAGAGATTTTGATAAAGAATACCTTTTTTTCGTAAAAGTAATAATAAAAGAGTTATCTTATGTGCAATAAATAAAAACGAAGTTAAATATCCATAAATTTGAGAAAAGTTTGTAAAATATTTTTTTTTCAATTAGAAGCATACAAATGCATATTTGATCTTAGTTTTTAATTCCAAGCAACTTTTCATAATAAGACTTTTCGATATTCAGAGAAATAAATGTACTTTACCCTTGAATGAAATCCATATTTTTTGACATACCTCGTATAATATTGATAAAATTTGATATTTAATGATTGAATCTTAGGTTTTAGAGCATGCAGAACTTTTTATAAAGAATAACTTTTTTTCGTAAAATTAATAATAAAAAAGTTTCCCATATGTTTCCAACTTAAGTAGACACGCTGTATATCAATGATCTATATACGATGCAGTGAAGACTGCAGCGAAGAATATGGACTATCTTTGAACATAAAGAAAAATAAATTTATGGTAATATCGAAATCAACACGAAATGTACAAAATTTATATTTACACAATGAAATTATCGATCGAGTTAGCAAATACAAATATTTAGGCACTTTAATAAATGAAGACAACGATAGCTCAGCAGAAATCAAAATAAGAATAGAAAAAGCCAGATCCATATTCACTAAAATGAAGAGAGTGTTCTGTGGAAGAGATTTGAGCCTTGAAATGAAACTTCGCCTGATGTTACGTACTTTCCGTGCTGTTCTACGGAATGGAGTCATGGACGCTGAAAAAGATTGATACTAAAAAATTAGAGGCATTTGAACTGTGGATGTATCGCAGAATCTTGAGAATATCATGGACGGAGAGAGTCACAAACGTCGAGGTCTTGAGAAGAAGGAATAAAGAAAAGGAAGTCATATTTACGATCAAAAAACGAAAACTGTTATACTTGGGACACATTACAAGAGGCGAAAGATATAACTGCTTCGAATAATTATGCAGGGGAAGATAGCAGGAAAAAGGTCCATAGGAAGAAGATGAAACTCCTGGCTAAAGAATCTACGGGAATGGTATAGCTGTAGCAACAACGAATTGTTTCGGTCAGCAGTTTCGAAAATACGTATAGCCCTGATGATCGCCAACCTTCGGAACGAAGATGGCACTTAAAGAAGAAGATCTATACGACATTGGGTTAAGGATTTTAACATTTTTTGATGACTTATTGTGTCAAAAGCTATTTCATAGTCAAGAAATATCAGGACTAATGGCTTGTTATATTCAACACTCTTTTCTATTAAGTTCTTAATTACTTGTAAATTGTAAATGATCATTCGTGCCATATCCTGCTCTAAAACCTGCTTGCTCTTTTGGCTGATAGAAATCCAACTTACTTCCTAGTTTGTTGGTAATATGAAAATACACTAACATAAATTTACGTTACACAATTTACGTTACACGATCATAACAGATCACACAAACATAACACACGAAACATTCAGAATTTTATATTCCAAGGGTGAAAACACCGCCCTCAAAAAATTTTTCAACCATACGCATACGCATGCTGTTGCCTACAAGATCGAAGCCAAGTTTGTTAAATTTGAAAAGACAGTCAATAAAAACTTGGTTATACAGGGTGTCCCGAAAAGATTGGTCATAAATTATACCACACATTCTGGGGCCAAAAATAGTTCGATTGAACCTAACTTATCTTAGTACAAATGTGCTCATAAAAAAAGTTACAACCCTTTGAAGTTACAAAATGAAAATCGATTTTTTTCAATATATCGAAAACTATTAGAGATTTTTTATTGAAAATGGACGTGTATGATTCTTATGGCAGGAACATCTTAAAACAAAATTATAGTGAAGTTTGTCCACGCCATAAAAATTTTATGGGCGTTTTGTTCCCTTAAACCCCCCATACTTTTGTATACGTTCCAATTAATTCATTATTGTGGTACCATTAGTTAAACACAACGTGTTTAAAACTTTTTTGCCTCTTAGTATATTTTTGATAAGCCAGTTTTTATCGAGATGCGGCTTCTTTTTTAATATATTAACTAACATAAAAAATTTTATTGGGGTTTTGTTCCTTTAAACCCCCCAAATGTTTGTGTACGTTCCAATTAAATTATTATTGTGGTACCATTAGTTAAACACAGTGTTTTTAAAACTTTTTGCCTCTTAGTCTTTATTTGACAAGTCACCTTTTATCGAGATGTGGCTTCTTTTTCAAAATATACCTAAAAATGTAAATTATAAATAAATTTTCAGATTATTAACAGGTCTCTATAATCGTACTTAACCACATACTTACAAATATGTGGTGGATTCGACAAATATTCAAAATATGTCGATAAACACTGGCTTATCGAAAAAGCACTAAAAGGCAAAAAAGTTTTAAAAACATTGTGTTTAACTAATGGTGCCACAATAATAATTTAATTGGAACGTACACAAAATTTTGGGGGGTTTAAAGGAACAAAACCCCCATAAAATTTTTATGGGGTGCACAAATTTCACTTTCTTTTTTTAAGATGTTGCTGCCATAAGAATTCCACATGTCCATTTTCAATAAAAAATCTCTAAGAGTTTTCGGTATATGAAAAAAAATCGATTTTCATTTTATAACTTTAAAGAGCTGTAACTTTTTTGTGTGCACTATTGTATATATAGTCCGTCCGCTATAACTTTTCCCATGCGGTACGATTCATTTTCAATCAAATTAAGTCAAAACAGAAAGTGAAATGTACGCCGATGTGTCTAGTATACAGGGTGTCCCGAAAAGATTGGTCATAAATTATACCACAGATTCTGGGGTCAAAAATAGATTGATTGAACCTCACTTACCTATATACAATAGTGAACACAAAAAAAGTTACAGCCCTTTAAAGTTACAAAATGAAAATCGATTTTTTTTCATATATCGAAAACTCTTAGTGATTTTTTATTGAAAATGGACATGTGGCGTTCTTATGGCAGCAACATCTTAAAAAAAATTAAAGTGAAATTTGTGCACCCCATAAAATTTTTATGGGGGTTTTATTCCCTTCAACCCCCCCAAACTTCTGTGTTGTTCCAATTAATTATTATTGTGGCACCATTAGTTAAACACAGTGTTTTTAAAACTTTTTTGTCTCTTAGTACTTTTTCGATAAGCCAGTGTTTATCGAGATATTTTGAATATTTGTCGAATCCACCACATATTTGTATATTGGTCCAAGAGCTGTGATACATTTTTGAGTAGGTATTTTAGGCAACCTGAAAATTTTTCAGGGGACTCTTCCAGGATAGCCTAATACCAAAATGCCGGTCTGGCTGGAGGGTAGCGGTTATTTTCCCCAAAAATCCCCCCAAAGTTAAAAAAAGGGTAAAAATTGTTATTACAAAAAGTATCAGTGACGTGACTTTAAACTAAATTTAAATATTCAAATATAAAGAAAATAAACAAGCCAAGCGATTTGAGGGCGATTTTAACTCTGCAAGATACTTGCATGGGCGTCCCAGGATTATTTTCAGGGGATGCATCTGAACTTCAGAAGATTTCATCTGAATCTGTACATACTATTAACGAGTATAAAATATACAACTATACATACATAGCTATGTATATTTCTTCCGGAGAGGGAGGTGCAATTGTTATTTTGACAGGGTATTTTTTAATATTAAAAATAAATATTCTAAAAAGACAGGTTTTTTTGGTGAAATTTTCCAACTGCCATGTCATCAAACAAATTACGCGTGCATATAAATGAAAAGCGTTATAGGTAAGCAGCACTGGGAGAAAGGGCGTATACCGATCCCAAGTAGCAATTTTTCGACACATTGGTTGTCAGTACAAACAAATGCACTGTATATAACGTTGCCCGAGAGCATTTTCAGTTGTTTCGGCCAACGTCCCCTATCCCGACTGACATTACGATGTTACAACTTTAAGTAATACCTTTAGTTATACGGGCAACTAATTTATTACCATTGTGACAACTGCATATCACAATTCAGTTTTTTCAACAATCGCAACGACTTAAAAACGTTATAATGCTAAACTAATTTACGCCCTGGCCGATTTGGGTTTTCTGGCCGACTCTGAACTTGTCTGTCACGACCCTAGGTGTTGTTCTAGGTGTGTGACACCTTTGCGGCAACTTCAGAAGGAGAAAAAGAATTTACTTTATAACCTTATTTTTTTCTTATTATTATATGTTTTATTTTTCTGGAAATTTTCGATTTATTTAACAACCTGTTTGTTTGTTTTTTTAATAGCTGGTTTCCATTCCATTGTCCACTGTTTTATCAGTAGATTTGATAACCTTAATCTTTCAATCTTTGTATCAGCTTTGCTAGACGGGGTTGCCAGGTCAGTTTTTACTCTTTCAGTAGTTTTGCTTTCACAAAATCAGTAGATTCTTTTTAGGCCATGTAAATACAGTATACTTATACAGTAAACTGCATATCCGTCTTAACTGTGCCAAGAGGAATTCCAAAAAATTGGAAACCTAATTATTCCAAAACAACAACTGGTAATTTCCATTTTTTAGCTAAAATCTACTAAATCAAAAACTAAAATATACTTAAGGATTTTTGGGATATATTTGGGATTTTTGATAATAAAAACAACAGCTAACTTAAGGGGATAGGCGCAAAATGTCGCCCGTTAAAATGTTCAATGTATTTTAAATGTTTTCATTTTTTGCGAATCCTGAGAAAACTAATAAGTATTTTAAAAAATTTAAACGCAGAAAGAAAGATTAAGTTATTCCGAGGACCGAAAGTCCCTGAAAACTTCTATAATGTTTATTTTAATAAGTTACAGGGGTGAAAAAAAGACAAAATGTAAAAAAAGACAAAATGTAGTGTCATTTTAATTCCAAATATCTCATTCAAAAGAAACGTTTTGGTTTTTCTAAATAATGCAGTCTTTCATTCTGCGTTTAAATTTTTCAAAAATACTTATTATAGTTTCCTCATGATTCGAAAAAAATGAATAGGTACATTTAACAACTAGAATATTTTCTCATCCACTAATTTTAACAGCTGCATGTCTGGATCAAATTCTTCAAACAATTGTTTCACATTTAACATTAGAAACACGTGAACACAATATTCTGTGTTTTGCAAAGTTACATATGTTTAGATATTTTAGTTTTCCATCGTTAGCTTCTAATAGGCTCACCGAATGCCAGAACTCTTCAATAACACCTGAAATAGGTACTGATTGCACTGCTACTTGAAATCTGTAAGTTTGTTACACCAGAATCCAGTTTCATTTCTGTTTAATATTCATCATCTACGTCCTGAATCTTATTTTCGGTCTTATTTTCGGATTGGGAAATTGTAACCAAATGTGTGAAAATTAATTTAGAAATGGGGTAAATACTATTAAAAAGCAAATTTTATTTTAGTCATAACAAAATGTTGAAATATACCAAAAATCTACTAAAAAATATTACCTACTAGAATATTTTAAAAAATATCAAAAATCTACCAAAAAAGTAGAAATCTCCTAAATGTGGCAACGCTGTTAAGGAGAATGCTACACTTTTGACACTGGTCACATGACCTCTCTGTCACCCAATAAGAGGGTGCGTTCTAAAATGGTTGGGATAGTCAGCGCGGCCGGGTTTGGTTGGCGAGTTGTCTTATCGGTCTAGGGTTGGTAATAAGGTATTTTTTTAGTAATATTGGTAATATTGTTTAATGCACCATTTTGGTTTTACTTGAGATTTTTGGGATGTAAAGAAAATGAAAACACAGAATATAAAAAATGCCGGCATTTTCTGATACCTTTAAAAGCACCATCAATACATTAAATTTATACAGAACATCTTTAACATAAATTTTGACTTTTATATTAAAATTTGATTTTTTTAAATTTGCATATTTTTTGTCAAAAATGTCGTAAAAAAGTAG
This sequence comes from Diabrotica virgifera virgifera, assembly GCF_917563875.1. Classification (NCBI taxonomy): domain Eukaryota; kingdom Metazoa; phylum Arthropoda; class Insecta; order Coleoptera; family Chrysomelidae; genus Diabrotica; species Diabrotica virgifera. Next base: position 5,163,270 of record NC_065443.1, read on the forward strand.
CGCGTGTGTTTTTAAAGGTGAAATATCCATATTTGACGGTAATCTGAGATGCGTTTATAAATTTCAGATCAGGTAATTTTGTTATGTCCTTTATGTATTTATATAAATTTAAATACCTAATACGATGTCAAAATAGTTACCTTTTTGGTTTTCGCATTCACCATACAGGTGTTAAAAATATAGGTAAAAAAACATAACTAGTCTGACTCCTTGAGCAACCATTGCACGCGCAGGTTCTTTTTATAGTCGCTTCAGTTGTCTTATGCAACGCTTACGGAACGATGTTGCTTCATAGGAGGTTGCCTAGGCAACGTCAAGACAACTCAAAAATCGTCCACCAAATTAGTGCAGAATAGGGTCGTCTTCTAGGCAATAACAACGTTGTAACAAAACGTTGCCACGCGGTAGACAACGTTGTGGCAACGTTGTCGCGTCGACAAATTGCTACTTGGGATAGCTGTTTGCGTCCTCTGTTCTAGCGGAGCGAGTCCGTTTGCTCGAGAAAAATCACGTGCCCTGGCGATACCCATGTTGTTGTTACTCGAAACGTTAGAGTAATTATTATATATTACAGTTTTTTAAGTAACTTTTTCTTAATTAAAAGAAAATAATACGTACTATACAATAGATTTTGCAAATATGATAGAAAAAGACAAATTTATTATTAGAGGAAAGTCGCTAATTATGGAATACCATTTTATTTTGGCGATATAAAATAATACCTTTATAGAAATGAAAACAATTTAATGTTATGACACATCAGTCATACATTTTTATGTAGTAATTAAAAGCCTTGTATTAAATATCTTAATTAACAAAAAAGAATGGAACAAAAAAACAAAATCACAAATGAGTAACCAAATATGGAATAGGTACCCATATATGGAATATAGGCATAAACCAACATATCAATGACAAAAATAGACATAAACATCTGAGATTAAATAAATTTAAATAAGAAAATTGTGAAAAATGAAAGAAGTAGCTTAATTCACTTGCAGACATCACAGATCCATGTATGAAAGTCTAGACCAGCACAGTCATAATGAGTCCACTTACACTTAATCCACTATTCCATAATTAGGAACCAACGACTGTCCATATTTGGATTTGTACATTAGTTCAAACTAGTATCAACATTTTTTCAAGTCGTAATGTTTTAATTAAAGAAGGTCATAAAATATCAAAATAAAGGTACTATTGATATACGCAATAGCATAACAAGTCTGTATTCATGCATAATAACCAATAATACTCGTTGAATATATTTACCTTTGAAATTTTCTGCCAGACGATAAAACAAAACGCGCCTGTCAGACACGTATCGTTCGCGCATCTGACACAGAGGTGTGAATATGATAATAAAGAGAGCGACTGAAATAGAGGATGGTCTTGTAGTGCGCTTCCAACTAATATTTTCAGATAAATCAAGGAATTCCATATTAGGGCACTATTCCATATTTGGTTACTTTCCTCTATAAATATATAGGTAAAAAAGTATAAAACTATAAGCTAAATAAATTCGGTGTCCGAATCTTGTATTTCTTCTTCAAACTCCTCATCTGAGCTTAAATATTCATTCTCTTCTTCTTCCTCAGACTCGTCAGTCGAAGCCTGCACAATGCACGCGGTATACGCTCTTTCTCACACTGGTGCTTACCTATAGCGCTTTTCATTTATAATGCACGCGTAATTTGTTTGATCACATGGCAGTTGGAAAATTTCACCAAAAAAAACCTGTCTTTAAGAATATTTATTTTTAATATTAAAAAATACCCTGTTAAAATAACAATTGCACCTCCCTGTCCGGAAGGAATGTACATAGCTATGCATGTATAGTTGTATATTTTATACTCGTTAATAGTATGTATAGATTCAGATGAAATCTTCTGAAGTTCAGATGCATCCCCTGAAAATTATCCTGGGGCGCCCATGCAAGTATCCTGCAGAGTTAAAATCGCCCTTAAATCGCCTAGCCTGTTTATTTTCTTTATATTTGAATATTTAAATTTACTTTAAAGTCACGTCAATGATATTTTTTGTAATAACAATTTTTACCCTTTTTTTTAACTTTGAGGGGGATTTTTGGGGAAAATAACCGCTACCCTCCAGCCAGACCGGCATTTTTGTATGAGGATATCATGGAAAAGTCACCTGAAAAATTTTCAGGTTGCCTAAAATACCTACTCAAAAATGTCTCACAGCTCTTATACTATATGCTTAAGTACGATTATAGACCTGTTAATAATCTCAAAATTTATTTATAATTAACATGGCCAAAGGTGGCTTGTTGTCAAAAAAAGACTAAGAGGCAAAAAAGTTTTAAAACACTGTGTTTAACTAATGGTACCACAAGAATAGTTTAATTGGAACGTACACAAACTTTTGGGGGGTTTAAAGGAACAAAATCCCCATAAAATTTTTATGTACCTAAATATATTAAAAAAGAAGCCGCATCTCGATAAAAACTGGCTTATCGAAAAAATACTAAGAGGCAAAAAAGTTTAAAAACGTTGTGTTTAACTAATGGTACCACAATAATGAATTAATTGGAACGTACACAAAAGTTTCGGGGGTTTAAGGGAACAAAACCCCCATAAAATTTTTATGTGGTGGACAAATTTCACTATAATTCTGTTTTAAGATGTTGCTGCCATAAGAATGGTACCATATGGTACATGTCCATTTTCAATAAAAAATCTCTAATAGTTTTCGATGTATTGAAAAAAAAATCGATTTTCATTTTGTAATTTCAAAGGGCTGTAACTTTTTTATGAGCACATTTGTACTAAGGTAAGTTAGGTTCAATCGAACTATTTTTGACCCCAGAATGTGTAGTATAATTTATGACCAATCTTTTCGGTACACCCTGTAGAGTATAAGTATACAAAATGTATATACACATCGACGTTCGTTTCAATTTGTGTTTTGACTTAATTTGATTGAAAATGAATCGTACCGCATGGGAAAAATTATAGCGGACGGACTATAGGTAAGTGAGGTTCAGTCAACATATTTTTGATCCCAGAATCTGCGGTATAATTTATGACCAATCTTTTCGGGACACCCTGTATATTTTCGCAGAATTTTTAAAATACTCTTTTTTGAAAATAATTTCTGGGGTGGAAATTGAAACGTTAAACATTAGTTAAAAATGTAATTTTCACTTCAACCAATAGTTGTACCTTAATCCTATATAAACATAATTTTTAAACTAGACGTGCCACAACAAAGTAGTTTCAGAATCTTTTTACTATTATGTGTGGCTATTGAGGACTAAAAATATTATCCAATAAAACAAGCTAAATCATTTTTTGGTTGTGTATTTAGGTTCACATATCGATTCCTACAAAAGTTTGACTGCATTTCCATTTCTTCTTATGAAGTAACTTTCAAGTAGGCCTTCGAAACAGTAGCACCCAGAGTGTTGGATCCAATACAAGCATACCATCCTTCATCGTGTCGGCGGACTCTTGAGATTTCGTAAACCTCGGGGTTCTTTCTACCATCGTAAGATTTCTAAAAACAAAATATACCTACCATAAGACATTTGTATCTGACTTTATGATATGTACATGATTGTCTCTCTCTCTCTCTCTCTCTCTCTCTCTCTCTCTCTCTCTCTCTCTCTCTCTCTCTCTCTCTCTCTCTCTCTCTCTCTCTCTCTCTCTCTCTCTCTCTCTCTCAAACGCCTGATCTTCTGAAGAAGATCAGGCAGAAACAATATGAAACTGATGTTTCAAGTACATTCTCTGTACCATATACCAATAAGACTGAACCTTGATTTTGTCATAAAGAAATGGGTTCTTCCGATGAACATCAGTATGGTCGTATTTCTCAAACATCACCAACTAACATTAATGGACCTGCTGTGGGAGCACGCCAAATAGAATTCTATTTTAGTGACGTCACGTTGCCTAGAAACTGTCGATTCTCCCATTCTGAAATTCTATTTTGTGACGTCAGCAAAATAGAATTCTATTTGGCGTGGCCCTGTAGGTACATACTTATATACATATAAATATATGACATATACATATAAACAATATATTATGTACCTGTAGCATATCGACGTTATCGCATTCTTCTTTTTCTCCGAAAGTACAGTGGCTATCTGACGTCTTCATCCACATTATGAAAGGTTTGGTTTCTGAATCAAACTCACATTTGAGTTGAACTCTGTCTCCGATTTCAACGGTCATATTGTGAAGCTCTTTAACGAGACGTGGTTTGTTTTGTTCACGCTCTAAAACATTTTAGTAATACGTAAAGTCTTAATCTTCTTCTTTAAATGCCATCTACGCATCGGAGGTCGGCAATCATCATAGCTATTCGGATTTTAGAGACGGCTGCTCTGAAAAGTTCATTCGATGTACATACATCCATACCATTCTCCCAGGTTGCACAGCCACGATATTCTGCGTCTCCCTATGCTTCTCTTTCCTTGAATCTTTCCCTGCATAATCAATTAGAGCAAGCTGTATCTCTCTCCACGTGTAATATGCCAGAGATATTTCAATTTTATTGTTTTGATGGTATTCAAGATTTCCATTTCTTTATTCATCTTTTTCAGAACCTCTTTGTTTGTGACGTGTACTGTCCACGATATTTTCAGAATTCTTCTGTACACCCACAGCTCGAATGATTCTAGTTTTTTCATTGATGCAGCATTCAAGGTCCAAGCTTCCATTCCATAAAACAGAGTCGATAAAACGTAGCAAATAGCCAATCTAACTCTTAGCTCTAACTTCAAATCTCTTGTGCAGAGCACTTTTCTCATTTTGTTTAAATTTGTTCCAGCCTTCTCTATTCTGATTTTGATTTCCAGTAAGTAATCTCCTGTGGAATTGATCTTTGTTCCAAGGTATGCATATTGGTCTACTCGTTCGATATTGGATCCGTTTATGAAGAGATTCTCGTTATTTCTTTGAGTTTTCGATATTCTCATAAACTTTGTCTTCTCTTGACGTTCATTATTAGAACGTATTCTTGTCCAAACTCCGCGATTCTGATCAGCAGCTTCTGAATATCCCCAATATTTTCGGCTAAGATGACAGTGTCATCCGCATATCTAATGTTGTTAATGGGAACTCCATTTACCTTTATTCCAGCTGTTTCACCCTCAAGAGCTTTTTTCAAGGTCTCATCAGAGTAGGAATTAAAAAGAATTGGCGATAACACGCATCCCTGTCTCACTCCACGTCTGATTTCAATTTCCTCTGACAGCCGATCGTTAACATGTACTTTCACTTAATATACTAATACAAAGATGTCTGAACGTCAATCAAGATATATATGCGTTTTTTATTGACTATAATAAAGCATTCGACAAAGTACGATAGGGACAATTAATGCATGTCTTGAAATCAAAGAAGATAGACTACAATGACCTCAGGATCATATCGAATTTATACTATAAGCAGCGAGCTAAAGTGTTAACGAACAGCTGTCAGAGAAAATTGAACTCAGACGTGGGGTGTGACAGGAATGCGTGTTGTTGCCAATTCTTTTTAATGCCTACTTGGAAGATATCCTACAAAAAGCTCTTGAGGGTGAAACAGCTGGAAAAAAGGTAAATGGAGTACCCATTAACATCATTAGATATGCGCATGACTCTGTCATCTTCGGCGAAAATATTGAGAATCTTTAGAGGCTGGTGACCAAAATAGCGGATTTTGGACAGGAATACAGTCATACAATGAACGTCAAGAAGACAATATTTATGAGAATATCGAAAATTCAAAGAAATGACGAGAATTTTTTCATAAACGAAACCAATCTCGAACGAGTAGACCAATATCCATATCTTGAAACAAGGATCAACTCCACAAATGATTACTTGCAGGAAATCAAAATCGGAATAAAAAAGAATAGAGCAAATTTTAACAAAATGAGAAAAGGGCTCTGCACAAGAGATTTGAAGTTGGAGCTTAGAGTTAGGTTTGCTAGGTGCTACGTTTTCTAGACTCTGTTTTATGGAATGGAAGCTTGGACCTTGATTGTGGCATCAATGAAAAAACTAGAATCATTCGATTTGTGGGTGTACAGAAGAATTCTGAAAATATCGTGGACAGAACACGTCACAAACAAAGAGGTTCTGAGAAAGATGCACAAAGAAATGGAAATCTTAAATAGCATTAAAACAAAAAAATTAGAATATCTCAGACATATTACACGTGAAGAGAGATACAACTTACTCGAATTGATTATGCAGGGGAAGATTCAAGGAAAAAAAAGCATAGGGAGACGCAAAATATCGTGGCTGCGCAACCTGAGAGAATGGTACGGATGTACATCGAATGAACTTTTCAGAGCAGCCATCTCTAAAGTCGAATAGCAATGATATTTGCCGAACTCCGTCGTGGAGATGGCTTGAAGAAGAAATCGGGAGAGTTCGCGATAGTTGGCTGTAACATTTAAATTAAAAAACATCGAAGTAACAAACCTCTGTTATAATTTGTATAAGTAGTTAATTAAAAATTAATTTCAAAATCCAAATGGATGACAATAGTTGTTCATAAAAAACGATTTCGGACTTAACAGTCCATCTACAGTGAGCTTTGAAGTAATTGCGCTAAGAACCGCAAAACCAAACAGTGGTTGGGTTGTAAATTGTTGATAACACATTTAAAAGTATTAAATTAAACGATCTGAAGACAATGAAAATGAATAAAGTAGAAAAAAAGCATTAAGATGTCCTAAATACAACTTTTTTTATTGATTCTTTCTAAATATGTACTATTTTCATAAAAGATATTTAATAAAAACTGAGAGGCCTACACTGCAGAAATAAAAGTCCGAATCGAAAAAGCACGTTCTAATTTCATGAAAATGTAAAAGGTTCTATGTAGCAAAGATTTAACATTAGCTCTTAAAGTACGCCTAACAAAATGTTACTTATACAGTGTACTATACTATGGAGTGGAATCATGGACGTTAAATGTAGAGAAAATGAGACGACTTAACGCCTTTGAAATGTGGACCTACAGAAGAATTATGAGGGTTTCCTGGGTAGATAGAGTTACAAACAATGAAGTACTGAGAAGAATAGGTAAAGAGAAGGAAGTTGAACTTACAATTAAAGAAAGAAAGCTACAGTGTCTCGGACATGTGATGCGGGGTGAGAAGTATGGCATCCTGAGACTCATAATGCAAGGAAAGATAGATGGCAGAACAAGCATCGGAAGAAGACGAATTTCATGTTTGAAGTACTTGAAAGAATGATTTGGATGCAGCTTAAAACAACTATTTAGAGCTACTGCCTCAAAAATTAAAATAGCTATGATGATTGCCAACCTACGTAGCGGAGATAGCACCTGAAGAAGAATAAGGCCACAAGAAAACAGTCTGAAAACATTATGTTGTCTTAATTTATATTTTAAAATAATGATCACTTACCATTTACTTCTACGTCGAATTGTAAGTCTTTACAACCTACTTCATTACAAACTTTGCAAGTGTACTTTCCTGCGTCTTCTTTCTCCATATCTTCTAATACCAAAGTCCATTTGTAAGTTTTTATTGGTGTAAGTCTACGTGGGAGTGGGGATAAACCATCTTTGTACCAAGTTATATTAGGTGTTGGAGTTCCAGAAGCGTCACAACTGAGCCTCAACGTAGAGCCACTAGATTTTACTATATGCTTCTTATGACTTCTGTGATGTTTGAATACAGGACCTTTAAATAAACATTGTTAAAGTTAAATATGGTAGAAAAAAACTAACACGGAAGTATTGCGAGAAATGGAAAAATAATACGAAGTTATAAACACGATAAAAATAAGTTAGTTACAATATCTGCCGATCTAGACGGTCTAGTTAGCTGAGGCGCAGTCGATCGACAAGTTTAGTGGATTTGCGATTTGCGATCGCTGGTTCGAGCCTCAGCTAGGTCATGAAATTAATAAAAGGCCAATGCCCTAGTATAAAACTCAATAGAGTCCACGGCTTGGTCTAGAATTAACTGGAGTCTGATCGGCCTATGGAGGAGCGGTACGGCAAGGGATAAGGGCTTGCGGCTTGGTGATACTTCTCCATAGATCCCTACCGAAGGGCGTTGACGCCGAAGAATGATATATATATATATATATATATATATATATATATATATATATATATATATATATATATATATTCTATAACACTATAAAACAGTGTTGAAATTATCGGGAATTGCGGTCTGTGGCTTAGATTGAAACTACATTTAATTCTGTTGAAATTCGATATTTCGATGAGTATTTATTAATTTTTCATCTTCATCAGGAACAAACTACAAAATTAACTAACAGTTAGGTACAAACATAATATTACAATGATATAACTTACGAATTGTTGTAGGTATGTTATATAAAGCAATTTAACTTAAAGCTATGCATGTCGTTTCACGAGAACGTCGAGGGCGGCACTGAGTCAGGTATCTTTTCTCACATGTGTTAAGGGTCAAAAGTTCCAATATCGAGCCATCTGTTTAATATTCTGCTATTTTTCGAATTTTAAAACATTGCAGTAAATTTCGCTTAATCTATTTGTGTCTGATTTGTAATTAATTGAACGTTTATTGCTGTTTATGTGGTACATCTCGAGGAACAATCTTTTCTTATAATTGCTATATATATATATATATATATATATATATATATATATATATATATATATATATATATATATATATATATATATATGTTCGGAAAGATTTCCGCGGTCAGGTAAATGAAAATTACTAAGTTCTCGGGAAGAACCGCGTTGAGAATTTATAACTCGACGTTTCGGCACCCTTTTTGGAGCCATTATCAAGAGGGGTATGGTTCCGTTCGAGTTCGGGGTCTCAATCTGCCTACTCCCCTCACTCGTGACGTACCAGTAGTGTCTTGTTCTCTAGGAGAACGGTCAAGCGGCACTGAGGTCTCAATCTGCCTACTCCTCAGTGTCGAGTGACGACCCGTCTTCGCCTGTGTAGCTCCTTTTATACTCTCAGTGCGCGCGGGAACTGTATGCGCGGGAGAGGCCTGAGTGGGATCGACTGACGTGGGGATTCGCCGAAGCAGCGGTCGCCATGTTGCCGGCAGTCTTTTGGCGTCATCGCGTGTGTTTAGGCTGTGAGGGCGTTTTTCAATTTCGATGGCTTCACGGATGATTCTCGATTTTAAGGAGCGGACAGGGGCGATGGTTTTTGCTTTCTCGAAATCTATTTGGTGACCTGTCTGAATATGATGTTGGGCAAGGGCTGAAGTAGTGTCGGAATGTTTTACAGATATGGAATGTTCGTAGATACGGTTTTGGATTCGTCGGTTTGTCTGTCCTATGTATGTCCTTGGGCAACTGGAACAAGGTATCTCGTAGACACCATGGTCTTCATTGGGGATTTGGTCTTTTACGGATCTGACAAGATTGCACAACTTGGAGTGAGTAGTGAAGACGGTTTTGATATTTAGAGGGGTAAGAATTCTACTAATCTTGTCAGTGACACCTTTGATAAAAGGTAGAAAGATTTTGGGTTGATCGGGCGGCAAGTTTTCTTTATTAGATGGAATGGGATTTAGATGTTTCTGAATGCTCCTATTGATTTGGGTTTTATGGTAGCCGTTTTGTAAGAGTGTTTGCCTTATTGAATTTATTTCAGATGGTCTGTGATTGTCGTCACTAAGCCTTATAGAGCGAGAAACAAGAGTGTTGACAACTGAACTGTCAGTTCAGTTGTCAACACTCTTGTTTCTCGCTCTATAAGGCTTAGTGACGACAATCACAGACCATCTGAAATAAATTCAATAAGGCAAACACTCTTACAAAACGGCTACCATAAAACCCAAATCAATAGGAGCATTCAGAAACATCTAAATCCCATTCCATCTAATAAAGAAAACTTGCCGCCCGATCAACCCAAAATCTTTCTACCTTTTATCAAAGGTGTCACTGACAAGATTAGTAGAATTCTTACCCCTCTAAATATCAAAACCGTCTTCACTACTCACTCCAAGTTGTGCAATCTTGTCAGATCCGTAAAAGACCAAATCCCCAATGAAGACCATGGTGTCTACGAGATACCTTGTTCCAGTTGCCCAAGGACATACATAGGACAGACAAACCGACGAATCCAAAACCGTATCTACGAACATTCCATATCTGTAAAACATTCCGACACTACTTCAGCCCTTGCCCAACATCATATTCAGACAGGTCACCAAATAGATTTCGAGAAAGCAAAAACCATCGCCCCTGTCCGCTCCTTAAAATCGAGAATCATCCGTGAAGCCATCGAAATTGAAAAACGCCCTCACAGCCTAAACACACGCGATGACGCCAAAAGACTGCCGGCAACATGGCGACCGCTGCTTCGGCGAATCCCCACGTCAGTCGATCCCACTCAGGCCTCTCCCGCGCATACAGTTCCCGCGCGCACTGAGAGTATAAAAGGAGCTACACAGGCGAAGACGGGTCGTCACTCGACACTGAGGAGTAGGCAGATTGAGACCTCAGTGCCGCTTGACCGTTCTCCTAGAGAACAAGACACTACTGGTACGTCACGAGTGAGGGGAGTAGGCAGATTGAGACCCCGAACTCGAACGGAACCATACCCCTCTTGATAATGGCTCCAAAAAGGGTGCCGAAACGTCGAGTTATAAATTCTCAACGCGGTTCTTCCCGAGAACTTAGTAATTTTCATATATATATATATATATATATATATATATATATATATATATATATATATATATATATATATATATATATGTATATATATATATATATATATATATATATATATATATATATAATATCTACACTCGCCGGCATGAAAAACGGGCACCCCACAAAATGGCCCATTTTTGATGTCTAGAATTTCCTAAACCTATTGTCCGATTTGAATGATGTTTTTAGTATGTTATAGCCTTATTATTTAAGAATATCGGTGTAATAATATTGTTGCTTGACAGGTAAATGTCATTTTATACCAGAACAAACAATGGTTTGTTTGTTCTCACATTTTCTTGCCAATATGTAGTATCCGGCAAATATTGACTAATTTTTGATCTGTTTGTCCTTCGTCCAGTGTGTGTTTGATGTTATTTATAAGTCTTTAAATTAGAGGAAGGTCGCCAATTATGGAATACCATTTTGTTTTGGGGATATAAAATAATACCTTTATAGAAATAAAAACAATTTAATGTTATGACACATCAGTCATACATTTTTATATAGTAATTAAAAGCCTTCTATTAAATATCTTAATTAACAAAAAAAAAATCGAACAAAAAAACAAAATCCCAAATAAGTAACCAAATATGGAATAGGTACCCATATATGGAATATAGGCATAAACCAACATATCAATAACAAAAATAGACATAAACATCTGAGATCAAATAAATTTAAATAAGAAAATTGTGAAAAATGAAAGAAGTAGCTTAATTCACTTGCAGATATCACAGATCCATATATGAAACTCGGGACCAGCACAGTCATAATGAGCCCACTTACACTTAATCCACTATTCCATAATTAGGCACCAACGACTGTCCATATTTGGATTTGTACATTAGTTCAAACTAGTATCAACATTTTTTTAAGTCGTAATGTTTTAATTACAGAAGGTTATAAAATATCAAAATAAAGGGACTATTGATATACGCAATAGCATAACAAGTCTGTATTCATGCATAATAACCAATAATACTCGTTGGATATATTTACCTTTGAAATTTTCGGGAGAGGATAAAACAAAACGCGCCTGTCAGACACGTATCGTTTGCGCATCTGACACAGAGGTGTGAGTACGATAATAAAGAGAGCGACTGAAATAGAGGATGGTCTTGTAGTGCGCTGTCAACTTATATTTTCGGAGAAATCATGGAATTCCATATTAGGGCACTATTCCATATTTGGTTACTTTCCTGTACCTAATTTCTTGCCGTACAAATGCTATCTACACTTTGCTGGATATCATCCTGTTTTGACGAAATGCCTCTCATGATGCTAAGTTAGCGAAAGTATACTTGGGCAAGATTTGACTAAACTATATGCTCGAAATCTGCCTTTTATTCCTATAAATTATATATATTAAAATGTATAAATAAATATTTTCAATTTCTTTGCAACACGAAAATGCAGCAGCTGCATAATACTCTGGTTAAATCGGAGAGTGCAGGAAGAGTCCATTCCGGTTTCGGAGGTTTTTTCCTCCTCATCAGTAGTCCCATATCCTCTTCTCTCCGATTTCCCCAGGTATCATACTTTGGGCCTTTCCGAATTGCAAAGAACGAAATGTCGCGGATGAAGTAGATCCATCTACCGAAAAACAAAAAAGTTATTAATCGAAGTAGCACAGAAAACGACAATAAATATCGTTCCCATACCACCAGATTGACAACAGGTGGAATACTTTCTTTGGTTACACCTCCTAAGATTTTCAAAATTTATAAATCAAACAGGATGCCGAGGAAATTAAGATGAGAGAATTTTAAATAATTCACAACTCATCTGCCCAGCGTGGTAAAAGTTCCAACAAGAAAGATTCCTTAATACTCAAACAAAAGAGTCAATGAATTAAAAATGTATAAACATTCTCAATTTCTTTGCAACACGAAAATGCAGCAGTTGCATAATACTCTGGTTAAATCGGAGAGTGCAGGAAGAGTACATTCCGGTTTCGGAGGTTTTTTCCTCCTCATCAGTAGTCCCATATCCTCTTCTCTCCGATTTCCCCAGGTATCATACTTTGGGCCTTTCCGAATTGCAAAGAACGAAATGTCGCGGATGAAGTAGATCCATCTACCGAAAAACAAAAAGTTATTAATCGAAGTAGCACAGAAAACGACAATAAATATCGTTCCCATACCATCAGATTGACAACAGGTGGAATAATTTCTTTGGTTACAACCTCCAGAGTACCTGGAACTCCAGAGAACAACCTGTTGTCAATCTGGTGGTATGGGAACGAAATTTATTGTCGTTTTCTGTGCTACTTGATTGATAACTTATTTTGTTTTTCGGTAGATGGATCTAGTTCATTTGCGACATTTCGTTCTTTGCAATTCTGAAAGGCCCAAAGTATGATACCTGGGGAAATCGGAGAGAAGAGGATATGGGACTACTGATGAGGAGGAAAAAACCTCCGAAACCGGAATGGACTCTTCCTGCACTCTTCGATTTAACCAGAGTATTATGCAGCTGCTGCATTTTCGTGTTGCAAAGAAATTGAAAATGTTTATACATTTTAATTCATTTACTCTTTTGTTGAGTACTAAGGAATCTTTCTTGTTGGAACTTTTACCACGCTGAGCAGATGGGTTGTGAATTATTTAAAATTCTCTCATCTTAATTTCCTCGGCATCCTGTATGATTTATAATTTTTGAAAATCTCAGGAGGTGTAACCAAAGAAAGTATTCCACCTGTTGTTAATCTGGTGGTATGGGAAAGATATTTATTGTCGTTTTCTGTGCTACTTCGATTGATAACTTACTTTGTTTAAAATATATTATGATTGTCGGTGAGATACAGTAGGACATCGTATTGGAACATGGAGAAATTATCATATAGTGCGATACATACAAATAGGTTGGGTATAATCAGTTGGAGAGAAGGAATACATCGGAAAATGAAAACTAGAGAAATAGAGGAAAACTAAGTATATAAAGAACTTACCTCGTCTAAACTTACCCTCTATGAAGGTTATCTCTGAAGTTACTAATTCAACTAGTAGGAAACACAGAAGCAGACTTGCGTAGGCCCTCATGGTTAATGATCTGAAAATATGTTAAGAATAACATAGTTTAAAAAATTGCTAAAAAATATTAAATAATATAATATAACAATCTTGAAAATTTCAGTAGTGGAGTCAAACAGTGGAAGTAAAATACCTCGGAATTACAATGTCTAGCTATGGAATCCTGGCCAAAGAAGTGAGAGATCAAGTACAAAAAGAAAATAAATTGCTAGCTCTTCTTCTTCTTATTCTTCTTTTTCTTTTGGCATCATAACTATTGTATCTTCAGATGAAATAATTAGGACATTTCGATAATTATATTTCGACAACTATTAAAATATGAACTGACATAACTGTATATAACATTGCATAACATCATGAAGGTGATACTATAAATAGAGGAGGATATTATTATAGTTTCCCACGCTATTTTGAACTTAAAAATACAAAAGAATTAAAAACCTAAATCCAAAATCTTGAATTGAGAAGTCGAATTCGTTCAGATCTTCTTAACTGTGAAATAGCGTTACGTTCTTCAGCAGCAGGTTCATTAATGGGTACCAGTTCATTATCAGGATGATCAGGTTCTATCATTGGATCTATGAACTCTGGTTCATCTAAATGAACTGGAGGAAGGAACTGAAAGTTGGATAGATGGCAGAAGATGCAAGGGGGTTCTTGATAGTGTGGCTGATAGATAATTACTTCTGGTTCGTTTACAAAGGTTACATTCTTTTTAGGTACCATGGTTTTACGAAGTTGGTCAGTGTGACGTTTTAGATAATACCCATCATCAAGTTGTACTTGGTAATGTAACAATCCATACTTTTTAACAATTGTGCCAAATTTCCAAAGTTCCTGGTTACCTTGGTGCTTGTACTCTTACTGTCTCCCCCACATTTAACTGTCTTGCACCATTGGGTTGATATCCTTTTAGTCGGATCTCTCTTGTGCCTTTCTTCTCCATTGTCTTATGTTTATGGTTTTCAGGTCGTCTTCCACGTCATCCAACCATCTCATTTTGGGCCTTCATTTTTTCGCCTTCCTATCGGCTTTCATTGTAATATTTTTATTGTAATAAATTGGCAGGGTCCCTTAATAACACTCTATGGCGAAACCGACATAATAATACTGAGATGAAGTCTTCTTCTTCTTTGTCATAATCCTTAGTGCCCTTCAGTGTCTGATGTCGGGTTCCGCCTTTTATCCATTTCTTCCAAGCGCTTCTATTGGTGGCCAGGTTCTTCATATCCCTTATACTCATGTGTCTCCTTTCACCTATATCCTGGAACTGATCTATCCATGTCTTCTTCGGCCTTCCCTTTTTTTGTTTCCCATTTTGGCTTCATGTACCTTCTTTGTAAGTTTCTTTTACTCAATTCGTTGTATGTGTCCAAACCAGCTCAATTGTTTGTTTTCGATCTTCCTCATTATCGTCTTTTGTTCCAGCTCTTTTCTTATATCTTCATTTCTGAATCTATCAAACTTCGTAACTCCAGCTATTCTTCTCATGTATAGAAATATACGAACAATACAGAGAACCAACACTAGCACAATACACTAAACTGCAGAGATTACGGTGGGCAGGGCACGTGGTCCGCATGCATGAGAATAGAATCCCCAGAAAATAGCTAAAGAAAGAAGAATGCAAGGAAAAAGACATGTTGGAAGACCAAAAAAGAGATGGAAAGACGAAGTAGACCAGTTTGCCAAAAACCTTCTAAAAACGCGTCCATGGTAAAGAACAGCAGTAAATCAAAAGATTGGAGAAACTTGCTGAAGGAGGCCAAGGCCCACTTTGGGCTGTAGTAGTGCCATTGGATGGATGGATGGAAAACAGAGGAAGATAGAAGCAATTGGGAGAAATATTCAGGAGTAGATGGAAAATGGTTGACGAAGAAGAGAAGCAGTTGGGATCCATGCAAATAGAACGTTGAGGATTTTGAAGCAACTCATAGTATATTGAGATTCAAAAATTAAAAATGACTGTATGTGAAAGTCAAGTTATTAGTCACAATAAGATTGAGAACACTAAAGTGTTATGTGTATGACTATATGGCTGTGAGAATTGGACCTTACAACAGTATGACGTCAACAAACTGAATTCATTCGAAATGTAGATGTACCGCCAAATGCTAAGAATAAGCTGGACCAGTAGAACTACGAATGAAGAAGTACTGGAAATAATGCATACACGTCCTCATCTGGTCAATACAATTAAAATTAGAAAGACGTCATATCTAGGACACATAATGCGCCATAGATAATAATTTGAGCAGCTCCAAGTAACACTAGAAGGTGAATTCGAAGGTAAAAGGGGTATAGGAAGAAAGAAAAAACCCTGGCTCCGAAACAGCAGAGATTGGATCCACACAACAAGGAATGACTTAATTGAGCCCATCAGAATCAAAACCTTCTATATCCAAAATTTTTCGTTTTCCCTTTTTTACACAGTTTCAAAGCTCAAGTATTTATTAATCTAAAGGCATAATGTTTGGCTCAAAACCTAAATTATCTTCAAAATACCACTGAAATGTTAACGTAGAATCAAACCCTGCCATGTCCATAGTTTTATGAACAATAAAATACTTCTTTTTGTTGTACATTTTGTATGTTTTCCTAAAATGGTTCAATAACTAGTTTTAGTGCATTCATTGCACCTAAAAGCAGTTGAAAATGAGCAATATTCTGAAAAAAATTCAAAAAATTGATCTAGCCGGTTTTGATTCTATAGGCCTCAATTCAACAAGCCTAGACTAGAGAAAAATGGACATTATTGACCGCCAACCTCAACAGAGAAGGCACTTATGAGGAGGAGGATAGAAAATCCAATGTACCTAAATTATTGAAGTTATACTTCTTTACCGGTGATAGAGGGTGATTTTTGAAGTTATACTTCTTTACCGGCGATAGAGGGTAAATTTTTACATGGGAAAACCTAGCGACCGGGCGCATGCGCATTATAACTTTCTGATTGGATGTTCAAATGACATGTCAAAAATTATTCAATATGGTGGCTGTGGCACAACTGTAGTTAGATTATTTATGGTTGTTGCGTTTTAAAATTTGTGTGAAAAGAAACAACAAACAAAAGTTAGTTAATAATTATACTGCCTTTTGAAATAGTTTTCATATACCTATATTTTTGGACTTTTGGACTATTTTGGACAAGGAAAACTCATTCTAATTTGGTAAGTACCTAGTTTTTATTATAATCATATTGTAATTATACATTTGGATTAGGTTGAAATACATACATTTATTTTCTCAAGAATGCGGATTTTAGAGAGAAATCCCAAATTAGGTTCGATTTTTATTTTTAAATGATTTTTTGGTGTAGATTTATTTATCTAGTAGGTATGTAATGCTTTGATTTACATACTTAATTTGATTACCAACAAAAGTTCTGCCAATCTTCATCTAATATATTGTTTTCTTACTGTTTTGTTATATTTTTATATTTTCTTCCACAAAATTTAAACTACATAATTTTCAAAACAATTGTCAAACAGTAAAACGTTCAGTTACCGTATTTTTCCACATGGTAAATAATGTGCGATTGGACGAGTGAGTCTACGCTTCGATTACGAGTCAAAGCGGCACGAAATTCAAGGGTTCAATTCCCGATGCAAGTTTTATTTTTTTATGCATATTATGATTGTAAGTATATTTGTTATATAATTTTTTTTTTCAGCAAATGCGTATTTAAAATTTTTGCCAACAATTATTATCGTCCAGAAATCATTTTTTCTTTGTGGTATTTTTCAATGTGTTTGTGTGCGTTTTATTCTTTTATTTTTTTAAATTTTTGGTATAGTCTTAAAAATCACATAATATGTAGTAGAAGTATAACTTCTTACGTGCGTACAAAGTACACACACATTCTTGTTTATATGTTAAAACCTATCAGCCCGGCGCATGCGCATTATAACTTTGTTCTGATTGGATGTTCAAATGACATATCAAAAATTATCCGATATGGCAGCTGTGGTTTGGAGGTAAAGGTAAAGGTAAACAAATGTATAATATATTAGTTTTATTGTTGTGAGGACAGAAACAAAAAAGTTTATAATACTGTAGTGACTTTTAAATAGTTTTTAAAAGCAACAGGTACGTAATAATTGTTAATGTATCATGGGTATAAACCTACCTATTTGATCTGCCAAAATACATAGTATGTAATACTTTTATTTATAAAATCCAGGAGGAAAATAAACTTTCTGTAGCTGGCTGTATACCATAAATAACAAAAATAATCATTAGGTATCATTTTTTCCTCTATCACTTTTTCATCATTATTTTTTTACTTTTATTTATATACCATCTATATATTTATATATGTTACCATCAAAATTTCTATCAATATTCACCTAATATATTGTTTTTTTACTCTATGTTTTGTTGTATTTTTTCAATTCTAAATCATTTCAATTCAAAATTAAAATAATTTGATCAATTTTCAAAATATCAAAATATCACAAGTTTAATCCGTTTAGTTAGTCGATCTTCGTAAATAATGACACATAGTGTCCGTGGCTAAGCGGAGAAGGCGAGTGAATTCCAATACCAACCGCTCTTATCAGCGCTGGTTCGAGTCCCAATAGAAACTTTCTTTTTTGTTTTTTTTTTAATACATTTTATGATTGTAAGTATATTTATTATATAATTGTATTTTCAGAAAATACGTATTTAGTTAAAAAAATTTTCGACAATTAATGTTCAGACATCATTTGTGGCTTGTTTAATGTGTTTGTGTGTGTTTTATTCTTTTATTATTTTAATTTTTGGCACTGTTCTAATGAAAATGTTTGAGAAGTAGTAAGTATAAATTAGTTTAATATTTAAACAAAATATAAATAAAAAGTATATTAATTTCGTTGAAATGATAATAATAGAAGTATAACTTCTTACGTGCGTACAAAGTACACACACATTCTTTTTTTGAAATTTCCCACTTACTGTGATAGAAAAGCAAAATGAAAACTTATAATAAAATATGGAGTGTATTATCACTTACCACTTATTGCTACAACCACAGAACTCCTTCCTCGTACCTTGAGAGTAACTTTAAATACCCACGGAATATTTTTTATTTAAATCACTTGCACATTTTGACCTCTCTTGGAATATTTCCCGATAAAATTGACGAATGCGTTAAAATTATATTGTTGTTTAGATATAACATAAATTGATTTGATTGTAAAAATTTCGACTTGCTGAGGGAACAATTTGTTATCCAAAATGTTGAGAAATATTTTCTCAATTACAAGACTCGACAAGAAAATTGAAATTGCAACGAAAAATTTGCTATTTTTAGTCGAACGGGTTTATTAATGGATTATCATGATGGTCAATGATATAATCAAAAAGAAATAATAATAAAAACAAGTTGATAAGTACTGTTTGATTAATAGGAATTCATTGTTCGTACTTATTTCTTTTTCTGAAATGTTTGGAAATAAATGAAAATGAATCAGTATTGGCACTCCAGAAAAAGAACTATTACATAAGCAGCAGAGAAATCAAGAAGAAGAAAGAAGAAAACAAAAAAGGAAAAAATTGTTCTACGAAGAATATAAAAGATCCCTAAAGAAGAATGGATTATCTAACGAACCCATCAGACGAAAAACGTATAACAATGCAACAGAAAGAGAACGAGAGAGAGGGAGAAGCAAGTAGAAGAACACTAAGACAAAAAAGAACATAGAGACAATCAAAATAAAACATTCTACAGAGAGGTAAGGTAACATAATAGAGGCTCCTGTATAAGAAGATGATATTGTACTATGTAATAGCTGATAGAATAGATGAGATCAAAGAACTTTTAAATCAGCTCTACCTTTCCTCGTTAGAAGGGGAGGGAAGATTGAAAATAAATATATCTAAAACCCTTCTTCTTCTTCTTCTTCTTCTTCTTCTTCTTCTTCTTCTTCTTCTTCTTCTTCTTCTTCTTCTTCTATGGCACTACAGCACAAATTGCGCCTTGACCTCGTTTATTTTTTGCCTCCACCCTTGCTTGTCTGTGGCTGCTCTTCTCCATACACGGACTCCTAAAAGGGCTTTTGCGTCGCTGTTTACTGTGTCTTCCCAGCGCTTTCTTGGCTTTCCAACCAATCTCTTTCCCTGCAGTCTACCATTCAGTGCTCTTTTTGGTAGCCTATCCTCTCCCATTCTTATCACATGTCCGGCCCATTGCAATCTTTGTATTCTAATGAAGTCTGACAGGGGTGCTTCCTTATAAAGTTGATAAAGTTCGTTGTTGTATCGACTTCTGAAGATTTCGTTTTCCCTCACAGGTCCTAGTATTCTTCTCAGTACTTTCCTTTCGAATGTGTCGAGTTTGTCTTTGGATGTTTCTTTCAGGGCCCAGGCTTCACTGCCATAGCATGTTATTGGTCGAATTAAAGTTTTATAAATTCTCATCTTTGTATTTTGGTGGACACTTTTAGACCGAAATATAATATGGAAGAGGGCAAAATAAGCTCTGTTTGCCTGCGTTATTCTCTTCCGTATTTCTCCATCTTCTGATCCGTCGGCATATATTTCTACTCCCAGGTATGTAAACTTTCCAACCGTTTCAATGTCATCTTCATGTATAATGTTTTGTGGGACTGTAGTTCTTCTCGTCCGAGTCAATATTTTTGTTTTTTCTGTGTTAATTTCCAGAAGATCTATAACGTTGAAATAGGAATTGGATGCAAAAGGCACAAGATCGAAATAGATGGAAAATTATGAGGGAGATCTATGTCCAGCAGTGGACAAGAGAAGATTAAATTATGCATTTCGTGAGAGATTAAAATGGAGAAATGCTCACCACCGAAAATAAAATAAGAGAAAGATGAGCTGAATATCTTCAAGCACTCCTGAATGTCCACATCCAGTGTCCTGAATATCCACTCCTGAATGGACTGCGTTTTCCTCGATATTTCTTTGCTGTTGAGGAATCCTCAATTTAGAGCCTGAAATAGTTTTCTTGTACTCTCTAGTCTGTTGTTGAGATCACCTTGGATGATTTCTTTGTTATTTATTACTGTTTCCCGGTATTTTGTAATGTTTATTTGCTTTATTTTTTGTTGATCTATCACCACTTCGATTAGGTCATCCGTATCTTCTTTGCTTGTTATTTTCATTATCTGCGTCTTTTCTTTATTTACATTTAGGTTGTATTTTTTTGTTTCTTAGTTTCATATTTCTAAATTGTGCTCAAGTTTTTCTACTGTATACCTCTGCAGTTATCATTTGCATTATATTCCATGCTATATAGTATTTTTTAAAGATTTTCTTACATTTTTTCACCATTTATCGCATCTATTACATTTATAAAAATCTCCGCTATTCTGAATATGGTGACCAGAATAGCGGAGATTGGACAAGAATACGGTCAACAATGAACGTCAAGAAGACAAAATTTATGAGAATATCGAAAACAAAGAAATAACGAGAATCTTTTCATAAATGGAACCAATGTAGAACGAGTAGACCAATATGCATATCTTGGAACAATGACTAACTCCACAGGTGATTACTTCAAGGAAATCAAAATCAGAATAGAAAAAGCTAGAGCAAATTTGAACAAGTTCCCTGCACAAGAGATTTGAAGTTGGAGCTAAGAGTTAGGTTAGCTAGGTGCTACGTTTTCTCGACTTTGTTTTATGAAATGGAAGCTTGGACTTTGAATGCGGCATCAATGAAAAAGCTAGAAACATAGAAACATTTGGGTTTACAGAAGAACTCTGTCACAAACAAAGAGGTTCTGAGAAAGATTAATAAAGAAATGGAAGTCTTAAATACAATGAAAACCAGAAAATTAGAATATCTCGGACATATTACACTTGGAGAGAGATACAACTTGCTCCAACTCATTATGCAGGGAAAGATTCAAGGAAAAAGAAGCATAGGAAAACGCAGAATATCGTGGCTGCGCAACCTGAGAGAATGGTACAGATGTACATCAAATTAACTTTTTAGAGCAGCCGTCTCTAAAGTTCGAACAGCTATGATGATTGCCGACCTCCGTCGCGGAGATGACACTTGAAGAGGATGAAGACTGGGCTTAAACTATCTGCTTGTTTAACTCCTTGCGTTGCTGATTGCGATTACATATTTTCTGTTCTAATTGTATTTATCGTTTTCATTTATTATATACTTTTTAGTTGCTTTTAACAGGTCTAAATTTACTTCTTTCTTTTTCAGACTTTCCCATATAGTCCAGGGCGCATCTGTTTTGAGATGGACGTTGAGAGGTGACTCAAATTTTTTTGCAGAAATTGCTTGAAAATAACTCAAATAATGTTATTTGAGTTATCCTCCCACTCAAAATGGTCCGGAACATTGTTTAAATAATCAAAATGTCAAAATATGAAGGAAAAATTCGATTTTTTTTATTGGTTTTTTGATTATAACTTTAAAACTATTCATTTTTAAGAAAAGTTGTACTGACATAAAAGTTAAGTTTCATAATTAAATTTCCTACAATATAGAATTGGCTATAAATTTAAAAAATACTCACCCTTGTTGCAAAATAGCAATAATTGCGAAAAAAACCATACAAAAACAAGTATTTGCATTTTAAGTTTTTCAACCATTTATGCTAGACTTAGGAACTTCATATTTTACACAGAAAAACTTTATGATATAGTTAAACAACACTGTAAATTTTATTAAGATCAGTTTAATAGATTTTGCAAAATAAATTTTGCAATACAGCTTTCGCAAAAAAAATTCATTTTTTTTAAATGTTGCAGGACTGAAAATAAAGCAGATAGCAAGTTGAATTTTTTTGCTTATAGAAGTGTACTGTACCTTTCCTTTGCAATTTGCAAAATTAAAATAGATTAATTACCACGCGGTGTCAGAAATTTTTTTAAATAAACAATAATTTTTGGTGCTACGCGAAGGGCAGCGGTGTTCGATTCACACAAGTTGATTTCCACCAAAATTTCTTCCAATCTTTATCTCTAATATATTATTTTCTTACTCTATATTTTGTTGTATTTTAATATTTTAATTCCACAAAAATCAAACTAATTTTATTATTGTTTGTGAAATACTGTTTAAACAATTGAATATGTTTAAAAATAATAAAATTTTATTCTCTAAGTTAAAATATATGAACAAAGAAAGTTTTTGCTAAAAAAGTGTTATTTCAAAGGATAGAGTATGTGTTATTATTTTGCATAAACAAATTTATTTATTTATATCGAAATGTAATAAAAATTAAAATGTATCAATCGTTATCAAAGGTCATTGGAATGCCCAATCAGAGCAAACTATCCGCTGTCATGCGCGTAGCACCAATAATTAAAGTTTATTTAAAAAAATTCCTGAAATGAAAGGTACGGTACACTTCTATAAGCAAATAAAAATTCAACTTGCTATCTGCTTTATTTTCAGTCCTGTAATATTTTGAAAAAATGAATTTTTTTGCGAAAGCTGGATTGCAGAATTTATTTTGCAAAATCTATTGAACCGATCCTAATGCAATTTACAGTATTGTTTTACTGTATCATACAGTTTCTCTGGGTGAAACATGAAGGTCCTAGATGTAGCATAAATGGTCAAAAAACGCAAAATGCGAATACTTGTTTTTGTATGTTTTTTTACGCAATTATTGCTATTTTGCAACAAGGGTGACTATTTTTTAAATTTTTAACCAATTGTATATTGTAGAAAATTTAATTGCGCATCTTTTATGTCAGTACAACTTTTCTCGAAAATGAATACTTTTAAAGTTGTATTCAAAAAACGAAGAAAAAAATCGAATTTTTCCTTCATTTTTTGACATTTTGATTATTTAAACAATGTTCCGGACCTTTTTGAGAGGGAGGATAACTCAAATATTATTATTTGAGTTATTTTCAAGCAATTTCTGCAATAAAATTTGAGTCACCTAAATGTACTAATATTTTTACAGATGAGCCCTGGTCTAATAAAGTTTTCCTTTAGATTGAATCAAATGCGTTTTCCATTTCTATAAGAGTATACTTACGTATACTTCTTTTTTTAAGGCTTTGTCTATTACCTGTTGCATAGTCTTGTGCGTTATGTCCATTTATGAATCCGCTTTGTACGTTGTCTAGTTTATGTTTTATTTCTTGTTCTTTCTTATTATTTCATATACTTTATCTGCTACACATAATGGTATATTGTCAAGGAAGAATTATCTAGGCTAGGACCAACCCACGATTCAACATACCATAAAAAAATGCATCCTTTTTGATTTGATATCGAGTTTATTTATTAATTACATTCATAAGATATGTTAGACTATTACATATTAGAAATCATACATTTATGAAACTGTTAAAATTGTGATGATATGATCGAAATGAACCAGTAAATATTAGCCAACCAATATCTTAAAGTACTATATTAGGTACATTTTTGGAATAAATATATTTAAATAAAAACCGTAAAATGCTTTAACTACTACTTCATATAAAGTTTAGTTTTTTATTTGATAAATCCTTTACACATTGGCTAATGTATTATTTAAATAACCTATTTGTATCACAGTTTTTTAAATAATGCCAATGAAGCGATTATTTACTGGATCATTTAAAATTCGTTCTAATACATAGTCTACAATATATAAAGTGTTTTTATTTTAGCAATATGTATTGTTATGATCCGCAAATTTAAA
Organism: Diabrotica virgifera virgifera; assembly: GCF_917563875.1. Classification (NCBI taxonomy): domain Eukaryota; kingdom Metazoa; phylum Arthropoda; class Insecta; order Coleoptera; family Chrysomelidae; genus Diabrotica; species Diabrotica virgifera. The sequence goes on from NC_065443.1 coordinate 5,187,611, forward strand.
ACAAAATTAAAAAGGCACAGAGAAAAGAAGAAAAACCAAAAATTATAAAAAAAATTATAATTATAAACCAAAAAAAAAATATAAGTATTTCTACATGTAAATTAAAATAGAGGAATAAATTATATTCACATATTGTTTTTTTTTGTATGTGTTAACAGTACAGGGGTATGGACTTATTATAGATATACCATATAAATACACGTGATTAACAGTCTCTATTATGTCTCGTAACCTTAATAAGTACATCCGAATTGTAACAAGCCTCTACTGGAATCAGGCAGCCAAGGTAAAAGTTGGAAATTCGTTCACAGAGAGCATTGAGTTCAGAAAAGGTGTGCGACAGGGATGTGTTCTCTCCCCTCTCCTTTTCAATATTTACTCTGAACATATCTTTCAAAAAGCACTGGATGAAGCAAACGGAGGCATAAAAATCAATGGAGAATTTACAAATAACATCCGATATGCGGACGATACAGTCGTACTTACCAACTGTATTGATGAACTTCAGCATCTTATGGACAAGTGGCGCACCTAAAATTTTCCTCTGGGAGGGGTTTTGTATTGTTTGTGAAAGACAAGATACACTTTTCTACTATTCTTTACATATATTTCTATATGCTCTGGGAGGGGTTTTAACCCCCAAACTCACGCTGAACAGAGCGAGTGGAGAAAGAGGACTTAACAACATAAATAAAATATAATGGATGCTGGTCAGCAAAACTCGAAAACCTGCCAGGCAAATGAAAATAAAAACCAAATAATTCAACACGTAGACTCATATGTATACTTTGAAACAGTGGTCAACTCAAAATGGGATCAAACAACGGAAATACGATCTAGAGTTGAAAAGGTCAGAGCAACATTTAACAACATGAGAAATATATTCACCCATTGCGACATATCTCTCCAACTAAAAATACAGCTCCTAAAATGCTATGTATTTTGAGTCTTGCTGTATGGCGCAGAGGCCTGGACTATAACGCAAACACTAATGAACAAGCTAGAGGCATTCGAAATGTGGGTGTACCGACGTATCCTCAAATGTCCTGGATTTTGAGGTGAGGTATTGTACCGAATGGGAAAACAAAAAGAAATCTTTTTCACAAGTAAGTAGTCCTGTCGCCAGGGGGGGTACAACGGCCTTCTTAATTCAGATGGACTTAGCCAAGTTTTTTTTTATGTATTTTTGCCCGTAGAACACGAATTTTTTGGGTAACAGTTGATCCGGATGTCGATAAGATTGCTATACACAAAGAAGTTGAGGTAGTACATAACAGCAATTTCTCGCAAAACAAAACAATTTTTTGTATTTTTTGGACCATTCTAACCAAAAAATGTTCCTACAAGTTTTTTCGTAGGATGCATAGTTTTCGAGTTAAACTTTCAAAAAATCGAAAAATTGCAATTTTTGAACCCGAATAACTTTTGAATAAAAAATAAAATAGCAATTCTGCTTACCGCATCTGAAAGTTTAAGTCAAATTATATCGGTTTTGAATATTTGCATTGCTAAAAATTTATTTTTTTATTGTTAAAAAAAGCTACAAGCACATAGTGTTTCCCGTGCCTAATACATGCGTTTTAACGCATGCTACGTAGAAATAGCCTCGCTCGCACTTTTACCTACTCTATCTACTTGTTCGATTTTAAATGAGAAATCATTGAAAACATCACTCAAGCACTAGGTGATTATAGCTTTGTTTAACAATAAAATAATAAATTTTTAGCAATGCAAATAATTAAAACCGATATAATTTGACCAGAACTTTCAAATGCGGTAAGCAGAATTGCTATTTTATTTTTTAATCAAAAGTTATTCGGGTTCAAAAATTGCAATTTTTAAATTTTTTGAAATTTCAACCGCGTTTATCTCGAAAACTATGCATCATACGAAAAAAGGAATGTGTGTGTACTTTGTACGCACGTAAGAAGTTATACTTCTATTATATGATTATATGATTATAAACGAAATTAATATACTTTTTATTTATATTTTATTTAAATATTAAACTAATTTATACTTATTACTTCTCAAACATTTTTATTAAAACAGTGCCAAAAATTAAAATAATAAAAGAATAAAACACACACAAACACATTAAAAATGCCACAAATGATTTCTGAACATTAATTGTCGGAAAATGTTTTAACTAAATACGTATTTTCTGAAAATAAAATTATATAATAAATATACTTACAATCATAAAATGTATAAAAAAAATAAAAAAAATAAAAGTTTCTATTCGAACCAACTTACCACGCGGCTGGTATTTGCGTTGTATTGGGATTCACTCGCATTAAAACTTCGCCACAGAGACAGCTTGTCATTATGTGCGAAGATCGTCGAACTAAACAGATTAACCTTTTGACATTTTTAACTTATGTAAATCAAATTATTTTGATTTTGAATTGAAATGATTTAGAATTGAAAAAATACAACAAAACATAGAGTAAGAAAACAATATATTAGGTGAATATTGATAGAAATTTTGATGGTAATCAAATTATGTAAATAAAAGTATTACATACTACTTATGTATTTTGGTAGGTTCAAGGTAGGTATCGGAGCCCGTATAACGACTAATAAATTTCGCAATCACTTGCGTCGTGCAAAGTGGCTATGTTCAAATATCATAACAAAATTTGATCAACTATTTATAAAACACTTACCAGTGAAAGATTCTTTAGCTTTGAATAAGCGAGATCTGCGGCACTCATACTAGTCACAGTTTGATGAGCTTTCACATTGGCATGCAACAATCATCTCTTCTATGTAAATAAGTCCAAAAATATAATATGAAAACTATTTAAAAAGGCAGTATAACCATTAACTAACTTTTTGTTCTTTGTTTCTCTTCCTACAAATTTTAAAACGCAACAAGCATACATTATAACCAAACCACAGTCCCACAGCTGTGCCACAGCTGCCATATTGGATAATTTTTGTCATGTCATTTGAACATCCAATCAGAACAAAGTTATAATGCGCATGCGCCCGGTCGCTAGGTTTTACCATATAAAATTTCACCGTCATTACGCCCTTAAAGAAGTATAACTTCAAAAATTTGTAGGAACGTTTTTTGCTTAGAATGGCCCAAGAAATACACAAAAATGTTTTGTTTTGCGATAAATCTCTGTTATGTAATGCCTCAAGTTCTTTGTTTATAACAATCTTATCGACATCCGGATCAACTGTTACCCAAAAAATTCGTGTTCTACGAGTCAAAATACATAAAAAAAACTTGGGTAAGTCCATCTGAATACAGGAGGCCGTTGTACCCCCACTGGCGACAGGACTAAAGAAACGGAAACTTGAATACCTCGGTCATATTATGAGACATGATAAATATCGCAAACTGCAACTGACAATACAGGATAGAATAGAAGAAGACATTCATGGCTTCAAAACTTACGCCAATGGTTTGGACTAACATCGATCGAGTTCAGGAACGCCGCAAACAAAATTAAAATTGCTATGATGATAGCCAACATTCGCAATAGACAAGGCACATGAAGAAGAAGGTTGTGTCTCGAGTTGGTTTTCAAAACACTTGAAAATGTAGAAAGTTAATTATGAAAGTTCATTTTTACTTTTGTTTACCGACAACAAAAATGGAAAAGTTGAAAGTCATTTCTTGAGAACTCCAATTTTGGGTGATTTTGAAGAACTAAATGATGATTGGTTAAAAAAAGGGTGGATCTTTGGATTTTGATTTATATGTATTTTTGGAATCGGTGAAGGCAGTTAGTTATCTTTTGCTGATCTTTGAGAGAAGGGCAACAAGAACAAGTAGTAGCAATAACAAAGAAGTAAGAATAAAAAAGAAGTAGGAATAAAAAGAAGTAATAAAAAGAAAGTAGGAATAAAAAAGGCGTAGTAATAAATATACATACTTAAATAAAAACACTCTGTATACTATGCAAGATATTAAAATAAATAATTTGGCTTTATTTGTTAAAATTTAAGTCAAACTTAAAACTTCTATATCTAATGATGATGTTACTCAAGATTAACAAATTTGAACTATTAACAAGAAATATATAATTATATAAGTAACTTTATATTTTTATGTAACAGTTTAAAACAAAACAGGTATATACAAATTTAATAAGCAACTTCAATTGCAGAGGATGACGAGAACTGAAAAATATAGTTTTAAAATATTATTTTTTTTTGTTTGTCCATAATATCACTTCTGTTACTTCTGTAGCATCATAAAATATTATGGATAACTTATTTACTATTTTATTGGGAAATAAGCCACAATATATTTTAAAAATGAAGTTTATTGACGTTTTGACTTCAACTTCGCAGGTCGTTATCGAAATACCGATAGTGAAAGTCGAAACGTCAATAAATTTAATTTTAAGTTAAATTGTTCAGCCACAATTAAATTAATTTAATTAATACTTTCCATAACAAAAAGAATTAAAATAACAATTTGAAACAAATGAAAAACTTAGGTACTAATTTTTCAGTTCCCGTAAAACATATTTTAACAAATTTTATATTAAAACATAAACGAAAATGTATCATCCAACATAACTTATTACATTAATAACCAAAAGTTTCATTCCTTAAACAATGAAATAACTGCTGAGAAAAGAAATGCAATAAAAAAGAAGAGGAAAAAAGAAAAAGGACTAGTGTGAAAAAAATAAGTTTTTGTAGGTATTCCTTATGACTCTTGAATTTCGAAATATTTCGAAATTTCGAAGTTTTATTTTCTTTTATTCTACGATATTACTTGTTAAAAAAAAAGAAATCTTAACAAGATCTTAAATGCCAAATGGTTTCCCTATTCCACCTCCTCCTAAGTGCCTTCTCTATTGAGGTTGGCGATCAATATGGCAAATTCCTCTCTGCTCTGGGCTTGATGAATTAAGTCATTTCCTGTTGTGTGGGTTCAATCTCTGATGTTTTGGAGTCAGGATTTTTTTTTCGTCCTATATCTCTTTTACCTTCAATTTTGCCTTCTAATATTACCTGGAGCTGCTCAAATTCCTTATGGCATATTATGTGTCCTAGATATGACGTCTTTCTAATTTTAATTGTATTGACCAGATGAGGACGTGTGTTCATTATTTCCAGTACTTCTTCATTCGTCGTTCTGCTGGTCCAGCTTATTCTTAGTATTCGGTGGTACATCCACATTTCGAATGAATTTAGTTTGTTGACGTCATACTGTTTGAATGTCCAGGTCTCACAGCCATATAGTAATAAAGACCACATATAACACTTTAGTGTTAGTATCCCCATTAAGATAGTCAAAATTCGCTCACAAATAAGACAATTTTATCCTACCACTCCTCCCCCAGCCCCTTCCACAAAAATCGTCATTTTTTCGTTTTGTTTTTTCTTTCAGGGTTTGTTTTTTTATTTTGCGTATTTTATGAAAAAATGTATTTCTGATTTTTCTCATATCTTTCCGTAAGAGCTCAATCATTGACAGACTAAACGTGGTTCAATGAAGACCTAATCACTTAAAAAATCTCTTAATATGATACAGTAGAGCATCATGTTGCTGGTAGTAATCCATTGGCATCCAATCTAGGACAAATTATTTTGCAAATTTTAATATGTAGTTGGAACATGTAGTTGGTGAAAAAGAGAAAATTCATATATGGGAAAACTATATCCAGGAGCTCTTTCATGACGAAAGACCCATTAGTGAAGTTTATAGAGACGACCAGCTGACTGGCCCTTCAATCACTAAAGAGGAAATAGAAAAGGCAATATTATATTCAAAAAACAATAAGGCACCTGGACCTGATGAAATCCCTTCAGAAATACTCAAACTACTCTAGATGAGAGGGGAATTTCAGCACTACATAAAATATTTAATTTTATTTATGAAACTGGTTGCTATCCTCAGCAGTGGTTGCTATCTACATTTATTCCCCTACCCAAAAAAGTCAATGCAAAAAGATGTGAGGATCACAGACTCATTAGCCTGATAAGTCACACTTTAAAAATATTCTTAAAAATACTACATCAAAGATTATACAAAAAATGTGAATGGGACATCAGTGATTCTAAGTTTGGGTTTAGGCAAGGTTTGGGAACAAGAGAAGCAATAGTAGCAACACAGGTGTTGGCCAAAATTGTTACGATCAGAGGAAGGACGTATTCCTGTGCTTTTTAGACTACGAGAAAGCGTTTGATCGTGTCCAACATCACAAGTTAATGCAGATCCTCAAGAAGCTTGATATAGACCAAAAAGACATAAGATGCATTGAAAACTTGTACTGGTATCAGGCAGCACAATTAAAAATAGACAATTCTATATCCAAATCCATACATATAAGAAGGGGTGTTCGGCAGGAATGTGTGCTTTCCCCTCTTTTATTTAACATTTATTCGGAAGCCATATTTCAAGAGTCTTTGGAAGATGCAGAGATGGGAATCAAAGTGAATGGAGTATTGATGTGTCTTAATTTGCGACAACATAGCAGATATTCAACAGCTTGTCACTATAATCGGAGAATACAGTAAGCGAATGGGATTAGAGATTAATACCAAAAAGACCAAATTCATCATCATCTCCAGAAACTTGGATGCATTTGAAAACTCCACCATAACACTGAATACTAAGTCCATTGAGAGTGTGAGCAAATTCAAATACCTAGGAACGTGGCTTTTTGAAGACTGGGCATCGGACAGGGAAGTAAAATGTCGCATTGAGCAAGCTCGACAAGCTTGCGTAAAATTCAGGAAGGTACTGACCTGCTCAGAGTTCGACCTTACACTGAGACTAAGGTTTACTAAATGCTACGTGTGGTCGGTGCTGCTATATGGCATAGAGGGCTGGACACTCAAAACGAGGGATATAAACAGATTAGAAGCCTTCGAAATGTGGCTTTATCGCCGTATCATAAAGATACCATGGACGGCGAAAGTCACAAATGTGGATGTACTTAAAAGAATCAACCAAGAACGTCAGCTTTTCGAAAACATCAAGAAAAGAAAAACGGCGTATTTGGGTCACATCATGCGAAACGAAAAATATCAGTTCCTTCAACTTATAATCCAGGGTAAAATTGAAGGCAAGAGAGGAATAGGACGCAAGAAAATGTCCTGGCTCCGAAACATAAATCAATGGACAGGGATTAACGACATACAATCTCTGATACACATTGCAAGAAACAGAGAGTTAATGGAAAATGTGATCGCCAACATCCATTAGTGGATTTGCATTTGAAGAAGAAGAAGTTGGAACATACATCTTAACCAGTGTTTGGCATTGTTGCTATTTAGCAAGGACAGGGAGTTCACTGATGATGGACTGATAAGTCCGAAAACGTTCTGAACGTAATCCTTTTGGACTTTTAAAATTTTTAAAATTTTTTATTAAATATACCAAATACACCAGGGAGTTTTACTTCACATTAAATTTTGTTTAACTAGATGGTATACAGCCAACCTTCGGGTATTATCCCGTTTTATTTACTTCAAATTATATATAACTTATAAAAAACCTTGATTTAATCTATTTTGAAGTCTATAAAATGGGCAAAATCCTCAAAAACCTCATAAACAAACAGTTTTTCGGATTTTTGAAAGTAGCGCACCTTCGGAAAAATCTGTAAAAAACAATAAATACATTTTTTGATAATCTTCAAAAAAAGTTATACATTTTTTTTCGAAAATTTTTGGTTATGTACACTGTAAAAAAATGAAAAAAAAATTGATTTCTGGGACTGAGGGCATTTTGTCTTAACGGTGGATACCCTTTACATGATACACAAAAAGTCGGATAGCTACATTTTCGTACACTCTGAATTATATTCGATTATAAAAAGTAGGTACTCTGCAAAGACTGAAATAAAAAATGGTACAACAAAGGTAACTAGACATTTGCAAACTTGTACTTACGACTGTCTGACTAGCTATCTACAAATAATACTTTCTTTTGAAAAACCACTCTAAATGGACAGATCTGTATATTTATTCGCTCTTACTTATTGTTTTACATTTATACGATTTCCTAAAAATCTATTTTGATTCGCCTCTATCTTTCATCGCATTCTTTGGGAAATCGAACGGTTTGGTTACAACAGGTAAATTGGGTAGGTAAGGGGTACAATATCACATAGAGTACTTATATTTTTAAGGAGAATGGACACCGCACACGTCTTATGGAAAATATAATGTCACCCAAATACAACAAAATTTACATAGATAGATTCGTCACGAAATTACAATCATTTCAAATCCTTGCGCCGGCTTTGAATTTTGAATAATAAAGGCGTAAATTGTAATTAAAGTTTATAGAAATCGCATTTTTTCATAAAACTGTTCTATTTATAAATACTGTTAGTCTAAAATATATTATTCCTATTGAAAACAGCTTAACTCAGCCTGCATTGTCATTTATTATATTTATAAGAATGTATGAAACCCTAAGAAGCAAAAACATGGACACTCGCGACATTAACATCATATTCAGGTTGTACTGGAGAAAAACAGGAAAAATCAAGATTGATAATGAGTTAATTGAAGAAATTGAGATCCGTCGAGGAGCGTCAGGGTTGTGTGCTTTCTCCACTTCAACATATACAGCGAAACAATATGTCAAGAACCGCTCCTAGAGCAAACAATTGGTATGGACATTAACGGAGAATTAATTAACACTATACGATACGCTGACGACATGCTAATAGTAACAGATAACCTAGCAAATTTACAGCATTTGCTGGAAACACTGATACCAAGAAGTATGGTCGAAAACTGAACATCAAAAAGACTAAATTTATGATTGTAACAAAGAAGCTATACACCAATGTGAATTTAACCATAAATAATAAGCAAGTTGAAAGAGTTACGTCCTACAAATATTTAGGGGTTTGGTTCACTGATACTAATGACCAGACAAGAGAAATTAAAAGGCGAATAGGAATTAAGAACGGGAATGTTAAGGTGCTATGTTTTCTCCGTTCTGAGGTACGGAATGGAAGCTTGGACAGTAAAAAAGTTAAACATCAAAAACATTGAGGCATTCGAGATGTGGTGCTATAGGAGAATGTGGAAAATACCATGGACAGAGAAAGTGTCAAATCAAGATGTTTTGCTAAAGATGGGGAAGGAATGCGAAGTCATAAAAATCATACAAACGAGAAAACTGGAATATCTAGGCCACATAATGAGAGGGAAAAGTACTCCCTGCTAAGGCTCATAATCCAAGGAAAAATCTCGGGAAAGAGAAATGTGGGATGTAGGAGGATATCCTGATGGCGAAAAAGGGAGTGGTACGGATACAGTTCAATACAATTGTTCAGAGCTGCAACCAACAAAGTTAATATTGCTGTGATGGTAGCCAACCTTCGATGGAGTCGGTACTGCAAATAGAAGAAGATAATAGAGCTTAATATCTTCAGAAAGGTTTATGAACTGCCTTTTCACAAAATCTCTCTTCTCCGTCTAACTTCTGTACATACCCATTTAATTTTAGATTTATTTATATCAATTTACGCCGTTATTATTCAAAATTCAGAGTTGGCGCAATTATATGAAATGATTGTAATTTCGAGAAGAATCTATTCATGTAAATATTATTGTATTTGAGTGACATTACATTTTCTGTAATATGTGTACGGTGTCCTTTTTAAGGAGAATTTTGCCATTATATTACCTCTACTTCACATTCTTAATCTAGGTTCGTAAATACTCTACAAAAGTTTTGATGGTTATTTTCCATTTGATAATAATTTTCAGTAATTTTGTGTTGTGGACACTTTATATCTCGAAAGTACAACGCAACTTCGTCTTTGTAAATTATTGGTATATTAGCTGATAACTGCGTCATCTATATTGACCGTCTTAAAGAAAACATTGTTTTCGTTCATTATCAATTGAGGAAGTAGGTGCAATAAGCGGCTATAGACCGTTGTGCCCTTCTTGGGGGGAATACATTTTTGGTGTCTACATAATATGTTCCTATACAGGTGTAACCAATATTAAAATTTAAAAGTCGAAGTTTCGGCACCCATTTTGGTGTCATTATCAAGAGGGATATGGTTCCGTTCGAGTTAGGGATCTCAATCTGACTACTCCCCTCACTCGTAAAGTATCAGTATCTGAGGTCTCAATCTGCCTGCTCCTCAGTGTCGCTGAAGCAGCGGTCGCCATGTTGCCGGTAGCCCTTTAGGGTCATTGAGTGTGTTTAGGCTGTCAGGGCTGTCAATGGCTTCACGGATAATTCTCGATTTTAAGGAATGGATAGGACACATGGTTTTTGATTTTTCGAAATTTATTTTGTGACCTCTCTGAATACAATGTTGGGCTAGAGCTGAAGTAGTAGTAGAATGTTCGTAAATACGGATGTGGATTCGTCGATCTGTCTGTCCCATGTATGTTCGTGGGCAACTGAAACAAGGTATCTCTTAGACACCATGGTCTTCATTGGGGATTTGGTATTTTACGGACCTGACGAGATTGGACAAATTGGAGTGAGTAGTGAAGATAGTGTTGATGTTTAGAGGGTTAATAGTTCTACTGATCTTGTCAGTGATACCTTTGATAAAAGGTAGAAAGATTTTGGGTTGATCGGATGACAATATTTCTTTTTTGGATGGAATGGGGTTTAGATGTTTTTGAATGCTCCTATTGATTTGGGTTTTGTGGTAGCTGTTTTGTAAGAGTGCTTGCCTTGAATTGATTTCGAATGGTCTGTGATTTTCGTCGCTAGCGACATATAACATAATATTTTTATTTGTCTTCTTGGAAGGAAAAAAAAGTGTAATAGAAAAAAAACTTGAGAGGGCTCTTTCTCAAACCATGGATTATGCACTTAAGCCCTTATTGTACCTACATCCCCAGTTGTTTTTAAGTCAATCAAAGCATATTTCATGTCTGACATAAATGCACAAAGTAAATAAGCTAATACACTTTACTAAAGTTGCTCACATACTGAAAAATCTACCATCTCGTCTGACAAAAAATATATTGTTCTAAATAAAAATAATTTCTGTACAATAACTTATAGAGATAATATAATGTCATTGATTTCACCACTTATTTCAGACTTTAGTCACAAATACTTAGATTGTTCACCAATATCTTCAACGTATTGCAATATTTGGTCAATGGTTCCTTAATAATAATATAATAAAAAACTAAAACTAGTACAAAGGTAAGCTGTCCAATTTTCTAAATAAGAAACATAACTTACTAAAATAAAGCAAGGAAAAGGATGAAGTGTGAAGTGAAAAGATTACATTACATAGACATTAGCTTAAATAGAGGTACTTCCACTTGATTAAGTTTTATTATTGGTCTAGTTTTAGTTTTTCTAATAACTCAAAAGACCTAAAAGTAAATTAACATAAATGAGAATATGACTAGAAACAGTTAAAAGGTACAATAAAATGTTAAAATTATAAAATTTACTAAATCAAAATTATGCAACATATAAACAGTAAATATATTTGTTTTCAGTTTGTTTAGTCGTTTAGAAATTTCTCCATTTATTTAGTAAGTATTAACCTTCGGATGACCAAGGGGATAAATTTGGACCCCAGCGTATGTTTTTCTTTAGTAAATTCAAAAGTATTTTCAATTTTTAACTCATTATTTTTTTATTTGACTTTAATATCATTCTAGTTATCCTCGTATTTTGAAATAAAAAAAATTCCCTATATTTTACGAATAAAAAATATATTCTGAAGTTGATGTTTAGTAAAATACCGTCTATTATGTGGAATTCCAAGTAGTTTTACACTGCGCGTTATCAAAATCTATTTTTAGACTGTGGTGCCTGTTATGTACGGATCATGACATTCCTGTCTGCTACAGTTAGTCATTATTATTATTTCCTGTCGTATATTATTATAGTTTCTTAGTATTTTGTGTACATATTAGATATGGCCCGCAAATATCTTACTGAGGCTGAGTTACAGGAAATTGTTACTGCTGATTTTTATGATGATATAGAAGATGAAATAGTATCAGAAAAAGAGGATGTATTGTTAGATAAAGATTTAAATGCTAAAAACATTCATTCCATGTCATTTTTGACCTGGGGTCATTTTTTACCCCCGTTGGTCATCCGTGTAACAAAAAAAGGTTGGTCATCGGAAGGTTAATGTCTATTAGACAAGAAGAGCAGAAGATTAGTGTAAGCGTAGACAAGAAGAGGTAGAGCTTAAGGAGAAGCGTAGAAAGAAGAGGATGAGGAGAACGAGAGGACTAGAAATCATAAATAGTTTTTTCAAATTCACGCAAATTTTCAGTTAGAGGTAAGCAAAATTACTAGTACCTAGAGATAAGTGTCCAAGAAATCGATTTCCCAGAAAGGAAAGGGATTGGTACTTTGGAATCCAAAGTTACTCATTAGAACTAGTGATTAGTAACAGGTGTCAATTTGACAATGTCTTAAATGAACAATTACCGAACAAGTGTGTCTCTAGGTACCAGCAAGCAGGAAGGAGATAATGAATGATCAGAATTCCCTGGAGAACCTAAAAAAGAGTCAAAAGAAAGACAAAGATAATCACAAAAGTCATACGAGAAATTAAAAATGAATTAAGACCCATTTGACAGGAAATAATGGACTCAATGTAAATCTCTGTATCTTTCCAATGGTATCTATATTATATCGAAAATGGGAAAAGGCCGATGGAGTATGTACAGTTTAACAAGTGGTACTGCAAAAATCACACATTAAATGTGTATTGCAAGAATTTTATAGCAGCCTTTCTGGAGGACATTTTGGAGTCAAAAGAACACTGGTCAGAGTTCGAGATAGATTTTACTGGATCAATTGTCGCCGAGATGTAGAAGAATGTTGCAAGGAATGCGATTTATGCAACGATAGAAAAGGTCATAGAACAAGAAGTCGTGGTAAATGGCACAATCCAGGGAGCCTTTTGAACGATTTGCATTGAATATTCTCGGCCCACTTCGGATAACAGAGAGAGGAAACAAGTACTTAATAGTCGCAATGGATTATTTTTTAACATGGCTTATATTTTCTAAATGATTAAACAAATGATATACTCTTGGTTCCAAGTACACATATATACATACATAAAAATTACTTCTACTAATTTTTCTTGTTTACAAAATCAGTAAACTGTTTACTAAACAAGTTGAACAATCCAGAGGTGAAACTAATATCAACATTTTACTTAATACAGTACATATTTTCCGAATGTATATATGCCATGAAATTAACAAAGTGTTACAGTAGGTATTAGCGAAAACGGCTAAATCGCTATCATTTTTCCATGTTCATTGTTTTTGTTTAGAGACTATTAAAAATAGCCAAATATAAAAGGAAAACGGCAATGGCAGCAACCTTAAGTATTATTATTGCTGCAGTCAGCCTTTTAGTTAGGTACTAATTTAGAACCCATACGAGAACGGAGATGGTGACTATATAAGACCTTGGTTGAACAAGAAGAGGTGTAATATATTTCTAACAGAAGAATTTATCTATACTCAATTTAGAATCAAGATGCAGTAGAAATAAACAACCAAGACACATTAAATGCTACTATGAGCACCCCTGAATCATAATTTACAATGTATATACATTGTAAATCCCAAATCATGATTTATAAAGTTCATACATTGTAAATTATGATTTGGGAGTGCTCCGAGTAGCATTTAACGTGTCTTGGTTTGTTTATTTCTACTGCATCTTGACTGTATATTTAGTATAAGTAGATGTTGAAAAGCACTTCAATTTATAATAATATAATCAATGGGAAATAATGTTGATATTTCAAAAACAGAAAACAGCTGATCGGCATGTATCCGTGTTAATCAGTGATTATGACATTTGACATTGTGGAAAAATCAAAATTCCTACAAATCCCCCTAGACTTGCATGAAAACTCGCACAGAAAATGGCACCAAACCGATTACCACGCAACTGCAAGAAGTTTCATGAAATAATCAGCTGATAATAACCTGCGCACGCCTTTTGGCAACCTTCTTGAGTTTTGCAGGTATAATTGCAAGCTGTAAAATGGGCTTTAGTGATGAAAGTACATTTTTCCTCAATGGAAATATTAACACACACAATGTGAGGTATTGGAGTGACACAAATCATCACGTCTTTCGTGAAATACATACTTAATTTCCAGAAAACTAAATGTTTGAGCAGGTATTTTGGGAAACCACATAGTGGGGCTCGCTTTTCTCAATGCTATAGCAACCGGTGAAGGGTATCTGGAGATATTACAAAATACAATAATTGAGCCGTCGATTCTTGAAATTATGGAAGATAATCCAGATGAATTCAGTAACTTGGAAATAACGATTCAACAAGATGGTGCTTCTGCACACTATCATATAGTGCAGTAAGACGTTACCTTGGTATAATGTTTACGTCACTAGATAATCAAATTGTTCAATTATTTCTATAGTTTTCGATTCACAGTTTGTTTTTTAAAAACTATAACACTAAACTGTTCGTAAACATCACAAATTACTTTGTATTTACACAGTACTTATTAAAACTAATAAGAAAAAAAAACAAATAAATAACAGAAAATATCTACCTAAACAAAAGATAAACGATGTTTATGCGCTTGCTGGTTAATTAGTTTTTTTAAACTGTTATTGTAACCCTAGGGTTATAAATTACATTTTTTAAACAAAGGAAGGATTACGACAAGGAGACCCACTATCAATTACTCTGTTTAATCTGACACGGAAAGGAATAATCAGAAAAAACAAAATACATTAATTTGCAGGAAACAATCTTTAAAAATGGCCGTCAATGTATAGCATTCGCGGACGATCTAACGCTATTAACAACAAGTAAGAAATAACTAAAAAGATTAATGAAAAGAAAGAATGAAGAATAATGAATATAACAAGAGACAAAAAAAATTTGACACAAGGAGGAAATATGCTCAGAAAGCAATGAGAATAATGAGAAAATAAATTAACATTTTAAAATCCTGCAGACATTCTGTAACACATTTAGGCGAGTTCTCAAGTTACTGTAACACTTAAGAATTTGTGGCATAAATACATCTACACATTATTTTATATACAACGACATGTTAACGGACAACATTAATCAAACAAAAGTCAGTCATGTCCGTCAAGATCTTCACCCTTGGCCACCATCGCTCGATGATAGGTCTGGATCCCGCGTACCAAAAAAAGTTGATTAATAGCAAGCTGAAAATTTGTTAATATCTTAACGGCGTCTAGTCGGACAAACTTTGATGTACGGGAACACTGGAACAGGGGACGTTTTCATTGTGGAACAGGGTTCTAACGTCAGACTACGAAAACGTCCCATGTATTTTGTCGGACAGAACTTCCAATTGATTTGTTACCCTTTCATTAAACTCTCATTCTACGTATCGGACGTATTAAAATGCCCAACATATTTGTCGGACAAAATTTTTTTCATATTATTATATTATATATAAAGTTTGCTATTTGCTAAGTTTCTCGATTAAAATCACGTTCCACAATTATTAATACTTCTCCTGTTTAAATCAGTTTACATCAAAATTTGTCCGACTAGACACCGTTAAGCTATTAACAAATTTTCAACTTGCTATTTTATAATCAACTTTTTTTGGGTACGCGGGATCCGGGCCTATGAGGTATCTACAAACTACATTAACAATAAAAATTATTATTATTACATATACTATATGTTCAGTAACTTGCATTATGTTCCCATCACCGTAACTTTATTAGAGTTTAGACATGTTGTTCATTCTTCCTGAATCATTTAAAAATCCTAAAGCCTATTTGTTTTCAACTGACAGCTCATTACAAATGCATATCTTCAAATAGAGGTAATGGTAGGGGAGCAAAGTATGCTAAATTTGCAGTCACTCGGTTCTGCCTATCTATTCTATCTATTGGGTTGTGATTATTAGGTCCTAAAACCAAAAAAAAAATTAAGTAAAATTTTCGATTTTAGTGGGGACTTTCCATTTTTTAATTTAATTTTCCATTTCCAACAATAGTTTTTTCCGATTATAGCGCCATCTATCCATAATTAGAAAAAATGTCTCGAATAAAAGTTGCTTATTTTTACGTAAAGAATCCAAATCTGCAATAAAAATTTGGGGGTCCCATTTAAGATTTTAAAGTAACCCCCGCCCCACCTCTGTGGGGGGTCGTATTTAGTACTATTCGATAGATTTTTCAAAAACATTTTGAAAGTGGTCAACGAGGTCTCAACGAGACCTCGTTGGCCCAAGATGGTTATTAGGGTTCTCATTTAGAGTCTCACCCTGTTCCCCGAGGTATTCTTTTAACATCAGCGTTTAGCCTTTCCATTTTCACAACACTATAATGTAGATTGAATTATAAGTACAACCATAGTTTGGTTCTGGGGCTAGTTAGCAAGTATATTTGAATTCACTGATGATGGACTGATAGGACCGAAAACGTTCTGAATGAACCTATTTTGTTTAATCCATTGGGATTTTTAAAATTTTATTAAATATAGAAGTGGTTTTTACATAGAAGTCGTTTTACTTCATGTTAGAGTTTTTTTACTTAATAAAAGTTAGAAAACTGCAATATCTGGGATGCCATGAGGGGCGAGCATTATAACTTATTGCAGTTAATAATACAATGAAGAATACAGTAGAAGGAGTCGTGGCAGAAGATATATCTCCTTGGTAAACAATTTGAGAGCTTATTGGTTTAACTGCATTTCTGCTGATCTCTTTACAATCTCTTTAGAAATTGCGAATTGCCATGATGGTTGCCGACCTTCTTGGAGGAGATCGCACATGAAAAAAAGAAGGGTGGGCTCTAAAACTACATTTTAACCATAGAGGATATTATTTCGAGTGAATTTGACCCCTTTACCTGCTGTTTGTAAATTAGGGAAGATTTGTATTTGTAATGCGCTGCCAGTTACAAACAGATAAAGCATAGTATATACATGGTTATAAATATACATATTCAATTCAGATACCAATTTTTTTCGTAGCGAAGTTTAACAAAATGGCGATAAATTTTCATGTTTCCCGTTATTCTTCATAAATTTCAAGTTTTAAGATGATACGCTTAAAATGAACAACTTGTGATCTTTAAAACAACCAGTAACCTAAATTATAAACAAAACACTTTAAAATCCATGCAACATTCAACTAATAATAACCTACAGAACTTAAGGCGAGAACACCCTTAGACTTCTTAACAGAGTTGCCAAAACGTTGGCCAAAGCTTCAGCTTGTGCCGCCAGATGGTCCTCTATCGCTCTCTGCGAGCTTCGGTCGATATTCGAATTCAAAAGAATCCGGAAAGCTGCAGTGACGTCATGGACTTTCAAAATAAGGTTTCTAGTTTGCAGCGGTGCGGTGGTGTGGTTCGTCATGTCTTGGCACAATTCTGTGAGTCTGCGTAGTATGGTGAGGCATATCGCAAGGTTTTCTGGTAAGTCCGGAAGACTGGGATCCGACATTGCTATCACTAGCATTTTGCTCGAGGTGACGAGCTGCAAAGACTGCGAGGTGAGCTCTTCTTTAGCTGCCTGAAATACATTTTTTGTTAGAGGATTTAAAGGTCTATTAAAATTGTTTTTTTAACTTGCTACCTATGACAATATCCTATTTAGTGGAGTCACTGAAGGTTTTCACCTCCGATTTCGTTGAACCTCCATCGATTTTCATGAAAATTGGTGAGTAATTAGAGGATACCTCAAGGAACAAAGGTGACATGATGCCAACTTGCGCTATTACCCTGGGGGTGGATGCCACCCCTTCTCGGGGGTGAAAATCATTTTATTAAAAATAAAACCATAAATCGATATAGGGACAAATTATAAGCAAAATTTGTTATATCAAGTTATTAATATAAATCAACACTTTTTGAGTTATTAAACACCACAAATTTATTTTTTTCGTAAAAAATGCATGTTTTAAATCGGTTTTTCACGTATAACTCAAAAACTATAAGCTTTTACAAAATAGTTATTATTACTGAAATTGATGACAATAAAAAACTGAATATATTTCTCACTTAAAGAACTAAACTAATGTTAGTTCAAAGTGAGTTATTGGCAATTGAATGTGTATTTTTTTCGACGAGTACTCAAATCTAAGTATTCAAGCTTAAATAACGGGAAAACGATGCAATGTATAAAATATATCTGCTAATCATTTGTCAACGTATTTCGGAATACCTATTAAATGAGCTTCAGAACAAGTTAATGGCGTCAAAATTAAGCAAGTTATGATGAAAATAAAAGAAACATTTCGAATTTTTTAGGAAAAAGTGAAAAATAAAACATACGCCATACCCACAAAAATTAAAATTTATAGTAATCCTTACAAAAACTTCTTTATATTAGCATAAGTAATGATTTCAATAATTTTGACCGGTTTAGAATGCATATTTTTGAACAAAAATATAATTTTAAAAAATCTAATTTTTAAAATTATTGTAATTTTCATATTTTTTTGATAATAACTCCAAAAATACTCGATATACGTAAAAAATGATATATACCCAAATTTTAGTTTTTTCTTTGCCAAATATTTTACCTGTTTTACTATTTCCATAGGGTAAAAAATAACCAAGATAGAAACGTTTAAATCTTAAATTTTGCTGTGAAAACCATGCAACCAGGGCCATTTAACCTTTTATTTTTAAGAAAGTAAGGGGTTTAAAAGATTAAATTCAACGTGGTTAAATAGCCCTTGGAATTAGTTTTCAAACGGTTTTTAGATAAACCTGATATCTTGAAAATAAACGGAGTTATTAAAAAAAAAACAATAACATTTTTTGGAAAAATTTTGAATTTTTTTTTTTAATTTAGGTGCATAAGTTTGATTGCTATCAACATGTTCGGGGACTCATTTGATAGATATTTTTAATTACTTTGACAAATGTTTAATAAGTTTCTGTTATAAAATGCATAATTTTCCCGATATTTCAGCTTGAATACTTCGATTTTTTTACTTACCGAAAAAAATATATTATTCAATTACCTATAACTCACTTTTAGTTAACACTAAAATGTTTTTCTTGTCAAGAGTATAATTAATTATTTATTAGCTTCAATTTTGGTAGTAATAACTTTTTTGAAAAAACTTATAGTTTTTGAGTTATTGATGAAAAATCGGATAAAAACATGCATTTTTCTCAAGAAAAATAAAAATTTTTTGATCTTCAATAACTCAAACAGTTTTGATTTATTTTAATAACTTTATATAACAAATTTTGCTTAAAATTTGTCCCTCTATCTAATTATGGGGTTATATTCAATAAAATAATTTTCACCCCCGAGAAGGGGTGGCATCCACCACCGGGGTAAAAGCGCAAGTTGACACCATGTCACCTTTGTTCCTTGAGATATCCTCTTACCAGTCACCAATTTTCATGGAAATCTATGGAGGTTCAACGAAATCGGAGGTAATAGTTCATATCCACCTTCAGTGACTGCACTAATTGTATTTTCATTTTAACTAGTGAAATTTAATTTTAACTAAGTTTTTTTGTAAATTTGCCATCTACACAAAAATATAAAAATAACTCGGATTAGAAATCTTCTTGAAAAATCACTAGGAATGTGCCGCTTTAATAATCCTTTAGTCAATGTCAGTGTTCCAGCTCCATAAATGAGCACCGGAAGTACACACCGGTTAAATGCTTTTCTTTTTAGCTTTATTGGGATGTTTTCCTTGAACACGTTTCTTTGCCATGTTTGCCATACACTGCCCATCCTGAAGCTATTCTTCTAGATAATTCGCACGTTTGGTTGTCTCTACCTATTTGTATTTCGTGGCTCAGATAGATGTATTTGTCAACTGTTCGATATGCCAGTTTTCTAGTTTCAATGGTCCGCTGGCTGACTAAATATGTCATAATTTTAGTTTTACCGAAGTTTATTTGCAACCCTACTTCTTGGGAAACTCGTTATAGTTCTTGCAGCATTTCGTGGGCTTCCTTTAAGTCATCGGTTATTAGAACTATATCATCTGCAAATCGTAGGTGGTTCAGCCTTTCGCCATCGACATTCAAACCTCTTTGTTCCCATTCTAACATCTGGAAATTATGCTGAATTACTGCATTTAATAGTTTTCGTGACATGTTGTCTCCTTGTCTAATTCCCCTTTTTAGTTTTATTTTTTGAGTTTGGGTGTGGAGGTTTATTGCTTTTGTGGCATTTGCATATTTGAATAATGTTGGTATATCGGTAGTCGATTCTACAATCTCTCAAAGCTCATAAGATGGCTACCATCTTGATAGTGTCAAAGGCTTTTTTATAATCAACAAATACTAATACCAGCAGCCGGTTGTACTCTATAGTTTTTTCAATTAGGGCCTTTAGGCAAGTTAGATGGTAATTTGTACCATATCCAGGGCCGAAACCACCTGTTCTCTTGGTTGGCATGTTTCTAGTTTTTTCTCAATTCTGGCAGTGATTATTCGAGCAAATAATTTATACAGGTAGGTTAGAAGACTGATTGGCCTATAGTTTTCGAAGTCTGTTTGATCCCCTTTCTTACAGTGGTGTTAAAAAGTCCTGCATCACCTAAGCGCCTTATAGTTTTTGAGGTTTAACACAAGTTTTTTGTATATTTTCGCTAACTCATTTTAAGTTTGTGCTTGTAATTAGCATTATGGGCATACTTACTAATGTTTTTTTAATTACTAGCTCAAAATTCTACAGAAAAGATTAAAATAATCTGATTGAAGGGATTTCCCATAATCCGAGGAAATTATGAGGTGATTATTAAGTCGTTAAAGTACTTAAATTGAATCTTAATGACAAATTTGTCACATATTTTGACTACATAAATACTGTAGTAACCCTAACACATTTATTCGCTCTTTGATTTTTGATAAAAAGGTCAAAATGTCATCCCAGACCAAACAAACTAAATTATCGAACGAAAAGCGTTTTGAAAATATTTTTCACCACAAAAACGACAAATCTAGTCGCGAAATAGCATCCGCAGTAAACTGTGATTAATCTACAGTAATTAGAGTCATTAAGAAGTATGCTGAACAAGTAAAAATCGACGACATACCGCGTATTTGGTAAGGTGATGCAGGACTTTTTAACACCACTGTATGTATGAGGAGCGTTATAGAATTATTCCATTCAGCTGGTATGGCTTGGTTTTCTAAGCATATATTGAAGAGCTGTTTACCCTGATGAGAGTAGCGTCTGCCATTACTCCTTCCTCTCCTGGTGCATTGTTATTTTTCATTTTCTTTAAAGCATGATAAATTTCAGCCGTTGGTATATCGGGAATATCTTCTGAACCTTATTCATAACTTTTTGTTTTGTATGTTCTGTCGGGTTTAAATCCAATTTATTTGTATAATATAGTACTTTATAGAAATCGTCTGCTATCTCTACCATTTCCTCTCTGTTGGATGTTAGTTGGCCATTCTTTCTCTTAAGTCTGATAATTTCTTTTCTGCTCTTCATCAATTTCCTTCTCAATATCTTCATGCTCTTGTTGTGCTCGTTTGTCTGCGAGATATTCTCATTTTTATATGCCCTTATGTCTTTTCTAATTGCTCTAAAGACCTCTTTGTTAAGTTTATTTATGCTTTGTTGTTCTATATTCTTATCTTTTAGCATTTCCCTTCTTTCTCTTCTCTTCAACACTAGTTTTTCAAAAATCTTTGATATCATCGGCAGTAGGCTTATAGGTCTACATGATTTAATGTCTTCTGTAGGTTTACCTGGTTTAGGAATTGCAATAATTTGTGCCACTTTCCACTGAATGGAGTAATACTTCTTAGGATTGTATTGAATATCTGTGTCAAGGAGAAAATTACGTTTTTGGAGAATTCTTTGAGGATTTTGGCAATAATCAGGTCGTATCCTGGAGACTTTTTAGGGTTCAAGTCTGATTGTATCTTCTGGTGAACTTGTTTGGTAGTAAATTTTTCCAAGGGTAGTTCAAGTTGATACAACTTGGGTATAATACACATAGTTCTCATTTGTCATGTCATGGTTGTTGTTGTTGTTGCTAAATTTCTTAAAATAACCTTTACCTGAAACTTCTCTTCGCTTATCAATCTCCCACCTCCATGTACTTGCGCCGCAGTACATTGCGCAGCAACTTGGTCCAGCCTGACCAACAGATTCGCCATGGCTATATCTGTCTTCTGAAGCAGATTTTCTCGACTAGAGGTGCAGCCGTTGAGCTTTGGACAGCTCCCGTTTTGATGTTCTGTGCTCTTGAAACTCGACCTAAGACGGTCGTTGATGAGAGACAGATCTGGAGCTGGGCTATGGTTCGGTGAACGGGAGAGGGAGTCCAAAGAGTTTTGGTACTTTGGGTGGTCGGGGGAATCTAATGGCACAGGAACTAATTTTAAATGAGCGCTGCGTCCTTAAAAAGATAAGATATATTTAGAAAGCTGTGGTAATTGAAAGAGGTTTGTTATTTAAACCCATATTTGGTCTTTCAACATGATATTACTTATTAATTACATTGGCCGATAAAATTTGACCTATATTCGGACTCAGAAACCAGAATATACTTTTCAGAAGGTTTTTTGTACGTGGAATCCGAATCCGAGGTCCAAATTGTTAAATTGGCTCTGGTTTCTGAGATATCAAAAACTAAAAAACGTTTAACCAAAGATAGGTATTAAATGAAAAAAATTCGTACACTTGGAACTAAGCTAAAATACCTACTCCTATATAAGCACAACAGCCTTAGTCAGTCTATAAACTAATAGAAAATATACTTAGTTACCGCCTATACAGTGAGCACGTAAAGGTTGGAATAAATTCATTTTCTCGAGAATGGACGATTTTGGAAAAAAATCCTGAAACAGGTCAATTTTTATTTTTAAATTTCAACTTTTTGGTAGATATATCATACTAATGAAGTCACCCATGTGGGCGTGATGACGTCATCGATGATTTTTTTAAATAGGAATAGGGGTTGTGTGATAGCTCATTTGAAAGGTAATTTAATTCTCTATTCAGTAATATAAACATTTACATAATTATTTATACAGGATGTCTAAAAAATTTTTTTTCAATTAAATTAATTGAGATAAAAAGAAGAATGCATGTGATGTATTTAGTCCAAAATACATTTTACTGCTCTCAGAAAACAGAAAAAAAATGTGTATTTGAAAAATAACCATTGCTTTTCGCTTAAGTTAAATGTTCAATCTGTCAAGAGAAAGGTGGGTGGCGGCTTTAATATTGAATTTAAGCAAAAAAACGATATTCATTTGTCAAATAAACATCATTTTATGTTTTCGGATAGCAGTAAAATGTATTTTGAGTTAAATCAATTACACACATTCTTCTTCTTATGTCAATAAATTTAATTAAAAAAAAATTTTTTTGGACACCCTGTATAAATAATTATGTTAATGTTTATATTACTGAATAAAGAATTAAATTACCTTTCAAATGAGCTATCACACAACCCCTATTCTCATTTGAAAAAATTATAGATGACGTCATCACGCCCAGATGGGTGACGTCACTAGTATGATACATATGTCAAAAAATGGCAATTTAAAAATAAAAATTGACCTGTTTCAGGATTTTTTTTCAAAGTGGTCAATTCTCGAGAAAATGAATTTATTCCAACCTTTACGTGCTCACTGTATATTTCAAAATGTAAATCTAAAAGCCGAATTCATAGATGGTGCAAACATAACCTGTCATATTTTGTTGAATCATCTTTGGCTTGGTTAAATGTGATCCCACACGTGTGTCGCCAACATATGGGGTAAAATATTCTCTACTACGTAAGATATTAGCTAAACTTGCACAAACTGTTAACACTTGTTCCTAAGGAAGCGTTGTTTCCA
Source organism: Diabrotica virgifera virgifera (assembly GCF_917563875.1). Lineage (NCBI taxonomy): Eukaryota > Metazoa > Arthropoda > Insecta > Coleoptera > Chrysomelidae > Diabrotica > Diabrotica virgifera. Next base: position 5,211,359 of record NC_065443.1, read on the forward strand.
ACAAAACTATGAACATTTTTTTCAGGAAAATGAAAGTAGAGCACGTTATTTGTTTTGCAACTAGATCCCAACTATAGCTAGCGAAATGAGAACAAAAGAAGATAGCTCAGAAAAAAAAACTCTTCGAGTAAATCTTCTCCGTCCATAATTATAAACAACACGGGAGCGATCAAAGAGGCGACTGCAGTCGCGGTTTTTGTTTTCGCTCCAAATACTGAGCCAGAGAGTGTTCCGAGAGGAACAGACAGACTTTAAGCCAGTCATCAAGAATCACCTGTCTGCAGCCCAACTGAATGACTTGTATGACCAGTATACAATGACAAATAATATAATTCGCAATAAAACTGGCATGTGGCAAAGGAAGTAATAAACAGGACAAAATCAAGTGGGCAATAAACTCGTTTGAGCTATATAAATCACCCGGTCAAATACAGGGAAAAATATATATTGGGCGGGAAAACAAGCAAGACATCAGCTCAGAGTCATAACAGGCATCATTAGTGGACATGCGCAGTCAAGTAACACCTCCAGCCTTAAGCTGCAGCAGAGGACCTGAAACAGTCAACCAATACTTACATGACTTCGAGACGTTTGCGTTTCGAAGATTGCAGGTGGTAAATACTTTTTGTATACTACCGTTGATTGAAATATTGATATGTCCAATACCTCAATCAACGATACTACCAAGTAACTCAAAAACATATGGTATAATCAAGCAATTTGGTTTTATAATGATCTCCTGTCTTATACTGCTAACGCGGTTTTTAGGATTATAGCAGGGTAGTCTGCTATCTCTAAGGCCTACGCTATACAAGGAAAGTAACAGGGCCAGTGCTACGCTTCAACCGCCTATTATTACCCCTGGTTTTACCCAAGGTACTCATTTTATTCAGGCTGAGTCGACCTGGGGGCCTATAGATATTTTAAAAATGTCTAGATGTTTTCGGCCTAGCTGCGCGGAACTCAGACATCTACCGCCTAATCCAGTGGTCGGCAAAGTGCGGCTCTGGAGCCGCATGTGGCTTTTTGGCTCCTTAGGTGCGGCTCTGACACAAATGTTCACGGAAAGAGCAATAATATTTTAATTTAAAAAAATTGGTAGGAAAAACATTACATCTTATTCTGATAAATTATAGCTTTTATCAAATTTACAGACTAGCATTTGTCAAAAATCCTCTGTTACAACAACAGAGTTGAAATTTTCTCCTTTTGAAATTGGCATTACTTAATAGCTTTGAAATACAATTTCTGGATTTAAAAAACAAGGAGGTATGTCGCTCTAAATGCGAACGTCTTTGTGTTGAATTGGAAATATTGGAGAAGAAAAAATATTCACAACACAAGAAGTGGTCTGATTTGAATGACCTGGAGAAGGAAGACATTTTCAACGCTTGGAATAATATTCCTGATTCTTATGATCAGCTAAAAAATTCTACTTTTCGGTTCTACATATCAACATTTAAAAGAAAATTGGATTTTGCGCCAAAAATTTTGTAAAAATACAGTGTTGCAGGTTATATAAAACCCTACGAAACGAAAGAAAATAGAAGTTTCTACGATGATTAGAAACGAAGAGATCGCCAAAAAACGAAAAAGCACATTTTAATTTTTTGAGGGGTCATGGATGGGGCTAGGGGTTTAAATATTTATTTGGTCGATTACTTTTTGATGTAGAACATGTGGTTTTTTTATTTTTGGAATATCGCTGGGAGCATTTTTCACTATGTTAACCGACTGACTAGACCCTTTAGTTTTATTTAGCATAATAAAAGTTTGCTGAGCAAACAGATTTGGCTCCCAATTTTTTTAAATTGTTGTAATGTTCATATTTGGCTCTTTGTCTAAAAAGTTTGCCGACCACTGGCCTAAGCTATCCGGGCTATTTGGTTTTCTCGCTATCTGTTAAATATATTTCAAAATATTGTATGTATGCTTCTTTTCATGAGCATTTTTCAGTGCGTCACAAATGATAGAAAAAAAGATAAGTCCGTGATAATATATATTTTAGTGACATGACATTTTAGTTAAATCTGACAGTTGCCACATTTTATTTGCAATTTGGCATAAAATCAAATCAATTGTGTTTATTGCATTTATAAAATGGTATTTTCTTTGATTTGTATAGTCTTATAAATTGTTTAGATTATATTCGTAGATCTATTATATATTCGTCAATTATTTTATTTTCGATTATGGCGCCATCTATTGACAACTAGAATAAATGTTATAAATGTCACCGACGAAATGTAATCACCGACGTGCGTTTTTTTCTGTCACATACAATTTAATGCGTTAGAAAGAAATCGAAAAACTGTGACGCACTGAAAAATCCTCATGAGAAATTACTTATTTCTTATTTCCTTTAAAGCTATAATTCTAACCGTCATTAATGACATGCACTATTCTCAAATACATCTAGAGGGTGGGATCCAAGGATGTATTGATATCTACTTAGCCTACAGGGGTTCAGTGGTTAAAGAAAATACTGCGTGTCTATAGCAACAGAGAACAACTTAATTTTGAGAAGTGTCAATGTAAGATTTTTCCTCAACAAATCGTACCAGAGTTTTATAATATAATTTTAAAACACGGTTGTCGACCAATACTGGGAGATTTGAAAAACTGGACTATTGAGTTATCATTCAAGTAACTGTACTTGAAGAGGTTAAGATTTGACTTGGAAGGTGAAGTCCTGCGATGCGTCTAGCGTACCACCCTCACCTGGAGACGGGACTCGTTGGAGTATTGGTTCTTGGTTCCGTCAGAACTGGGAAACTGCCAGAACAGGGTAGACATACTTCATGCATGTTAAGTAATTGGGGCTTGTTGAGTTGCTTTGCATTGGGTGACCATGGAATTGGGGGCGCCCCGGGGGAGGGGGATATCATTCGTTTTAATGTTGACACCGTCCCTTGAGTGGGTAGGAAGTTCTTGGGTTTCCCAGATTTCTAATTACGCCTTCTTCTTCTTCAGCCAGTTTGCATCTACTCCTGGAGAAAGATTTCCCGATGAGTTCTCTATTCTTCTCTGTGTTGTGCTATTTGGTGCCAGTTTCTTCCCTTGTTCGCTTTGATGTCGTCTAGCCATCGTTTTTGTGATCTTCCTCTACTACGACTGTGCTCGCGTGATCTCCAAAGTATAATGTTTCTCGTCCACCTTTCGATGTTTTGCCTTGCCACGTGTTCTACCCAGTTTCACTTCATTTGCTCAAAAAAAGTCTAAACAGTCGTAAATTTCCTTCTAACGAATAAGTGATAGAAGCTGTGGAGGCCTAGTTTGCAGAGTATGATATAATTTTTTAAAGGTCTAGATGCGTTGCAGTAAATGAATCGAATCAAGAGAACACTACTTTGACTGTCAAATTTTGTTTTCTTCTAGAGTAGGCTACGTATTTTTCAAGACATCCTAGGATTTATGCCTAGCGTGAATAAGTATCTTTTGTAATATACGTAAAAAGACACTACCACTAAAAATTGTGTTTATATTGTAGCCTCGACTTCTTTGTTTCTTATAAGAAGAAGACTAACTTAAAAGCGTTAGACTATAGTGCCTAAGGTATATAAATGTCATAGCATACCTGAACAATTTTGTCCTTTCTTGGATATAAACTGAAGCATTAAATTATTAAAATATAAGTGAAGTGTTTTTGTAAAACGTGGTAAAAAAATTTTGTACAGTTTTTTGACATTTAACAGGAGTGTTTAAGTGGTAGAAAACAAAAATAATAAATTAAGTTGGAAAATACAAGAATTGATAGTTGACGCGGCAGATTAAAATATCTGTAATATAAATCCTCATTAGAGAGAAAAAACAGATTTGGTTAGAGTATGTTAGGTCAGAATATAATAAAAAAAAACAATCATAAAAATAAACAAAAGAGCTTGGGAAATACAGTTTATGGATCTATACAAACCAGTAAAGAGACATATGGAGAAGATGAAGTAATAATACATAATAGAGATGAAGAGCTAGACGCACTTACCTATCTAGAATTTATAGATATTTTGAGGACTTGCTGATCATAGGAACTGATAAAAACTAGAGCAGATACAGCGAAAACAAAAAAAAATCTTAATCTCAGAAATGATGGCCTTGAGATTAACTGCTGCAAAAACATTAAGAGACAGCATACCAAGAAATCAAATGAGGAAACTAGTCCGAATAGAAACAGATTTAAGACCTATGGTCACCAGACACCAGGAAGATCATTTAAAATGTGCTCAACGTCACAAATATGGTTGCAGTCTTAAGATAGGTCAAGGAGTGACCTAAGATCTAATATAATAAGAAGGAGAAGGAGAAGAATAATAAATACTACTGCTAAATGTCACATACATATCTATTCACGTTATTCGATCAACTCATGTAAAAATTTTTGTTAAAAATCACTCTGTTGTGCTAGTACAGGAGCAGTCACCATACTCGTATAGTCTTTACCCATATGAGGTGACGTGGGGGTACTGACAGCCGTAGCATGCCTAAGACTTGACTTTCCTTCAGCCCCTCCTGGTCCAACAACCTCCAAATCATTGGAAACATTTCGACTGCGCTGGAACAAAGGTGATCCAATACTAGCAGTGCGCGTCTCCAGTGCAGTCTTTATGTGTTGCGCGTTCTTCTTCTGTCGGAGAACTTCCAGAGAAGGTACCGGAGGTAACGGTGGTTTCTTCGGGGGTAAGAACAAGTGAGGTGGAGCTTGGTGGTTGTTCTCGCCCCTTGGAGGTAACTTTGGTGGTGGGAAATCGGAATTGTTCCGTAGAATGTTAGTGGTGAGGGAATACGACCTTTGTCTTTCCGGCGTCATGGACTTGGGAGGTCTCTCTGGAGGTTTCTCATCGGAACTTCGCCTCGGCAAAGGTTGTATATTTTCATCTACTTTCAAATTTTTATCAGTCTTAGATTTCGCACAGCACGAGAAAGGCCCCTTTCTATCAAAAGTAGCGTATTCTATTACTTTCGATTTTGTGGTGGTTTGACTTCTGTCGTTTTGGTTTTGGTTGGGAGAGGTTTCTGGTGGTGGTAGTATTGTCGTTAAGTTTTCGGAGCTGCTCTGCATTGGTGGTGGTGGGATTATGTAAGCCATTATTTCTTCCGGGGTCAGTTCCACGGAAGGAGTTACCTTTTGCGTTGGCGGGGGAACGGTTACGCTAGCTAGGAAATCTTCGAGGTCTTGGTGTTCATCTAAAATACCTAAAACATAAAAGTGGCTATTTCAAATCTTTGTCTATATGTCAGCAATTTGTATGACCCTTTCACTGCGGTTAGTTATAAAAGTGCTGTGCTGATCAACACAATCTATAACCATATATTAACTATCATTTTTATAGAGCGGTTCGCGTGCGTACCTTTCTGTTGCGAGCCGATCTTGCGCGACTCAGAGAGCACTATTTATACAGGCAGTAACGAAAATACAGGTCATAAATTTAATCACATATTCTGGGACCAAAAATAGTTTGATTGAACCTAACTTACCTTAGTACAAATGTGCATATAAAAAAGTTACAACCCTTTGAAGTTACAAAATGAAAATCGATTTTTTCCAATATATCGAAAACTATTAAAGATTTTTTATTGAAAATAGACATATGCCATTCTTATGACAGTAGCATATTAAGAAAAAATTATAGTGAAATTTGGACACTCTATAAAAATTTTATGGGGGTTTAGTTCGTTTAACCCCCCCCCCCCCAAACTTTTGTGTACGTTCCAATTAAATTATTGTTGTAGTACCATTACTTAAACACATTATTTTTAAAACTTTTTTGGCTCTTAGTACTTTTTCGAAAAGTCAGTTTTTATCGAGATATTTTGAATATTTGTCAAATCCACCACATATTTGTATATGGTTAAGTACGACTATGGAGACTCGGTAATAATATGAAAATTTATGTATGATTTACATTTTTAGGTATATTTTGCACCGTATTAAAAAAAAGCCATATCTCGATAAAAGGTACCTTCTCGAAAAAATACAAAGAGGCAAAAAAGTTTTTAAAACACTGTGTTTAACGAATGGTACTGCAGCAATATTTTAATTGGAACGTACACTAACATTTGGGGGGTTTAAAAGAACAAAACCCCCATAAAATTTTTATGTAAACATATTAAAAAATAAGCCTCAACTCGATAAAAACTGCCTTATCGACAAAATACTAAAAGGCAAAAAAGTTTTAAGAATATTAAATTTAACTAACGGTACCACAATAATAATATAATTTAATTGAGACGTACACAAAAGTTTGGGGGGGGTTTAAGGGAAGAAAACCCCCATAACATTTTTATGGGGTGCACAAATTTCACTATAATTTTCTTTAAGATGCACCTGCCGTAAGAATACCACATATCCATTTTCAATAAAAATCTCTAATATTTTTCGATATATTCGAAAATATTGATTTTCATTTTGTAACTTCAAAGGGCTATAACTTTTTTTATGTGCATATTTGTACTAAGGTAACTTAGGTTCATTTGAACTATTTTTGGTCCCATAATATGTGATTTAATTTATGACCTGTATTTTTGTTACAACCTGTATATCGATATCTTGACCAAAAATACACCTAGGTACGAAAATTTTCCCAATCTCAGAATATTCCTTTTTAGTTCTTCTATTATTACTGTTAATTAAAGTGTAAATGATTATTGCTCAAATTTGCTTAAAACCCTTATAAACAAATTAATTTACAATTTTTTCAAAGAAAATTACAACTTCAAACGGATATTTCTTTAATACAAATAAATATAGAGTAATTTAACAAATTGTGTTTGAAAGTCTATGAATTACTTTAAAATGAAACTTTGTAAAGCTCATTTTCATGCGTAGAAGCGGAGTTATGATTGAAAAAGCTTCGAAAAATACTTATTTTCATTTTCTTTGCTTGTTTTTAAGGAACACCTTTTATTTGAAAAAAAGTAACTTTTTGACCACTCAAAATCCACCATCGAAATTCGTAATCAGCAGTCAAAAATACTGGTGGATCCATCAGACTTCAAAAAACTACGATGACCCATCCCTATTTGGGCACTAGGCTATAATATTTCGTGTTTCCGCAGTGAAAGGGTTAAATACAGTGGCGGATAGGGGAAATCTCCCCTCCCCCAAGAAGTTCCAAAACTTACACCGTAGACAGACAAATTCAACTCAATAAACTCGCTAGTGAAAAAATTAAGGAAATTTAAAGCAAGATATTATTTTTATGTCTTTTAAGTAGTTTGGTTTTATGTTTTTTTATGTCTATTGATTGGTGTTTCATTGGAACTTCTCCCCGAGGCAGTGCCCCTCCTTCAAGGAACATTTCTGGATCCGCCACTGATTAAATATACTTTTACAAGAAATTAACGCACTACCTTAAAAATGGGCAATTTTTGATGTTTCGAATTTCCTGTTGCCCGATTTCAGTGATTTTTTTAATACAGTCGACTCTCGTTAATTCGAAACTCTAGGGATTCTTAAAATATTACGAATTATTGAGTGTTTGAATTATCAAATGGTTCGAAATTTGTGAGAGAAAATAAATAAAACTTCGAATTATTAAGTGTTGATTATTTACTAACTGCTACATATTCTATAATGATGACAAAAGTTTAGAGGTCCATTTGTGTACATACATACATGTATGTATTCCTAATTTGAATTAATCAATCTTTGGAAAGAACTGTATTATACTGGTTTGCTTCAAAGCACATTGCTGCTGCTGAGACTGCTCAATAATTTTTTTAAGAGAAAAAGTGCCTGAAATGTCTTTTCATCACTTTCGTTTTGTTTGTAAGGTATCGAATGAGGATCTTGCTTGCTTAACTGACACCTCTGCCAAAGGTTCTGATGTATCATACTCATCTTCATCGTTACTTTTTTCATTCGTATCTGTCGCAGATAAAATTTCGCCATCGGTTAGTGAACCTGAGACAGCAACATCTTCATTCACTTGAACAAAGTCAGAAAAACTCACACCGCTGATGTCAACTAATGGTTCTATTGCTGGTTCTTCATATCCATAAGTAGTGGAAGATCTTCCTGATCTTCTTTTAAGAAACCGGATTTTTGAAGCAGTTGAGAATAGCTGTCAGAACCGTGATATTTGCAGTAAGCTGCTTGTCACAATCTCTGCAACTTTGAACTGTCGAGTGTTGGACGCCGATGAGTTCGAATTAATACGTCGTTTTGTTATATAGCAATGATATTTTTCGTTCGAATTACCAAGTGTATAAAAATGTATGGATTTAGTTCGAAATATAAAGAGATTTTGTAGGGAACTCATGATAACTTTGAATTATAGAGAGATTCGAATTATCGCAGGTTTGAATTAACGCGAGTCGACTGTATGTTATAGCCTTATTCTTTAACAATATCGCTGTAATAATATTGTTGCTAGATGGTGGTCTTGTATACCGGGTGTACCAAACAAACTGTGATTTTTTCTTATAGCCACTTTACACGATGCAAGTAATTGCGAAATTTATTGCACAATTTCTTGCAGCAATAGAAATTGCATCGTGTCATACGCGAATTGCACAGAAAAGCTGCAACTTCTTGCAGCAATTTCTTGCTGCAAGTAGTTGCAGCTAAATAGAACATGTCCTATTTTTCATGCAATTTTTTCTGCAATTTGGTTATATTTTTAGTAACTTTCAAGGCTACACTGTTTGTTTTGACATTCTGTCATTGTAAATTTCAAACTAAACAATTTTTGACAAAACTAAAGGAACTTTTTACCAATTTCACGCTTCACAGATAACATTATTCTGGTGGATAACTTTAATTATGCAACATAGGGATTAAAGAAACTATTTTCTATTTCTTTTGTATTTAACAACTTGTTTCCTTTTGTAAATGAATAATGTATTATAGGTATACTTGCATTAGGTATTAATTGATTTTGTTATACATAATACATATTATAATTTTCTCAAATTATAATCTAACATTTTTAATTTAATATATCTGATAACTCTACTCAAAAAATTACATTTTTAATTTATAAAAACAACATAACCTAAAATTTATGGTATGTCAAAGTTTCTGTCCATTTCATGTCAGTTTATGCAATTACTTGCACCGTGTAATCACTTTATTGCAGAAAGCTAGTTGCAACTTATTGCAGAAGTTCTTGCTGCAAGAACTTGTGCAATAAATTTCGCAATTACTTGCATCGTGTAAAGTGGCTATTAAAGTTAGCGTGGCCCTGTGGAATATTCTAGCATTTATAAAATACTGAAATTAAAACCCAACAATAGCCTCATGTTTTCTTAACATTCTGTTTTTTTATTCATTCGCTTCGGTTGGATAACCTAAAGTACCTACTTTAACAACTAGCCTTGTTTTTTCGTCAATAAGCGTGTTTTTAAAGTATGGCAAACTTTAAGGGGTAATTCTGCATGAAAAAATTATGACAGTTTGCATTATAAACGTATGTCCGCAAATGCTCCGTTTCAGAGATAGGGGGTGTTGAAATTTTTCCTTACAAACTTACAAAACCGGTTAAGATATGCAAATGAAATTTAATAGGGTTTAAGTGGTAGTTATTGCGCATTTTTGAAGTTATACTTCTATACGCGCGAGATGAGGGTGAATTTTTATATGTTAAAACCTACGATCCCCAGGGCTGCTTTATCCATTAGGCAATATACGCAGCTGCCTAGGGCGGCAAATTGTGAGAGGGCGGCACAGGGGCTTGAAATTTTGATTGGGGGGGGGGGGGGGGCAAGCATTATATAATATACAATACATTATATTAAATGATGTAATGATGAAAACTGAAAGCATTTTTTGTAAATTTCAGTCATTTTCAGTTTCAGGGGAGGGGGCAACTGCCTCCCCTAACCCTATTAAATGACGCCCCTGGGGCGGCAAAAATACTGTACAAAAAATATTTGTATTTAAAAATTAAAATCGAATAACAAATATGTATATTCATCATTCATCCATCAATGAAATAGAAGTGGGCGTTCGTTTCTAAATAAAAGAAATTGCATTCATATCAAAAATAAAACAAACATAGCATTCTGTTATCTTAAACCTAACACTATTCATCCAAAAAAACGGAAGTCATAAATTTAGTGATTATTGGGCCGCCAGAAGCTCCGCAAACACGGTGAATTGACTGATCACATCAATATTGCACATATTGCAGAAACTAAAGATTACCAGTAGGAAATCGAGTTAGAGTTGGGATTTTCAAACTGAATTATTGCAAGGAGATAATATTCGTGTCGTCGCACTGATATAATACTCCAGCCAGGGAAATAAGCAAGAAATAGACCATGTTCGGGACAATGAAATTAATATCAAGGTAGCTGACTACTTTTTAGTTATTGTGGACTTGACCTATAGGATAAAAACATCATGTTTCCTGTCTAGAGTTCGTGTTTTTTAATTATTAACAATTTGGTGCAATCAACGCGATTTTTTCCATTTTTTGCACTCAATTAAAAAGCTAAACAGTTGACATAAAATTACAAAATTTATTTTTTTAGAACATTGAAAACCTTCAAAATGACGATTTTTGAAAGTCAAAAAGTTAATTTGTAGCTTCGTAAACTGCAAAATAATTGAAAATCGTTATTTATTAATAAGTTTACCTAAAACTAACTTAGAACTGTAGTGTTTCGCTTTACTCAAAGTTGGGTATTGGGGTACATAACAAATTCCCAAAATTTGAGACCGATCCATTAATTAGTTTAAAAGTTAGGTATTCTATTTGTTTATCGCAGAGACCTTTGTTTTGCAATAACAAATGACAGAAAATAATGAAGATAGGACAATTCTGCGTATGCCAAATGAAAGTAGAAAAGTGATCCTATCAAAATGTATTAAGAAAAGATAAAAAATTATCTAATATAGTAAAAAATACTAGTTTATAAACATTTACAATAACTTTAAAAATTTTGTCCGTAGAAAACATCTTCTTACATAGGTATTCGGAAAGATGATATTTTACTCGAATTTTTAAAAATGTAGTTCAAATGATGATTAGTCATAGTAAGTGAAGGGGGAGCCTCTGCGTTGATTGCACTAAATTGTTAATAATTAAAAAACGAACGCGAACTCTAGGCAGGAAACATGTACGTTTTCATCCTATAGGTCAACAATTAAAACAGTTGTCAGCTACCTGGCGGGAGCCGAAAAATGCACGAGTTCAAAAACTAAAAAAGCAACTTAAAACTACTACCATTTTCTATATCTTGGGATCTACTCAATGAATTTTGATATTTCTTCTTTTAATTTGTATGTACTTTTGTGTAAATTACAAATATGCAATTTGTCTAGACATTTAATAATTAATAAACAGTCTAGTTTTTTAAATAATTTTTGAAAAAATAATATTTTCCCAAAAATCCATTTTTTGTAATGATACTATCATTATTAATCATAGAAAAAGTTAAGGTATATTTTAATGAATAAATTATGTTCAATCAATTATTATTTAATAAAAATAATTTATTTATTAAAATATACTTTAACTTTTTCTATGATCATTAATAGTATGATAGAATTGATTCAAAAAATGACATAACCCAGTCATCCAAAGTGAAAGTTATCCTCGAACACCAAATTGTTCTATATCGTCCATATAATGTTCAGAAAAAAGGTACACTTTTTGAGCGTCGGGTTTGGGGGGAGAGGGGGGAGGGGAAAAGTCGGTAAATTCGTAGTTTTTTACGTTTTTCGTCAATATTTCTAAAACTATGAGGTTTAGCATGAACAACATTTTATACAAAAATGTTCTACAATAAATTTGAAATAAAAAATGTCCTATACATAATCCTTCTAAAATGAATGATTCCAAAGTTACGGAGGTAGTATAATATAATTGGTCCAAAAAAAGGCCTAACCTAGACATCCAAAGTAAAAGTTTTCCTCCAACACCAAATTGTTCTATATGATCCACACATAGGCGTAACCAGGGGGGTTTTGGGGGTTATAACCCCCCCCATTTGGATGTACTTTGAGCTCTATACGCTTAACACCATACCCCTCAGAGACCTTAGTAGTTGTAACCCCCCCCTTCCAGTAGTTGTAACCCCCCCACCTTATGATCATCCTGGTTACGCCTATGGATCCACATATTGTTCAGTAAAAAGTTACACCATTTTGAGCGTCCGGTTTGGGGGGGGGGAGATGGGGGAGAAGTCGGTAAATTAGTTATTTCTTTAGGTTTTTCGTCAATATTTCTAAAACTATGTTTAAGCGTAAACAAAGTTATATACAAAAACGTTCTAAATAAAATTTAAAACAAAAATGGTCCTATCCTTAATTGTTATAAAATCAACGGTTCCAGAGTTACGGAGGGTGAAATGTGGAGGTTTTCGATACTTTTTATATTTTTTGGGCAATTGAAGATGATTTTGGGTGGTGAGGTTGACGTTTAATTCTTCAAGGGATTATCACTAACATACTATCGGCCACTGAAATAGCAAATCCTGCTAAAGAAAATTTATTTCAATCAGTAAAAATATTATAAATTGCTCAAAAAATATAAAAAGTATCGAAAACCTCCACTTTTCACCCTCCGTAACTGTGGAATCGTTGATTTTATAACAATTATGTATAGGACCTTTTTTGTTTTAAATTTAATGTAGAACATTTTTGTATAGAACATTAAAGCATATTTTTAGAAATATTGACGAAAAACATAAAAAACTACTAATTTACCGATTTCTCCTATATTTACCCCCCAAACGGGACGCTCAAAATGGTGTAACTTTTTACTGAATAATATCTGGACCATATATGTAGAACCATTTGGTGTTGGAGGAAAACTTTTACTTTTAATGTCTGGGTTAGGCCTTTTTTGGACCAATTATACTATACTACCTCCATAACTTTGGAGCCGTTCATTTTAGACGGATTATGCAAAGGACCTTTTTTGTTTCAAATTTAATGTAGAACATTTTTGTATAGAAGGTTGCTCATGCTAAACCGCATAGTTTTAGAAATATTGACGAAAAACTTAAAAAACTACGAATTTACCGATTTCTCCCCCCTCTTCCCCCCAAACCCGACGCTCAAAATGGTGTGACTTTTTCTGAATATTATGTAGACCATATAGAACAATTTGGTGCTGGAGGATAACTTTAACTTTGGATGTCTGGGTTTGGATCTAGTTATACCATACTATAATGATATGATTAAGAAAATAGGTAGGTATTTGGAAAAAAATAATTTTTTCAAGAAATGTTTAAACAAAGTAGACCCTTTATTAATTAATACATTTATAATAAAATTGCATATATGTAATGTATGTAGAAATTACATACAAATTAAATTGTTAATAATTAAAGAAAACGGACGTGAACTCTAGACAGGACAAGGGTAGGTTTTCTTCCTATAGGTCTACAATAATTAAAAAAGTAGTCAGCTACCTGAATATTTCAGTTGTTATGAAAATGATGTAACAGTGTGAAATAGCTTTAGTGAAATAACAGTTAAAAAATAACGGCTACTGCTATCGCAACACATTCCTATCTTATACTAGTGCAAATTGCAAATTATACATAATCATAATTTTTCATTTTTATGTAAAACATTCTGTGTTTATTTTCACCGGTCAAAAGTGAATTCATACCATACTGTGATCAGTGTGATTTTTGTTCTTCTCACTTGTGTAAAATATTATTTTTTATAAATTCTATGTTCCTCATTTTAATACATTTCCAAACAATAGATTTCTTATTTAAGGGACCGTTCAAGTATTACGTAACGCAGGTTGGGAGGGGGATCAAAAATCTTCAAAAATTGCGTTACGTAGGGGGGAGGAGGGGGGGTCAAAAATCGTGTTACATAATACTTGAACGCTCCCTAAATAAAAAATTCTGCTTGCATTTTTTTTTCGCAAAAATGGAACATGTTTGAAGGGCGGCTGCTAGAGAATTGCCTAGGGCGGCAATTGACCTAAACGCGGTCCTGACCATCCCGGCGCATGCGCATTATAACTTTGTTCTGATTGGATGTTCAAATGACATGTCAAAAATTATTCAATATGTCGGCTGTGGCAAAGCTGTGGTTTGATTATTTATAGTTGTTGCGTTTTGAAATTTGTGTGAAAAGAAACAACAAACAAAAGTTAGTTAATAGTAATAACTGCCTTTTTAAATAGTTTTCATATATATTTTTGGACTATTTTGGACAAGGACTCATTCTAATTTGGTAAGTAGTTTTTATTATAGGTAATCATATTGTAATTATACATTTGGATTAGGTTGGAATACATACATTTATTTTCTCAAGAATAGGGATTTTAGAGAGAAATCCGAAATTAGGTCCGATTTTTATTTTTAAATTATGATTTTTTGGCGTAGATTTATTTATCTAGTAGGTATGTAATGCTTTGATTTACATGCTTAATTTGATTACCAACAAAAGTTCTACCAATCTTCATCTAATATATTGTTTTCTTACTGTTTTGTTATATTTTAATATTTTCTTCCACAAAAATCAAACTACATAATTTGATTTAAATTCAGAATAACTGTCAAACAGTAAAAGGTTCAGTTGACCTATTTTTCCACATGACAAATAATGAGTAATTGGATGAGTGAGTCTAGGCTTCGATTACGAATCAAAGCGTCCCCAAATTCGCGGGTTCGAATCCCGATGCAAGTTTATATATTTTTATTTTTTTATGCATTTTATGATTGTAAGTATATTTATTATATAATTTTTTTTTCAGAAAATGCGTATTTAAAATTTTTGCCAACAGTTATTATTGTTCAGAAATCATTTTTTCTTTGTGGCATTTTTCAATGTGTTTGTGTGCGTTTTATTCTTTTATTTTTTAAAATTTTTGGTATTGTCTTAATAAAATTTTTTGGAAAGTAGTAAGTATTAAAATTAGTTTAATATTAAAATAAAATATAAATAAACTGTTTAAAGTACATTATATCAATTTCGTTAAAATCACATAATATGTAATAGAAGTATAACTACTTACGTGCATACAAAGTACACACACATTCTTTTTTTATATACAATTAAGAATTTAATATTCATAATTGTCGCGCATACCGGTCATATGACCCTTATGTGCACCAATGGTGAACATAAAATTCTTAATTGTATGTCAAAAAATGCACAATAACTACCTCTTAAAACATACCAAATTTCATTTGCATATCTCAACCGGTTTTAGAGCAATAATTACATCGTCAGTTTGTAAGAAAAATTTTAATACCCCGTATCTCGGAAACGAAGCATTTGCGGGCATACGTTTATTAAGCAAACGGTCAGTATTTTTCATGCAGAATTACCTCTTAAAGCATTTTAACTACTTATTTAAAAACACCCTGTATTGATGAAAAACAAAGCTAGTTGTTAAAGTACCTAACTTTTTTTATTATCGAACATAATCGAATGGATAAAAAAAAAACAGAATGTTAAGAAAATGTCAGGCTATAGTTAGGTTTTGATTTCAGTATTTTATAAATGCTAGAATATTTCACAGAGTGACGCGAACTTTGAGAAAAAATCACAGTTTGATTGGTAGGTACACCCAGTATATAATGACAATTTTCCTGTCTAATAGCAATAATATTATTATAGCGATGTTGTTAAAGAATAAATCATAACATAAAGCATTAAAAAATCGCTTAAATAGGACAACAGGTTTAGTAAATTCGAGACATCCAAAATGATCCATGTTTAATGTAGTGCGTTAATTTATTTTAAGAAGTGGATTACTAAATATAAGCAAGTTATTTGAAAGTCTAAATCTAATAAAAGTGGTTGGAGGTAGATACATATTTACATTTACCTAATTTATTTAATTTGTCTATAGAATCTGCAAACGAGCGAGGCGGAAGATTAATGGGCATCGGTAAGGCACAATCCAGTTCGTCTGGAGTACTGGGGGGAGGAATCATCGTCAAGTCAATGATATCTGGATCGAAAATGTAGATATCGTTAATGGATTCCACGTCGTCGCTGGAGACGTTCTCGTCATTTTTCTTAGCCGCTCGAAGGTATTGGAGGTAAGCCTGAAGGTCTTGTTCTTTATTTGGATGGCCATCAGGACTGCGTAAGCCAAAACTCACCCTAAAAATAATATGCAAATAATTTACAATTTAGTACCTAGCGGACCATTGAAACTAGAAAACTGTAATATCGAAACAGTTCACAAATACATCTATCTGGGCCACGAAATACAAATAGGTAGAGATAGACTCTACCTATTTGGGTAGAGTCTTCTAGTATTCTTCTAGATAATTCGCAAAAGTGCGAATTATCTAGAAGAATAGTTTAGGATGGGCAGCTTATGCCAAACTAAGAGACGTGATCAAGGAAAACATTCCAATAAAGCTAAAAAGAAAAGAATTTAACCAGTGCGTACTTCCGGTGGTCACTTATGGGGCTGAAATACTGACATTGAGTAAAGCAACAGTAAGAAAATTACAATTAGCACAACGAAAAATGGAAAGATCCATGCTTGGCCTAACTTTGAGAGACAGAATACGAAATGATGAGATACGGCGAAGAACTGGAGTGGAAGACATCATAAAACGCATTACGAAGTTGAAGTGGAAGTGGCCAGGACATGTCGCAAGACAGAGAGACCACATATGGACAAAGAAGATTTTAGAGTGGCGGCCGAGGGCAGACAAGTGAAGTCGTGGACGACTGCCTACCAGATGGAAGGATGACATTAAAAGAATAGCGACAAACTGAATTGCAGCTGCGCATAGAAGGGTGGAGACATCCTGAGAAGATCTATGCTCGACAGTGGCCAAATTTCCCTAACAACACAAAACATTCCAGGAATGTACTATCAAATTTCTATTAATGTTTGAATGTCCTGGACATTCAAGGAACATCTGATTAAGTGATTCGTGGAATGTTACCACAAAACATTCTATGAACATACATACTACCAATGTCCTATATTTTAAGAGAGGCCATTTACTATTGAATTTGCATTCATTTTCAAATGTACCGCGCGTGTATATGGTTGGCATACAACAAAAAGTTACAGGTTACGTTTGTAATATCATTTCATTTCATTGTTTATCGTCGTATTTTGTCTATTTTGTATTCATTTGGATTTCGTTTGCTGTATTTTGTGAACTTTATAAACTTTATCACACTGCAAAGTGATTATTTAAGGAAATTATTTGATATTATCAGATGTTTGGAGAAAGGTAGGGGAAACAATTTTTATTTACTGTTCATTTTTCTCTGATATTTATCAATATTGATGAATTTTGCAAGCAATAACATTATTTCTTTTATTGTTTTAGATATTTATTGAAGCTGAAAATAATTGGGGATTTAGATCCATATACAATTCAGTCAGAATTGGATTTTACAGTAAAGTGCATTCCACCAAATTACTATTATAGATATTTATCCATTATAAATAGTTGATTATATCTGGTGGAGTCTCACAGTTACTACTTTAAGCAACAGATGAAAGCATACAAAAGCCTTCAGGCACATAAATATTTTACAGCTGGATTTGTTTTAAAGTTGGAAGTCACAAGCAACAACTTCGTAAGTACCTACAAGAATATTGAGGAAATCCAGCTCCTCGATACTACTGGGCAAACTAGAAGATTGAAGAGGACAAAGTCTTTTGAACTAGTTTGAGTGATAGGTGATAGTGAAAAGCAGAGCATAATCCTTGTGTGCCTGTGTATGTTAGAATAGTGCGGTTAGAAAAGCAGGCATATATAGTGCTTGTGTGCCTGTTAGATTAGATAAGAGACGCTATGGGGTAAGCTCTTCATCTTCATTTTAAGGAACAGTAGTAATTTAGGTTAAATTAAAATTGCTCATTGGTCAGAGTTATGACCTGATTGTAATTGTAATGTACAATTCAATACAATGAATCGTCATCATAGTAATGATTATGGAAAAAAATATACGACAAGATTTTGTGCAACCAAAAAGGTTTATATTTATCAAGGATGTATTATTTGGTACGGCCAAATATAGTTCTGGTATATCGTCGGTGAAGTGACAATACCTCCTATCTGCTTTTTCATGAATTTTGTGGAAGATGAAAAACTTGTTTGGGCCACCTCCTGTTTTCATATATTTTTTGACTTGTTTTGTAGTAAATTCAACTATCTATTTACTACAAAACAAGTCAAAACTTACGTATGAAAACAGGAGGTGACCTTAAAAAATGTTTTTCGTCTCCTGCAAAGCTCATGAAAAAACATATAGGAGGTATTGTCACATCACTGACGATATATTTCAGAGAATGTCTAAAAAATATACTTCGAATGTCCTAAGAACATTCGTAGACATTCATGGAATGTTTTAAGACATTCATGGAATGTTTCAACAAGACATTCAGTCTAAAAAATATACTGTGAATGTTCAAAGAACATTCGTAGACATTCATGGAATGTTCCAACAAGACATTCAAGGAATGTTTAAAATGCTGACACAGCACTTTCCTGGGACTTTCCAGGGACGTTCGTGTGCTTTTAGGGACATTCCAGGAATGTTTTCAATGTCCTGTGTGTACCTTCTAGGAACATTCCTGGAATGTTTTGTGTTATTAGGGTTGGCTGTGTGATGATAATAATCATGAACGAACTGAAGTAACTTCTACAAACTTACCTATTCATTTTGTTGTCTACATTATTTGGTAAAAACTTGTGCTTTGGAGAACTGCTAGGTGTATACAAAGAATCATTATCACTTTCGGAACATGTAGTTTCTTGCCTAAGTAATTCAATGGCAGCACTTGTAAACGAATGCCGCCTCTCTACTCCACTATGTCCCTTGTTTAGAAGAAGAAGAGAATCACTGTGCTTTAACTTTCCGGGCTCATCGTTATCGCTCTCTATATCTACACTCGTTTCTTGCCATTCTGCTAACGAGTTCAGTCTTTCTAGATTTTCTTGTTCGGTCAGATATTGCTCTGAATATTCTACTAATTGTTGCATTTCTTGGACCCTTCGTAATATCTGCAACAAAATAAAATTAAACATAAATATCCACAATGCTGGCAAACACAAAAGTGAAACAGAAACAAAATTTCCTATGATGGTTTACTCTAATGAATAAGATATTTAGTTTAAAACAATTATTTTGAAACGCAGTATTTGAAATGTAAAGTGATGGTACCTGATCAATACAATAATACGAAGAACAGAAGAAAGATTCTTACGCATAATCCAACCAGCATGGATGCCTACACGCTGCATATCGTATGGCATCAGAACAAGAAGAAAATCTTTATAGTGTTATAGAGTAACTTTAGACCTACTGCTATAAACTATCTATCTCCTATAATCTAGAAGATAGAACTAAATGCGCAAACTATAGAGGAATATCCTTGGTAGAGGTAATATACAAGGTGCTTGACATATTAATCAAAAAACGACTAGATAAATATGTGGAGAAGAGTCTAGGGGAATACCAAGAAGGATTTCGTAAGGGAAGATGAAATCCCGAATTGAGGGAAAATGGAGAAGACGAACGAATGAAGAAGTGTACCAACTGTATGCTAACCCACCGATATCAAAAATAGTAAGAAAACGCAGACTAGAATGGCTCGGTCATCTACAAAGAATGTAGAAGGACGGACAAGTCAAGAATATTGGTTGGAGAGCACCTGAGGGCAACAAAAGAGAGGAAGATCAAGGAGAAAATGGAGAGATGCAGTAATAGAAGACGTCTGTGAGTTAAGAAGCAGAAATTGGAAGATGACAGCTAAGGACAGAAAACGATGGAAATTATCCATCTAGCAATAGGTCTGTTAACGCTATACATACATACTATAAACTATCTAGTTACCTCTTCATTCCGGGCTTCCAAAATACCGTTCTCATACACCTCGTTCTCCAATTCAGTCGCCTTAGCATCTAAACTATAAAACCTATTTCTATCTGTCATCGACCTATTCATATTGCTGTCCAAACTATACCCGATCATCAAAGGTTGTTTCGCTTGCCTGCCCACAGTATTGTACAAACCATTAGTCTTCTTATTAATATTTTTATAAATAGGCATAGAAGCAAAGCAGGCAGACTTCAGACACGCTTGGTCCATGTAGCTCCACTTTTCAGGAACGACTTTATGTTGGGACAGGTATGGAGGAGCGAGATCCTCGACTTGGGGTAGTTCCTCCTGGTCTATGGGAAGGTTTTGACTGGTTGATAGCCTGAAATAGCCGGAAAGAACTAAGGCTAGTTCGCATGCATCACGCTCTTCTAGGGAAATCGGTACTATCTTTTCATTCTGAAGGTGAACTAGAACGGTACGAGTAACCTCGTCTTCGCTTCGTACTTCTATGCGACGCATGTCTTCTATATTTGCGATAGGAATTGGCTGAAACTGAAAGATAGATTAATTGATCTATAAAATACGCGATTATATGAAATAAATTAGTTTATATTTCTATCAGAACGTCGCACCTCGTACATTTTCTATTGCTAAAGTATTTTTTTTTGTAATTTGAAGTTATTCTTACCACCGACTTCCTCGTCCCA
The DNA here is from genome assembly GCF_917563875.1 of Diabrotica virgifera virgifera. Classification (NCBI taxonomy): domain Eukaryota; kingdom Metazoa; phylum Arthropoda; class Insecta; order Coleoptera; family Chrysomelidae; genus Diabrotica; species Diabrotica virgifera. The sequence continues at coordinate 5,231,798 of NC_065443.1, forward strand.
GTAATCTGGCTTATCCCAAACTTCGGACTAACCAATATCACCCTTTCTAGGGTATCACCTCTAGGTCCCGCTGAAAAACATTTGGCGCCGTAACTAGGTAATTGACTCACAATATCTAGGTAGTGTAGTTTGGCTTGAAGAGCTGTCAGTTGTTTACCCATACCGGCCATGCTAGAGTGGAGTTTTAGAAAATGGCCGATCAACTTTCGGATCTCCTTCCGTTTGATATTTTCCAGAAGTGACGCTGGAATGAAACGTTCCAAGCCAAATTCTCTCCTTAAAAAATAAAAGTTAATAAATAATTTGTTATTTAATGAGGCAGTGCATTATTTATGTAAGATAATATAAAAATGGATTCGAGGCAATTAGATGAAGATGTGTTACGATAGAAAAAATTGGAAGCTGGGTATGGAGAGGCGGCGACAACCGTAGATAATCCATTATATATATATATATATATATATATATATATATATATATATATATATATATATATAAATATATATATATATATATATATATATATATATATATATATAATATAAAGATATCATCATGAAGAGTTGGAATATAAAACTTAAAAATATCAAGCTACTATAGCACACATAAAGACTAAAACTTTTGAATTAAATGTCAGTTCAATCTATTTCCCCCTCCTTGAAAACTGAATTTAAAAAGAACAATTCATAAAAAGCTTAGGGGAAAGGTTTATTATTGGAGGAGACTTCACTGCAAAACTGCAAATAACACACACTGAGGCTCTAGAATAACTACCACTAAGGATAAGGGGTTTTTATTAACAATTAAAGAACATAATAGGTCTTGGGCCCACAGTTAAAAAATTTACTTTCCTCATGAGGCTTTTTTCTTCAGTAATTCATGTCGAGTCGGATAATTTTTCTAATACGGAAAAATTTCGGGAGAGGGGACGTTGCAGATTTAAGTTGTAAAGGAAGATGGTTGTATAGCCTTTTTGCAGAATACAATATAGATTTATTTACTAACACAGTGGACGGTATCGGTAAATAGACATCAACCGTTGAATTTTGGTGGAGTAATTGGATCCTGCTGGAAAGACATGTAGGTATTTACGAATTAAGCAAACCGTTTCTAAAATATATAAAGGAGGAAGTGTTAAAATCTCGTGTTCTTTGAAGTAGCTTCTACAATATGTTGTTCTTCTGAGCCTAAACAGATACCTTATTGTTATTTTTCGTAATTTAAAAATAACATCGGATTAGACAGCTTTACCAGAACTCCAAAAAGGAAGATCATATTGAAGATAAAACTAGAACAAAGAAAAATGTTATTTTGGAAGATGCTAAATTGATTTCCTTCGAAACAGATCTTATTGCAAAGCAAGCTGTCACTTACTTAATAAATCAATTTAAGGTTGCTGTCTACAAAATACCAAGAAATTTTACAGAAGCAATGGTACTGATCCGGCTAAGAAGCATGGGCAAATGAGCTCCTTTATAGGATAATGCTACTGTTTTATCTACGTCAAAAGAGAGTAAATTAGAGTCGGAACAGGTTTTTATTGTAAGTAGATCAGAAGTTATAGTTGCATGAAGAGTTGAAATATTTGAATTGCTTTAAGTGATACTGGTATCATCAGCAAAAAGAAAAATTTTGCCATCGATTTTTAAATTAGTGATGTCACTAATAACGATAAAGAAAACTAGGGGACCCAATACTGAGCCTTGTGGTACCCTGTATACAATGTTTTTGAAACTAGAGTCTGTATCTTTTGCTTTAACCAGTTGTTTTCTATTATCCAAGTAATTATCATCACCGCACTGATGAACATGAAAAATAAAACTATATACTTACTCGACCGTTTTGACTGTCAATTTAGAAGCTTGTACATTGTGAGCCAGCGCATGTTGATAGATATGCAGAGCAGCTAACCTAAGGGCCGTATCATATTGAAGCTCTGGAGCAAAACGTTCTTGAATGACGTCATTGCAGCACTGGGTGTAGAGATAGTCTAAGGCGTGAAGATCTTTTTGTGCCAAGGCTGCTGCTGAAGCTGGAACGAAGGCTACCCTGAAAAGACATCGTAGCTTGTGTGCTCCAGGTCGGGAGGCTATCTATAAGAAAAACGGGATGTTAGGAATGTATGTTTTTACTGCTATTGTAACGATTCAAAAAGAAACTTTCATTTTTTTCGTTTAAAATTTTGTCACACCCAGTATACATAAAATTTTTCTTCCTATATCTATAGAAGGATTGCGTATTGAAATATTCGAAGGAAAGTCGTTTCATCTAACTGAAGAAAAGTAAATATCTTTTACCTTCTAAATCTAAGTAGTTGTTTATCTACGTTGATGTGTGAGACTTTTTCCGTGATTGGCGAAAGAAATCTTTCGACACAATTAAGTGTCCTGTTGTTTGCTTTGTGATTTGTCCTTCCATCTCTATCTTGGTCTATTTTATACAAAATATAAGTAAATGTGTTAAGTGCCATACGATAAATAAATATACAAGTCTACATTTTCTTTTTTTGTATTGGCTTTCGTGATATTACCATTTTCGGCATTCTTTCCTTTCCTATTCTCTCAATGTGTTCTAAATACCGTATTTTCTGTACTTTGATTATTTATTGGTCTTGCCTATTTTTATTAATACAGATTTGATAGTTGGGGCCCTTCAGAACAATATTTTTCAATGATATGTGTGGATTTAAGAAATTAATTCAGACAAAAGCTTTAATCGTAGGAAGTCACGTACCTATCTTCCTATCCTGCATGGCAAAACTTGGGTAATTACGAAATTCACAGAACGACCAAAGCACGTATAGAGATATAACGATAGAATTAAATTCTAATAAAATAATACCATTATATTTTATTAAAATATAATAGAATAGAAATATAAATTTATTAGAATATAAAATTTAATTCTAAAATATAGTGAAATAATGGCGCCGCTAGAATTTTGGAATTTTTTAACAGTTTTAAAATTAGTTCTTGCAGTGGATCACCCTTTCCAAAAAATTGTCTGAGTATAGTTTAGCATCTGTAATATATATATATACAAGCTGTACGCTCCCGAGGAAGCTGAAGCTGTTTTCACTTGAAGATCCTTTTTGTGGGGGATCATCCCATTCTGACTTTGGTTTTACAATTGCTGGTGTGACTTCGCTGTTTCCACTACCTTTCTCCATTCTTCTCTCTCTCTGATTTTGCTTCCTATATTTCTAATTTCCATACTTCTTAAGTCTTCTTCCACTTGTTGTCTCCATCTGAGTTTAGGCCTGCCTCTGGTTCTTGTACCTGGTGGTATCCATTCGGTTATAACTCTTAACGGATTGTTCTTTTCTCTTCTCATTATGTGTCCATACCATCTAATTCTCTGTGCTTTTGTTGCTCTTACTATGTTCTCTTGACCCATCCATTCTTGTATTTCGTGGTTCATCCATTGCCTTGCATCCTCTTCGTTTTCCCTCTTTGGTCCCAGAATTTTTCTCATAATTTTTCTCTCAAAAACTTTCAGCTGCTCTTCTTCTCTTGCTGTTAATGTGAATGTATCCAAAGCATATAGCACTATTGGTCTTATGGTCGTTTTGTAGATTTTCATTTTTGTATTTCGGCTTATCTTCTTATCTTTGAAAATTTTTTTATTTCTGTAGAATGCTTTGTTTCCTGCTTGAATTCTTCTTTTCATATCTACACTTTCATTTCTTCTGTTGACTAATACTCCCAAATATTTGAATGTTTCAACCTCTTCGAAGCTGTGTGCGTCTATTGTCATTTCTGTCAGTTGCGTCTTCTTTTTTTTACTTACATTCATGTATTTTGTTTTATTTTCATTTATTTCCAGTCCTCTTAGTTTGGATTCGTTTTCTATTTCTTGAAAGGTTTTCTTTAATGCCTTTTTATCTGTTGCTACTATGGTTATATCGTCCGCATAACCAATTATTTGTACTGTATTTTTATTTATAGTTCCTGCGTTTGACAACTTTTTTATTATCTTATCTATTGATAGAATAAATAGTACAGTTGAGAGCGCATCTCCTTGTCTTACTCCATTTTTAATTTTTATTATTTCTGTTCTCTCTCTTCCGGTGTCTATTGTTGCTTGGGAATCTCGCATTGTCATTTCTATCATTCTTATAATTTTATTTGGTATTTTGCTCTCTTGTAAGTCTTGGATCATTTTTCTTCTACTTAGTTTGTCAAAAGCCTGTTTAAAGTCTAGAAAAAGTATATGTGCTTCTCCGTCGTACTCGTATGTTTTCTCTATCGCTTGTTTTAGTGTATGGATAGCATCTATCGTGGATCTTCCTTTTCTGAAACCGTACTGGTAGTCTCCTATGCTTTGTTCTGTGTATATTGTTAGTCTGTCTCTAATTATACCAGTCAGTACTTTATATGTTACATTCAGTAAATTAATTGCTCGGTAGTTTTTACATATCCTGTGGTCTCCTTGTTTTGGGATTGTCACAATAATTCCTTTCTTCCATTCTTCGGGCATTGTTTCCTTATTCCATATATTCTGTATTAGTTCATAAATCTTTGTGTATAGTGCTTCACCCCCGTATTTTATAAGTTCTGCACATATTCCGTCGTCTCCCGCTGTTTTCCCGTTTTTCAGTTTGCATATTGTATCTTTTACTTCTGTATAGGTCAATTCTTCTTCTTCACCTTGTTCCGGGTTCATTATTGTTTCTCTTTCTTCTTCTACATCCGTTTCTTGATACATTTCTTCGAAATACTTCTGCCATGTTTCTGCTTCTATGGCTACATTAGCTGTCCGTTTTCTACTACCTAGCTTTAAGTATTGGTACAGTGGTTTTGAATTGTGTCTCTTATTTTCTGTTTCGATCTCGTTCATAATTTCGTCTACTTTTTTATTTTTCTTTGATTTAAACAATTTCTTTGTCTTTTTCCTTTGATCTTGGTATTTTTCTCGTTCCTCTTCTTTACCTGTGCTTAGCCATTTCAATCTTGTTTTATTCTTTTCGTCCACTGCTAGTTTGCACTCTTCGTCAAACCAATTGTTTCTTCTTTCTTTTTGCATTTTTCCAACTACTTTCTCTGCTGCAGTGTTTATTCCTTGTTTGATTTTTTTCCACTGCTCCTCCATTTCTTGTTCCTCCTTGAACTGCATCTCTACATTTACTTCTTTTACAAATCTTCTTTTTACTCCTTTATCTTTCAATTTATCTACGTCCCATCTTCCCTGTGCTTTTCGTCTTTCATTCTTTGTTGTTTTTGTTTTACATTTTGCAATCACTAGCATATGGTCCGAATCGATGTTTGCCCCTCTGTGAGATCTCACGTCATTTATCGACTGTTTGTGTGACTTTTTAATAAGTACATGGTCTATTTGATTCCCCTCCAGACTGCCTGGTCTCATCCATGTTATCTTGTGTATGTTTTTGTGTTTATATCTCGTGCTACTTATGTCCATGTTTAATGCCGCTGCTAAATTACATAATCTTTCTCCATTATTGTTTGTTGTGCTATGTAATGAGTTTTCCCCTGCAACCTCCCTAAAGCATTTTTCTTTACCTATTTGTGCGTTGAAATCGCCTATAATAATTAATATATCTTCTCCCGGGATTTTTTCGGCATTTTCTTCTAGTGTTTCATAGAACTGTTGTTTTATTAAGTCATCACTGTTTTCTGTGGGTGCATAGACATTTATTATGGACAACTTGTTCGGTTTGCTGTTTACTCTTATGTATGATAATCTTTGACTTATGGGTTTAAATTCCATAACTTTATGCCTCATTTCCCCTAACACAATAAAAGCAGTTCCTCCATATCCTTGTTTTTCTTCTCCAGCATACCATACTGTATAATTTTCTTTTTCGATTTTTCCATGTCCCCCCCACCTGGTTTCTTGAATTCCTGCAATATCTATATTGTATTGTTTCAACTGTGTCGCTAGCTCTTCCATTTTTCCTTCTTCTAGCAGTGTCCTGACGTTCCATGTTCCAATTTTTTTTGTCATTTTTTTAATTCTCTTCCTTTTTTTTGTATTTTTCTTATTATTTTGAATATACCGTGACTCATTTACCTCTTCGTTTGCATTGTCTGTTTCCTTTTCATCCATCCGTTCTCTTTTGTCTAGTTTTTTGGGACATTTTCAATTTCTATAAGTTTATTTTCTCTTGCATTCCATTTTAGCACTTTGTCATTTATTTCTAATTTCTGGTATCTGATTTTTACTTTTGCTCCTTTGCTTCTCTGTTGTTTTGCTATGTCTCTGATTTCTTTTTGTATCTTTGCTTCCTTGAACGTCAGCGCTGCATCTATGTATATTTCTCTACAGTCTCTTGTGTATTTGAGTTTACCTTTTTCTTGCAGTATTTTCTGTTTGTCTTCCCAGCTCTTCGTTTCTATTATACATTTCTTGTATCCTATCTTAAACGCACTTTTAACTTCTATTTTCAGTTGCAGCTCTGTTTCCATCATTTTTTGTATGTTTTCTCTTAGTCTAACTTCATCTTCCAGATCTACCTGAATTCCTGTTATGATTAATTTATTGCGTATTTTTTCTTTATCGATCTTCTCTAATCTATTCTCCATGAGTGTTAACGCTTTTTTGAGTTCTTCATTTTCTTTCTCCCATTTTTGTTCCTTTTTTTCTACTTCTCTTTTTAAATTTTCTGTTTCTGCTTTGTTTTGCTTAAGCTTCTGCTTAATATCTTCCAGTTCCTTTTTCATATCCTTGATTTCATCTTTAATCTCTGTTTTGCTTTCCAGAATATCTTCTTTAATTTCTTGCCTCATCTGGCTCAGCAATATCTTAATCTCCTCCATGTCCGTTAATATTGTACTTACTTTTTTTATGCGCGTGTCTGGAGCTTTTTTGCTTTTATGTTGCTCTTCTTTGTCTTCTTCAATCGAGCTGTCGTGCTCCGGTTTGTGTCTTTTTCCTTCTGTTTTATTTTCTTCGTTGTTCATCTATTTGTCTTGTTGTTTGTTTTCTAGACTGAAAATCTTTATCAATATAATGCGAGAAAAATATATTTTTTGTTCACTTAAAGCTTATAATATACACAAAAAATAGGAAAATGTAACCTGTGTCTAATAGTAATTATTATTATTATTATCTTCTTATTTTTAATTACGTTTTGGTAAGGTCTCAGATATTTTGCACACGCCGGCAACGTCGCATAATATTTGGCCGTACTTCTGTTTGCTAATTTATTTATGGCTTTCAGTAATTAAATATTCATTAATGTTTAATTATACACGTTTTTGTTATATTCAATGTTTGTTGTATTTGTAACTTAAAAAAATATTGTTCCCTATAATATTATGGCAAATCTCCTCTCTTACGTGCATCAAATTAACAAAAAGATGACTTACAGTTGAAATGTTGAATTCACCACACACTTTGTGAAAATTTCACCAAAAACCAATGTTTACTTCCGTACTAAAAGAGCTTTTTTCACCAGAGAGCAAATCAACTTGTGTTCACACCAACTTTTTGCATCTGTAATACCTGTGGTAATACTTTCGTTGGTATATAGAGATTATAGATATCGATATTAAAAGCTTTAGTCCTGTAAACCACTTCGCTTTGAGGTGCTGTCTCATTTAGTGGAGGCTAGCGACTCCGCTGGCAAATCTGTTTCTGTTCAATGCTGCTCGTATCAAAGATGTTAAATCAAGACCGGCCCAGTCTCTTTAAGCCATGAAATCTGGGGCCTACCGGGACCCCGTTTTCCCTCAATCATACCCTGGATGGTTAGTTGCGAGGGGCGGTATCCCAGTTTAGCTCCATATCTGTACTTATTCTCATCAGAACATTTTCGTTGGTGGTGTGAGTTCTCCAAAATTCAAGATTCTTCTATAAAGCCAGAGTTCAAAGGCTTCTAACTTGTTCATAAGTGTAATGTTGAGTGTCCAGGCCTCCGTTCCATACAAAAGTATTGACCATACATAGCAATGCAGAAAACGACATCTATGACTGATATTAATGATACTGTTACAAAATAAGCTTTTCAATTGGATAAAGCCTTGTTAGGCTAACTCTATCCTCGCTCTTAGTTCTTGTTTATAATCAAGTTGATTGTTGAACCAGCAGTCAAGATTATTTTACGTAGACTACTAGGCTATTTTATTTTTGAATGATTTTGACGGTATTCTCATCACAACTTTAATATTTGACCTGCTGTCCTCGATTTCTTATTGATTCGTTTTTATTTCATGTTAAAAAAAGAAGTACAACCCTGTAAATTGCGTCAGAACCTCAACTCAGATTGGAAGTACATCCCATTGTAATAAGACGACAATACAATTGACGTGAGTCATGTATCATAATAAATATAAGAATATGGTAATTAGGTTGATATACTACCAATCCTTAGTAGTCGATGTTGTGAGGTCGCTCAGGTGTATGAAAACATTTCTGATTCGGTTTCTTTGTGGATTCCTGTTCAAAAATGTACCCTTTAAACAAATCAGAATTTTTGGGTAGAAATTGGTACCAAAATATCATCTTTTTTGCTCTGGAAAATCTTTGGATACGATTTTTTTGGGGAATTTTAAATAAAAAAGAGGACTTGTAATTTTTTTTTTAAATTTGATAGTTTTTGAGTTATATACTTAGCGATTTAAAATCGGAAAAATGTAAAAATAAGCATTTTCGAGGCAAAAAATTATGCACTCAAAAATTCCCAACAAATACTTGACATTTATTATAACTATAATTTATTATTAACATATGTAGTTGTGTTAAATAATTTATATATTTATTCAATTAATTATTGCCAGTGTGCTAATTAAACACGCCAATCATATAGTGCGACAGAGAAGCACCATATAGTGTGACGCACGGCAGTGCGGCGTAATTAAAAATTAAAAACAACGGTCTAAATTGAAATAAACCCCAATTACTCTTCAGAATCTTGAAATTCAATGTTTAAACTTCAAATTAGGTACTTGGTAATCCCAAAAATATCAATTTACATCTGAGTTTTCTAGCCTCGCATTTTTCAGATTTTATTAAATCACTTATAACTCAAAAACTATCAACTAATGAGAAAAATGACAAGATACCTTTTTTGTTTAGAGTAATTCAAAAAATCTAAAAATAGTTTTCGGACCAAAAAAATGATCTTTTGAATTTGTTTAAAAAAATTAATTGTTTAAATGATTTTTTCCCAAAAATTTCGCCCGGCACCCTTCTAATTTGTTTAAAGGGGACATATTTGAAAAGAAATCCGCAAAAAAACCGAATTAGATTTTTTTTTCATACGAAAGCGGTTTCACAGCATAGACTATTGCTTGTTGTGTGACTAAGTATGTGCGAATAACATTAAAAATGTTGCTTATAGAGAAAAAACAATTATTAATGTTGCTTAACATGAATACTGTATCTCCAGAATAGTGGGACTGGTTGCCTTATTTGTATTAATTATTTAATTCACCTAGATTTCTGCATGTTTCAGTAAACATGGGCGGAATGAAGAAATTTTATTTAACTGTGAAGAAACATGTTTTTTGAAGGCATATTTCTACTGGCAGATATATTAACAAATAATCTATAAGAGACAGACATCTAAGTGAAAGTATCACAAAATTTATGAACCAGAAACCAAAACTAGCGGATATTGAAGAATTAAATAGATATAATAAGAACTGAAATAAACACTATTCAAACTAGCTATTCATACAGCTGGTTCCAAAAAAACTGATACGACTCTTAAAGCGAATTTTGTAGAAAATTGAGCAGTGTATTTTGAAAAATAAATACTTATTATTTACACTGTCACTGTCACTGCCAAATCTTAAAATTTGTCAGGTAACTTCTGTTCTGGTCAAAAGACGCAAATGGAACGGGCTGTGCAGTATTCCACGAAAATAAAAATTACTATCATCAATATAGCCTACCTATTGAATGCTCAATATACACAGCAGAAATGATAGCAGTAATGTTTGCTGTTCAGTATGTACTACTGAATCCAACTAGCAATTATGTTATATTTACTGACAGTAAAAGCGTGGTGGACAGATTAAGTAACATTCAAACAGTCAAACACATAAACCACATTGAATTGAATATACTTAAAACTCTGTTTGAAATTACACAATTAGGAGTAAATGTAACAATTGCTTGGATTAAGGGTCATTCGGGAATAAAAGGCAATGAAATAGTTGACAATTTTGCTAAATCAGCCTATGTGATCGGAGAAAAAATAAACAAAAATTTAATTCCAGCTTCAGATATTGATACTTTTAGCAGACAAAAACTTAAAAATAATTGGCAATTGCATTACAGAGAATGTAATACTGGCTCAAATTTTGCTCATTGTAACCCTAGGATATTCTCAAAAAGATGGTTTTACACAGAATATAACAGACATTTTATAAAGACCATTAATCGGCTGAGAGCCAATCATGCTCTTACGCCATATTACATGCATAGAATCGGCTTGTCAGATACTCCCAATTGTACTTGTGGCAAAATCGGAGATCTAACACATGTCATATTAGAATGTCATTTAAACATAAATAACATAAACGACCTTTATAAGGAATTAAAAGATTTAAAATGTTTTTTCCCAATAAACCTTAATACCTACTTTAATATTTACAAATGATATGGAAGTTCTTCATCTCATTTATAAACATGTTAAATTATGTAAATACAAGTTGTAAACGTAATATAATAGGCATAATTTGTTAATGTGGTTTGAAAAAATTAAAAAAAAAATAATATATAAAAAAACACATAATAAAATAATAACAAAAAAATAATAAATAAAAAAAAAAAGAAAAAAAATAGAAACAAAAATAAAAAAGAATAGAAAAAACGAAGTAAAAAAAGTGTTTAGCACAAATTAAAATATAATATTAAAAAAACAGTAAAATAATTAAAAAAAAAACAAAATAAAAAAAAGCTACAAAATGTACCAATGTATCTATAAAAATAATATTGTAGAATGTACTTATGTTTATAAGAAATTTATGACTATGAATCTGCAATCAATCACAAACAAGTCTGGCTAATTGGCTCTGCCAAAGTCATTTTTCAAAAAAAAAACTTACAAAATTGCTCCACATGCTCGCAAAGAACTAAAAGCAAGAATTGTAACGAAATTAGAAGATGGTTGGTCACTATCTGCCGTAGCGAACGATTTTAACGTAAGCAGAACAGTTTTTGATATTAATAAAAGATGAAGAGAACAAGAAACTCTCGAAAGAAAGCAAGGTTCTGGAAGACCAAAAATATCTACCGCTCATGAAGATCTTACGTTTTGGGAAAGATTAGGAGAGCCTTTTGTAGAAACAATATCAAAATTTAGACCTTGATAATTATTACAATTTATGAATTTTAATATGTAATCAGTTGGTTGTCGTTTGTTTGTTTATTTTATTATTTGTCTGTCATAACAAATATAATATAATGTCAGACCAATCAAATACACTGCTCAAAATGATCAAATCTTACTAAGAGTCGTATCAGTTTTTTTAAGAACCAGCTGTACATAGATGTACTATTGAACGACATTACGAATGGATATATTACAACTAAAAAATTATGTAATAAATGAACAATACCTTTTAACGAAATTTTACGATAGACCGTAATTCCTGACGGTCGAAACAAACATTTCACTATATCTACCTCTCTTCAAAAAAGGATAACCGTATTTCCGATAGATATGAAATTGTAACTGAAAAAATGTATTCACAACATACGCAATGTGTGTAAATAAACAACTTTAGAAAGAAAAAACAACAAATTAATATTTTAAATACAAATTTTCTAAAATGATTTTAAACAGTAGTTTTGTTTAAACTTGACAAACCGTTTACTTAGGATGCTTTAACTAGTGTTAAAAAATAGTTTTCCGCTGTTACCAGAGGCGTGCTGTAGGGATATATACTTCCTTTTCCCCCTTTTCCCCTTCACAATCTACGCCTTCTTCTTCTTCTTCTTAGCCTTCTATCGTCCACGTTTGGACATAGGCCTCTCCCAACTCCTTCCATCGGTCTCTATCCTGAGCAACATATTTCCAATTCGTTCCGGCTACTCTTTTAATATCATCAACCCATCTCATCTGTGGTCTTCCTCTCGGTCGTTTACTTTGGTAAGGTCTCCAATGTTGTATCGTGGCATTCCAACGTTGGTCTTTTTGTCTAAGAGTGTGGCCTGCAAAGCTCCATTTAAGTTTGGCAACTTTTGTTGTTATGTCCTCGACTTTTGTTTTTGATCTTACCCAGTCGCTCCTCTTTTTATCTGACAGTCGTATACCTAACATTGCTCTTTCCATAGCTCTTTCTGTTGTAGCTAGTTTATTCATATTTGCCTTGGTTAGGGTCCAGGTTTGACACCCATATGTCATGATAGGAAGGATGCACTGGTTGAACACTTTGGTCCTCAAATATTGAGGTATTTTGCGGTTCTTAAGTATCCAACCAAGTTTTCCAAATCCTGCCCCTGCTAGTCTTGCTCTCCTATTAATTTCCGCACTTTGGTTTTCTTTGTCAAGTTTCAGGATTTGGCCTAGGTCGATATATTCCTGGACTTTTTCTATCTCACTGCCATTTATAGTTATGCGTCTGGGGTCATCTGTGTTTGTCATTATTTTTGTTTTCTTCATGTTCATTTTTAGGCCGACATATTGGGAGCTGCCTGCGAGTTCCTCTATCATAATTTGCAGTTCCTCGAATGAGCTCGCTATAATCACAATGTCGTCAGCGAATCTGAGGTGATTTAGCTTCTTGCCATTAACGTTAATGCCATAGGTTGACCAATTTGTCGTTTTGAAGACGTCTTCTAGTGCTAGGTTGAAAAGCTTTGGCGATATTACGTCTCCTTGTCTCACGCCTCTCTTAATAGGGATGGGATTTGTATTTTTGTCTAGTTGTACTATCATAGTTGCATTTTCATATATATTATGTATTAATTGTCTATATCTCGAATCTATTCTACAATTATTAATAGCTTGTTCTATGGCCCACATCTCGATACTATCAAACGCCTTTTCATAGTCTACGAAGGCAAGAAATACGGGTAGTTGGTATTCATTTGCCTTCTCTATCAATGTTCTCATTGTCAGCAGATGGTCTGGTGTACTATATCCTTTGCGGAAGCCAGCCTGTTCCACTGGTTGGTAATTGTCCATTTTGTAGGTCAACCGGTTGTTAATAATTCTCATGAATAGTTTGTATACTTGACTGAGCAACGATATCGGTCTATAATTCTGTAGGTCACATTTGTCCCCTTTTTTTGTGTAAAAGTATTACTAGACTTTCGTTCCAGTCTTTAGGGATCTTGCTATTATGGAGACATTTATTAAATAGCTCTGTTAGTATAGGGATTGTTACTGTCTTGCTTGTTTTCAAGAGCTCGGCAATTATACCGTCCTGTCCTGGAGCTTTATTATTTTTTAGTTCTTTTAAAGCTCTTTCTATTTCGAATCCCTTTATATTTCTTAGTACTTCTGATCCCACGTTTTTTATTTTTCTTTTGACGTTCTCCTTTGTTGATTCATTAGGCTGGCTTTGCGAGCTGTACAACCTTTTGTAGAAGTCTTCGACTATTTTTGTTATTTTATATTTGTCCTTCTCTTCCTTACTATTGGCGTCTTTAATTTTAATGATTTTTTGAACACCCAGTGCGGGTCTTAGACATTTTAAGCCTCTGTTGTTTTCAATGTCTCGCTCTATTAAGTTCTCGTTCCATTTTTGTAATCTACGCCACTGTCGTGATAATCATTTCAGTATGTTTTTACATTTATATTAGTATGGTATAACTAGACCCAAACCCAGACATCCAAAGTGAAAGTTATCCTCTAACACCAAATTGTTCTATATGGTCCACATAATGTCCAGAAAAAAGTCACACCATTTTGAGCGTCGGGTTTGGGGGGGAGAGGGGGGAGAAATCGGTAAATTCGTAGTTTTTTAAGTTTTTCGTCACTATTTCTAAAACAATGCGGTTTAGCATGAACAACCTTCTATACAAAAATGTTCTAAATTAAATTTGAAATAAAAAAGGCCCTATGCATAATCCTTCTAAAATGAACGGTTTCAAAATTACGGAGGTAGTATAGTATAATTGGTCCAGAAAGGCCTAACCTAAACATCCAAAGTAAAAGTTTTCCTCCAACAGCAAATTGTTCTATATGGTCCACATATTATTAAGTAAAAAGTTACACCATTTTGAGCGTCCGGTTTGGGAAGGAAATGGGGGAGAAGTCGGTAAATTAGTAGTTTTTTTACGTTTTTCATCAATATTTCTAAAACTATGCTTTAGCGTAAACAATGTTCTATATAACAATGTTCTACATAAAATTTCAAACAAAAAAGGTCCTATACATAATTGTTATAAAATCAACATTTCCAGAGTTACGGAGGGTGAAAAGTGGAGGTTTTCGATACTTTTTATATTTTTTGGGCAATTTCCTACTGATTTTCTTTAACAGGATTGTGTTTTATAAATCAAATTTGCTATTTCAGTAGCCGATGGTATGTTAGTGATAAGCCCTTGAAGAAACGTTAACCTCACCCCCCAAAATCATCATCAATTGCCTAAAAAATATAAAAAGTATCGAAAACCTTCACTTTTCACCCTCCGTAACTCTGGAACCGTTGATTTTATAATAATTATGTATAGGGCCATTTTTGTTTTAAATTTTATGTAGAATATTTTTGTATAGAACATTGTTTACGCTAAAGTATAGTTTTAGAAATATTAACGAAAAACGTAAAAAAAAATACTAATTTACCGACTTCTCCCCCATCTCCCCCCCAAACCGGACGCTCAAAATGGTGTAACTTTTTACTGAACCATATGTGGACCATATAGAACAATTTGATGTAGAAGGAAAACTTTTCTTTTGGATGTCTGGGTTAGGCCTTTTTTGGACCAATTATATTCCGTAACTTTGGAACCGTTCATTTTAGAAGGATTTTGCATGGGACCTTTTTTAATTTCAAATTTAATGTAGAACATTTTTGTATAGAGGGTTGTTCATGCTAAACCGCACAGTTTTAGAAATATTGACGAAAAACGTAAAAACTACGAATTTACCGATTTCTCCCCCCTCTCCCCCCAAACCCGATGCCCAAAATAGTGTGACTTTTTTCTGAACATTATGTGGATCATATAGAACAATTTGGTGTTGGAAGATAACTTTCACTTTGGATGTCTGGGTTATGCCATCTTTTGGATCAATTCTATCATACTAATTCATCGTTACTTTTTACGTAAATATCATCCTTTTGTCTCAACGCAATAGAATAAGTAGTTTTTAAGTTTTTGCGTTTAAAGATAATGGGTTAAAGTAACGAAGAACCAAAAAACATCCTTAAACGATTATTACGAGAGTGGCATAGATTGTAAGGGGGAAAAGGAGCGAAAATGAAGTATATATCCCTACAGCACGCATCTGGTAACAGCGGAAAACTATCTTTTTCTATGGATGCTATACAATATGCAACTTCTCTCACTACTTACATACATTCAAAACGAACAATTCCTCACGCAGTGAGAAAAGTCGGCCACTATAGTAATAAATATTTTTTCTCACGGATTCTCCTACGGTCTTCCATACTATGATCGACGTTCGCATGGTAACATGCCCAATATAAACACAATAATGTTGTCAAACAAATGTGTCAAAGCAAAACTATTCAGAAATTATCTTTCAAAACTGTTAAAAGTAACTGTTAATTAAAATTTTAAAAAATAAGGTATATAAAATTTAAGAGTATTAAATACCTACATGTATATGTATTTTATTTATGTATATAATATACCTAAAAGCACCTACATTATTGATTTTGAAGTTTAAACTCTTGACAAAACCGCATCCTAGTGAAAAGTACAGTATCCATAGAAAAAGTACAGTGTACAACACATAAGAAAATGACATATTTCTCCCTCGCTTGATTTGCGGCCCTCGCTTCGTGCCTCGGCTCGTGCCAACAAACTTTTGCGCGCGTGAGAAATATGTCTTTTTTCTCACTTGTTGTACAATATACTATTTAACACTAGTAACATTATCCTTACATGTGTAAACTGTTTGTCAAGTTTGATCAAAAAATATTGGAAGATGTTAAAACAATGGGCTAAAATCATTTTAGAATATTTGTAATAAAACACTCTGTATGTCGATAAGGGTGAATATTTTATTTAAGTCTTTTAGTTAAAACATCGTATTTGTTGCTAAGGTTTCTCCAGCTACTATATGGACAATTCATAATGAAACACTCTGTAGATATAGTGAGGAGCAAAATTATGGAATAAATTATTTTTTTCGAGAATGGGAGATTTTGGAGAAAAATCCCGAAACAGGTTGATTTTTATTTTTACATTATGATACTTTAGCAATACTAGTCATACTAGTGACGTCATCCATCTGAACGTGACGAAGTACATAATCGATAAATTTTTTAATGAGAATAGGGGTCGTGTGATAGTTCATTTAAAACGATATTCAATTCTCTTTTCAGTAATATAAACATTACTATAATTCAAAAATGAATAACCATTTTCATTGAAAACTTAGTCTATTACCATAATTATTTATACAGGGTGGCAAAAAAAATATTTTTTTAATTAAATTAATTCACCCAAAAAGTATATATAATGTATAATATGCAATTTAATTTGAAATGCATTTTGCTGCTGTCAGAAAATAGAAACAAATGTTTATTTGACAAATAATCATTGCTTCTCGCTTAAATTAGATGTTCAAACTGCCAAGAGGCAGGTGGGTGGCAGCTTGAACATTGAATTTAATAAGCGAAAAGCAATATTTATTTGTTAAATAAACATTTATTTCTATTTTCTGACAGCAGTGTTTCGAAATAAATAAATTTCATACATTCTTCTTTTTATGTCAATTATTTTAATTCAAAAAATTATTTTTGCTACCCTGTATAAATAATAATGTTAATATTGAATGGGTTGCATATGTGAGTCCACATTAAATGTAGTAATGAAACAAAGACTTACTCACAATCATTTAATTATACTTTGACGACCGGTTTCGATCTCTACATTATTCAGATCATCTTCAGGTCGGCGTTACAAGTAGTTAAATGCTACAATTAAAGAAACCAGAGTTAGAACATTGTGTGGTAGAAAGAAAGCTAAATTCGAAAACATTTTTTGAAATAAAGGTTTGCAACTGTTGACATTTCAGAAATGCGATACATACAAATGCACACTTATGAGTAACGGATACTCATAAGCATGCATAAGCAAATGGATGCATGCAGTTTATGAATATTTGTTGAAAAAGTTAAAAAATAAAATAAAATTTTTTTGAAAAATTAAAACTAATTAAAATATTGCTCAAAATTAAATATGCTTCCAAAATTCAAAAAATAATAATAATAGATAGTAATATTGCTCTGATCTACTTACATGCCGTTACAAGGGATGCGTTGCCATGTGGCAACGCATCCCTTGTAACGGCATGTAAGTAGATCAGAGCAATATTACTATCTATTATTATTATTTTTTGAATTTTGGAAGCATATTTAATTTTGATTAATTATTTAATTAGTTTTAATTTTTTTAAAAATTTTATTTTATTTTTTAACTTTTTCAACAAATATTCATAAACTGCATGCATCCATTTGCTTATGCATGCTTATGAGTATCTGTTACTCATAAGTGTGTATTTGTATGTATCGCATTTCTGAAATGTCAACAGTTGCAAACCTTTATTTCAAAAAATGTTTTCGAATTTAGCTTTCTATTAACATTTGTGCAACCAGACAATGTTCTAACTCTTGTTTCTTTAATTGTAGCATTTAACTACTTGTAACGCCGACCTGAAGATGATCTGAATAATGTAGAGATCGAAACCGGTCGTCAAAGTATAATTAAATGATTGTGAGTAAGTCTTTGTTTTATTACTACATTTAATTATGTTAATGTTTATATTACTGAATAGAGAATTAAATATCCTTTCAAATGAGCTATAAGATGATCCCAATTCTCATTTAAAAAAATTTCGATTACGTCATCCCTTCTAGATGGATGACGTCACTAGTATGATACATGTTATATCAAAAAATCATACACTGCGGTGCAAAAAAATCGATCCACTAAAAATTTGGTCATTTTTGATGTTTCAAATTTCGATTTTTTACCACGTTATAGCTTTATTCATTGACAATATCGCTGTAATAATATTGTTACTAGACAGTCAAACTGTCATTGTATACCCGGTGTACGAATCAAACTGTGTTTTTTGTCAAAGTTCATATCACCGTGTGGATTATTCTAGCATTTATAAAATACTGAAATTAAAACCCAACTATAGCCTCAGGTTTTCTTAACATTTTGTCTTTCGATTCATTCGCTTATGTTGGATAATAAAAAAGTTAGGTACTTTAACAACTGGTCATGTTCGTCATCAGTACAGGGTGTTTTCTAAATAAGTGCGACAAAATTTAAAGGGTAATTTTACATGAGAAAATAATGACAATTTGGTTTATAATCATATGTCCGCAAACGCTTCGTTTCCGAGATACGGGTTCAATTTTTTTTACAATCTGACGATTTATTTATTGCTTTAAAACCAATTAAGATATGCAAATGACATTTGGTGGGTTTTAAGACGCAGTTATTGCACGTTTTTTAACATACAATTAAACATTTTATATTCACCATTGGCGTGCGTACGGGTAATATTACCGGTCGTAATACACGTTTGCGCGCCAATGGTAAATATTAAATTCTTAATTGTATGTCAAAAATGTGCAATAACTACGTCTTAAAACCCACCAAATTTGATTTGCATATCTCATCTGGTTTTAAAGCAATAAATAAATCGTCAGTTTGCAAAAAAAAATGAACATCCCGTATCTCGGAAACGAAGCGTTTGCGGACATATAATAATAATAATAATAATAATAATAATAGCCTGTGGGAGTTTTTGTCAGTTCTTCTATCAGGCGCGGCCCCCTGCGAATGGGGGATGCTTTCTGGGTATTCGTAGCGCCAGTACCCAGAGAGTAGCAGGGATACTTGCCGTGGAACAAAAACTGACACCTGGCAGTAGGTATAAAATGCACACCCATGAGAATGGAGAATAATAATTTATGTTTAGGATCGCTGCCTGGGGATCGCCAGGGCACGTCTGGAGCCGGCGCTGGACGTGACAGCATGCGGGACGTCGGTGGCAGGGTGTTGAGGAGGCGGGCCCCTGTCATACAATCAGCTACAGCCCAACCACAACCACAACCACAAGCGAGCCAAACAACAACAAGAGCTCCACCCGCCGAAGGTGCTGCGCTGGATCATCAGCCGGCGCTCACTCAAGCGGGACGGCCGAGGCAGCGCATGAAATGGACTGTGTCCATTAATGAAAACATTTTGCGCTTCTACTACAAGGTGACAAATCTCGGTCAAGAAACAATCGGCTACCGACAACAGCTGTATGCCGAATTTTGCAGGACGTACCCAGATATTCAAGTATCGGAGCAACGAGTATCAGACCAATACCGGGTAATTATAAGAAACAACCTTATCCCAGAGACTAGACGCAATATCATCAGAAGCGAAGTCGAACGGGAGATTCATAACGATGTTGTAATTGAAGATCAAGTCCCCAATGAAGTTCATGAGCAGATTCCTGAGCTTGCCATACAAGAAACTCAACCTGACAATACAGAGCAGGAAAACAACGAGCTACATGATAACCTAGTAAGCGAAATGGCACGTGCTGTACAGGAGTTTAATGGAACAAACCCACTTAGCAGACCACCGCTACCACGAATAAACTCTTGTAAGAAACTAGGGGCGCTGTTACAAATTGTGAACACTGAAGTCCTACCCAATTATGTCGTAGAAGCCCACACATTAGAATATTTGCACATGCTAATCTACTGTGCAGCAACAGCAATTGCTAATGTAATGGGCGTTAAGATCAGAACACGACGGGGTACTAACAACGGAAGGACTGGTAACAGAATTGCACCCTGGGAAAAAAGACTGCTCGGAAAGATTGAATTGCTGCGTAGGGATATTGGTCAAGTCACAGAATATATACGAGGTGTAAGAAGTACAAGAGTCATCAGGAGAGCTGAAGAAATAATACGGAATACTGCAAGACACTCAAGATACGATCCAGAAAACAACACAGCCCAACAGTGCCTGGATACATTAAAACAAAGACTCTCAGTTTATTCAGGACGACTAAGAAGGTACAAAGTGAGTAACAACCGAAAATCCGACAATGCCCTTTTTGAGACTGCTGAGAAGGCGTTCTATCGGAAACTCAATTCCACCGTAGAAAATCTCGATAAGTCTTACCCAAGCCAAGAAGAAATTCATGAGTTTTGGGAAAATCAACTTTCCACACCAGCTGCTCTTAACAACAATGCTGGATGGATAGAAGATACGGCACAGAACTGCCAACACTACACTACTACTCTCTACGAACCCTTCACCACTGAAGAAGTCTCAAATATCATCAAAGAGCTTCATAACTGGAAATCTCCTGGACCAGACGGAGTTCAAAACTTTTGGCTCAAGAAGTTCTCGAGTGCTCATGAATGCTTATCAACACTAATTAATCATGTTATTTCTAATCCGCAGGATATACCATCATTCCTAACTCAGGGAACCACTTATTTAATACCGAAGGATCAAAATAACACCCAAGATCCAGCAAAATACCGCCCAATTACTTGCCTTCCAACTTTGTATAAATTGGTCACATCCTGTGTAGCCCGGCGTATCTACCAACACTGTGCTCTGAACAATATCATAGAGCCTCAACAGAAAGGATGCGCTAAGGGTTCCATGGGTTGCAAAGAACAACTTATCATCGACTCAGTCATTTCTAATCAAGCATATTCCAAAAAGAGGAATCTATTTACTGCTTTTATTGATTACAAGAAGGCCTTTGATTCAGTGCCGCATGAATGGCTTATAGATATTTTGAGAATATATAAAGTCGATGATAATATAGTGACCTTTTTACAACATATAATGACAGAGTGGAAAACTAGAATTCACCTTCAAATACCTGGTGAAAGTAACATCGAAACTGAAAATATCGTAATCAGCCGGGGCCTGTTTCAAGGAGATTCGTTGAGTCCTCTGTGGTTCTGTCTAGCTATGAACCCACTATCTCAGCTATTGAACTCCTCAGATGCAGGTTTTAGCATCAAAAATAACAACAATGTGGTGGCGAAGCTTAATCATTTATTGTACATGGATGATTTGAAATTAATGGCTTCCACTAGAAACCAACTCGACGAGATGCTAAAAACTGTAGAAACTTTTTCTAATGATATTAATATGCACTTCGGACTAGATAAGTGTCGTATTTTAAATATAGTCAGAGGAAAAGTACAGCCCGGAGGATTCGATATGCAAAATGGCCAGAACATCGAGGCCATGGGTGAAAACGATATGTATAAATATCTTGGAGTAAAGCAAGCGCGGAAAATTGACCATAAACAAATGAAAACAGAGATAACTACTGAGTTTATACGAAGGGTAAAACAGCTGCTTCGCTCACACCTTAACAGTAGAAATTTGTTTAAGGCACTAAACACCTACGCATGTTCCGCGCTTAGCTACTCATTTGGTATTATTAAGTGGACAAAAACAGATATAGAGGCTCTTCAGCGAAAAGTACGAACACACCTCACAAAGGCACAAAAACACCATCCTAAAAGTGCAGTAGAAAGAACAACATTACCACGGAATCTAGGAGGAAGAGGACTTATGGATATAGGTGAGCAATTAGATAAACAAATTGCTAATTTAAGAACTTATTTTCAGATGCAGGCTGAGACATCTACTCTACATCGCGCTATCTGCGCAGTAGATGACACAACACCGATCAAACTGAGGGAACCAGAAATGCGCATAAACTACCTTACTAAGGACGAAAAAGTGCGCGCCTGGATGAGTAAACCTCTGCACGGGCGACATCCCAATGAGGTCAGCCAAGATTATGTCGACAATATAGCGTCGAACTACTGGTTGACATCAGGAAAGATGTTCCCTGAGACGGAAGGTTCATTACTGGCCATTCAGGATCAGGTTATACCAACCAGAAATTACCTGAAATATATCATCAAAGACCCTCAGGTTCAAAACGACAGATGCCGATATGGATGTCAAGCCCAAGAAACCATCCAACATCTTACAGGGGGCTGCCAGGCATTTGCTGCAACTGAATACAAGGAACGGCATGACGCAGTGGGAAAAATCCTTCATCAAGAGATAGCTATCAAGCTGGGACTTCTCCAAACAGACCATCTCCCGTATTATCAATACGTCCCTGAGAGTATGCTTGAGGATGGCAACTACAAGCTATACTGGGACCGCACTGTGCTCACAGACCAAACAGTGGCACATAATAGACCAGATCTCGTACTAGTTAATAAATTAACAAGACAAACAACACTAATTGATGTGGCGATACCTAACAACAATAATCTACGTAGTAAATTTACTGAAAAGATCGCCAAGTACAGAGATCTAGAAATTCAAATACGAAGGCAATGGAGAATGCAAAGTACCCAGACGATACCGATTATTATGTCTACTACTGGAGTCATTCCGAAGACCCTCCTCGAAAGCATAAAAAAGCTGGGTCTGAATGAACATCTTTATAAGACCATGCAGAAAGCTGTACTACTCGCGACGGCCAGATGCGTACGAAAATTTCTGGGAGATACACCTGCATTCCAAGTCACCTAGGGCTCGATAACACGGAAAGAGTCCCACCAGAGCTCAATCCTTTTGATACCGTAGGTATCTGGGATGAGTCAATTTTCCCCTTAGAGGGAGTGTGAGCCGTATGGCTAAATCTGGATAATAATAGCTTTATTGCCCAACAGTTTCCCATTTATAGGACAAATACAGAAAAAAAATCACATAATTCATTAGTATAACATCTACAAAGTAATAGTAGAGACCTAATCTAAGTAAAGAGAAGCCATTTTTAACAAATCATTAAGTGAGCACGAAAAAATATCACAATGATTGCAAATACTATTATAATTCTTACACATGACAAAAAGAGGCGATTTAACTAATATATTTGTTCTTGCTCTTGGACACTTAAATAAAACGTTTGATCTAGATCTAACTCGAGGAACGTTGAAATTAATTTGTGCTAATAAATCACTACAGTCAATACTGTTATGTAATAATTTATACAAAAATGTTAATGAACTAATTTCTCTCCCTAATTCTAAACTAACCATGTCAACTCTACAACATAATGTATTATTATCACATCCACGGTTAGGATAGATTCCATCAATTTTAAATATCAGATATTTTATAAGTTTTCTCTGTACTTTTTCAATATCTTTTGTATAACAATTATATATAGGATACCAAACTAAACTGCAATATTCTAATTTTGGACGTACTAGAGAATAGTATAATAATTTTATTGGTGTTATGTTGGTGAAGTTTCTGCAATTCCTAATAATGAAACCGTACATTCTCATAGCTTCAGAAACTTTTTGTTCAATATGCAAATTGAAAGTTAACTTGCAGTCAAAAATGACACCTAAGTCTTTGAGGCTATTACATTTTTCCAAAACAGAGTTCTGAATTATATAGTTAAAGTTAATTGTCGTCAATTTCCTGCAAAAACTCACTACTTTACATTTTGCAGAATTTAATAGTAGTTTGTTATTAGTACACCATGTATCAATAGCAGTTAAGTTACGCTGAAGTTCTAAACAATCGCCAATAGTGTCGATCTTACAGAAAATTTTCAAGTCGTCCGCAAAACACAATTTTTTACAGTTAATTTCTTGAAACAAATCATTAATATAAAGTAAAAATAATAACGGTCCTAGATTGGAGCCTTGCGGAACACCAGACTTAGACAGAATTAAATCTGACTTAAAGCCATTATAGAATACATACTGTCTCCTTCCTATTAAATAACTACCAAAGAATTTAATTAAATTAACAGAAAATCCTAAATTTGATAACTTGGATAATAAATACGGATGAACCACCTTATCAAATGCCTTCGAGAAATCTGTATATACGACATCAATTTATCCTTGTTCATCTAATACTTCAGAAATAAATTGTGTCATCACTACCAGGTTTGTGACGGTAGATCGTTTATCTATGAATCCGTGTTGAAAAGGTGCAATATAGCCGCGAACACACGGATATATACGATTATACAGAACAATCTCGAAAATCTTTGAGAAGTTACACAACAGAGAGACAGGTCTGTAATTAGATATATCAGATTTAACTCCATTTTTAAATATAGGACATACTTTTGACTCTTTCCATATTTCAGGATATTTTCCAGTTTCCAAAGACAAGTTAAACAGTTTTTGAAGCGGTTTGACAAATATTCGTGTACAATCTTTAACTAGAAATGCTGGAATCTTATCTGGACCAGTCGTCATTTTATTTTTTAATCTTTTAAAAGCTTCCAGAATTTCATTTTCTTCAAATTTCAAAAAATTAATGGTTGGTAAATTAAAACCCTGAACGCTGATGTCCTCTGGTTCATTATTGTCAGTAGATACATATACTTTTTCAAAAAATGTTTTAAAAGCGTTGACAATATCCTGGGGATTATCAAAAGTATTTCCCTCATAGCACATTTCACCTGGAATTCGCGATGACTTATTTTTAGTATGTACATAAGACCAAAATGATTTTGTTTCAATGGTAATACTGTCTTGAATGTTTTCAATGTAATTGTTATATGCAGTTTTAATTTGCTGTTTAATAACTTTGCGCAATCTTTTAGATTCTATGTGATATATTTCGTTTCCTGTTTTTCTATACTTTTGACGGTTTTTAGCTTTGAGTTTAATATTTTTAATAATATCTGAGTGATACCAATTTGGATACTTATGTTTATAATTTTTGTATACCGGAACATATCTATCAACTATTGTATACAATATATTATAAAATTGCTTTAATGCTATATTTACATCATCGTAATTATCTAAAAAGTCCCAATTAGTTTGTAATAGTTCAGAATACAGAGAAGTGAAATTTGCTTTCCGAAAATTATACATTTTCGAATTAGAATTTGGTAAAAACCTAATTTCCTTTTTTCCCAAATTATTAATCTTTATCATAAGTGCAGGATGATGACCATCTTCTTTAACCAGTGAAGAATTATCATGAATAATATCACATTTCTCTGATGACATTACTAAATCCAACAAACGACCTAAGTTATTAGGCACATCATTGTATTGAACTAAATTAAATAAACTTAAAAAATCTAATACAGTTGATGTTTTTTTATCTAATCTGCTTTGATCTACAAACTTGGGTACATTGAAGTCACCTAATATAACAATGGTTTCATTAAATATATCCAGTTGTTCTAAACATTCAAAAAAGTATTCGAAGTCTTCAGAACTTAACTTATCAATAATATAAAGAACTAAAACATAAAATTTTCTATAACCAACACAACATTTTACAGCTAACATATCGATTAGGGGAAACTGCAGATCGTATGTGGATACATCGATAACAGACGATTTAATCTCCGTCTTCAGCGCTAATAAGACGCCTCCCCCAGTGGTTTTATCTACAACATCAAATTTTCGATCCTTTCTATACACATCGTATTGATCAGGAAACAACTCTAGACTGGACACATCCTTGTTCAACCAGGTCTCACTTAAAGCAATAATGTCATATTCACCCTCACTTACACTAGTATAAAACTCTGAAACTTTAGAGTTAAGACCACGTACATTCTGGTAATAACATATAAGTTCATATCCTACAACACTGTCGGGCTCTATTGGTTTAAAGGCACTACCTTGGGTATACCATTCATATACTTGATTTTGAAAGATCCATTTCCACTCGCATTCATGTTGTTTAGTTCAACCTTTACATTGTTGTAATAATTAATTTGATTTCTAGTTCGATCAAATGACATTGACACATTTTTGTAGTTCCCATTTCTTAGAAATTTAGCTTGCCGTATTAAAGCAAATACATCATTTTCATCATCTAATATGACCTTAATTGGTCGAATTCGCCCTTGGTTAACTTGCCCAAGTCTGAAGAGCTTAATGTTGGCAGTATTCACATTAGGACTTACGCTTGAGATTATTTTTTGAACTTCAGACTTATCGCTAATCTTATGATGATCCTCAGATAGTTGTTGATCCTGTTCCGGCACACCAAAGAAAATAACATTTCGTTTTCTTTTATTTCGTTCGTTGATTTCTTGTATTATTTCTTCCATTTCTAGTGGGTTCGAAGAAGATTTCAAAATCTGGTTATCATTTTTTAGGGCTTGTATTTCAGCCTGAAGTGAGAGAATTAATGATTTTAAGTCCTTAATCTGATTACCAATTTGTCTACAATTTATGCAAGACCAGTCACATCCCTTCTCTTCATCATTAATCAGTTCAAGCTCATTTGCACTAATGTTAACACAAGTATGTCTAAATACTTTAGTACACACCGAGCATTTTAACATTAAATTTGGTTTGTATGATTTGCTCCAGCAAGAACATATTAAATTTGACGGCATATTTCCGAAAATACAGCTAACGATACGCTTATGTTCCTCCAAATACTTTAAAAAACAACAAGAAACAAAAAACAGACTGGAATGTGTTACCTTACTTTATGAATTCTTGTAATTAGCAAGCAATTAAAAATTATAATATACCTGTTCCAAAACACTAATTGCAAATCACTTTTTAGACTAGTAAAAAGAAATCACAACAAATATAAAATATTAATACGTTGATTCGGTTATTAAAGAGATTCGATGTTGCTTCGATCGTGTCTCAACTACTACTCATATATATGATTATAAAGCAAATTATCATTATTTTCGTATGTAAAATTACCCCTTAAAGTTTGTTGTACTTATTTAGAAACACCCTGTACTGATGACGAACATGGCCAGTTGTTAAAGAACCTAACTTTTTTATTATCCAACATAAGCGAATGAATCAAAAAACAGAATGTTAAGAAGATCTGAGGCTATAGTTGGGTTTTAATTTCAGTATTTTATAAATGCTAGAATAATCCACAGAGTGATGCGAACTTTGAGAAAAAAACACAGTTTGATTCGTACACCCGGTATACAATGACAGTTTGACTGTCTAGCAACAATATTATTACAGCGATATTGTCAATGAATAAGGCTATACCGTGGTAAAAAATCACTTAAATCGGACAACAGGTTTAGCAAATTCTAAACATCAAATATGACCAAATTTTTAGTGGATCGATTTTTTTGCACCGCAGTGTAGTTTAAAAATAAAAATCGACCTGATTCGGGATTTCTCTCCAAAATTTGCCATTCTCGAAAAAATGAATTTATTCCATAATTTTGCCACTCACTATATATTCAAGAACAATATTGAGATTCATATTTCATAATCAAACATAAATAAATATACTCACCCTCGCCAAGAGGTCCTGAGGATCGAGCAGGGTCAATTTGTTTCTTTTCAAGGACTTGATATGTTCGACCACGAGGCTGAAGTGCTCGGTGGCTTGGAGACACAGTTTGGTTTCCAAAGAGGTCACGACGTCTTGGACGGTCGTCCAGGCGTCGTATTTGAACGATTTCGTCTGGCCGTTCTCCAGGAACACTTTCAGGACGTTCGCCATGGGAGGGACGCACATATCGCCCAGCGAGAATGCTGATGGCTGCAAACAGATTTATGTGGTTAGAAAAGATTGCCTTTTGTGTTGCGTTACGTTGCGTTATTAGGGTGAATATATTTTGTTTTATTTAGGTCGACCTCATAGAAAGGTTACAAGGTCCTGTCATATTTATGATATTATTCTTGTCAAGAATATTTTTGAATAAACTTTGAATACAGTAAAGTTTAAAATAAGAAAAGACCTTTTAAACAAAATACATAATGAAAATATATAACTAGCATTAATCACAAAAAAATAATTAAAACCCTTTTTAAAGGTTATCCCTAAACAGCTAATGCCACAAAATGCAATGAACACCGCTTACTCAGTTTAATGAGCCACTTGCTCAGGAGCGTAACAGAGGACCCATCTTGTCGTCTGATATTATGTAAAAATCTGTTATAGGTATATGATTTTACTTTGTGTGTTTAAATTTAAAAACGTAAATTTCTAAATAGGCGTATTCGGCAAGTGAATCATCTCATATCCAGAAACTTAATCCTTTCCGGTCTCACGAACTTTTATGGTGACGACAATAAACTATAATGCTTTGTAAGTGACTATTGAAAGATTTGAGAATTGCAATTTGCCGAATTTTAGAACAATATTTCTAAATCTAAAAATGGGTTTTCTCTTTAATCTTTACCTACGTTTAGTACTTCGATACAATTATCCACAGGCGCAACAGAGGCTCCCACAGCATGAAGCTTACGAGGGCCCCAATATATCAAGGGTCATATATCTTGTCGTCTAATATATGTAAAAATGTGTTGTTATATTATTTGCCTACATACGTTTTTTAAACAGTGCAGGATTGAGAATGAAGTTGTCCATCCGAATTAATAAAATTGTAGATATATTCGCTGATAGTATATAGTGCACGAAGAAAATTGTTCATCTCATAGAATAATACTATGTACTAATGTAATCATTTAGTAATTTTTGTTCTATTTTATTCTATACCAATAAAGATGAAAAATGTAAGTCGTCATAAACAATGCATCTCAATAAATGACAGAAATTATCAGCGTCACGAAGGACATATTTGCTTGACAATTTGGATTTAGGTTCTAGTTACGTTCCACTTCAAAGTTGGACTTATGTCGTTGGTTGATTTTACGTCGGGGGGTGACACCCCTCCTTGGGGTGAAAAACATACGTTTAAAATAAGTCCGGAACTGCATAAATTGACTAATTATAAGCAAATTTTGTTCTATAGAGTTTTTTTATCTATGTTAAACTTTTCAAATCATTTGCGAATGAAAATGTTTATTTTTTACCAAAAAACGACTTTTTCAGACGGGTTTTTCGCAAATAAGTATTTATCAAATTAAATATTAGATATCAAAAAAATATTTATAGCAAAAATGTAGCTATAATCGAATATTTCAACCTGGAATAACTAAAAAATGAAGAACTTTTCGGGAAGAACTCATTAAATTTTTTTTTAAATGTTTCAAAAAAAAGCTTTAGTTTTATTTTTTATAAAAGTTTCTAGCACCAAAACTATACGAGTTACGCTCAAATAAAGCTGGCCCCTTTTTTTGGTAAAAAAAAATTGTGAAAATCTATTTTAGTCTTTACCTTTTAATTATTTTTGACACTGGATTATTGTGTAAATTGTGAGGTATTTTATTACTAAAAGATACTCTTGCTTCAAGTCTTTAGGATACACAATTTTCTAGAAAAATCGATTTGAAATTTTTTGTTTTTTGAATTACGTAAAAAATTTTAAAAGATTAAAAAAACTGTGTATTTTACCGACTTAACGCAAGAGTGACAAAATTAGTATTGGAACACCTCATAATTTAATAATCTGGTGTCAAAAATGTTTAAAAGTTAAAGACAAAAAAGTTGCGCGATAAAATAACCGTTGCCCTACCCAAAACGGACGCCTATGATCAGGACTAGAAAAACAATTGTCTTGGTCGACAAACAAATCTACTTTCATCATTATTCTTGATTTTATTCGATGTTTACATCTCTACGTTATCGTAGAGATGTAAACATCAATTGTATTATTTTCAAGAGTCATGGGAGATTTTTCTTATGCAAATGATTTCTTTTTTCGTTCCTTTCGAATTTCAGATTCGCCACTGTCTTTCGCATAAACCAGCGAAATGGAGCCATGATTAATCGACAGCATCCTATCTTTATGAATTAATGAGGTAAAAAATTCAAATTTGTTTTTTGTTGAATTCGACAAACCACGGGGAAATCTCTTTAAATGTTCTTTGATCCGATCGCTGGAGATTGATGGAAGACATATTTCTATCCATCGGTTTATTTATCGTGAAATTGAGTATATCTGAAGGAAAAATGCAGTAAAAAAGGGAGTTCTTGAAAGGTGTATTTATTTTAAATACAATACAAAATGTCTCTTACCGATTAAAGGAAAAGTCATATTTTGTACCTATTGAGGAGAGTAAAGAGAGTGAGGGAGTGCAATTAGAACGAAAACATACATTGTTTCGGAATAATTCAAACAAGCTTATTTTTTTCTAAAACTTTTGTTGTTAGTTTATATACATGTTTAAGTAAAAAGTTCTACTCGCAGATTTGGCCGCTACTTGTTTATTATTTGTTTATAACAATTGTTTTGTATAAATAATTTTAAAAATATCGTTGAATTCATCATTTTACTTTGATCAAATATGTTTCTATTTTGTTTTTGGTTATGCTGAATCCGAATATGCATTACAATTTGAAAATTATTATACAGAAGCTCTTATATATAGTATGTTTGCGTAGCTAGGAACCACATGGAAAACTTTTTTTCCACCTACCTCTACCGAAAGTATACTTTTCCGCACCTGATTTTAGGGAGCAAAGTTGTACTTTTCCTCCCTAGGGAGGAAAAATTATTTCCTCCCTAGGGAGGAAAAGTAAAAGTGGCGTCATGGTATTTCATTCATGAAATACAACTTATGGACGCCCTGTACAATATCTATTTTCTATTACGTAAGTATCTATACATTTTAACGTTTATTTATAAAACACCCTGTATTTTGTAGAATGGTAAAAAACAGTAAATTGTTATTTTGATTTAACAATGTTTACATTAATATTTTGACTTATATTTGACAGTTGACAGTTATATTGTACCTACTTGTTTGTTTTAGTTCTAATAAATTTTGTTGGTTAATTAAATAAATGGTTGGTTAATAAATGAAGTAAAAATGAAAAAATGACTTGTTATTTGAGGAAGGTGGAAAAACCATATGTATAACATGGGAGTAAAGTGTCTTTTCCTCCCTTGAATGATTACTGCCCTCCGCTACGCGTCGGGCAGTAAACTTCATTCTCGGGAGGAAAAGTAGCACTTTCCTCCCTTGTTATACAAATAGCTATTTCCACCTACCTCTACCGAAAGTATACTTTTCCGGACCTGATTGTAGGGAGCAAAGTTGTACTTTTCCTCCCTAGGGAGGAAAATATTTTTCCTCCCTAGGGAGGAAAAGTAAAAATGACGTCATGGTATTTCATTCATGAAATATAACTTATTGACGCCCTGTATAATATCTATTTTCTATTACGAAGTATCTATACATTTTAACGTTTATTTATAAAACATCCTGTATTTTGCAGAATGGTAAAAAACAGTAAATTGTTATTTTGATTTAACAATGTTTACATTAATAATTTGACTTATATTTGACAGTTGACAGTTATATTGTACCTACTTGTTGTTTTAGTTCTAATAAATTTTGTTGGTTAGTTACATAAATAAATTAAGTAAAAATGAAAAAATTACTTGTTATTTGAGGAAGGTGGAAAACCCATATGTATAACATGGGAGTAAAGTGCCTTTTCCTCCCTTGAATGATTACTGCCCTCCGCTACGCGTCGGGCAGTAAACTTCATTCTCGGGAGGAAAAGTTACACTTTCCTCCCTTGTTATACAAATAGCTATTATTATCAATTTTACGGAAACAATTATTCTTCATAAAATGCTCTACCTGGACTAGAATACCATCAGATATCAAACTTTTTTAGTTTTATACGAGGTATGTAAATAATATGAATTTTTCTTAAGAGTTAAGTGCCTTTATTATTCACAATATATTAATTAGAAGGATGTAAGACTCTACCTGGTCTAGAATTTAAGATACAACCATCAGATATCAAACTTTTTTAGTTTTATACGAGGTATGTAAATAATATGAATTTTTCTTAAGAGTTAAGTGCCTTTATTATTCACAATATTTTAATTAGAAGGATGTAATGAAACACTGAAACATATGCTTTAATTCCAAACAACTTTTTTTTAATAACAATTTTCGATATTGTGAATTATAAAGTTACTTTACTCTTGAGTGAAATTCATACTTTTTGACATACCACGTATAAAATTAATAAAAATTTATATTTGATGGTTGCACCTTAGCTCATATATTATGATGCAGAGTATTTTATAAAGAATAACTTTTTTTTGTAAGACTGATAATAAAAAAGTTATCAATAGGTACCAAGTTATGCAGACATAGGTACTGTATAAGAGCTAAATAAAAGTTTTTGTTGTTGAATATTTATTATTCTTAAAGCTTATTATTAAATGTATTTTAGGTAAGTTTTACAGAAAAAAGTTTTGATCACTTTGTATAAACATTTTTTTAGCTGGTAATTTTTGGTTTTTGTATTACATTTTTGTTATCTTTCTTAATTTTCTCAAAAAGAAATAGTGTATTTCATTTCTAAAGTAAAATAATTTAGTGCATTTTAAAGACTACATCCCAAGCTTTAAAAAACACCTATAAAACTGTAATAGACCTGTTCAAGCTTGAGTAATACCGTCTTAAAGTGGTGTTAATTCTATAAAACTATGAAGTTTTCAAATATTACATTTTTTGAGACGTCGCGCGTCGGGTCGTATCATTTGAATTAAATTTTTGAGCTTTTTTTGAATGAAACATCGTTTAGTACGATGTTTGAAAGGTAAGTTGTGCAAAATTGAGAGTTTTATAAGAAAAATTGTATTAGTTACACATTATTAAATCATTTTTAAACAAAATTCATGTAAGTCTCATTTTCAGCCCAAACCCATACATTTTATTTCTTTTTATTATAACCATAACCAAAATATATCAAAAATCATTAAAAGTATAAAACTTTGAACAATCATATATTGCTTAAATATACAGCCTTCTACAGTAGACCATTTTAAGGGTAATTAACTTTTCTTCCTATTAAATGTAACAGTGCATATACCTAAAGCTACGTAAAAAAAGTTACCGAACAATGTTTGAGAAGTAACAAGCAAAATAGGCCAAAATCGCTGTGAGTGGCGAACTTTATAAAATCATATTTTGGAAAATATAAATCAAAGAGACTTCTACCAAACGCCATTTTAAAGAAAAAGGATAGAAGATTTTTCCCGTGAAGCAATGCCTATACACACATCCCCCCAAAAAAAGTTATGGAGCAAAAAACAAAATTGCTATCATTCGTGTTTTTTCTTGCTTTTCTTTTGAATATATTTTTGTAAAAAAAATATTTTTAACTTTAAAAGGTGATGTCTCGATAGTAAATTTAACTTGGAACCATGTTCCTGCAGACATGTTTGTACCAAAAGTGCATAGAAGTCACCCTAATTCGCCCTGTACCTAGGGACTAATTCACCCCTTTCTCAAAAACGCACCCCTTTAAATTGTAGCACTCCGCGGGTTTTTATTACTTAGATGTCCATTGACTATATGAAACAATAAAACTCCGTTAACGTTGTAGTTCCTTTCTAAAATACATAATAGGTCTGGATCCCGCGTAAAAAGTTGATTAATAGCAAGCTGAAAATTTGTTAATAGCTTAAGGGTGTCTAGTCGGATATACTTTGATATATGGGAACACTGTAACAGGGGCAGTTGTAATTGTGGAACAGGTTAAAAATTTGGAACGGTCAGACCACGAAAACGGCACATTTATTTTGTCCGACAGAACAGACTTAAACTCTCCGAACAGATATTAAACTCTCATGCAAAAATCAGACTGCTATTTATCACCTGTCATAATTCCTGTCATTTGACATATTCTACATGTTCCACTCATTAAAACGCCAATTTGGTGATAAATAGCAGTCTGATTTTTGCATGAGAGTTTAATCTCTGTTCGGAGAGTTTATGTCTGTTCTGTCGGACAAAATAAATGTGCCATTTTCGTGTTCTGACCCTTCCAAATTTTTAACCTGTTCCACAATTAAAACTGCCCCTGTTACAGTGTTCCCATATATCAAAGTTTATCCGACTAGACACCCTTAAGCTATTAACAAATTTTCAGCTTGCTATTAATCAACTTTTTTTTCATACGCGGGATCCAGACCTATAATCAATAGCCTATTATTTTGAATTAATTTTATACATTGTATTTATCTAATTGTAAAAGCTTTTGTAAAATTAGTATTTATTTTCAATCAAAATATTTGAGATTTTGAAAAAACGTTCGTGCTTGTACCCCTCTGCTTCAAATTTTGAAATTGATTCTCGTTGCCACCTAATTACCTTACGAATTTCTTAAAATAAAATAAAAGAAACCTTACGTAAAAATTTAAAATTAAACGTTTTTAATTATGAAAAATTACTTGGTATAATTTGTTATTATTTCACTTATTTTGAATAATTTTTAAGAGCTTGATTTGCAAAGATGCTAAACGATTTACTAAAAATAATTTCCAACACCTTACAGGCAAAGGGGTACAAGTGTAGTTAAAACTGTTTGCTGCAAACTCTTTTTAAATATGTCGTAAGTAGAAGCTGCGATATGTCGCCACCAGTAGTTTAATTCAGCTGTATCTCTTTGCCACTAAATTTTTAGTACTATCTAGGATTATTTTGTGCTCTTAACTCAATTTACCATATTTTCTCACTTGTACCCCTTAGCATATAATCCCATCAATTGTTTCTGACACCCTCCAATTTCATCGTGCCTCTCTAATTTTTTCTGACTCCCTGTAATTTTTCCAACTCCCTCCTATTTTATCGTGCAAACCTTTAATTTTTCCTGACTCCCTTCTATTTTATCGTGTCTCTCTCGAATTTTTCCTGATTCTCTCTAATTTTTCCTAACTACCTCTAACTTAATTTTTCCTGATTGCTTCTAATTTTTCTGACTCTTTCTAAATTTTCCTGACTTTCCATAATTTTTTCCGACTCCCACCTAATTTATCGTGTATCCCTCTAATTTATCCTAACTCCCTTCTTACCTCTTCAGAGCAGCTGTAGATAGAGTAAAGATAGTGATGATGATATCCAATTTTCGATTGAGAGGCGGCCATTTAAAGAAGATTATTATTGAAATTCACCGCCTAATAGGGAACTTGCACTAAAAAATTTTTTGCATAAAATTGTTAATTTATGTTTAAAAATGTTATATTCAAAATATTACGTCTTAACAATAAAATTTATTGTTAAGACGTAATATTTAATAGTGTACGTACAACAACTGATAATAGTTCCGCGCCCAAAATATCCGTTTCAAACAACTTCAAAAGCGCGAGTTGGGGTCTGACGTCACAGACCACTCGTATCGTTCGCCCGTTTGGTGGGCTATTGCATTGAATGCAGTTTGCCATTGCCAGTTGTGCGTGTCGAATAACTAACTGTGATGTTTGCTCGGTATTTATGTTATTGTATTTAGTGCAGTTTAGTGTATTTAGTGTGTCATATACTTTATCAAAATGGAAAACAAATCTGCGCAATATAAGTACTGCATAGTTCCGGGATGCAAAATCACAACTGTCAGAACATCCAACAAACATTTTTGCTTCTTTGTAGTCGAAATGGTTATTGCTAAGTACTAATAAACATTACAATAAAATATAATAAACTTTATAAAAATTTAGTTTCTTTATTATTATGCAAATTACACCGTAATCTTTTCCAGGATATACGAAATCCTTCGATTAGGGGTAGCTAGATCAAACCCACGGGGTAAACCGTATACTATAATATAATGGTACCAAACTATTGTTATAAACGGTTTAAACATGCTTATTAATAATACTTACTTATTTGCCTTAACACCTCGCATTTCTCCAATAGAATAGCTTTCACTACTTTTTATAAAATTTGTCACCATGAAGACGTCAACGGTAGGTAAGTTGTCAGATTCACCTTTTGAAAACACCTCGTCCGTCATATTATGCGTTTTCAACTTTTTAGAAAGTAGCACTCAACTTTATCAATTTCAATTTGAAACTAAGCTGATTGGGGAACTACTTACAATATATAAGATGAACATAAATAATACCTAGGAATTTTCAATTAAAGATGATTAAAATGTACTATACAATCCCCAGAATAATAGGTCTGGATCTCGCGTATGAAAAAAGAGTTGATTAATAGCAAGCTGAAAATTTGTATAGCTTAAGGGTGTCTAGTCGGACAAACTTTGATATATGGGAACACTGGAACAGGAAAAGTTTTAATTGTGGAACAGTTTAAAAATTTGGAACGGTCAGACCACGAAAACGTCACATGTATTTTTCCGACAGAACTTCCAATTGATTTGTTACCCTTTCATTAAACTCTCATGCAAAAATCAGACCGTTCTAAATTTTTAACCTGTTCCACAATTAAAACTTCCCCTGTTCCAATGTTCCTAAATATCAAAGTTTGTCCGACTAGACACCCTTAAGCTATTAACAAATTTTCAGCTTGCTATTAATCAACTTTTTTCATACGCGGAATCCAGACCTATAACCTAATCGCTTTATTTTGAAAAACCCTCGTGAGTAATAGTACTTATACGTTATAAAAACATTAGTAATTTCTAAAGATTTATAAATTCCACTTTGAAATTAAATAAACAGATTGTAGAACTATGCAAGAATACAAATAATAACTGATAATTTCCATTTAAATACGACTAAAATGTAATACACAATACCCGTAATACCTACCCTAATCGCGTTGTTTCCGACTGCTAGCCCGGTTGACCGTGGTCGGTGACGTCAGACCCATAGAAGGGCGTTCAAGAGCGTCCTAAGGTATTTGAATTTTACAGCTTTTTGAAAGCGTCGTAATTAGTGTACGGGTTATAGTATGGTATAGTTAGACCCAAACCCAGACATCCAAAGTGATAGTTATCCTCCAACACCAAATTGTTCTATATGGTCCACATAATGTTCAGAAAAAAGTCACACCATTTTGAGCGTCGGGTTTGGGGGGGAGAGGGGGGAGAAATCTGCAAATTCGTAGTTTTTTTCGTTTTTCGTCAATATTTCTAAAACTAAGCGGTTTAGCATGAACAACCTTCTACACAAAATTATTCTACATTAAATTTGAAATAAAAAAGGTCCTATGCATAACCCATCTAAAATGAACGGTTCCAAAGTTACGGAGGTAGTATAGTATAATTGGTCCAAAAAAAGGCCTAACCCAGACATCCAAAGTAAAAGTTTTCCTTCAACACCAAATTATTCTATATGGTCCACATATTGTTCAGTAAAAAGTTACACCATTTTGAGCGTCCGGTTTGGGGGGGGGGGGGGAGATGGGGGAGAGGTCGGTAAATTAGTAGTTTTTTAGGGTTTTCGTCAATATTTCTAAAACTATGCTTTAGCGTAAGGAATGTTTTATAGAAAAGTGTTCTACATAAAATTTAAAACAAAAAAGGTTCTATACATAATTTTTATAAAATCAACGGTTCCAGAGTTACGGAGGGTGAAAAGTGGAGGTTTTCGATACTTTTTATATTTACCGATTTCTCCCCCCTCTCTCCCCCAAACCCGACGCTCAAAATGGTGTGACTTTTTTCTGAACATTATGTGGACCATATAGAACAATTTGGTGTTAGAGGATAACTTTCACTTTGGATGTCTGGGTTTTTGGTAGAGTTATATCATAAATATTGCCCAAAATATATAAAAAGTAACGAAAACCTCGACTTTTCACCCTCCGTAACTCTGGAACCGTTGGTTTTATAACAATTATGTATAGAACATTTTTTGTTTTAAATTTTATGTAGAACATTTTTGTATATAACATTGTTTACGCTAAAGCATAGTTTTAGAAATATTGACGAAAAAACTAAAAAAAACTACTAATTTACCGGCTTCTCTCCCATCTCCCTCCCAAACCGGACGCTCAAAATGGTATTTCTTTTTACTAAACAATATGTCGACCATATAGAACATTTTGGTGTTGGAGGAAACCTTTTACTTTGGATGTTCGTGTTAGGCCTTTTTTTGGACCAGTTATACTATACTACCTCCGTAACTTTGGAACCATTTATTTTAGAAAGATTATGCATAGGGCCCTTTTTATTTCAAATTTAATGTAGAACAATTTTGTATAGAAGGTTGTTCATGCTAAACCGCATAGTTTTAGAAATATTGGCGAAAAACTTAAAAAACTACGAATTTACCGATTTCTCCCTCCTCTATCCCCCAAACCCGATGCTCAAAATGGTGTGACTTTTTTCTGGACATTGTGTGGACCATATAGAACAATTTGGTGTTAAAGGATAACTTTCACTTTGGATGTCTGGGTTATGCCATCTTTTGGATCAACTATACTATACTATTAAAAATATTTGATTTTTTCGCATGCAAGCGTTTTAAGATCATGTTACCTTATGTTTTTTAATATTATTTTAATATTTAAAAATTTATGCAAGTTCCCTATTCCATTTAATATCTATCACCGGTATAATTCCCACTTGACGAACTTATTATTTCGTATTTCTTACGTAATAATCGATAAGTTAATAAAATTCTGTACCTACGTAGCAAATAATTCTCATTAATCTTATTTGAGCCTCAATCAAAAACCCAGACGGCATTATCGGCTTATTTCTTCTGCCGATATGAAATTAATTTCCAAAGGTGAAAGAAGAAAAATAATAAATATCGCCGGAACACGTCGAAACTTTTCTTTCGCTCTTGGAAGATTTTCGGTTTCCTGTTTCTGTCAGGCCGCTTTATGGACTGAAAAGCCATCGCTAAATATGAGAAACAATATTTCAAGCTCTTATTCGATTCGGTTGTCGACGTTTGCTCTGCTCTGTCTGAAGTTTGTATTTTGATTTGTTGGAGATTTTTGGGGAGTAGAGACGTCAAAATGGATTTACTCTGGACTAATTAGCAAAATTCATGGAAAAGTTATTTACCAGCAATTTTATTGCTGGAATCAAATTATAAGATCCTATATATTAATAATATAGGTATGCAAAGTCCGCAGATAGTGTGCTACTTTTTTTATAAACAAAATGGCGCCCAAAAATCGTATTTTTTTCAATTATTGCTCTATAACTCCCAAGATTTTAACTTTACAACAAAAATTCGCCGCAATTAAATTCTGCATAGAGATGTGTTTTTCACGATTTGCTCCGATAAAAATTTTCCTCGGAAAATGCGGGTTTTCCTAACAAAAACTCTATTTTTCAAATAAAGTTTTAGGTAGGTAATTATTAATCAATAATTAAATAACTTAGTGACATCAAAGCTTTCTTGGTATATATTGTAATTCCAGAAACCGGTGAAAAGTAAACGAATATTTTAGCAACAATTCAATTGTTAATTAACAATTTACGATCGCAATAATAACCAAAATAATAATGACACATTGATCAAACATAAAGATTATAAAGATGAGATGCTTATTTAATATTTTATCGACAAAATATAAATTTCCCTTTTTTGCATAATCTTTAAATTCTGAAAAAAAAAAAATTATAATACGCTGGTATTATTAGTAAAGTACAAAGAAAGGTTATTTACCAGCAATTTTATTGCTGGAATCGAATTATAAGATCCTATATATTATTAATATAGGTATGCAAACTCCGCAGATAGTGTGCTACTTTTTTTTATAAACAAAATGACGCCGACAAATCTTATTTTTTTCAATTATTGCTCTATAACTCCGAAGATTTTAACTTTACAATAAAAACACTCTATAAAAATTCACCCCAATTTAATTCTACATAGAAGCATGTTATTTCCGATTTGCTCCGACGAAAATTTTTCTCGGAAAATGTGGGTTTTCCCAACGAAATATCGAATTTTCAAATAAATTTTTTGGGCCAGTAATTATTTATCAATAATTATATAGCTTGGTGAAATAAAAGCTTTCTTGGTATATATTATAAATTCAGAAACCGGTGAAAATGAAACGAATATTTTAGCAAGAATTCAATTGTTAATTAACAATTTACAGTCGCAATAACAACCAAAATAATCAAGAGACATTGATCACACTTAGAAAGATTATAAAGGTGTGATGCATATTTAATATTTTGTCGACAAAATATTAATTTTTAATTTTTTTGCATAATCTTTAAATGTTTAAAAAAATGATTATAAAAAACTTAACATTTCTCAGAAATTGTTTATTATATTCTAATTTTATAAAATACTTAAAATGCGTATTTCATAGGTCTTGAAAATGAATGCTTTAAAAAAATTTTTCAACCATTTGCAAAAAAGTTATGAAACAGCAAAGTAAATATACGAATTCTCCGTTGTTTACAATTTGTTTTAATTATTTCAAAGCTTAAAAGTGAGTCTATGGTACAATCTAATTACTCACAAAGAATGTCAAAAATTAGTGCAATGGTTATATTTTAATCAAAGATTAAAATACTTTTTTTTGTAATTTTTAGCGCAAAAGTAGGCCTGATACAGAGTCGGAGCTAAAATGTTCACTCGAAGCGACTGACACGCAGCATACATTATTTATAAAAGTGTACGTTTCGCGCGGCCGGTCGTCGCTCTGAGTGAAAATTTTAGCTACAGTACTGTATTATTCTACTTCCGCGCGTGTAAATTACAAAAAAATATATTTATAATCTTTAATTATAATATAACCATTAAACTGATAATCGATATTTTTCTGCAAATAATTAGCTTGTACTTTAAACTCACTTCTACGCTTTGAAAGAATTAAAAAAATATATAAACACCGTAGTAATCGTATGTTTATTTTGCTGTTTCATAACTTTTTTGCAAATGGTTGCAAAAAAGTTTTAAAGCATTCATTTTCAAGATATTTGAAATGTGCATTTTAGCTATTTTTTAAAATTACAATTTAATAAAAACTTTCTGAGAAACGTTAATTTGTTTATAACTATTTTTTTTAACATTTAAAGATTATGCAAAAAAATAAAAAAATTTATATTTTGTCGACAAAATGTTAAATAGGCATCTCATCTTTATAAGATTTCAAAGTTTGATCAGGGTATCATAATTATTTTGGTAATTATTGCTACCGTAAATTATTAATTAACAATTGAATTGTTGCTAAAATATTCATTTAATTTTCATCAGCTTCTGGAATTATAATCTAAGCCAAGAAGGCTTTTAAGTCAACAAATTATTTAATTATTGGTAGATAATTACTTATCTAAAACTTTATTTGAAAATTAAAGATTTTGTTGGGAAAACCCGCATTTTCCGAGGAAAATTTTCGTCGGAGCAGATCCGGAAAAACACGTTTCTCTGTAGAATTTAATCACGGTGAATTTTTATTTGGGTGTTTTTGTTGTAAAATTAAAATCTTCGGAGTTATAGAGCAATAATTGAAAAAAATACGATTTTCGGGCGCTATTTTGTTTATAAAAAAAGTAGCACACTATCTGAGGACTTTGCATACCTATATTATTAATACATAGGATCTTATAATTCGATTCCAGCAATAAAATTGCTGGTAAACAACTTTTCCCAAAAATGGCCTATTCTCCGATAATCATCCCAGACTAATTAAAAAAATACAAAAAGGGGCAAATAACTAAATAAAACAAAATCAATGGGGAAGTCCCAGTAGCTGGCTGTATACCATAATTAAAAATCATACAGAACAAGTAAAAACTTCCGTTAATGGTATAAAAAGTTTATTGAAAAACTATTAAAAAGTCATCCAAAATAATTGGCAAAACGTTTTCAATCTAGATCAGATCATCTTCAGTGCGTTCTGCTTAGTCAATGAAACTAGCAACCTTGTAGAATAAGTGACATCGAGAAATATGATTTACATTTTTAAAGATGTTAGTGGCGACTCTATGTCGATGTTAAGCGATAAAATTTAAGAGTGCTCAAAGGGCAACGATTCGCTTCTCGATGGTAACGTGTGGTACTTGCCAGTTAGATGGACACAGACCAACAGAATATAGGAGATCATCTCCCAAAGTTGGATATTGGCGTATTTAACAAACCTTCAAAATTTGAGACCGATCCATTAATTAGTTTAAGAGTTACTCTATTTGTTTATCCCAGAGACCTTTGTTTTGCACAAAGATAAGACAGAAAATAATGAAGATATGGCAATTCTGAGTATGCCAAATGAAAGTACAAGAATAATAGTATCAAAATTTATTAAAAAAAGATAAAAAATAATTAATATAGTCAAAAATCCTAATGCCAAATTATTGAAATTTTGTAGTTTATAAACATTTAGTATAACTTTAAAAATGTTGTCCGTAGAAACAAGATTTTTATATATTCAAAAAGATAGTATTTTAACACAAATTTTCAAAAAAAATTAGCCTGGGTTCATTTGGGACAAAGTTAGCCATATGTTTTTTTTAATTCACAGCTAATTTGTTTATAATAATTAAAGAATCTCATTAAAGTCATTTTAAAGAATGGGATTTGTATTTTTTCCTAAAAAATGTGCACAAACATTGTACCTTCACAGCACCCTCTACGATTTTTCAAAAATGTAGTTCAAACGATTACTAGGGGGAACCTACAAATCCACCGAGTCAAAATACCGAAAAAGCAATTTCAAACGAATATAATTTTCTGTATATCCGAATCAACTCAATGGATTTTGATCTTTCTTTTTTAATTTGTATGTAATTTATACGTACATTATAAATATGCAATTTGTTTGTAAATTTATTAATTAATAAACAGTCTAATTTGGTTAAACAATTCTTGAGAAAATATTTTTTTTACAAAAATCTATTTTTTTAATCATAGTATCATTAATAATCATAGAAAAAGTTAAAGTACACTTTAATAAATAAATGATTTTTATTAGATAATTATTTATTGAAGATAATTTATTTATTAAAGTATACCTTAACTTTTTCTATGATTAATAACCATAGTATGATAAAAATCATGGATTTTTGGGAAAAAATTATTTTTTCAAAAATTGTTTAAACAAATTAGACTGTTTATTAATTAATAAATGTCTAGACAAATTGCATATTTATAATGTAAATTAAAAAAAGAACGATCAAAATATATTCAGTAGCCTTTTTTAGTTTTTAAACTCGTGCATTTGTGTGCTCCCAGCCCCCCCTTCACTTACCACGACTAGTCACCAATTAAAATACATTTTTAAAAAATCGTGTAAAATACCATCTTTTCTAATATGTAAAATGATTTTTTTAGTCCTGTCGCCAGGGGGGCTACAACGGCCTCCTTAATTCAGATGGACTTACCCAAGTTTTTTTTATATATTTTGACCCGCAGAATACGAATTTTTTGGGTAACAGTT
Source organism: Diabrotica virgifera virgifera (assembly GCF_917563875.1). Classification (NCBI taxonomy): domain Eukaryota; kingdom Metazoa; phylum Arthropoda; class Insecta; order Coleoptera; family Chrysomelidae; genus Diabrotica; species Diabrotica virgifera. The sequence continues at coordinate 5,274,841 of NC_065443.1, forward strand.
GATCCGGATGTCGATAAGATTGTTATAGACAAAGAACTTGAGGAATTACATAACAGCGATTTTTCGCAAAACGAAATATCTTTTTGTATTTTTTGGGTCATTTTAAGCAAAAAATATTCCTACAAGTTTTTTCGTAGAATGCATAGTTTTCGAGATAACCGCGGTTGAACTTTCAAAAAATCGAAAAATTGTAATTTTTGAACCCGAATAACTTTTGATTAAAAAATAAAGTAGCAATCCTGCTTACCGCATTTGAAAGTTTAAGTCAAATTATATCGGTTTTGATTATTTGCATTGCTAAAAATTTATTATTTTATTGTTAAACAAAGTTATAAACACCTAGTATGTGAGTGATGTTTTCAATGATTTCTCATTTAAAATCGAACGAGTAGGTAGAGTAGCTACAAGTGCAAGCGAGGCAATTTCTACGTAGCATGCGTTAAAACGCATGTATTAGGTACGGGAAACACTATGTGTTTATAGATTTCTTTAACAATAAAAAAATTAATTTTTAGCAATTCAACTAATCAAAACCGATATAATTTGACTTAAACTTTCAAATGCGGTAAGCAGAATTGCTACTTCATTTTTTAATCAAAAGTTATTCGGGTTCAAAAATTGCAATTTTTCGATTTTTTGAAAGTTCAACCGCGGTTATCTCGAAAACTATGCATTCTACGAAAAAACTTGTAGGAATATTTTTTGCTTAAAATGACCCAAAAAATACAAAAAGATGTTTTGTTTTGCGAGAAATCGCTGTTATGTAATTCCTCAAGTTCTTTGTCTATAACAATCTTATCGACATCCGGATCAACTGTTACCCAAAAAATTCGTATTCTACGGGTCAAAATATATAAAAAAAACTTGGGTAAGTCCATCTGAATTAAGGAGGCCGTTGTACCCCCCCTGGCGACAGGACTATTTCTATGGACAATATTTTTAAAGTTATTCTAAATGTTTATACACTACAGAATTTCACAAATTTGGCATTAGGATTTTTGACTCTATTAGATAATTTTTTATCTTTTTTTAGTACATTTTGATAGTATCAGATTTCTACTTTCATTTGGCATACGCAGAATTGCGCCATCTTCATTATTTTCTGTCTTATGTTATTGCAAAATAAAGGTCTCTGGGATAAACAATTAGAATAACTCTTAAACTAATTAATGGATCGCTATCAAATTTTGAGGGTTTGTTAAGTACCCCAATATCCAACTTTGGGTGAAACACTAATGTTCTAAGGTAGTTTTATTAAAAGTTATTAACAAATAACGATTTTCACTTATTTTGCAGTTTGCGTAGCAACAAATTAACTTTTTAACTTTCAAAAATTGGCGCTTTAAAGGTTTTTTAACGTTCTAAAAAATTAAATTTTGTAATTTTATTTCAACTATTTAGCTTTTGAATAGGGTGCAAAAAATCGAAAAAATCGCGATTATTGCATTAAATTGTTAATAATTAAAGAACGGACGCGAACTCTAATCAGGGAACAGGTAGGTTTTCTTCATATAGGTCTACAATAACTAAAAAAGTAGTCAGCTACCTGGAGCCCAAGCGGGGATTTTTGCAGTTACTCGAGCGCGTCCAATTAGCATATGGGGAGAAACCTGGTACCCTGCAGAAGTACCTCTACCATATATTGGCTCCTCTTAACACAGGGAAGCTCGTTAAGGGGGCCCGAAAAAAAGCATTTATCCTTAAAAATACTCGAAATTGTCAGATTAAGATAAGGTAAGTTAAGTACATGCAAAAGAGTGTATATTTCCAAAATCTGACGATTTGAACTGGGGGGGGGGGGGAGGGGCGTAAGGAAATGGGTGAGTCAAAAAGTTTTACAAAAAAACGAATATTTCGCGAAATGAACGTCAGATCGAAAAACTAAAAAACACGTCTTCAATATTTTTCAAAAATTTATCGAATGGTACTAAACATGACACCCCGTGGAGAGGGGTGGTGGTAAATTTAAAATTTTAAATACAAACCCCACGATATTTCGCAAAATCAACATCAGATCAAAAAACTGCAAAATACACTTTCAAAATGTTTTTGAAAAATCTATCGAATGGTACCAAACACGGCCCCCCCACTGAGGTGGGGTGGGGGTTACTTTAAAATCTTAAATGGGACCCCAAATTTTTATTGCAGATTTAGATTCTCTACGTAAAAATAAGAAACTTTTATCGAGACATTTTTCGAATTATGGATAGATGGCGCTATAATCGGAAAAAACGATTGTTGGAAATGGAAAATTAAATTAAAAAATGGAAAGTCCCCACTAAAATGGAAAATTTTACTTAACTTTTTTTGGTTTTAGAACCTAATAATCACAACCCGATAGGTCCCCATAACGCTCAAGTGACTGCAAATTTAGCATACTTTGCTCCCCTACCATTTGTTTCCTTTGTGTTTAAAAATCATTTCAAGACATGAAAGAGGAGTAGAGGGTGCTAAGAATCTTCGGGTTAAACTAGGCTACCATAGACGACAACCTATGCAAATTGTTTTATATAATATGAGACCAATGTTATTAGAGTCTAAATTGTTAGAAATGGAGGGAGAGCTTAAATCAATAAAGTGGGACGTAATTGGTCTCAGTGAAATTAAAAGAAGAGAAGAAGAACAATATACTCTTAAATCTGGCTACTTATTATATTTCAAAGAAGAAGATGATTGATAGAATGGTGGAGTTGAATTCATCGTACACAAACAACATATATACCAAATATATTAAAAATAGAGAGTGTAATCTCGAGAGTTATCAGTAGTAATTGCACAAGAGCTCTGAAATTATTGAATTTTTCCCGAGTGGCACTTTGACAGTTTTAAGGCGAGTGAAATTATGTCAAAGTGTCACGAGAGCAAAAAATCTATATTAATTTCAGAGGTCGAGTGCAATTTGTTGCGATTATTTCATGAATAAAACTGTTCAAAACCAAAATTTTATTGTAATTTATTTATGTAAGTACCATTAATCACACAGTTTTTATAAATATTTGACGATTGAAAGTTTTATAATTTTTAAAACATTAATTGTCATTAATGTCACTGAATGTATTTTTTCGTAGCAATGAAGGGCATCTGACGTAATATACTTAACGACGGGAGATTATCACAAATTATCGATTTAATTCAGATTTCTGTAGCTTTCTATTGGTCAGAATCTCCTATGAATGAAATAATCACTCTAATCTTAAAGTTGAATTCGCGGTATATAAAATTGATACAAGTGCATGCACCAACGACAAGCCACTCTGATGAAGATATTGAAATCTTTTTTGAAGATATTAGAACAACCATGAAAAGTACTAGGACGTTTTATACTCTGATGACAGGCGATTTTAATGCTAACCTGGGAAATAAAGAAGACCAAAATGAAACCGCACTAGGAAATTATGGCCATGGAGAAAGAAACGAAAGAGTGACCATGCTTGTAGATTTTTTACACGGAAAGGATACCAAATGGGAGAAAAACAACTTAAAATAATCTGCTATGCAGACGACGCAATACTAATCTTTCAAAGTGAAGATGATTTACAACGTATATTGCGCCAATTTAATATAACCGCTAAAAAATTTAACATGTTAATTTCCCAAAAAGACCAAATGCATGGTTATAACAGCAACTCTAATAAGATGTAAATGAGAAATAGGGGGTCAGATATAGAACAAGTCATGTAGTTTAAATATCTAGACATAACACTACCTACCTACGGAAAGTTCGAAACAGAAGTGGAAGATCAAGTGAATAGAGCAAACAGAGCCGCAGGTTGCCTAAATGAAACAATATGCAGCAAAAAAATATCGGAAAAGAAATGAAAGGCAGAATTGACAAACCAGTCATCAGGTCAATAATGACATACGCTGCGGAAACACGACCTGATACAGACAGGACAAAAGAATGCTAGAAACAGAAGAGATGAAACACTTCGAAAAATCGATGGTTAGATAGTATGGGATAGAGCTAAAAGTATTAGACCAGGACTAATCTGTAAAAAAACGTGTATTTTTGGATGTGAGAGGTGGCATCAGAGGCGTAGCTACCGCCGTATCAGCCGTATCAATTATACGGGGCCCCCAACATGGAGGGGCCCCGATGTCAAAACAAAAATTTCATTTAAAAAAATTGAACAAAACTTTTTACAATTTCACTATTAGGTTGTTTTGAAGTAGTGTGCTTTATTTCGGCGGTGTTGTGTATTGTTATCAGTATTTTCGTGTAATAATATATTCTTTATGTATATACAAATTATATTTATGTAGGTATTATGTAATATCTATTAGCCGCCGCCGGCTATACCATAAGAACAGAGATTCTTTGTAAGATAATTTTCATTGTGCAGTCACCATTGGCTGTGTGAGCCACTGTATAATGCAAAATTGCAATTTTTGTAATCGCTTTACTTTTGAATATTTCATTGTTAGGATACCGGCAATAACGTGTAGGATTCTTTATATATAAATTATATTTATGTAATCTATTTATCTTTTGTTTAATATCAAATTATGATTCTATTTTAAAAAACTTATTTTATAGCCGAAAGGTGAGATAAATTATTATTTAAGCCCCGCAATTCAAACAATTGTCTTAAAAATTTAAAAAGCTTCATTTATGGCGATTTTTTTGGATACAACTCAAGACTTGTGAAAAACTGACCAACCTTCGATAGTAAAACTGACCAAACTTCGTAGATTTTCAATATGTGTGAATAAATAGTAGAGGACAATGAGTATGTACTCAAAGAAATAAAAAAACCTGTGAGTCTTTTTTGGGGTATCATATCAGTAGCTGATTGCAGTCCAGAAGGACTTAAAACTCTTATTTTGAATAGTGTGACAGAATATGGAATTGATTTATCTAAATGGAGACAGCAGGGTCACGATGGTGTAAAAATGTTATGTAGGGTGCATATGGAGGATAAAAAGCACTTATAAAAGAAACTTGTCCCAAATTCAGATTACATTCATTGTGTGGAACATGTATTAAATTTAATTTTAAATAATGATAAAACACGCGTTTCTGAAGTTTCAATTTTTTTTTTGATAATTTGAAAAGCATAATATACCTTTTTTGCTAATATTATAAAACGCTGGTCAATGTCAAGTAACGATAAATCGGAAAAATTTAAAATTACTCTCGAGAAAGTATGTTCCACTAGATGGTCTTCAAGGTACGATGCTTTATAGGCTATAAAAAATTACTGATAATGAAAACTTTGTTTGTATTTGAAATAAATTTAATTTCCACTAAAAAGGTCGAACGTGATGCATGTAAAAATATAATTACTGTTTTGGAAAATTAGGATTTTATAGTGCTTGTCGTCTTTTCTTCATCATTGTTTGAAATAATCAACCCTATTTCTAAAGTTCTACAGAATGAAAACAATGATTTACAGACACCAAAATTCATTTCATAATTAAATTTGATAAACTGAAAAATCAAAAATCATTTGATGATTGATAAACGACTCTAAACACCTAGCAAAAAAGTGGTGGTTAAAAAACTATTTTTAAAAATAAGAGGCTAAAAGTAACAAAGCGATTTTTTGCTGAATTACCAGAAGATGAAAGGATTTCAGACCCGGAATCGTCCCTCAGGGTCAATATTATTATTGCTGTTTGAATAATATATTGATTTCTCAAACCAAACAAAGGTTTCAAAGTCTCTGTGACTTTAGTAATACATTTGAATATTACAAGCCGAAATACTTATATCATTTCCAAATGGAATTATAAAAGAGCAAGTAGAAAAACTGACTAATAAATACGATAAAGACATTTCATTTGATCTTTATGAACAGTTTCTTGCTTTAAAATCTGCTTAGGTACAAACTAAAATTCAGAAAATTCAATCGGTTAAGGAGTTTACACAATTACTAATGGTAAAATATAATAACATTGCATCCAGTTTTCCGAAGGTAATAACAGCACGTTTTTCAAAATTGAAATGGATTAAAAACTCCTTCTGGACTTCTATAGGACAGGAACGACTATCAGACTTGTAGTTGCTATCTATAGAAACCGAATATCTATTAGAGAAATTTAAATCTTCAGTAATGGATGCTTTAATAAAAAATTTTGCCGAACAAAAGTCGAGAAAAGTTCATTTTTAAATTAATTGGGTAATATATTATTGGCTTGTAGGAGTATTTGAATTAGTAATTATTTTTTACTCTATAACTATATTTAATGAATATTTTGTTCAATACAAGTGGTTTGTTTCTTTTGTCGTAACATTTTTTTAGCACTATCCTATATCAGTAGTGGAAAAGGGCTCCGCGACAAAGTTTGATACGGGGCCCCTGCGGGGCTAGCTACGCCAGTGGGTGGCATTCGGATTTTTGCAGATAAAGTTAGGTGACACCTTCAGTAATAATAATTGACTTATGCTCCTTTTCAAATATGCCCGGAACATTAATAAAAAAATTAAAATATTTAAAAATTTCGAAAAACATCGATTTTTTTCTGCTTTCTTTGCTTATAACTTTAAAACAGTTCGTTTTGGAACAAAGTCGTAGAGAAATAAAATAAAGATAATTGAATTTTGTATGATATACGACTGGTCAAAAATGTCTTAAGGTATTACCTTTTCTGCAATATAGCAATAAATACAAAATAAGGGGGCAAAATACGCCTGTTGTTATTCAATGTTTCTTAACCACTTTGGTGGCACTTAGAACCTTAGTAATTCGCTAAGAAAATTCATATAACTTACTTAAATGGTCTACCAAATTTCATTAAAATTGACCTAATAGATTTTGCATAATAAATTTGCAATGTAAATGTTTTTAAAAAAGTTCAAATTTTTTAAAATCTTTCTGAACAAAATGTAGACCATTTAGAAGTTGGTTAATTTTTTTACATATAAAGAGGTGCTCTACCTATCTAATGCACTTTACAGAATTAAAATCGGATTATTTAAAGGGCCTCAGCAATGTTTTAAAATTTGGCTTATAAACAAATAGCTTTGTTTAATAAAAAAAAATTAATTTTTAGCAATGCAAATAATTAAAACCGGTATAATTTGACTTAAACTTTCAAATGCTGTCAGCAGAATTGCTATTTTATTTTTTAATCAGAAGTTATTCTCGTTTAAAAATTGCAATTTTTCGATTTTTTGAATGTTCCACCGCTAGACCAGGGCGCATCTGTAAAAATATTAGGACATTTGGACGTTGAGAGGTGACTCAAATTTTTTTGCAGAAATTGCTTGAAAATAAATCAAATAATAATATTTGAGTTATCCTCCCTCTCAAAAAGGTCCGGAACATTGTTTAAATAATCAAAATGTCAAAAAATTAAGGAAAAATTCGATTTTTTTCTTGGTTTTTTAATTATAACTTTAAAAGTATTCATTTTCGAGAAAAGTTGTACTGACATAAAAGTTGCGTAATTAAATTTCCCACAGTATAGAATTGATTAAAAATTTAAAAAATAGTCACCCTTGTTGCAAAATAGCAATAATTTTGAAAAAAACATACAAAAACAAGTATTCGTATTTTACGTTTTTCAACCATTTATGCTACACTTAGCACCTTCATATTTCACCCCGAAAAACTTTATGATACAGTAAAACAATACTGTAAATTTCATTAAGATCGGTTTAATAGATTTTGCAAAATAAATTTTGCAATCTAGCTTTCGTAAAAAAAATTCATTTTTTCAAAATGTTACAGGACTGAAAATAAAGCAGATAGCAAGTTGAAAATTTGTTTGCTTATAGAACCTTTCATTCTGCTTGTACCTTTCATTCGCAATTTTGCAAAATTAAAGTCGATTAACACCACGGCGTCAGGAATTTTTTTAAATAAACATTAATTATTGGTGCTACGCGCAGGACAGCGGATAGTTTGGGCATGATTGGGCATTCCAATGACCTTTGATAATGATTGATACATTTTAATTTTTATTACATTTCGATATAAATAAATAAATTTGTTTATTGCAAAATAAAAACACATACTCTATCCTTTGAAATAACACTTTTATTAGCAAAAACTTTCTTTGTTCATATATTTTAACTTAAATAATAAAAGTTTATTATTTTTAAACATATGCAATTGTTTAAACAATATTTCACAAACAATAATAAAATTAGTTTGATTTTGTGGAATTAAAATATTAAAATACAACAAAATATAGAGTAAGAAAATAATATATTAGATAAAGATTGGAAGAATTATTGTTTATTTCAAAAATTTTCTGAAGCCGTGGTAATTAATCGATTTTAATTTTGAAAATTGCAAATGAAAGGTACAGTACACTTCTATAAACAAAAAAATTTTTAACTTGCTATCTGCTTTATTTTCAGTCCTGTAACATTTTGAAAAAATGAATTTTTTTTGCGAAAGCTGGATTGCAAAATTTATTTTGCAAAATCTATTAAACCGATCTTAAAGAAATTTACAGTATTATTTTACTGTATCATAAAGTTTTTCTGGGTGAAATTTGAAGGTCCTAAGTGTATCACAAATGGTTGAAAAACGTAAAATGCGAATACTTGTTTTTGTATGGTTTTTTCGCAATTATTGCTATTTTGCAACTAGTGTGACTATTTTTTAAATTATTAACCAATTTTATATTGTAGAAAATTTAAATGCGCAACTTTTACGTCAGTACAACTTTTCTCGGAAATGAATACTTTTAAAGTTATGATCAAAAAACGAAGAAAAAAATCGAATTTCTCCTTCAATTTTTGACATTTTGATTATTTAAACAATGTTCCGGACCTTTTTGAGAGGGAGGATAACTCAAATATTATTATTTGATTTATTTTCAAGCAATTTCTGCAAAAAAATTTGAGTCACCTCTCAACGTCCATCTCAAAACAGATCCGCCCTGGACTACGCGTTTACTCGAAAACTATGCATCCTACGAAAAAACTTGTAAGAACATTTTTTGCTTAGAATTACCCAAGAAATACAAAAAAAATGTTTTATTTTGCGAAAAATCGATGTTATGTAATTCCTCAAGTTCTTTCTTTATAACAATCTTATCGACATCCGGATCAACTGTTACCCAAAAAATTCGTGTTCTACGTGTCAAAATACATAAAAAACTTGGGTAAGTCCATCTAAATAAAGGAGCCCGCACACAGCACTAATTTGTTTATAAACCAAAAAATTGTTTATAACTTTAAAACATTGTTGAGGCTGCTTAAATAATCCGATTTCAATTCTGTAAAGTGCATTAGACAGGTGGAGTGCTTCTTTATATGTAAAAAAAATTGACAAATATTTGTATGTTCTAGTTTTTGTTGTGCAAAAAAAGTTTAGATTGCAAAATTATTATGCAAAATCTAGTAAGTCAATTTTAATGAAATTTGGTGGACGGTTTTAGCATATTACAAAAATATTCTAAGCGAATTAGGAAAGTTCCAAGGGTAACCTAAGTGATGGAAAAACATTGAATAAGGACAGGCTTGTTTTGCCCCTTATTTTATATTTATTGCTATTTTGCAGCAAGGGTGTTGAATTAAGACATTTTTAACCAATCGTATCTGATAGAAAATTTAATTATCTTTGTTTTATTTCTATACGACTTTGTTCCAAAACGAATCGTTTTAAATTTATAAGCAAATAAATTAGAAAAAAAAAACAAAATTTTTTGAAATATTTAAATATTTTTTTTTTATTAATGTTCCGGGCATATTTGAGAAGGAACATAAGTCAATTATTATTAACGAAGTTATCACCTAACTTTATCCGCAAAAATGCGGATGCCACCTCTCACATTTACCTAAAAACAGATCCTTCCTGGTCTTATATAGATATACGACCGAGATGCAAGGTGGACAACCTTAATAACTGGGTAAAAAACATAAGAGTAGAATGGTATAATCACTTACGCCGAATAATAACAAATAGAATAGGAAGACGATCAGTGGGCAGACCACGAAAACGATGGAATGACAACTTACTGGAGGCTCATCGAAAAACAGACAGAGTCATATTTACATAAAAAGAAGAAGAATACTTACTTAATATACTTACTTTTAACACACTAATAATATACTGACATTAGCATTAAAAGGGCCAAGTTTTATTAAATAACACGAGAAAAAAAAGTCATGTCATTACTCATCTCGGTCCCAAACCCACAAAACAATATCACACACATAATGTAAAAAGTTTTCAAAGCTTCCTCTATTTACGTTTTAATTTACAGTCCATAAATCGTCCCAAAGCTTTTACAATTCCACGATATGAGCTACTCAAAAAGTGTAACGCACAATATATCATCAGGGATAATCCACTTAGCATTATACTTTTCGTTACATTCAAGTACTAAAAATGATTCACACATTTTTTCTGTCTCTGTGTTTCGCTGGAAGTCACATTATTGCATCCGATCCAGTGACAAACTTTTTAAGCCTGCGATCGGAATAATCTGAAATTGATTATTTTTGTGTATTGCATGTAAAGGGGCAATATACAAAATACTGCCACTCTGGATCAAGTCTTTTATTATTTGAAGGGCACTTTAATAAAAATTAAATTTTTTAGGGATATCCAGAGATATACATATTATACTGAATAACAAAACCGATTGATAGGCTGGAATAGCTGGATATTTTACAGAGGCTGTAACTGAAATATTTGGAAATATATATGTAATGAAACTACATATTATACTTTCATCATTTTAATATTGCTGTGCTCAAAGATGTCATCTCAAATTGGAATTTCAAATTGGAACGCAGTCAGCCAACGTTAGAAATTCGGAACACACTCCTGGCCTGCCGAACCGTCACTAGCTGAGAAGAGATTGGATTGACAGACGTCGTCATTTATGAAATGTCAAGCATTTATGAAACTTTTATTTTCACTTATTTGTAGAAATAATCATAGATTGGGAATATTGACATTAAATGTCGTTTCTTTATTCTAGGTAAATATTGTAAATGTTGTATTAAAACATGTTTTAATAAAATACTTTATTCTAGAGCAACACAGCTGTCCTTATTCCTATAAATATCATTACATATATATATATATATATATATATATATATATATATATATATATATATATATATATATATATATATATATACCGGGTGGTGAATTGGAAAGCGGGCCATAGGAAACTCAATGTAAAATTCTAAGCTGTTAAATTCCTGCTTCCCTAATTATTTTACATCAAAAGTCATCAGAAACTATTTGTAGAGAATTGAAATCTCTATTGAAAACAACTGTTAATATTGTTCTATGAACAATAATTATTCAAAATTTTGTAAAAATATAATACAATTTTCAGAGTAATACGCCAAAGCTAGGCCACACACAATACAATAATGTGTATAAGATTGCATTTGTTGACAATGAATTTATTATATTAACAATTAGAACTGTCAATTTTTTAAATTATTTTATCATTTTTTGTTTAAAACACAATAAAGTTGATAAGATACCCTTAGTTAAGGAGAAAGTATTAATAATAAAGATATTTTCTTCAGTCAATAATGTGCTCACTGTCAGTTAAATAGTAACGTGTGGCCTAACATACCCACACATACCTACTGCGGTAAATACATTATATTTTTCAAAATTTTGGAATGTGTTTAAATCGTAGAACAATTGTAACTTCTGTTTTTAATACAGATTTCAATCCTCTACAAATAACTTCTCATGACTTTTGATGTAAAATAGATAGGGAAGCAGGAATTCAACAGTTTAGAATTTTACATTGAGTTTCCTATGGCCCGTTTTCCGATTCACCACCCGGTATATATCGGTTTTAAAACGTTCTCCTACGTCTTCCGATGCCTAGTCGCCATTCACTTCGGTCCATCCAAAGGTCTTCATCCAATTCTCTTTCTCTCATTTCTCGATTTATGCCTTCTCTCCAACTCAGGCGGGGTCTTCCTCTTTTTCGTCTACCATGAGGGGTCCACGTTAGGATTTGTTTCGGGAGTCGTTCTGAGTTTCAAATATTTGGAAATACGTCCACCAAAGCGGGTGGAAAAAGATATATAAAATATCCAGAAGGTACATAATTGAAATAGATTTAGCGTATCCGAGATGTAAATCATAAAACACTATATGACGAAAAAATAATTAACTAAGATTTTGACAGTACAAACTATTTTGATATAGGTTTTGACAAATTACAAACGAAGAAATTGTTTAAGAACTTAAAATCATCATCATCACCATCCATCAGCCAATCGCGTCCACTGCTGGACAAAGGCTACCCTCAGTTCTGTCCAGTGTTGTCACACTGGGCCGCTTGTAGCCAGTTTCCAGAGAGGATGAATATAGTAGCCCCTACTCATTTTCCGGGCCTTAATCCGTTATATTTTTTTATAACCGATAAATATATTTGCAGGATATGAACAAAGTGTTATTGATGAATGATTTGTTCTTTTGTTATGTGGTGTCCAAGACTCACGTCCAGCATTGCACGTTCCATGGCTCGTTGTGCAGCTCTGAGTTGAGTTTATTTGCTGATTTTTGCCTTAGCGTTAAAGTCTCTGCCCCATAAGTTGTAACGATACGAAAATCATTAGTATTTCCGATCAACCCTGTTTTCTAAATCCACTTCAGAGGTTGTAATATGTATTGCGTAGTTCGTTAGTTGCGCGATGTTTTTTTGGAAGGTTATTCAGTGTTTAGAACGAATGTTGGCAAAAATGTTTATATTAATTTGGACCGACAAAGGGATCTTGGCCATAAATTGTTCGATAAGGAATCCGTAATTGTTTTTAATGACAGAGAGACTGGAAAATGTTTATTTTACAGCCGATAACAGAGATAAAGTGGTTCTGAGTTTGATCAACAAGTCCAGATGTTGTTTAAGCTGAATCAGTGGTTTTTATGGGAAAAAGGTTGTACGAACTACTAAAATCCGTTTTGTTTATTCTCTTGATGATTGGATTGAATGTTTTTGGTGTACGTAGGGGAGTTTAAACAAAACATAATTTTCATTTCCTATTGGTCGAGATTCTAATTAAGCAAGTGCCTTAAGTCTATAATTGGTTGATTGAGAAATGTTGTGGGGAAATGGAATAATTTTGGAAGAGGCGTTTTGCTTTTGCGGAGATTGAGAAAAGGGGAGATCCGTTGATTCACGAAGTTATAAGGAGTAGGTTAAAAATGCCATTGTAGATAAGATGAGGGCCAGTGAGACAAAGTAGAACCTCAGATAGAATCAATAAGTAAAAGTCAACCACGAACAGAGATAAACGCAAAGAGAATAATAAAACGTGAATGGGTAAAACTACAGTTAAATATACAATCATTTAAAAAAATATATATAAAGAAAGATCACGACTAACACCTTAGAGTGGCAAAAAAAACTTGAAAATCAGAGTGTAATCATTTATAGTATTTTTACTACAAAAACGTTATTACGTAGGTCAAAATTTTTGACGTAAGAGAACTGTCAAAACATTAGAATGTGACTTTTCATTATTGCTATGTTTATTATAAACACGGCAATAATGAAAAGTCACCTTCTAATGTTTTGACAGTTCTCTTACGTCAAAAATTTTGACCTACGTAATAACGTTTTTGTAGTAAAAATACTATATCACCTCTACCCTCTGCGTCTGCTCCTCCACTCAAACCTTCACAAGTTTCTAAAACATTTTTTTAAATATTCATGCTTTATTTTGCTGGAGGGGACTTCCTGTAATCTTTGCATTATTCAAAATTAATACTTTCTAAATAAATTTACATATATCTAACTTTATTAATTTCTTTAGAAAGGCATCCCGTTTCAATTTATCAACGTCGTCTGAGGATAAAATCCGGACAAAATAAACTTGACAAAAAGTTGTCGCCGAAGAAAGTTTATTCAAGAAGTTGGAGTTGTTTGTTAGAACGAGAACATCATTTTCGATATATACTTGTATAAGAGTAGAATGGGAATGGAACATTGTGTTTTATTTGCTTATAAATTGTATTTTACTTATATTGACTCAATCAACCGAAAAATATTGACTTTATTTTAAAAAAATCTCATTCAAACTGTTTTTCTTTAGATTACTAATAAAGAGAGAGTTCAACAAAAAATGAAAACTAATGCAGACTTTCAGGTATGTTATTTTAATGGATTATCTTTTTGGTATGGGGCCATATACTACTTTGGTACATCGGTCTTTGAGGTTATTACTTGAAAAACATATATCCGGGTTATATCCTCTTTTCTACACTTTGCTACTCAACTCCTTATGAATGGAATAACTAAGAACATATACCATATACTAGAAGAAGATTGAATCAGGAGACAAACTACCTAGAATCTCCTTTTACACTAAAAGAACTCCACGACGGTATGAAGAGGTTGAAAAAGGGAAAGCTGCAGGTGTGGATGCTATATGCAGTGAACAAATAAATCATCTAGGCCAAGGAACAAAAAACTGGATCTTGCAACTTTATAACACGTGCTGAAAAGTCTGCAAAATTCCAAAATCGTGGAGAAAATCTAAAGTAATGGCCTTGTTAAAACCAGGAAAGGATCTAGAAAATCCCAGTAGCTACATACCTATTTCGCTGTTGTGTCACTTTTTCAAACTATATGAAAGGCTCATCCTCGCCAGAATAGAAAGAATTGTCGACAAGCACCTCATCCCACAACAAGGAGGATTCAGACCCGGCAAATCTTGCATCGGTCAAGTCCTCGCACTAACAGAATACATTGAAAAGGGCTTTGAAGAGCAACGTATGACAAGGGCTGCTTTCGTAGATTAGACAGCAGCCTATGACACAGTAAGGCACAAAACATTGCTCCGCAAATTATACGACACTGTCAATGACCACCATCTGGTTAAGGTCGTATATTCCTTACTGCAAAACAGACGTTTTTTCGTTATGCTGGAGGGCAAAGTAAGTAGGTGGAGAGTTCAAAAGAACGGTCTCCCACAGGGAAGTGTTTTAGCACCAATACTCTTCAATATCTACACAAACAACCAACCTACGCCGACTGAAACCATGCATTTCCTCTATGCTGACGATCTCGCAATATGTGCTTAAGGTTATAGCTTTGAAGAAGTGGAGGAGAAACTCGAAACTGCCTTAAAAATAATGACAGATATCTGCAGAATTCCCTGAGACCCAATCCCTCTAAAACAAAAGTCTGCGCCTTCCACCTTCGCGCAAAGGAAGCCAAGCGAAAACTCCAAATTGTGGGGAATGGTAATACACTAGAACACACAGACCAACATATATATCTTGGAGTAACCCTGGACCGGTCCCTCACCTACAGACAACATTGCATAAAAACGAGAGGGAAATTAACAACTAGGAACAGCATACTCAGAAAGCTAACGGGAAGTAAATGGGGTGCATGTCCTGGCGTCTTAAGAACGACACAGGCTCACAGGCATTGTGTTTCTCAACTGCTGAATATGCGTGCCCCGTTTGGGGCAGATCTGTCCGCACCAAACAAGTTAATATTGCGCTAAATGAGACATGCAGAATAGTAACGTGGTGCATGAAACCAACCGCCACCCTCAAATCTATATAAAGCAGCGGGTTTTGCAGAACCATCAACACGCAGAGGCGTTGTAGAGCACATAGAGAAAATTAAACAGATTGCGGACGAGCGGCATACCCTATACAAAGCTCGAACACCACGAAAACTACTAAAATCTAGGAAAAGCTTCCTTGGTATAGTGCAGGTTGAACCGCCTGAGTATTTCCCTCTTCTTCAGGGTCAATGGACCGGCCAGTCTCTAGACTTTAAAACGTGGAAAACTATGAATAGGATAAGAACGGGGGTCGCTCCAGTAAAATCAAACTGTAAAGAGTCAAGATGATGTGAACTGTAACTGTGGAGAAACACAGAATATGGAACATCTTCTTACATGCAGAAACTGTCCTCATCGGTGTACCCTCTAAGATTTGTGGCTTGCCAACAAAGATAAAACCGACGTAGCTCGACACTGGGCCGAAATTTTATGAATGACATGTCCGGACACGATAAAATAAAGTAAATTAATGGATTATCTCCATCATTATCATTGGCTCTACAACTAATCATTGGATCTTGGCCTGTTTTACGATCAGCTTCCATGTCTTCCTATCCTTCGCATTGGTTTTCCAATTTCGTATTCTTACTTACTTGCTTACTTAGTCCTAAGCATTTCTACCTTTAGGTGTAAGGCTTGTGGAGTTGAGTTTGGCATTGTAGTCTCCATGCTTTCCAAGATTCTCTAATTGCTTTCTCCTAGGGCAATGTTGACTAGAAGGCGCGATAGGCTATCTTCTTGTCGAAGTCCTGGTTGTGTCTGGACGATTCTTAATACTACTCTTGTACGTTCTGTACTCTAAGCTTACTCGACTGTTGAGGGGGTTGCTTCCTTCAATTTTACTAAGTGTATTGGGATATTGGGTTAATTCAAGTATGGCCCATTCAAATATATTGTTTCTCCGTAGACCTCCTTTCCACGAAGAAGCCTTCTCCCGTTATGTATCACACCTGTCTCCCTTTTCTTGTCGTCATTCTCTTTGCCTTATCCCTATACGGGGTCGGCTTCCCTAATTGCATTTGTCCACACAATTCTATCTTGGGTCATATCAATGTTAATCCCCCTTTACCAGCATGTCCTGCCTTATCGTCTCCCCCAGGTATTCTTTGGTCTTCCTCTCCTACTCCTTCCAGGAATCTGCACTTCAGCTATTCTTCGTATTGGGTGATTAACGTCTCGACGTTGAACATGACCAAACCATCTTAACCTATGCTCTCTCATTTTGGCATCAATTGGTGCCACACCTAGGCTTTCCCCTAATATACTCATTTCTAATTTTATCCTTCTTTGTTACTCCACTCATCCATCTAAGCATTCTCATTTCCGCCACATGCATTCGTTGTTCCTCTTTCTTTTTCACTGCCCAACATTCAGTTCCGTACATCACAGCCGGTCTTATGGCTGTTTTATAGAATTTTTTCTTCAGCTTCATTGGAATTTTTCTGTCACACAAAACACCACTCGCTTCTTCCCACTTCATCCATCCAGCCCTAATTTTACTGCATGCATCTCCTTTTATTTCTCCATTACTCTGTAATACCGATCCTAGGTACTTAAAACTAATGCTTTTCACAATCATTTCACCATCCAAAGATACCATTTTATTTGTAGTAACTCCATCTTTAAATGAACATTCCAAATACTCTGTATTTGTCCTACTAAGGGCCAATTTCTCATATCGAGTTCAACTCCACTTTAACCTGAACTTTTAGTGAACGTCAGTTTAAAGTCAAAATCGTCTTTCTCAATTCGCACGTTCAACCGATGGCAGTTTAAACTTAAATGATGCTTGAACGGTGGAATTCGGCCGTTCAAAGATTTCAGAACTCAGTTCAGATGAATTCATGGACTACGCATGCGTTGTATTAACACGAAACGCTGTCATAATATAAATATATCCTATTTTATTATATTAAGCCTAACGATAAACGATAACATTATTTTTGTTTTTATAATATTTATTTATAATTATTAAAATGACTATTTGACTATAAATACTTAAATTTAACTTTATTCAAAAACAGCATAAAAAGGTAGTTCAAAATGGCGACAGTTTTTTACCTTTTGCCATCTATTGGCATTTCTCGAAAGCTGTAGAACAAGCACTGACATGAACGTGCAATGAGAAATGCGTTCCAAACAAAACCGAAGATCACCGGTGATCCTGGTTCAACTGAACCATAGATTACCGCAGGTATGAGAAATCGACCCTAAGTTTTAAACCTTTTTCCTCCAGAGCCTCCACTGTTCCAGATTTTGCTCTAAGTCTCTTTCACTATTTCCTATTACCCCTACATCATCAGCATACATTAGGCACCATGGAATGCTACCCTGTATCCTTGCTGTTATCTGGTCCAAAACTAATGAGAATAAATCGCTGGTACCTATGATTAATGTGATTCCTAATACATTTCCAGCGAAAATAATAACTCTTTGATAAGTATTGGTGATTACTATTACATTTTTTTATATGCGTGTCCGCGAAGATTATAACTCCCAAAATATTTTTATAATGAAAATATTTAGTTCATAATAGATGCCGACGAAAACAATTATTTCCCTTTCTGTTTCTGTGTTTGCCGACGAAAACAATTATTTCTGAGAACTTTTTACTAATTATAATTTTCGTGGATCCACAAACAGAAATGATGTTTTTTGCAGATACTCCTCAAAAAATAAATTGTTTCGCTAACACTTTCTTAGGGATTATAATTTTCACAATCATATAATCGAAAATAATATTTTTCGCGGCGTTCATTGAAAGTTCTATTCTTAACGGCATTTTTCGGAGTTATAATTTTCGTAGGCGGTGGCGAAATAAGGACTAATCACCGAGCCTTGGTGCAATCCTACTTTCACCTGAAATTTATTAGTCTCTCCCACACCTGTCTTAACACTAGTCGTTACTCCCTCATACATATCTCTCACAATCTTTACATATTCGCCAGGGACTCCTTTCTTATTGAGTGCCCATCACAGAATCTCTCCAGGAACTCTATCATATGCTTTCTCAAGATCAATGAATACCGTATGAGCGTTGGTCTCTTTATTTCTGCATTTTTCTATCAGTTGCCTTACAATGAAAATTGCATCTGTTGTTGATCTGCCCTGCATAAAGCCAAATTGATTATCGGATATTTCGGTTTCTTCACGTATCCGTCTATCAATTACTCCCTCCCATATTTTCATGGTGTGGCTAAGTAATTTTATAGCCCTGTAGTTTGTACATTGTTGTATGTCTCCCTTGTTTTTGTAGACAGGTACTAATATACTGCTTCTCCATTCGTCTGGCATCTGTCCAACTTCCATAATTATATTAAATACACCTGCTAGCCAACTTATTCTTGTCTCTCCCAATGTTCTCCATGCTTCCCCAGGAATATCATCTGGTCCGACTGCATTTCCTTTCTTTATTTTTTGAAGCGCTTGAGCCACTTCCTCGTTTGTTATTCTGGTAACCATTGCTGTTACTGTCTCCATTAACTCCACAGGCTGTCTGTCAAATTCTTCATTTAATAAACTGTCAAAATTTTTTCTCAATCTCTTTTTGACATCCTTTTCGTGAATTAGTATTTTATTATTTTCATCTCAGATACATCTAATCTGATTAAAATCTCTTGCTTTCTTTGCTCTCTGTTTGGCTATTTTGGCTCCCTTTTCTTGTAAGTTTTATATTCCTCCTGTATAGAAAAGTATCGTTCGTTTGCTGTTTCGAAGTTCTGCCCTATATGTAAGAAAAAGTTGGAAAAAAGTTAACATTATTCCCCCAAGAGAAACATTATCTGGTCGCTCATAACCACTCTTCATACGCCCTCGTCGAAGCGGGGACCTTTTCAACGTACCTCTTAGCACACATATCTCGATCTTTTTATCTTTTTTATCTTAAAGTAAACCCACCCTTTGTGAGGTACTCACCAGCAAGCGACAAAGCTTTGAAAAGCACCCTTCCGGATACTTGGCTCTGTGTAGGGTAGGTGGTTGAAATTCGGATGCAGACGCATTGATTAATTGGCAGCAGGGTTCAGAGTTTCTATTAAGAAACGCTCCCATCTCTTTGAATAAAAGGTTATTTACAAGTATCTCGACATTCAGCGGGATCAAATTAGACGGCTGGATGGTGTGAAAAAGAAAATGGGGAATTTTTAGACATCAAAGTGCTTTTATTACACGTAAATGGCAGATATTGGAAAACAAATAAATGAATTTAATTGAACGAAAATATAAAATAAAAAAATATGAAAAAATATTTTTAAGAAACGCTTTTCTTTAGTTACGAGTGACTAAAATTAAACATAAAAAAAATCAACTAAAAAGCAAAAAATAAAAAAAAATCTAAAAAATCTAACAAATTCTCAAAGAAAAGCGTGGCGCGTCTTCATCGAATAAACGGTTTTCACACCACGCTTTCCTTTAACGAATGTGTTAGATTTTCTCAATTTTTTTTTATTTTTTGCTTTTTAGTTGATTTTTTTATAATATGTTTAATTTTAGTCACTCGTAATTAAAGAAAAACGTTTCTTAAAAATATTTGTTTTATATTTTTTATTTTTTACTTTTTAGTCTTACACTTTTCAAACATTAAAATATATCGTCATGTTTATTAAAATATGTATAAAACATATGATGTACGAACATAAAAAATAGTCAGAGTCGACAAAAAAATTCAAACTTTATTGTTTATTTATGAAGCATAACGTAAACAATTAACGCAAAAAGTGAAATTATGTATAGTTCATATATTTAGCTACCGTCTGTAAAAGTTTCAAGTTTCTTCATGGTAACAAAAACAAGAGAATTTAATAGGTCTGGATCCTGCGTATGAAAAAAAGATGATCAATAGCAAGCTGAAAATTTATTAATAGCTTAAGGGTGTCTAGTCGGACAAACTTTGATATATGGGAACACTGGAAAAGGGGAAGTTTTAATTGTGGAACAGGTTAAAAATTTGGAAAGGTCAGACCACGAAAACGTTCTATACATTGTTTTGATAAATTTAATATTTTTCGGAAGACGAAGCAAGTTTTCAATCCTAATAGTAAATTAATAGTATTGAAAAATATTAAAAATCACTAAAAGATTTTTAAATTGAAAACTTATTGGTACATTTTCATGGTAACACCTCCAAGACTTCTATAATTTGCAAGTCATATGGATGCTGCAGTGAAGACGAAAGGGAAGGAATTCTACACCTTGCAATTCACATCCCCCGTCTGCAGCCGGCAAAGTTCCAACTGAAAAATGCACCTCGTTACTCTACGGAGTAATACGAAAAATAAAATAAAAATGTGTACCATTTTTATTCGGTTGCAATGCGAAGGCAAACCAATCTTACTTTTTAATTAGAATACGGAGTGCAGTCCAGTTCCTTTAACCGCGATTTTCTGCTCTTATTGGAGCTTCATCAGAAGGAAATGGGAAGGGCCGTAAAATCCACACCCTTGGACCAAAATGGAGATATGACATATGGATGGACGAGTCTTTTCCTATTCTTTAAGATGGGATGTGGCCCAATTTTCAATTCAGTCAGGTTTAGAAAATCGAAAATTTCGTGTATATATAGTGTCGCTTGTAGGGGTGTTGTGCGCCACTGGTGAGAACTGCCGTTCTCTGTGGATATTTTTCAATATTATTAATTTAATATTAGATTGAAAACTTGCTTCGTCTTTCAATTGCCAGATGGCGCTTGCCACTTATTATCATCACTTTGGTTGCGATGTGTGGGAAAACCTCTCGATGCAATTTAGTTGGAGTATGGAGAACAGTGCCTACGTTCCTTCTGATGAAGCTCCAATAAGAGCAGAAAATCGCGGTTAAAGGAACTGGACTGCACTCCGTATTCTAATTAAAAAGTAAGATTGGTTTGCCTTCGCATTGCAACCGAATAAAAATGGTACACATTTTTATTTTAATATTTTTCGATTTATTCTCTATCGAAAGTGTTAGTTTTATATCAAAAAATCAATGTTTTTAATAAGTTGATAATAAGTTTTATGATAATAACTCCAAAAGTTTTCGATTTATCAAAACAACTTTACTTAACAGAAATGTACCTTTAGGAAAAATAAACAAAACCATGTTTTTTAATTTTCTTTGAGACCAATAGTAATCGAGCTATACTTTATTAAATGCTAAATATTCTACGTCAAATGCTAAATATTGTAGTTTCAAAGTCAAAAGACGGGAAAACTATGCATTTTTCAAGGATAACTTGTTAAAACTAATTTAAAGTATTTAAAAATATCTATCTCCAGAATTAAAAAAAAGTCACTAGCTCAAAAATTAAGTGACATAATGAAAACAATGTCAGTGCCTATTTTTTTCAGCGAAAAAGTGATCGGGAAGCAACCTCCTAATCACCACCCTAATCAAAATTAGTCATTGGCCTTATTTGTTCTTCTCTATGTATGTATTAAAAATAGGTTCTAGAAGTTTGACAGACTAATTAGAATGATTAATTTTTAAAGAAATGGAGTTAAAAGCGAATAACGAATTTTTGTAGTTTGGAAAAAAATGGCCTTATCTTCAGAATAGAAAGATTAGCATCAGAGATACGAAAAAATGTTTCAATATGAAATTGTAGCTTATTTAATTCCCAATAACCTTGTTTGCAAAAATTTTTTCTACGGCAAAAATTGAGTGAAAAATCCTCGTCGTCACAACAAAAGTAGCAGGAGATGAACAACAAATTAGGTTCGGGATCTTACTGCCATTTATAGCGTAATAAGCAATTTAATTAATTACAATAATTCGAAGGATCACCCAATTACGTTGGAAATAAGAACACAAGAATCAGCAAATATGTAATTTAATGATTAAATTTTTTTTTCTATATCTGCCTTAGTTAGGATCTGGTCAAAGCTTTAGCGTAAAGTTCCTAACATTTAACGACGTTCTACACCTTCGTTGCGGGGTATGCCTCTCAGAGGAAAGGGGGGAAACTTATATGCAAGCGAAAGTTGGTAACAATGCATTTATATCAGAATACTCAAATCATATGTTTCACTATTGAATACTTTATAAAAATAAATTATAATAAATTACGGAAATTACGGAATAAATTACGGAATGAATTATAATAAATAAATTAAAAATAAATGGTACGGTAAACAATCCTCATTTTTTAATATGTTATTCCTTACAAAAAAAAACTTTAATTTAAGCACAAATAATTAAAAATCGTAAATTTGGGTCAAAAGTTATTAACTTTTTAAGAATTCCCATAAGAGCCCATGTTAAAACTTAACTTTGACCCTTAATACTAATTAAACGGCACGGTAAAACAGTTTTTAAAAAATCAAGTCTTAGTTTTTTAGTAAACTATAACATACTAAAATTTCATGCAAATCCTTAATTCTTTGCCGAAGGTGTAGAACGTCGTTAAACCGCTAATGCCAATTTTAATGTCCAATTTTCACCAGACCGCGACACAGCACAGGAAAGCAGTGTTACAGTTTACATATCATCGATTGACATGAACCGAGGATGTATTCTTCACTATTAATGAACTTGATTAATAATAAGCGTTTGATACACATACAATAACCGTATAAACTACGCGACAGTTGAAACAAGAGCGTTCCTCTATCTATATTAGGGGAGTGCATTTAGATTTTCACTTCGGAAAAAATCAAACAAGATAAAACTTTTTGTAATTTCATTAAGAAATGTTTAATAAACAACATATCAAAAAGTTCTACTCGAGAAGTGGGTGCTTCATTTTTTATTAAACAAATGAACAGCGAAGTTAGATGTTTTTTTAAATAACTCCGAAAATATAATTTTTAGAAAAAAACTGACTTGACCATTGAAAAATTCATAAAATTTTACAAAAAAAAACCTTTTATAAAGATTTTTCTAAAATTAAATCTCTAGCTTCTGTAATTTTTTATTTATAACGCTAAAGTCACCCTTCTCACACACATTGGCGCACTGTAAACTAGCGTTGGAAGAAGTGCACAGTTGAGTTTTTTTAATGTAATTCTTTAACTAATGGATCAAAAGAAATTTTACAAATTGGACATGAAAGAAGATGAAATAAGCTATCTTATGGTTGTAATAAAAAGAAATAAAATGTATGGACATAAGTACGGTGTGGGCGAAAAGTGAGCCTTACATGAATTTTGTTTAAAAATGATTTAAAAATGTGTAACTAATACAATTTTATTTATAAAACTCTCAAATTTGCACAACTTAACTCTCAATCATCTTACTAAACGATGTTTTATTCAAAAAAAATCTCAAAAATTTAATTCAAATAATACGATGTCTCAAAAAAATGTAATTTTTGAAAACTTCGTAGTTTTACAGAATTCCCACCAGTTTAAGACGGTATTACTTAAGCTTGAATAAATCTAATACAATTTTTTTGCTATTTTTTTAAAGCTTGGGATGTAATCTTTAAAAAACACTGAATTATTTTAGTTTAAAATTGAAATAAACAAAATATAAAGGAAAAGATTCCTCTCATTGGCTGTATACCATAATAAAAACTTACTAATGAAGTAAAAACCTCACATGTAGGTAGGTGGTATATAATTTATATATAATAAATTGTGGTGGTATATAATAAATTATATACCACCTACCTACATGTGAGGTTTTTACTTCATTAGTAAGTGAAATAAACAATTTATTTTTGAGAAAACTAAGAAAGATAACAAAAATGTAATACAAAAACCGAAAATTACCAGCTGAAAAAATGTATATACAGAGTGATCAAAACTTTTTTCTGTAAAACTTACCTAAAATACATTTAATAATAAGCTTCAACAATAATAAATGTTCAACAAAAAAAATTTTTTTTAGCTCTTATACAGTATGTCTGCGTAACTTGGAACCTATTGATAACTTTTTTAATATCAGTTTTACGAAAAAAAGTTATTTTTTATAAAATACTCTGCATCGTATATAACATAAGATGCAACCATCAAATATCAAATTTTGTTAATTTTGTACGAGGTATGTCAAAAATATGAATTTCACTCAAGAGTAAAGTACCTTTATATTTCACAATATCGAAAATTTTTATAAAGAAAAGTTGTTTGGAATTAAAAACTATGTTTCAATATGTAATTATATCCTTCTAATCGAAAATTTGTTTTTTTTTAAATATTCTTTCTAATACATTTTAATTTTTAATATTATTGTGAAAATTATTTGTTTATCTTTTTTTTTTAAGAATGAAATTCCATATTTGTTTGATTGGATTCTACTTGTTTTTCATTTAAATATCCGCCATTTTGGATCCGCCATTTTGAAATTTAAATCTTTAATCTTTAATTCAGATTCAACAATCTGTTAAAAATAAAAACAATAAATGTTTTACAAAAATGTTTTTTTTTATGTTCTTTTTAGAAAATCCGCATTTTGGATCCGCCATTTTATATTTTATAATGTTAACATTTAAGTTAGATTTATCAAAGCACTCAAAAATAAATATATGTAGAAATAAATACATTTTGTAAAGTAATTATGATTTTACAACTATTTTTTAAGTTATCCGCCATTTTAGCACTGCCATTTTATAATTTAAATTATCAAAATTGGATTCAGGTTCAGCAACCTCTCAAAAATATCCACATATATGCAAACAAATACGTTTTATAAAAAAAATTCGGATTTTACAACTACTTTTTAAGGATTTTTAGGAAAAAATCCGCCATTTTGAATCCGCCATTTTGAATTTGCAAATTGTAATGTCAGATTCGGGTTCTAATGTAGTGTCAGCATAATCAAAACTAAAATAAAAACATTTTTTATCAAAATAAAATGTTGAATTCACCCATATTCTTAACATTATTTATACAAAGTAATTGTTATTGTTTAAACAATTAATAAACAATTAGCGGCGAAATTTGTGAGTAGAACTTTTTACTTTAACATATTTATAAACTAACAAAAAAAGTTTTAGAAAAATATAACCTTGTTTGATTTTTTCCGAAACATTGTATCTTTTCGTTCTAATTGCACTCCCCTATATGGCTCACAATATAAATAAACTAATACGCGAGAGTTTTGCAAACTCTAAACTAGAAGCGACTACTAATACAGAGAGAGTTGAAAAACTCTAACCAAGAGCGTCGAGATGCTGGCTTGAGAATCAATACTGACTACGTAAATTATAATTATTGCAATCCCTAGCCAAGCCCAAGGGGTTGGCGGGGGGACAAATTCAAAATTTCTATAAGGTAGGTAAAAAACACGTTTTCGGTGGGTAAAAATATCTTTTGAATACATTCTGCCAGCGATTTCTTTGGAATTTGCTGGACAAAGTTCAAATCCGTAGGTTTTATAAAGAAATTATTTGCCACCAGTGGCTTAGCAACACTTGGATCAATTTCTTACAGAAATTTATACAGAAATTTATCCCAGATAGAGTTTCTATTAAGAAACGCTCCCATCTCTTTGAATAAAAGGTTATTTACAAGTGTCTCGACATTCAGCGGGATCAAATTAGACGGCCGGATGGTGTGAAAAAGAAAACTGAGGATTTTTCGGTATCAAAGTGCTTTCATTTCACTTAAATGGCAGATATTGAAAAACAAATAAATGGAACTAAGTGAACGAAAATATAAAATATATTTTTTATTTTTCTCTTACCTTAGTTACTGTTGCTATCAACAATTTTTCTAATGAACTTGATTCTATGTGTATGCCAATATTTTCTTTTCGTGACGTCTTTCTCAGTTACGGAAGAACTCATTAAAAATTATTAAATTTCAGGCGTCATTTCAGTATCGATATTTCAAACATAAAGATCACGTTATTAGTTCCAATAAAATTGTGTTTATTCTGTGAAAATATGACATCATCAGAGATATAAAATATAATCTTTTTTTAACAAAAGGTTTTTCGTCGTCTGTTTTTTAAACGATTGTCTTCTCTTTATATATCATAACGATATACAATGTCTTCTTCTTCTTCTTCTTCTTCTTTTGCTGTCTCTCTTAGTGGAGGTTAGCGACTAAACTGGCAAATCTGTCTATATCCAATGCGGCTCTAAACAAAGATATTCAATCAAGGCCGGTCCAGTATCTGATATTTTTAAGCCATGAAATCTGGCACCTGCCGGGACTCCGTTTTTCTTCAATTTTCCCCTGTTGATCAGTTGCGCGAGGTGGTACTTTTCGTTTCTCATTTATGTGTCCCAGGTAGTTAACTTTTCTAAATTTGATCATTTTTAGCAGCTTTCTATCTGTACCTCTTCTCCTCAAATCATTTTCGTTGGTGGTGTGGGTTGTCCAAGGTATTTTCAAGATTCTGCTATGTATAAAGCCAGAGTTCAAAGGCTTATAACTTATTCATTAGCGTTATATTAAGCGTCCAGGCCGTCGCCGTCGTTCCGTACAAAAGTATTGACCATACATAGCAATACAGAAAACGACATCTAAGAGCGGAATTAATGCTACTGTTACAAAATAAGCTTTTCGTTAGGATAAAGTCTTGTCCGGCTACCTCCATTCTCGCTCTAATAAGTATACAATGTAGTTTATCTAATAGCGTTTCCCAAAGTTTCTTTGGGAGTAACTCCTTTTGACAAAAAAAGAATGTATGTGCACTTTGTACGCACGTAAGAAGTTATACTTCTATTATTATCATTTCAACGAAATTAATATACTTAACAGGTTATTTGTATTTTATTTAAATATTAAACTAACTTTCTCTACCTACCACTTTTAAATTTTTTTGAAGTTATACTTCTTTAGGCGCGATTGAGAGTAAAATTTCATAATTCTGCGCGCATGCGCACACAGACGGTATGTACTTAGTTGCAATGAATTGTTCAGAATTAAAAGGCTCCGAACTCTGGAGAGGAAACAGATAAGATGTAGAGCATTGGACTAGAGATCTAGAGGTCGCGGGTTCAAATCCCGGACGATTCACGTTTTTTTTAAATTATTGGTAGTTTTAATAAAAAAACTTTGAAAGTGGTAGGTAAAAAATATAGTTTAATATTTAAATAAAATGCAAATATAAACAGTTAAGTATATTTATTTCGTTGAAATTATATAATAGAAGTATAACTTCTTACGTGCGTACAAAGTACACACACATTCTTTTTGAAGTTATACTTCTTTAGGCGCGATTGAGAGTAAAATTTCATAATACTGCGCGCATGCGCACACAGACAGTATGGCGTTTAGTTGCTATCTTTTAAGTTATGTATAAATACATCAGTACAAGAAAAGGTGTGAAAAGAATATATTAGTGTTTTTAGTAAATATATTTATTACAAAAAAAATATTTATTATAATTTTTGTGTCTTTGGATTTGTCTTCCTCAGGAGTAAGATGAGTATTATTAAAACATTTTATTGTATATTTATTATACTTCACCTTGCCTGTTTGTTACCGTGAATTGTCATTAGGTACGTCCGAACCGATATAGACACAGTCCTCGTAGCGTACTTGGTATAGCATTCGGCCAGAGATCGAGAGGTCTTGAGTTCCAATTCGGAGCAATCTTATACTTTTTTTATTTTTTTTTTTGAAAGCGGTAAGCACAAAATTAGTTTGGTGTTTAAAAAAAATAAAACAAATTGTTTAAAGTATATTTCTTTTTAAGAAATCATATAACAGAAGTAAAACTTCTTACGTGCGTACAAAGTACACACACATTCTTTTTTTATTAAAACGATACCAAAAATATAAAAAAAAGAATATGAATCGCCCGGGATTTGAACCCGGGACCTCTTGATCTCCGGTCACACGCTCTACCACTGAGCTATATTCCTTTTGCTTTGACAGGTTACAAGATTTTTCATACATACTGACAAATTTAATAGACCAAGTGAAGTACACAAAAATACTTTAAATATACTTACTATTATTATAAAATAACTTATTCCCGGGGAAGACAAATCCAAAGACACAAAAATTATAATAAATAATACATTTACTAAGAACACTAATATATCCTTCTATATGATATTTTTTTTTTTTTTTTTTTATTTTGGCTTAGACTTACCGTCATACCGTCTATATGATATAATATGACTTATTTGCGCTGACAGCGCTGATACATACATATCTTGAAAGATTAGCAACGAAATACATACTGTAGTCTGTGTGCGCATGCGCCCGGCATTATACAATTTCACTCTCGATCGTAAAGAAGTATAACTTCAAAAATATTTGGCGACCCTTGCCTTATCATACCCAGTTCATTCGCCATTTATTAACATTGTCAAATCAACGGGAAAATAATTATTGTGAGTTCCCACTCACCGTCAGTAATGTAGAGTGGTAATGTAATATTACACTTTAAACAAGCAACCCATGTGCCTTGTGGGAACTAATAAGAAGCCAAAGGCCATAATATCCACACGAATTTTTATCCACCAATTGGAATTTTTAATAACAATGTAACTCTTAACATATTTTGTTAAGTTTTCTTAACATTTAAAGGGTTTTACCCATGTATGTTTAGTGGCTCACCATGTGATTTTCTGTATCAGCACTGATGATGACCTATGTAGATCGAAAACGTTATGTGATTTAGATGTAGCCCTTTGAGGGTTTTTTTTTAAATAAATATATACCTTTTATAAAGGATTTTTCAATAAATTTTCTGCCTGATGCACTTTATAAAAATTCACCGGTTTTAAAACCGGTACGAGACAGAAAAGAGACCGTTTGAGAGAACAGGTAAACGGGTTTTCCATGGTGTTTGCTAAGACACTAATTTTTTATTCTATATACCTTAAATGAAATATCGATTTTTAACCTATCCTCTACAAAAATAAAGAATTATTTTATAAATATCCATCTTTGTCGTCGCTCCAAATCACTTAAATAGAAGTATGAAGCTTGTTGTACGCGTTTACTTTTATTAAAATTTAAAGGCGCTTTATCCCGGCTCGGCTCGTCTCTCGAAACGTGTAAGACGCTAAAATTGATCGAGTGCCTGCTCGATTTTTAATGCAACATATCTGCTGTCTGCACATAAACCAGAAGACAAAGCTTCATTGAAAGCTCTGCTACAATGTAGTAGTCGACGAACTTTATTCAGGGATTCTGGCAAACATATATTATAGTTTAATATGGTTCTGAAGCTATTCTCTTACTGCATCTTAATGCGATTTACTATTTTTGTTGGGAATAAGCCACAATTTTAGCATGAAATCCAATTTATTTGACGTTTCTATTTCCACTTCAGAAATCGTTCACAAAATACAAAACCTTAATGATATTATTCCTCTTTGTACAACTGTCTAACTAATGTTGGTCAAGTTCTGAGAACGTCTCCTGAGGGATATAATCTGGCGGAATAAATACAGGGTGAGTCATGAGGAACTGTACATACTCCTACCTCGTATAGAGGCTCCTATGGGGAATAACAAATATGGGGGCATATTTATTTTTTTCCGCACACGATTACTTAATTTTTTATAAAAAAATTAAATTTCACTATGAATTAAAAGTTTGGTAAAGTGAACCATAGATTTAAAAAAATATAACTTTTATTACAAAAATTAATTTTTTTTTGCACAAATATGTAATTTATGTTACCATCCAATCAACTGATTTATTCAAACTAGAGAAAAATCAGGTCCGGATTTAAAAAATTAGTTCGTTTTGGTCTTAGAAAAAATTTCACCCAGTATACGCTTTTTGAAAACTCTAATATAAATTTTACAAATAAGACAAATAGGCAATTAAAATGGCATATTTATTTTTTTCCCCACATGATTACTTAATTTTTTATTAAAAAATCAAATTTGTCAAAATCGGAATTTTAACCTAAAAATAAAAAAAAATGAACTCACGGTTTAACTCGCTACAACTCTGTTCCATTTTAATATTTTTTTTTCTGAAATTTTTACAGCACATACCTCTTACCATTGTGAAGACTATGAAAATTGTTGTAGACTTTCAGTCTTCTTCTTGTAAAAGCTGCAAACTTGTAAATCGCAAAAATTAGGTGGAAAAATTTAAAATTTATCAATTTGATCACGTCTGTGTTAAACTATAGAGTCCAAAAGAAGTGTTATGGAAAGTTTTAGATCTAGACGTGTTATAGAAAAAAAAATGGTAAAACTTTTAATTTTAAGAAAAACGTTGTTTTTGTAAATTAATTTTTGTAAAAAAAGTTAATTTTTTTTAAATCTATGCAAAAAGTTTGCCAAACTTTTTATGCATAGTCAAATTTGATTTTTTAATAAAAAAATAAGTAATCGTGTGGGGAAAAAATAAATATGCCATTTTAATTGCCTATTTGTCTTATTTGTAAAATTCATGTTAGAGTTTTCAAAAAACGTATACAAGGTGAAATTTTTTCTAAGACCCAAACAAACTAATTTTTTAAATCCGGGCCTGATTTTTTTCTAGTTTGAATAAATCAGTTGATTGGGTGATAACATAAATTAAATATTTGTTCAAAAAAAATTCATTTTTGCAATAAAAGTTATTTTTTTTAATCTATGGTTCACTTTACCAAACTTTTAATTATTCATAGTCAAATTTGATTTTTTTTATAAAAAATTAAATAATCATGTGGGGAAAAAATAAATATGCCATTTTAATTGCCTATTTGTCTAATTTGTAAAAATCATATTAGAGTTTTCAAAAAGCGTATACAGGGTGAAATTTTTTCTAAGACCAAAACGAACTTATTTTTTAAATCCGTGCCTGATTTTTTTCTTGTTTGAATAAATCAGTTGATTGGTAGTAACATAAGTTAAATATTTGTTTAAAAAAAATTAATTTTGGTAATAAAAGTTAATTTTGTTAAATCTATGGTTCACTTTACCAAACTTTTAATTCATAATCAAATTGGTTTTTTTTTATAAAAAATTAAGCAATCGTGTGCGGAAAAAAATAAATATGTTATTTTAATTGCCTATTTGTCTAATTTGTAAAATTCATATTAGAGTTTTCAAAAAGCTTATACAGGGTGAAATTTTTTCTAAGACCCAAACGAACTAATTTTTTTAAAGCCGGACCTGATTTTTTTCTAGTTTGAATAAACCAGTTGATTAGGTGGTAACAGTGTAACGATTGGCCAAAATAAGAGACACATCGATCTGACCGTTAAAAAATTATGACGAATACAAATTTCTGTTAAAATGCGAAACTCGCCCTGTATATTATTAAACAATGGGAGCAGACACTTTTTAATGGTCATTTGTTATTCCCCATAGGGGCCTCTATACGAGGTAGGAGTATGTACAGTTCCTCATGACTCACCCTGTATATGAGACATGGGCCGAGACAACAAAGACCAAACAAATAATGAGTACAACAAATATGAAAACCCTAAGATCCATAAGAGCACTGGCGAAGCGTCCATGTAACCACTGTTACCATTGGTAACAGTTAAAAATCTTGCAAATAAATATGCATTTTATGACGATGAATAATTCCATTTATTATTTTATTTTATTTTTACCAATAGAAATATATTATTATATTATGTGTTAATAGTACCTTATTCAGTAAATAGCCAGACACACGAAAATATTGGTGAGTTTATGTGACTCAGTTGCACTTTATTATATTCTGTTACCAGTCTCATTTGTGGTGACAATGAATGGTTATCTCGCTGTCGCTCGGGCGGCTCGGGACCGGCTAGTACTGAAAATTTTGAAGGAGCGATGGGCGTAAGCGCGCTGTGTATATCAGTAGGGCTGTTACCAGATTTAAATTTGCTAACAGTACCTATAATAAAAAGTGTGCGTGCTGTTCACCATGGATGAGTGTCGCTGCGTAATCGATCAACTACTTGAAAAGTAATTCTGATTGAAAAATAAAATGAGATTATTGAAAATGAAAGACCTATTTTAAACAATTTAAAAAAGGAATTTAAAAAATTAGCTCGATATTTTAAATTTAGTTGGTACAGTGAAAATCCTTGGTTATGTGGTTGCAAGAAAAATAGACTGTACTGTTGGCCATGTCTTCTCGTTTTTACAGAAAAATGGGTGGACCAGGTTCACGATTAAAATAGTTTTAGAGTTTTAAAAAAGAGACATGAAATTTCTCCGTTACCTACATGTAAGATGTATACCCAATTTGATTCAGTTTGGCAAAACAAGAATCAAAAGTTCTCTTAACCAAGCATTTAAAGCAAATATTGGTAAACATATAATGAGTTTGTTAAAAAAATAGATAGGTACTCGTATATCCTTAGCTTACTTATAATAGATATGTACCGTATGTTTTTTGGCCGAACAAGAATTAGCGTTTCGTGGTCATTTTGAGGGCGACGGCTCTGACATTCGAGGCAATTACAGGGAATTGTTAACATTAATTGCCAAAAAAGATCAAAAATTTTGCCAACATCTAGAAACATCAACTGTTTTTTCGAGAGTTTCAAGTGATATACAAAATGATATTATTGAAGCTATATGTATATACATTTAGCCATATCTTCATTTTTTTAAATAAGATTTTTGCATCTGGTTTTGGTAACACTTTAGAAAAAGTCACGCGTACCTGCATAAGAGGTATCACACTCAGAGATAGAATACAAAACGAAGACACATTGAGAGAGCTAGGCGTTCAAGACGTAGTGAGATGGACAAGAGGACGACGACGCATATAGAGAGACCACGTAAATCGGATGGACCCTGAATGTATGGCGAAATGGGTAAAGACACAGAAGCCCAACACCAAGCGACCCATAGGAAGACCCAAAAAATGATGGTACGAGTGCTGGAGCTCCGGATCGCAGCAGAGACTGTAACAGAAGAAACAGGATATAGTCTTATTAAAAGAAGAAGAAGTTTGGTTTAACGATAAACGTAAAGCAAACAAAAACGACGGTTATGAGTAACAGGGGCAGAGTCCAAGGTCCCAGATAAAAAATTAAGATATCGAACAAATGGACAAAATAAAATACTTAGGAGTCTGTATTACGGAAGATCTAAATCCGAATAAAAAATTCGATCAAGAATAGAGCAATCATGAGCATCTTTTTTGAAGATAAGGAGGTTTCTGAGTAACCAAAGACTCAATCTGCAAATTCGATATCGGATGGTGAAATGTTATCCACTCTATTCTTCTTGATGGTGTCGACGCCTGGACTATTAATGTTGACTTAATGAAAAAGCTGGAAGCTTTTGAGATGTGGCTTTTTAGGGGAATTATGAAAATACCATGGACCGATCATATTACGAACGAAATGGTGTTGCACAGAACAGGAAGAGACATATAACATTTGAGCATCATTAAAAGGCGACAGACAGCATATTTTAGGCACATACTTAAGTACGAATTGTTGCAGGTGATTCTTTTTCTTCTTCAGGTGCCATATCCCATAGGGAGGTTGGCAATCATCATAGTTATTTAAATTTTTGAGGCAGTTTAAATAGTTATTTTGAGCTGCATCCAAACCATTCTCTCAGGTTCTTCAGCCATGAAATTCGTCTTCTTTCGATGCTTCTTCTGCCATCTATCTTTCCTTGCCTTATGAGTCGCAGGATGCCATACTTCTCGCCCCGCATCACATGTCCGAGATAACGTAGTTTTCTTTCTTTAATTGTAAGTTCAACTTCCTTCTCTTTACCTATTCTTCTCAGTACTTCGTTATTCGTAACTCTATCTACCCAGGAAACCCTCATAATTCTTCTATAGGTCCACATTTAAAAGGCGTTAAGTCGTCTCATTGTCTCTACATTTAACGTCCATGATTCCACTATATAGTATATTACACTGTATACGTAACATTTTGTTAGGCGTACTTTAAGAGCTAATGTTAAATCTTTGCTACATAGGACCTTTTTCATTTTCATAAAATTAGAACGTGCTTTTTCGATTCTAACTTTAATTTTTGCAGTGTAGTCATTATTTTCTGTTATAAGTGTTCCTAGATAAGTGTACTTTTTTACTCTTTCAATCTGCTGGCCCTCTACTATCAAGATTTCGTTAGTATTATGGTTGTTTTTACTAATTTTCATAAACTTCGTCTTTTTGATATTGAGAGAGAGAGTCTGTACTCCCTACTACACCTTACTATTTTACTCATGAGTCTTTGCAGGTCTTGTAAACTATCGGCTATTATTACTGTATCATCTGCATATCTGATGTTGTTAACTAAGACTACATTTACTCGTACGCCGACTGTTTCATCTTCCAGAATTTCTCGCATCACCTCTTCAGAATAATCGTTAAATAATAGAGGTGATAGTATACTCCTCTCTTTATTTCAATTTCTTCAGATGTTTCTTTTTCAATTCTTGCCATTGCCCGTTGATTGTAATAGAGGTGTGTTATTAGTCATAAATCTCTTTCATCTAGGTTTTTAGTTTTCAGAATTTCCATGAGTCGATCATGTTTTACTTTATCAAACGTCTTATTGTAGTCTATAAAACAGACGTAAAGAGGACGGTTAACATCCAAACATCTCTGTGTCAGCACGTTGAAGGAGAATAATGCCTCTCTGGTACCCATACCATTGTGGAACCCATATTGAGTGTCACTAATATCCAGCTCCAGTTTAGAGTGTATTCTGGCGTGGATTCAGCAGAATTTTTAAGGTATGTGACATTAAGATTATTGTGCACACAAATGCTGATGTCAACATTTCTCTAGGGATGATTCCCGTAGTATAGATAACGTTGAACAGTTCTACTATTATGTCCAGGTTTTTCTCGGTGACCAACTTTATCAGCTCGCTAGGTAATTCATCTGGACCAGCAGATTTATTGGTTTTCATAGAGTCTATTGCCTGACTAACCTCTGATTTGGTTATCTCTGGGCCCACATCTCCGGTTTGGCTATCTACGGATGTACTAGCTTTTCTCTGATTATGAAATAGTTCCTCGATGTACTCTTTCCATCATCGTAGTTTTCGTGCAGGCGATTATGAAGGATAAAATCGAAGGAAAAAGAGGTCCTGGTGGACGACAAATATCCTGGCTTAAAAACATTAGCAACTGGACCGGGTTAAATACACAGATGCTTTTCAGAAAAGCAGAAGATAGAGACAAATTTGCAATGATCATAGCCAACTTTCATTAGTGGAGTCAGCACTAGAACAAGAAGAAGTAAGATATGTTTCAATTAAACAAGCCTCACTATTTCATTTGAAAATGCCATAAAAAAAATTCACATGTAATGTATGCATTTATAGAATATCAGTAACGTAACTAGTAGAGGATGCTCAAAACCGACCAAAATGCTAAGCTTGCAACAGAAAAGATGTAAATTCATAACACACGCAAAGCATTATATATTTCGGTGCAGATGGAATTTGCTCCACTGAAGTCACGTTTCAAACATTACACCAGAATCGTTTGTCGTGCAAAATCCCATGTAGATTCTCATACGAGCAGACAAACTTAAAAGTGAGTTGCAAGAGTTGGCATAAAACTAAACGTTTACGTATTATGCACGTCATGTACTCGGTTTATAATAAAATTAGTTAAAATTCACTTCAAAGAGGATGCATTTGCCTGCATCTCTATCTCCCGTGGGAGCTCTAAAATGCAAGGAATGTAACAAAGCGAAAATTGAATTTAATCGTATTCGATAAAGCATAAAAGTAGAAATTTCTTCGCCTCAACAATTCAAACCGTTCACAATTAAATTGTAAATTAGTGCTGAAGCTGTATTAAACGTCAATAAAAAAGCCCTTAAAAAGACATCACTAATATCAATAATATACAGTACACTCAACGAAAAAGGTACGTAATATCTTTATTGGAACAACAAAGCGATGTTCATCAATTCATTATTTTCGTTAGTTGAGCCAATGTATTACGTTTATTGAATGGATGAACATTCATTATGTATACCATAATATCAGTTTATTGGTATTACAAACTCTGTTCACTGAGTCAACGAACACTATTTATTGATATTACAAACTCTGTTCACTGAGCCAACGAACACTATTTATTGAAACAACAACGTCGTTAATTAAACGACGAAGACTATTCGTTGTGTCAATAACAGTGTTATTTTTCCTAACGTATTTCGTTTATTTCTACAATTATTTCCGTTTATTGTTACAATTAATTCCGTTCATTCCCACAATAAATACGGTTTTTCTTACAAGCAATTCTATTCATTCTTATAATCAGTTTCGTTCATTCCTACTATGAACGTATTTTATATCAATAATCACTGAATGCATTAGCCCGATGTATGATATTAATTGATTAATAATAATTTTTTAAATCCCCCTTTTTTGTCCTTAACCTAATGGACTTTACACTGTGTGATTTCTCA
Organism: Diabrotica virgifera virgifera; assembly: GCF_917563875.1. Lineage (NCBI taxonomy): Eukaryota > Metazoa > Arthropoda > Insecta > Coleoptera > Chrysomelidae > Diabrotica > Diabrotica virgifera. The sequence continues at coordinate 5,311,488 of NC_065443.1, forward strand.
TATGATTTCACTTATACAGTGCACTTGAATATGGAGTACACTCCCCCACCCCCTTATTAACTTATTTATTTTTAGCACGTAAGCAAAACGCTCGGACAGGTCGATTTTTAAAATAATCAAAGTATATTATAACATCAATGTTTCGAACTTTACACGATCCCTCTTCAGGTGACAGGCGTAACTTTGATTTTTTTAAATCGAAAAGTACGTCATGTGATTCCAAAAATGTATCACTTTAATCGTTTTTAAGAGCGCAGGTACAAAATTTCGATCGAATTCTTTTTAAACGCATTCATTTTTTGGAATCCTGAGAAAACTAATAAGTATTTTTGAAAAATTTAAACGCAGAATAAAAGATTACATTATTACCGAGGGCAGAAAGTCCCTTCGAATAAACAAAAAGTTTCTTTTGAATGGTATATTTGAAATTAAAAATCATACTAAATTTTCTCTTTTTCACCCCTGTGACTTATTAAAATAATCATTATAGAAGTTCTCAGGGACTTCAGACCCTCGATAATACTGTAATATTTTATTCTGCGTTTAAATTTTCAAAATATTTCACGATAAGAGACACACGAAAACTTCCTTCTACTACGGACTACACTTGGAAACGAAATATCCGGCACTTCGGTAGAGGTAACAGCATTGTTTAACAAATAATTATTTTCTAAACACAGAGAAGCTAGTGGTATCACGATAAGGAATAGCCGTTACATTTCAAATGGTCAAGCAAAACATTTATTGTCTCAACAACTACGATTATTGTCACAATGCACGCATTGATTGTGGGTATTAAACGCAGTAGTAGATTGGTTAATGCATTTGTTGTCTAAACAATCAGTTTACATCTTTACAATAATCATATATTACTCTATATTAACAACATTTGTACATTGTTTTAATGAAATCTGTACGTTGTCACCATAAACCAAGGTAATTGCTTGTCATGTACGAAATCAAGAAAGTGAGTTGCTGTCACAATTAACATTATTTATTAAATATACGAAACTAAGTTATTGGCTGAATAAATTGAGTGTTATTGATTAATGTACTCTAGTTATTTTCACAATTATTATTCAATCAATGTGACAATAACCAAATACATTCGTCAATGTCCAAAAGTTCGTTGAAACAACAAATTAAATTGTTGTTACAACGAAATACTATTCAATAATCACTGTTAATCAATATTACGAACTAAATTTTTTTGAGTGTATTTTTATTAGAAAAATAGAGACAAAGAGAAACAGAGTGTTATGTGGGTGAAACATCAAGGAGTAAATACTATTTGATAGATTCAATTAGTGGTTTTTCAACTTATTTCATTACAGCCTGTTCAGATCTTTTTCGGTCCTCTAGTCATACACTACATTCTCTAACCTGACCCTTTTTAAAAGGTCTTATAACTTCGAGACTGAACCTTCCATGTAAACTGCGCGTCATAGAAAACGGGCATCCTAAAAATGGGTAATTTTTGAAGTCACGTATCTCTAAACCTGTTGTCCGATTTAAGTGATTTTTTAAGTATGTTATAGCCTTATTCTTTGTCAATATCCCTGTAATAATATTTTTGCTAAACAGGTAAATTTTCATTGTATACCGGGTGTACGAATCAAACTGTGTTTTTTTCTCAAAGTTCGCAACACCCTGTGGAATAACCTAGCATTTATAAAATACCGAAATTAAAACCCAACTATAACCAATGCTTTTCTTAACATTCTCTTTTTTGATTCATTCGCTTATGTTGGATAATACAAAAGTTATGTACTTTAACAACTAGTCATGTTCTTCATCAATATAGGTTGTTTGTAAATAAGTGCGACAAACTTTAAGAGGCAATTCTGCATGATAGAATAATGACCGTTTGCTTTATAAACTTATGTCCGCAAATGCTTTATGAGATACGGGATGTTGAATTTTTTTAAAAACTGACGATTTATTTTATTGCCCTAAAACCGGTTGAGATATACAAATGAAATTTGGTAGGTTTTAAGAGATAGTTATTGCGAATTTTTTGACTTGCTACTAAGAATTTCATATTCACTATTGGCGTGCATACTGTTAATATGACCGATCATATTATCTGTATGCACGCCAATGGAGAATATAAAATTTTTAATTGTATGTCAAAAAATTCGCAATAACTATCTGTTAAAACCTACCAAATTTCACTTGCATATCTCAATCGGCTTTAGGGCAATAAAGTAAATCGTCAGTTTGTAAAAAAAAATATTCAACATCCCGTATCTCGGAAACGAAGCATTTGCGGACATACGATTATAAAGCAAACTGTCATTATTTTCTAATGCAGAACTACCCCTTAAAGTTTCTCGCACTTGTTTAGAAACACCCTGTACTGAAAAAGAACATGGCTAGTTGTTAAAGTACCTAACTTTTGTATTATCGAACGTAAGCGAATGAATCAAAAAACAGAATGTTAAGAAAACCTGAGGCTATAGTTGGGTTTTAATTTCAGTATTTTATAAATGCTAGGTTATTCCACAGGGTGTTACGAACTTTGAGAAAAAAACACAGTTTGATTCGTACACCCGGTATACAATGAAAATTTACCTGTTTAGCAAAAATATTATTACAGGGATATTGACAAAGAATAAGGCTATAACATATTCAAAAAATCACTTAAATCGAACAACAGGTTTAGGAGATACGCGACCTCAAAAATTACCCATTTTTTATGGTGCCCGTTTTCTATGACGCGCAGTGTAGCTTTGCCGGTGGCTTATCCTCGCTTAATGTCAGGAACCGCACATTTCCGTCCCACTGACATAAAAGCTGCTCTGCTGTTTCTTCTGTTAAGTGAAAGAATCTGCGTACAGCTTACCGTGTCTTGTTAGAGCAGCCCTACTATGACTATTTTCCAATATTTACTTATTGAAGTTTTTTAAATTTGTAAATTTTGGCGAATGTTCTATAATGCAATGTTTCGCTTTCTTTGTCCGGGCTAGTTCCTCCATCATTCCAGAGATTTATGAGCTATCCATTTCCCTGTATCCGTTCTTGTTACTGCCTTAGCAACGCGGTCGAAGAGTTTTGGTCCAACGAATAGCATTACTTAACCTTGTTTTTCCATTTCATTTGCTTTTTCATTGCCTTTATAGCCCCGGTACCCAGGCAACCGTAACCTTGTTATGATCTCTTAATTTATTTACGACACCCACACGATCCAATACTAGCTTAGACTTGAACTCTACCGAATTGAGTGCCATAAGCGCTGCTTAGCTATCTGTGAAGATGGCAATTGATCGCTACGTTATTTTCCGCCTTTCTATATCTTGAGCTATCAGTGTACCAGGTAGCTTCCACTTTTATGGATACACTTTCCTTCCAGTATTTTGAATTTATTGTCAAAGCTATTGTCTGATCGATGTTGCATCGAGGAGTTACTCCATTACAATATCTGCGTTTAACTAGAGCACTATGCGCCTGGCTTATGTGTTGCTTTGGCCATGTATCAATCTGTGCATCACAGATTTAGCTGCGCTCTGTACAGGGTGTTTGGTAAAAATAGGGCCACAGCTTAACCTTAGATTCCTGAGCTTAAAATAGGTCGATTTAATAGTCCAAGTAATGAAGCTTGAAATAGGACAAAACCTCGCAATTTTTACAGAATGGATCGATTTGCTTGAAAATTTGAAAATAAGTAGTGGATAGTCCAAGGATCAAAATCTATATGATGCGGAAAGGCGCTTTTACCATGGGGGTGGTTGCCACCCCCTGTTGGGGGTGGAAATTTTTAATTATATTTTGACCGTAAAAGTTGATAAAAACGTTCATTCTAAGCAAAACATGTTCTATACATTTTTTGATAAAATTAATAGTTTTCGATTTATTTGCTATCGAAAGTGTTAGTATTATATCGAAAAATCAATGTTTTTAATAAGTTTTCTGCTAATAACTCCAAAAGTTTTCGTTTTATCAAAACAACCTTACTTAACAAAAATGTACCATTTGAAAAAATAAACAAAATCGTCTTTTTTAATTTTCCTCAAGACCAACAGTAATCAAGGTATACTTTATTATATGTAAGTCTCCTTTGTCAAATGTTAAATATTGTAGTTTCAAAGTCAAAAGACGGGAAAAATATGCATTTTTCGAGAATAACTTGTAAAAACTAATTTAAAGAATTTAAAAATATCTATCTACAGAAATAAAAAAGAAGTCTCTAGCTCAAAAATTAAGTGACTTATAATGAAAAGAATGTCAGTCCCTATTTTTTTCAGCGCAAAAGTGGTCGGAAGCAACCCCGTAACCACCACCCTAATTAAAACTAGTCATTGACCTTATTTGGTCTTATTTATTTATGTATTATTAATAAGTTCGAGAAGTTTTACCGACTTAGAATGATTCGTTTAAAAAAAAATGAAGTTAACAGCGATTAACGAATTTTTGTAGTTTGGAAAAAATGGCCTTTCCTTCTGAATAGAAAGATTAGCAAGATTAGAGATGTGAAAAAATGTGCAAATATTAAATTGTAGCTAATTTAGTTCCCAAGAATTTGGTATGAAAAAATTTTTCTATGACAAAAATTAAGTGAGCTATTGACAATTAAAATTTGTAATAGCATGCAAAAGCCACCTTTACCAACCCTTTCAAAGTCACCTTTTTTGTGACTAAGCATTTTAATAATATCTAATATTAATAGGCTTGTAGATCTTGTAAAAACCTACAAAATTCTTTTATACCAAACTTTTTAAGATACAAAATAAAAAAGTTACGGTTAAAAATCAACATATTTTTTTGGGAAAAAAAAAGGAGAAATTCAATTGTAAGCATAATAATGCAAGTTAGCGGTGTTTTTAGGCGTTGGCCTTATTCATTCTTCTTTATTTGTGTATTGTTAATAGACTAGAAGTTTGGCTGGCTTAGAATGATTAGTTTTAAAAAAACTGAAGTTTAAAGCGAATAACGAATGTTTGCAATTTGGTAAAAAATGCCATTTTCTTCAGAATAGAAAGATTAGCATCAAAGGTAAGAAGAAATGTTTAAAATTAAATTGTAGGTTATTTAATTCTTAAGAACTTGGTGTAAAAATTTTTTTTCTACGACAAACATTGAGTGAATAGTAAATGAGTATACTATAGAAGAACATTGATTTTTTCCATACAAGACTAACACTTTCGATAGCGAATAAATCGAAAACTATTAGTTTTATCAAAAAAATGTATACAAAATTTTTTGCTTAGAATGAATGTTTTTATCAACTTTTGCTGTCAAAATATAATAAAAAATTTCCACCCCCGAGATGGGGTGGCAACCACCCCCATAATAAAAGCGCCTTTCGGCATCATATCAATTTTGATCCTTGGACTATCCACTACTTATTCTCAAATTTTCAAGCAAATCGATCCATTCTGTAAAAATTGCGGGGTGAAAAGCTTTGGTTCCTGGACTATAAGCCAACTTACCTTATTACAAAAGTTGATAATAACCGAGACACAGGGTGTCAAAGTTAAACTTTTACTTTATTTATTTTTGAATATTTTCTGACAGGCATGGGACAATAACACGGAATTTGGTAAGTGGTGCTGGTATTGTACAATCTACTAAATTATGTTAAACAAACGTTTCTGGCTATTACCAGAGGCGTACGACGGGGGAACGTGGATGGTTGACCCTTCACAAATTCTACGCCACTGCCGGATTTGATATTTTAGTGCAATTTTTTGATTATCCAATACTTCCTATGTAAAAAACATACTCCTCATTCGTAACGATAAAGCCATTAGTTTTCGAGATATTTGAAGCTAAAAACGAAGGACCATACATAATACATTAATCAAAATAAGTGTGCCTTTTCATTTTTAACTTCAAATATCTCGCAAACTCATGACATTATCGTTACGAATGAAGAGTATATTATTGGCATAGAAAGTATTGGTGAATCTAAAAGTTATGCTAAAATAGCAGTTTTATCAGTGGCGTAGAATTTGGGAAGGGTCAACCATTCAATATCCCCTATCGTACGTCTCTGGTAGTAGCCAGAAACGATTATTCAACATAATTTAGCAGGGTGTACAGTTCCTACACTTTCTGTCAAGTATCACACGGATATGTCAAATTATTTTAAAGTACCTATTCTTTTTTTTTTTAAATAATTTATTCTTCATTTAAAACTTTAAAAACTATGCGTGCCCGATACTATAAAACTATTTGACATATCCGTATGGTACTTAGCATAACGTGTAGATACTGTACATCCTACTATATTATGTTAAATAATCGTTTGTGGTTAATACCAGCGGCGTACGACAGGGGGAAGTGAATGGTTGACCCTTCCCACAATCTACGGCACTCATGAAACTGCTATTTTAGCATAATTTTTAGATTCTCCAATACTTTCTATGCAAATAATATACTCTTCATTCATAACGATAAAGTCATGAATTTTCGAGATATTTGAAGTTAAAAATGAAAAGGCAGACTTATGTTGATTAATGTATTACGCTTCTTCGTTTTTAGCTTCAAATATCTCGAAAACTAATGGATTTATCGTTACGAATGAAGAGTATGTTTTTTACATAAAAAGTATTGGAGAATAAAAAAATTGCACTAAAATAGCAATTCCGCCAGTGGCGTAGAATTTAGGAAGGGTCAACCATTCATTTTTCCCCGTCGTACGCCTCTGGTAGTAGCCAGAAACGTTTGTTTAACATAATTTAGTAGGGTATACAGTACCAGCACCACTTTCCAAAGTTCGTGTTGTTGTCAAATGCCTGTCAGGAAATATTCAAAAATAAAGAAAATAAAAGTTTAACTTTGACACCCTGTATTTAGGTTATTATCAACTTTTGTACTAAGGTAAGTTAGCTTAAATCGACCTATTTTAAGCTCAGGAATCTAAGGTTAAGCTATGGTCCATTCTTTACTAAACACCCTAAATATATGAAGTAGTGATAGATTCAACATGACTTCCTTCCAACGTATCTGTAGGAGTTGTTATTATGGCCCCGTAATATACAATCAATACAGGCATGCAAGTATTCGTATATTACTTAGGATCCCTATTGCTCCCATTTGCTGCATCTTTGTCCACAACGTCACAGACCCATAGGTTATCATTGGACTAGTAACGCATAGTCACATGTCCACAGCGCTATCACAAATAGCAAGATATTAAGAAACACGCTAAGATATCTTAGTGGAAGAAATAGCAATCTAAACACGAAGTTAAGAATGGCAAACAGCAACATCATACCAGTCATAACATATGGATCAAAAACCAAAGTGGCCAAATGTAAAACATTATAAAGAAGACTGTGAAGATTCCCATATACGTATTTGAAAATGTTGGTTTTTGATTTTTTTTTTGGATTTTCAGAGTGGTAATAGAAACGTCAAACATTTATAGTAGGGGAGGCAAGGATACTAAATTTGCAGTTACTAAAGCGTTATGGGGACCTATTGATTTATGAAGATTGGGTTCTAAGACCAAAGAAGTTAAGGTTTCCATTTTAGAGGGGATTTTCCATTTTTTTTAATTTAATTGGCCATTTCCAACAATCGTTTGTCCGATTATAGCGTCATCTATCCATAACTGGAAAAATTGTCTCGAATAAAAGTTACTTATTTTTACTTAAACTTTCCATAATTGAGAGATTCCAGTCCAACGTGTTACGTTCAATAATCGATGCTCCGTGGTTTGTTACTAACATTAATATTTACAATGATCTGGAAACGAAAACCGTCAGTGAAGTGATAGTGGAGTTAAGTGCAAAATACATCGTACGTCTTGAAAGCCACGCGAATGTGCTTGCAATTAATTTGTTAGACAACAGTCAAAAAACAAAACGATTAAAGAGACAGACGCCATTAGATTTACCGCACAGACATTAATATTGTTACAGTAGCTAAGTTAATATACAGTGAGCACGTAAAGGTTGGAATAAATTCATTTTCTCGAGAATGGACGATTTTGGAAAAAAATCCCGGAACAGGTCAATTTTTATTTTTAAATTACGACTTTTTGGCATATATATCATACTAGTGGCGTCACCCTTCTGGGCGTGATGACGTCATCGATGATTTTTTTAAATGAGAATATGGGTCGTGTGATAGCTCATTTGAAAGATAATTCAATTCTCTATTCAGTAATATAAACATTAACATAATTATTTATACAGAGTGTCCAAAACAAATTTTTTTGGATTAAATTTATTGACATAAAAAGAAGAATGTATGTAATTTATTTAATTCAAAATACATTTTACTGCTCTCAGAAAACATAAAAAAATATTTATTTGAAAAGTAATCATTGCTTTTCGCTTAAATTAAATGTTCAAATTGTCACGAGGCTGGTGGGTGGCTGCTTTAATATTGAATTTAAGCAGAAAACAATACTTATTTGCCAAATAAACATTTTTTTCCTGTTTTCGGATAGCAGTAAAATGTATTTTGAATTAAATAAATTACACACATTCTTCTTTTTATGTCAATAAATTTAATTGAAAAAAAATTTTTTGGGTACCCTGTATAAATAATTATGTTAACGTTTATATTACTGAATAAAGAATTGAATTACCTTTCAAATGAGCTATCACACGACCCCTATTCTCATTTAAAAAAATCATCGATGACGTCATCACGAACAGATGGGTGACGTCACTAGTATGATATATATGCCAAAAAGTCATAATTTAAAAATAAAAATTGACCTGTTTGGGGATTTTTTTCCAAAATCGTCCGTTCTTGAGAAAATGAATTTATTCCAACCTTTACGTGCTCACTGTATGTAATACAGTAATTTAATATTATCTCTATAGAGATGTGTGGCGCTGGTCACAATCTCTTCATGTCATTATTTCTCAGATAAAATGTGCCTATTTTTATATGTTATAACAGATTGCCTAATAAACAAAAAAAAATTACAATCAAGTGTGGTTTCCCTATATTACACGGTTTTTTTAAACAAGATGAAAATAACTGTTCTATTCCTATATTTATTTTTAATTAACTCGTCTGTATTTATTACAAGAAAGAAGAATAAATACCAGCTTAAAAATATAAAAAATATTTATTTTTATTCTCCTTTATAAAAATACGTAGCAGGTGGCCCTCTTTGATCGTAATGAGCCTCTGGCAGTGTCAGTATCATTTACTCAGTGAAAGGTTACTTTAAAAGAAATACTCGTTTTTTAAGGTAAAAGTAGACGTCAACATGAAGTAATTAGAAACCGACTTATCGGCAAAAAACAAGTGTAATCTGGTATATTACTTTTTATAAAATGTTTATACAGTGCGCTGGAATAAGTGTTACCCCCCCTTATTAACTCATTTATTTTTAGCACATAATCAAAACGCTCGGACGGGTCGATTTTTAAAATAATCATAGTATATTATAATATCAATGTTTCGAACTTTACGCGATCCCTCTTCAGGCGACAGGCATAAATAACTTTGAGTTTTTTTTAAAGTACATCATGTGACACCTCATTTAAAAGCTTTTGAAATACAGATTACAAAAATGTATAAACCTTTAATCCTTTTTGAGAGCGTAGGAGCAAAATTTCGGTCGAATTATTTTTAAACGCATTTTTTTTTTCGAATCCTGAGAAACTAATAAGTATTTTTGAAAAATTTAAACGCAGAATGAAACACTGTATTATTACCGAGGGAAGAAAATCCCTTAGAATAAATAAAAAGTTTCTTTTGAATGATATATTTGAAATTAAAAATCAGACTAAATTTTATCTTTTCTTCACCCCTCTGTGACTTATTAAAATAAACAGTATAGAAGTTCTCAGGAACTTTTGACCATCGATAATACTGCAGTATTTCATTCTGCGTTTAAATTTTTCAAAAATACCTATTAGTTTTCTCAGGATTCGAAAAAAATAAATGCGTTTAAAAATAATTTGACCGAAATTTTGCACCTACGCTCTCCAAAAAGATTAAAGTATTATACATTTTTGTAATCTGTATTTCAAAAGCTTTTAAATGAGGTGTCACGTGATATACTTTCCCACTTAAAAAAATCAAAGTTATGCCTGTCACCTGAAGAGGGATGGCGTAAAGTTCGAAAAATTGATGCTATAATATACAATGATTATTTTAAAAATCGACCTGTCCGGGCGTTTTGATTATGTGCTAAAAATAAATGAGTTAATAAGGGGGGTAACCAGTGGCGTAACAAACTCCGTTGGGCCCCCCCGCAGAATTGGAAATGGGGCCCCATTTAAAAAATTAGTAAATGCGGCTTGTGTAATAAAAACGTTTTATGTTAGTGTATTCATGCACTGTTTACAACAACTTACAATTTTGATCTTTATTGATATAGAATAAAATAGAACAAAAATTAAGAGCGTCGGTGCAAAATTTCGTGCCAATTCTTTATAAATGCATTCATTTTTTTTAATCCTGAGAAAACTAGTAAGTATTTTTGAAAAAATTAAAGGCATAATGAAAGATTACATTATTACCGAGGGCCGAAAGTCCCTGAAAAGTTACAGGTGTGAAAAAAAAAGAGAATATTTAGTAAGATTTTTAATTTCAAATATCTCATTCAAAAGAAAGTTTTTGTTTATTCTAAGGAACTTTCAACCTTCGGTAATAATGTAATCTTTCATTCTGCGTTTAAACTTTTCAAAATTATTTATTAGTTTTCTCAGGATTCGAAAAAATGCATGCATTTAAAAGGCATCAGTCCGAAATTTTGCGCCTACACTCTTTAAATGATTACATTATTACATAGTATTATTCTATGAGATGAACAATTTTCTTCGTGCACTACTATCAGCAAATATCCACAATTTTATTAATATATATCTGAAGGGGGCAACTTCGTTTTCAAATATGTACTTATAGAGCGCTAGAGAAGATAACCGTGCTTCTAACATTGTACTACGAAGATATGCTTTTATTAACTTAAGTTTAGAAAAAGATCTCTCTGAACTAGCGATCGTGACGAGTAAAGTTGAAAACAAGATGTACGCATGACACACTTCTGGTATGCAAGCACTAGTACTAGTGCAATGAAAATCTATAATAATAATTTTGGCTGCATCATAAATAGAGCTCGCCGATTCCAATTACGTCCTTAATGATTTTCTGATAAATTGCAGTTGCTCCAAAAACTCATTACTTAAACTGACGACTGACGGGTACGCAGCAACTAATTTACTGGCTTCTGCAAAAACTTCTGGATTCGATTTGAAAAGATATCCACTTCTAGGGTCTAAGACTTTAAAATCGTTGTTCACTTTGTACATACTTCATCATAAATCCAGCTTGAATTTGTTCCAAGGGCGGATCCAGGACCTATTTTCGGGAGGGGCCATGAACTTTTTTTGTGAGGGGTACCGGGGGGTCTGGAGGTAATTTTTGAAAAATTACGGTTACAATGGGAAGTTTTAAGGCACTTTCACACACTTTTGATTGCCATAAATTCATTCAAAACTTATCGTTACTAAAGTATTATTAAAGTTAGTACCAATTCCTACACATTTCTTCAGATCCAAGTGCAGTTCTTTCGACAAGTTTAATACTATTTTTCCCAATGCTTCTCCTATCAGGCCTTGTTCTTCCCCTCTTTCTTGATTTTCACCAATTACCTATGTTTACGTTCTCATAAGCGTCCATGGACTTACTCCTCACGAATGTTGTTATTGTGTATGTATCTCAAATTTAGATAAAGCTGTTTCACGTGAGATACGTCGGTCGTTTCGTCAAATATGACAGAGTAATAAGCACTTTGAACCTGATTCATTATTTGTTCAATTATTTTTTCACCACATGTTATCAATTGATTTTGACTGGTGCTACTAATGTATGTTGCTCCAGTTGCTCGGGAAGATGCTGTGAATAGGTGCTGTTTAAGAGTCTTATCTCCTGATGCGGTTTTAAATCTTCACAATTCCCCTCATTGCTAGATCCAGCATCTTAGTCCAGAAGCAGAAGGCCATCTACACTAGGGTGGAGTGAAAATAAAACAAAATTTTTTTTTTTCTCAAATTTTTTCGCCTGTATGCGGAAAAGTGGTCTCACGTGTAGTGTAAGTAGCTTGCAAAAAATGAATTTGATGGGATAATTTTTTCCGGTGCCCCAAGCCACCTAAAAATTAAGATAACGTGAAAATAAAACAAAAATTTTTTTTTCTCAAATTTTTTCGCCTGTATGTGGAAAAGTGGTCTCACGTGTAGTGTAAGTAGCTTGCAAAAAATGAATTTGATGCGATAATTTTTTCCGGTGCCCCGAGCCACCTAAAAATTAAAATAAAGTGATTTTTTTTGCAGCTCTTCGCTTGTTTTCCGTGAAAACAACCCAGAACTCACCACGAGGAGGTGGCTGCAATTCGAGTTCCACCCACCCACCCACCTTTAAAACGTTTATGATTTAATGCTTGAGATTAGCTAAAAACTCAACTTTTGTGTTAAATTTAGGTAATGCTTGTCGGGAAACTATTTGGGACCTTATGAAGCCATCTCTTGCTTCAGGCCCACATACTTTTAAGGATGCCTCTGTTACCAACTTAACGCAGCGTTCTATAGCTTGGGAGTGACAGGGAAAACGTAGTATCTCCATTTCTTCAGAAACATCTTTAATCATCTGTTTTAGATCTTCTGTTGAAATTTTTTTTGTCATTGGAGGTTCGCTTATCACTAATTGTTGCCAGTCAATCATTTCAATGTAGTCATTTGCGTTAAAGTTAATTTCTGGGACTTTAAATTTTCTTATTTCATGGGAGTTTCTGGATTTTAAGATTCGCCGCAAACCTAACTCTCTGATATGCTGCCGTTCATCACAAAGCATTGCTATCAACACATTTTCAGGATGTGCAAAATAACCATTAATTTGTATTATCCTGTCCACTATTTTTTGCAGTTCAGGTGACAAATACCTCGTCCTTTTTACTAAATTAAATAAATGTACTGGTCCATCAAAACAAAATGGTCTTGCTTTAATCTCGAACCACAGTGGGGCATATACGTTTTGTATATAGCATACCAAAGATTTTAGGTTTTCCGAAGGAGGATCTGTTGCTACGTAAAGACGAAGAATTCTGCTTGCAGTTGTTAGCCATCTAGCATGTGAAATTTTTCCCGGTTGTCTTCTTGCTAAGTCACTCGAGATTTTACCGTTAGATACTGAATTACTAATTTCAAATAAATATTTCTGATCCGTGCTAAGCTTCTCGATTTCCTTTGCATCATATTTGGGTAAAACTGATCGAATTTGCTCAAATTTAACTACAGGAAGATGCTCGCAGTTTTGTAGTCCTTTTCCAATTTGTCCTGAAAACTCACGTGGTCCGGTAGTTTCTCCATCCAAGTGCTTTATTAGATGGCGCAGAGGTAGTTCATTGGTATGTAATATGCAAATAAACCATTGCATTGATCGACCAATTGCAAGTTCTACTTTACGGATAACACCATTGTGAATACCTGTATTGACAGCAGTTCCGTCGCATCCAACAGCTACCAAATTATCAAGGTCTACATTTTTATTTAGAAAGTCCAACATTGTCTTGCTGATTTCTTCTGCACTACCCGACGATACACTAATATGTCCTATATATTTTGACTTGGGCTCAGAGACTAAGACAATATGTTCTTCAGATATGGTAGTTTTGTAGTATTTATTATCCTTCATTTCATTTTGTAGAGTTCTATCTTTTCTACCATCAAAATAGATTCCATGAAGAAATTTAAAAATTTTTGTATCATCAATTTTAATCTGGTTGCGCCTTTTTTTTCTCTCCCGCCTAATTTTACTCCGATCTATGATTTTGTCATGACTTTCTACCGAGATGAAACTTAGATCTTGCAACACCGAGTTTGTTATTATGGATGCTACTCTATCAGATACTCCTGTACGATCGCATGCTTGAGCTAAGTTTGGCAAACTAATTCGCATTTGTTTTGTTTTTTTTGTATTCGGTAAATCGTCTTTTGTTCCGGTTTTTGTATTTTTCTCGTAGACACTTGTGGCACTTTCATCTGAAGACTCACTTATAATTTGTTCTACTGGAAGATGTGTTTCGGATCTTGATGAAGAAGATGTAGCTATTGGAGATTGTGTTTCCACAATTTTCCGGTAAATAGAGCGTTCTAGTTTTTTGGTAATTACTTTATCCACCGAACCAATTACCATTTTTCTATCATGCCTCTGATCTTTAATGAAGTCATGCTCTCGAGCCGGTATTTTATTTTTGCATTTGCATAATAAATAGTCAGAACATTTGCATGATGCAATATCAAACAATTTCTTTTCCAATAAATCTCTAAAATCTTTAACCTTTCTTTGCATATTGGCTGAGTTTCTACTTTTCATAGGTTTTTTAATATTTCTGTATTTTTGATGTAATTCCTTTAATTTAGATTTAATTTGTTGATCGGATATTATCGGAATGGATGCTTTAACCCACAGCAATTTTAATTCAACAAGAAGAATTTCATTAATGTCACTAACAGTTGGTTCAGCATTATTTGCTGCAGCTTCTTTCATAAACTGGCGAATACACAAAAAGTTTCTGATAACATCAGCACAGGTCGGTAACATATTGTCTTTAAACTTCCTTGGTGCTCCAAAAACACAACAAGCGACGTCTGTTCGTGTTTTAGGCATGTTTTCTTTTTTTACGGATCTCACGGACACAGTTTAACAACACAGAATAAAACAACGGTTCACTGTATTGCATCTAAATTGATACTAATACAAGAAACGCAGTTTGCTCTCGAATCGAACTACTACCAAAATTAACCAAGTAAGTATTAACGAAGGCGGGCGCATCGGCGCATTACTTTAGTGGGAGGCCAATAGCCTCAAATTTCGAAGTAGTGGGGGCACCGCTAAACGAAGTCCGATCGATTTGAAATTTTGCAGGGTATTACAACAAATATGCAGACCACTTTTCCGCATACAGGCATTTTAAATTTTAAAAGTTGATTTTTTCGCTCCACCCTAATCTACACGATGGCCTCTTAGATCAATATTTTGTCGACCTAAGAACATTGTAGACTCTACTATCGGTCGTAGTCTTTAGTCTTTCTCTATTTTCTTGTGTCTGTTTAGACTTCTGAGAGTTTATCTGGTTAATGACTGACTTTTGAGGGTTGCGATAACTTTGTAGAAAATCTAGCTCAACCTGAACGCACTCCTTGTATTCTGATATTTTTTCATGGGATTGTATGGCTCTGTCGTTGCCCATTAGTTTGGCGAAAGATGTTAAAGATTTCGTGGCAAGGCTTTTGGCTGTCATCATCTTTATTGTGACCATATTTTTCATTAGAAAAATCCTTTGGTGACCTGAAAAAAATCTGGTGGCCCCAAAAACCTGGTGACCCAAGTAACGCTTCATTTCTTTTTTTATTCTTTGTGTGTACAGAGTATAGAAATTTTACGATTTTGATGGCTGCCTAGGTCGTTCTAATCATTGGTACTTTGTACAATTATCAATATTTTGATTTACACAACATCCTATGCCATTATTGAAGCTTTCGTTACTGCTTTTGTTCATTTCTAGTTCAGAAGATATATTTATCCCCTGTTCTGTTTTGTACATAGATATGGGTTTTAAACTAAAAAAATTTGAACTGCAAATATTTAAATTTATATTTTTTTTCTTCTCGGAGGGGGCCATGGCCCCCATGGCCCCCTCCCTGGATCCGCGCTTGATTTGTTCAATGACTACATCGAGATTTACGAAAAACACGCCTACTCTATATATAATATTATATTTCTTCAGGGTTTGACATGCGTTGATCATGTAATAATTCATCAAAATGCTTCTTAACTCTACCAAACTTTTTGATTTTAAAAGTACAGAGAAAGCCACAATTAGTAGCAAAACCTTTGGATTCTTATAAAAATGATTATATAATAAAAATTCTTTACAGTTATGTAAAAGTACTATTTTATTTTGTAAAATAGATGGGAAAGCAAATTCAAACTGTTCCATTTTACGTTTTAAATTATTAGCTGTCAATCTCTACTCACGATCTGTGGTACCTAGTTAATATTATTTTAGGCAGTGTTTTTAAAATTGCCATGTAGTTCTGCTTTACACCAAGCTCAGTTTGATATCTATATGACCACCTAGTCACCGATAGCGTTTTTAGAGGAAGCGATTTTGGTTGGAAGTTTTTCTACATTGTTTGCTAAATCGAATCGAGGGAAGTTTTTGAAGATTTCCAGGGACTACTTAAAAACGTTGCGTACGCATGCGTAAAATAATATATCAATAACACATTTTTACATAATATTAGACGACAAGATGGGGCCCCTGATATATCGGGGCCCCCCGCAAGATTCAGGCTGCGGGGGCCTCTGTTACGCCCCTGGGGGTAACACTTATTCCAGCGCACTGTATTAACATCACTGATTAAAAAGTAAGAGTTGTTTTGACTACTAAGGATTACTACTGTAGTAGGTTAGCAAAGTATGCTAAATGTGCAGTCACTCGAGCGTTATGGGGACCTATTGGGTTGTAAAGAGTAGGTCCTTAAACCAAAAAAAGTTAAGTAAAGTTTTCTATTTTAGTGGGGGGACTTTCCATTTTTAATTTAATTTTCCAATTCCCACAATCGTTTTTTTAGATTATAGCGCCATCTATCCATAATTCGAAAAAATGTCTCGAATAAAAGTTACTTATTTTTACGTAAGGATTCCAAATCTGCAATAAAAATGGGGGATCCCATTTAAAATTTTAAAGTAACCCCCCGCCCACCTCCGTGGGGGGTCGTGGTATCCATTCGATAGGTTTTTCAAAAATATTGAATAAGTATATTTTTCAGTTTTTCGATCTGATGTTTATTTCGCGAAATATCGCGGATTCGTATTTAAAATATTAAATTTACCCCCATCACTCTCCGTGGGAAGTCTTGTTTGGTATTATTGGGTAGATTTTGGAAAAATATTGAGTACGTATTTTTTAGTTTTTCGATCTGTCATTCATTTCGCGAAATATTCGCTTTTTTCTTGTGAAACTTTGGGTCTCACCCATTTCCTTACGCCCCGCTCAAATCGTCAGGATATTTAAATATACACTGTTTTGCATGTACATACTTAACTTACCTCATCTTAATCTGATTTAAATTTATACTGGAAACAATCAGCTACAATAAGAACAAATACAGAACAAACATAAGCAAAACGCTCGGACAGGTCGATTTTTAAAATAATCAAAGTATATTATAAAATCAATGTTTCGAACTTTACACGATCCCTCTTCAGGTGACAGGCGCGGCGTAACTTTGATTTTTTTTAATGGGAAAGTACGTCATGTGACAGCTTATTCAAAAGCGTTTGAAATAGTGATACCAAAAATGTATAACACTTTAATCCTTTTTGAGAGCGCAGGTGCAAAATTTCGATCGAATTATTTTTAAACGCATTCATTTTTTTTGGAATTCTGAGAAAAGTATTTTTGAAAAATTTAAAAGCAGAATAAAATATTACATTATTACCGAGGGCAGAAAGTCCCTTAGAATAAACAAAAAGTTTCGATCGAAATTTCACAATAATAGACACACAAAAACTTCCTTCTACTACGGACTACACTTGAAAACGAAATGCAATTATTATTCGGCACTTCGGTAACACAGAGAAGCTAGGGGTATCACGATAAGGAAAAGCCGTTAACTTTCAAATGGTCAAGCAAAACATTTATTGTCTCAACAACTACGATTATTGTCACAATGAACGCATTGATTGTGGGTATTAAATGCAGTAATAGATTGATTAATGCATTCGTTGTCACAACAATCAATTTACATATATTCAATAATCATATATTACTCTATATTAACAACATTTGTACATTGTTTTAATGAAATCTGTACGTTGTCACGATAAACCAAGGTAATTGCTTGTCATCTACGAAATCAGGAACGTGAGTTGCTGCCAGAATTAACAGTATTTATTAAATATACGAAACTAAGTTATTGGCTGAATAAATTGAGTTTTATTGATTAATGTACTCTAGTTATTCTCACAATTATTATTCAATCATTGTAACAATAACCAAATACATTCGTCAATGTCTAAAAGTTCGTTGAAACAACAAATTAAATTGTTGTGACAACGAAATACTATTCAGTAATCACTGTTAATCAATATTACGAACTAAATTTTTTTGAGTGTTGTTATTTCGTATATGTCCATCTATAAGCCAATTAATGAAATACAGTCGAACCCGCTTATTGGAATAGCCTTCGTGCTGAGCAAAAATATTCCTATAACCGAGATATTCCAATAACCGATCATTTGTGGCTAGTAGAAACGTTTCGGAGCCTCAAATGTCTATTCCTTAAAGCGGGATATTCCTATAAGAGGTATTCTAATAAGCGGGTTCGGCTGTAATGACATAGGAGCTGTAAATAGTAGAAATACATATTTCTCTTTAATTTAGGGTAACAAAACAAAATACCCAAAAATTGACATAGGAGGTTGGGAACTTTCACAATCGTCTTATAAGAATAAACTTAATAAACTTATCAAGAATACACCAGTGGACCGAGTAAAACAGTATACCTATCTTGAAACAATAGGAAACGAACAATGGAATCACTCACAAGAAATAAAATGAGGAATAGAGAAGGCTAGGAGTGCATTCAATAACATTGTCAAACTCTTTAAAAGCCACAACCTTAATCTGGAGAAAGTAAGGCTCCTACGATACGTTATATCTTCTCAATATTATACTACGGAGTTGAATCCTGGACACTCACTGAAGCGATGGAGAAAAAACTTGAAGCCTTCGAGATGCAACTATACAGGCACATCCTAACGATATCATGGACGGACAAGATAACCAACGAGACCGTATTGCGAAGAATGGGGAAAGAAAGAGAGGTGATGTATACCATTAAGAGGAGAAAGTTAGAATATCTCGGACACATAATGAGAAACGGCACTAAATACAGATTACTGAAGGTAGATATTGCATCGCAAAGAAAGATCTGTTTCCCGCCATTATTCGCGTTTCAACTTTTCGTTTTTTTTTGTAATATATTTCATTGAAATAAATTTGATTGTTTCTCTATGGAATTTAGTATATTCTTACTATTTTTTTTATTTCAAATAAAAATAAAACAATATTGTAAAAATTCACATTACATTTTCTATCAAAAACCTAGTACATTTTTATCGTATCGTAGATAAGTTTCATACCGTAGAACTTCAATAACTCTAGGGGAGAATCGATACGGCGAAACTCCCAAAAGCAAAGTTAACAAAAAAGTCACTTTAGAGTCTGTACGTTGCACGACATACCCGTTTAATAATAGGAGCTCCTGAAAACGTCACACACATTTATCCGCCTCAAAAGCTCAAAAAAAGAGAAAAAGTAAAGCTCTCTTGCAGGACGTACACATAATTGGGGTCGTAGACAGGCCTAAAAAACAATATAAAACTGGACTTCTTTAGACTAGTTTATAAGAAAATTAAAGTTATGAAGTTATTGGTTTTACTAGATTTACTGAAGCTCGAAAAAGTAAATTATAACAGCTCAAAAACTCAATAAAATTAAATGAAGTAATACAAATGGCAACATAGAATATACGACGAAGCTATAAAGAAGGAAAATTGAAACAATTGGTATTTGAACTTAGAAAATATAAAAATCCACGAGGATAATAAAATTCCTGTAGCTGGCTGTACCATAAATCACAAAAAATACAGGATCCTTTGTAAAATGTATATTTAAAAGACCCCAATAAGGGTTACATCACAAAACAGAACGTTTTCGGATTAACAAGTAATCCATCATCAGTGTTAAGCCCTAAAATGATAAGTATAACCTAATTAATAAAAGACAATGTTGTAAAAGTTGACTAAGGTTAAGAATTGACAGAGGCCATACTTACAATAGCATGCATGCGTGAGCCACCAAAAAGTTATGGGTAAAACCCTTTAAAAGTTGCAAGATCTTAAAAATTATATTACATAAATATTATGATTAAAATAGATGGATGTTGCAATATTCAGGAATATTTGTAACATCCATCTATTTTAATCATAATATGTAGTATCGTTTAAGATCTTGCAACATTTAAAGGGTTTTTACTCATAAATTTTTGGTGGCTCACGCATGCGTGCTATTGTAAGTATGGCCTCTGTCAATTCTTAACCTTGGTTAACTTTTACAACATTGTCTTTTATTAATTAGGTTATACTTATCATTTTAGGGCTTAACACTGATGATGAATTACTTGTTAATCCGAAAACGTTTTGTTTTGTGATGTAACCCTTATTGAGGTCTTTTAAATATACGTTTTACAAAGGATCTTGTATTTTTTAGAAAATATAACTTTCAGATCGTTGCATTACAAGAATGGAAGCAATTAGGGCAATATAGTCAGAAAATAGAAGATTATTTATTCTTTTATAGCGGAGGAAATATAAGAATGTTAAGTACAGGCTTTTTAATACATAAAAAATTTAGAACGTCAATAATTGTCGAATTCAGGTCAATATCACGCGGCTTTGGAAGAAAAAGAAATAGAGGTAAGGAAGAGTTTTATAACTTAAGTATGTTTGTATATGAAATCATCCCCAAATATGCTCTCATAATAATAATAGTTCTTGGAAATGCCAATGCCAAAATACACTTCTTCAAGAAATTAACGCACCACCTTAAAATATTTGATGTCTCGAATTTCCTAAACATGTTGTCCGATTTGATTTTTTAGTATGTTATAGCCTTATTCTTTAACAATACCGCTACAATAATATTGTTGCTAGACAGGTAAATTGTCATTGTGTGCCGGGTGTACCAATCAAACTGTGATTTATTCTGAAAGTTCGCATGACCCTATGGAATATTCTAGCATTTATAAAATACTGAAATTAAAACCAAACTGTAGCCTCATGTTTTTTCTTAACAATCCGTGTTTTAATCCATTCGCTTATGTTGAAAAATAAAAAAAGTTAGGTACTTTAACAACTAGCCTTGTTTTTTATCAATACAGGGTATTTTTAAGAAAACAGGGTATTTGCAAGAAAAAATAATGACAGTTTGCTTTTTAAATGTATGATGAAATTTTTCTTACAAACTGGTTGTTCTAAAACCGGTTGAGATATGGAAATTAAATTTGGTGGGTTTTAAGAGGTAGTTATTGTGCATTTTTTGACATACAACTAAGAATTTTATGTTCACCATTGGCGCATATAAGGGTCATATTACCCGTATGCGCGTCAATGGTGAATATTAAATTTACAAAAACAGAAAATAAAGTGAAAGAAGGCAAAAAAAAACTAACAGAAAATTTGAAGTGGGAGAAGGAGTACGACAATCGTTGTCATCACTGTTATTTAAGTGCGTATGCGCAAAATTTCGTGTCAATGCTTTTTAAACGCATTTATTTTTTTCGAATCCAAAGAAAAAACTAATAAATATTTTTGAAAAATTTAAACGCAGCATGAAAGATTATATTATTACCGACGGCCAAACGTCCCTTAGAATTAACATAATGTTTTTTTAATGAGATATTTGAAATTAAAAATCACACTCAATTTCCTCTTCTTTTCCACCACTGTAACTAATTAAAATAATCATTATAGAAGTTTTCAGGGACTTTCGGCACTCGGTAATAATGTAATCTTTTATTCTTCGTTTAAATTTTACAAAAATGCTTATTATCTCAGGATTCGAAAAAAAAATGATGCATTTAAAAAGTTTTGTCCCGAAATTTTTTGCCTACGCTCTTTATGTAGTATTGTCACATATATCATAAAAAATATCAAATGTATGAAAGGCTCGTACTTTTTATTTTATAATAGACACAGTCAAACCGTAAAAATAAACATGTGGAAAGATAAAACGGCCAATCCAAACATTATACACATTATTCTCTTTTTTATCCCACAAACAATAGACCATGAAAAACGCAACCCTACTATACACATCAAAGACATGAAAGAGCATAATTACAGAATGATTGCCCCTTTTCAGATCTTCAAATCTACTACACGTGTTGGCTAAAAACAAATAGATGTTTTATTAGTAACCCTTTGAACTTTTACGTAGAATCATTTTGTTTTTTTTTTATTAAAAAACTGATAGTGCACAAATATAATGCGTTTTTATTAATTTAATTGAAAATAGTAATAAAAAATGAAATAAATAAAGTATAATAAGGATAATGTCATTCTTCTTTTTCAGGTGCCATCCACGCTACGCAATTTGGCAATCATCATAGCTATTTTAATTTTTGAAGCAGTGGCTCTAAATAGTTGTTTTGAGCTGCATCCAAACCATTCTCGCAGGTTCTTCAGCCATGAAATTCGTCTTCTTCCCATGCTTCTTCTGCCATCTATCTTTCCTTGCATTATGAGTCGCAGGATGCCATACTTTTCGCCCCTCATCACATGTCCGAGATACTGTAGTTTTCTTTCTTTAATTGTAAGTTCAACTTCCTTCTCTTTACTAATTCTTCTTAGTACTTCGTTGTTCGTGACTCTATCTACCCAGAAAACCCTGATAATTCTTCTATAGGTCCACATTTCAAAGGCGTTAAGTCGTCTTATTGTCTCTACATATAACGTCCATGATTTTACTCCACAGTATAGTACCCTGTATACGTAACATTTTGTTAGGCGTACTTTAAGAGCTAATGTTAAATTTTTGCTACATATTACCTTTTTCATTTTCATAAAATTAGAACGTGCTTTTTCGATTCTGACTTTGATTTTTGCAGTGTAGCACAATGGCATAATGTCATAGTCGCACAACAATGGATAAAAAATATTTTGTATGTAAAAAGAAACTTCAATATTTACCGAGAAAATATTTTTCATTTGTGACAAACATGCGACGTTTTGACTGGACGAATTCTAACTTGATCCTAACTACTAAAATTCTAGAATTCTAAAACAATACTTTTTTCACTAATATAGTGCGGCCGATATGTGAAACAATTGCACATTTAATGATATCAGCATATAATTTGCACCACATATACTACACATATAAAGGTGCAAATTTAGATATGAGGCCATCTCAGATTTTGTCTTTTACAAAAATGGCGGGCGTTAAAAATGGCGGCTATACTTATGTGTTTAATAGTACCATAACTTTTGAACGAAAAGTCCGATTTCAACCAAATTTGGTATATAGGTTTTCTTTTTGATTTACAAGAGGGATATGGTGAACCGGAAGAATCGGTTTACCAGAAGTTGTGTTTTTACTGGTTGTTTATTTAAAAATATGTTTTTTTTTTCAATTTTTCCCTATTTTCAAAAAGGTAATACCGCAATTGAAAAGAGCGTAAAAATATTTTGTAGAAAATATTTTGAACTGTTTAGTTATGTTAATTATCATTTAATAAATGCATAACGTATCATCACAAGTACCTATGTGTGGCAAATTCGTGCAAACATTATAAGCATTATTGTGCATTTAATGGTAGAAGCATATAATTTGGACCACATATATTACACACATCAAGGTTCAAATTTAGATATAAGGCCATCTCAGATTTTACCTTTTACAAAAATGGCGGGCATGCAAAATGGCGACTATACATATGTGACTTATAGCTCGATAACTTTTGAACGAAAAGTCCGATTTCAACCAAATTTGTTATATAGCTTCTTATTTTGCTGTGTTAGACCAAGGTCTTGAACCGGAAGAATCGATTTACCAGAAGTTGTGTTTTTCCTGATTTTTATGTAAAAACATGTTGTTTTTTTACCAATTCTTTCACCCTGTATATATTAATTTTTCAAAAAGTTAATACCGACGTTGAAAAGAGCGTAAAAATATTTTCTAGGAAATATTTTGAACTCTTTAGTTATATTAATTACCAATTAATAAATGCATAACGTATCTTAACATGTACCTATGAACCTATGTGCGGCGCATTCGTGCAAATAATATAAGAATTATTGTACATTTAATGGTAAAAGCATATAATTTGGACCACACACACTACACATACAAAGATTCAAATTTAGATATGAGGCCATCTCAGATTTCGTCTTTTACAAAAATGGCACGCATTCAAAATGAATCTACCGCACATAGGTACATGTGAAGATACGTTATGCATTTATTAAATGGTAATTAACATAACTAAAAAGTTCAAAATCTTTCCTAAAAAATATGTTTACACTATTTTTAATGGCGGTATTACCTTTTTGAAAAATTAATATATACAGGGTGAAAGAATTGAAAAAAACCACAACATATTTTTACATAAAAAACAGTAAAAACACAACTTCTGGTAAACCGATTCTTCCGGTTCAAGACCTCGATCTTATTCATCAAAAAAAGAAACTTGATAACAAATTTGGCTAAAATCGGACTTTTCGTTCAAAAGTTATCGTGCTATTAGTCACATATGTATAGCCGCCATTTTGAATGATCGCCATTTTTGTAAAAGGCAAAATCTGAGATGGCCTCATATCTAAATTTGAACTTTTGTATGTGTAGTATATGTTGTCCAGATTACATGACTCTACCATTAAATGTACAATAATTCTTATAATATTTGCACGAATCTGCCACATATAGGTACATGTGAAGATACGTTATGCATTTATTAAATGGTAATTATAATTAACATAACTACAAAGTTCAAAATATTTTCTAAAACATATTCTTACGCTCTTTTCAATAGTGTATTACCATTTTGAAAAATTAATATATACAGGGTGAAAAAATTGAAAATAAATTATTTACATAATATAAAACAGTTTTACATAAAAAACCAGGAAAAACAAAATTTCTGGTAAAACGATTCTTCCAGTTTATGGCATCGATCTTGTAAATCACAAAACGAACCTACGTACCAAATTTGGTTGAAATCGGATTTTTCATTCAAAAGATATCGTGCTATTAGTCATATATGTATAGTCGCCCATTTTGAACGACCGCCATTTTTGTAAAAGGCAAAATCTGAGATGGCCTCATATCTAAATTTGAACCTTTATTTGTGCCGTATATGTGGACCAAATTATACGCTTGTATCATTAAATGTGCAAGTCTTATAATATATTGCACGAATCTGCCGCACTATTATGCGAGAGTTGAAACTCTAAACAAAAGCTACTCTGGTTTGAAAGTTGATACTAACTGCTTAAAATTATAAATGTAATGCGAGCTAGGGCTGGCACAATTGCAAAATTTCTATTACTTAGGTAAAACCACTTAACCATTTAAAGAACATGCCTGGTTTCTCATTCTCCGAAGCAAACCAACACGTACAGGATGGAGATAATTGGACAGCAATAGCCAAACTAATTACATGACGCCACTAGATTCTTACGAAACGTGTTTTAAATTATTTTTCTACGACCGTTTAATAATATACTCATTATTCGCTATTTTTGAATAGATAATAACACCCATTACTTTACCCGTGAGTAATAATTCATTACTCACGGGCTGAAGTTACTCGCGGGTCAGTACTCACGGATTGAAGTTAGATTCAAGTGGTGCATGGCACTTTTAATATACCTATTAGCAAATAAAATTACTTAAACTTGTTTATTTAATAAAATAATCATTGTAATTTATATAAACAATTAAATTTGAAAAATGTTTAAAGGATTTTTAACTTTAACAATGGGTTAGTATATTTTTTACGTTTAAATTTCAACATTTGACATTTTAAGATTGACGTTATTAAAAGGTAAACAATAAACAATCGGTGTTAATTTCGTAAAAGGACTTATGGATATGAAATTCATATCAATGAATTCTGTTTTACTTACTGTTCATTGTACAATTTTCATCTCAATTTTAATTGAGAGCACACGTTCTTTTTCATGTAATTGCCTTAAAATATATCTTATTTTTAAAAGCCACCGCCATTCCATGACATAATGACAACTGTTTGATTGTTTTATAAGCTCAATGAGTGTAATTCTAACAGTTTTGCCATAGTTATATAAAATATATTTTCTTTATGAAAAATAAAATATTTCGTTTTAAATAATGTTAGTAGTTGATAATTATATTTTTCTACTAATCCAAATAAAAAAGGTCGTAGAAAAAGTATAGTATTCTACTTGCATGTAATGGCTATTACTCATTCTGATGAATTCCGACACTCGCCAACGGCTCGTGTCGCAAACTTCATCATCGTGAGTAATAGTCATCATTACATGCTCATTACATACTACTAAATTATTTTATTTTTTTTCACGAGTTTGTCCGTTCCCGTCTTCTGATCGCTAGCGACCGAATGAAGTAGCGGTATAATACCCAAGCCGAAAAGGGATGTCCGAAAGGGTTGTTCTCCCAAGTTGCAGCAATTCTGGGAAGATCCGTACCTCATTGTGTGAAGATTAACGACGTTATCTATCGAATAAGCAAGATTCCTAGGGGCAGCCGATGATAGTCCACCATAACCGACTGGTGTCATTCGAACGAGACCACGACGTAGATGAAGAAGTGGAAGTAAACCAAGTCCGAGAAGTACCTGACCTCACGTTTGATGAAATCATGGGGGCCTATGGAGGTACCGCTAAAGCAAGGCATGGTGTTATCACCGAAGAAAAGCAAGATCTACCCGCACTTTCCAATGACTACTCACTGGCTCATAACATCCCTTCTTCTTCTTAAAGTTCCCTCTCCTATCGGAGGTTGGATATCATAATGGCTATGGTCACTTTGTTGGCTGCTGCTCTGAATACTTGTAATGAACTACAGTTAAACCATTCTTTAAGGTTCCTCAGCCAGGAGATGCGTCTTCTTCCTATGCTTCTTCTTCCTTGGATCCTTCCTTGCATAATAATTCTCAGCAACTCATATTTTTCTCCTCTGGTAATGTGACCCAAATATTCCAGTTTTCTAGTTTTTATACTTTTCATAATTTCTAACTCCTTATTTAAACGTCGTAGCACTTCAACATTGGTAATCCTTTGAACCCACTGAATTTTCAATATTCTTCTGTCACACCACATTTCGAACGCTTCTATTCTTCTTATGTGCTGTCTTTTCAATGTCCAAGCTTCCATTCCGTATAGCAATATAGAAAATATGTAACATCTTAGAGCCCTCAATCTGAGAGGCAACCGAAGGTCTTTCTTTGCAAGCAGTGTCTTCATTTTTATAAATGATTGCCTTGCAGTTTCAATTCGGACTTTAATTTCTTTGCTTTGGTTACTTTTGTCATCAACCCAGGTTCCCAGATATTTGTATGTCTTAACTTTTTCTATTTGGGTTTGCTTTATCATTAACCTTTCATTTCCATGTTCTGTTTTTGAGACAATCATACATTTAGTTTTTCCTTGTTTATTTTTAGTCCGTATCGAATGCAATAATCGTTAATTCTATTTAGCAATTCTTGTAGCTATTCCAGGGTGTCTACCATTATAACGGTGTCATCAGCGAATCTTATGTTATTTACTATTCTTCCGTTTATAGAGATTCCATCACTTAGCTCCGCTATCGCTTCCTGAAATATGGCTTCACTGTACAGGTTAAACAGTAGCGGCGACAGAACACAACCCTGTCTTACTCCTCTCTTTATATCAATATTCTCGGATTCTTCTTGTTCTATCTTTATATTGGCCTTTTGATTCCAATACAGATTGATGATAATTCGTAAATCTCGTCTGTCTATATCTTTTTTTTCAATAATTCTATTAGTTTTTCATGTCGGACCCTGTCGAACGCTTTTTCGAAGTTGATGAAATAGGAATAAATATCCAGGTTCATATCGAAGCATCTTTGAGAGAGTACATTAAACGCAAACAATGCCTCTCTTGTTCCAAGTCCTTTGCCGAACCCAAATTGGGTATCATCCATATCATATTCTAGCTTTCTGTATAATCTTCCATCAATCACCTTTTGAAATATTTTGAAGGTATGGCTTATTAGTGATATTGTCCTATAGTCCGAACAATCTTTGGCATATATTGTTTTTGGTATTGTTACAAAGGTGGACACCAACCATTCCTGAGGCATTTTTCCGGTTTTATATACTTCATTAAACAGATCCAGTAGTACCGGTAGAGTTTCATCGTCTTGACATTTCAGTGATTCCGCAGGTATTTCGTCTGGACCTACAGTTTTTCCGTTTTTTGCGTTTCGTATTGCTTGTTCGATTTCCTCCATTATGATCTCTGGTCCCGTTTCGCTGTCGATTTCTTCCGGTTCTTCTCTATTATCCTAAAACAGATCTATTATGTATGCCTTCCACTTTTTTAATTTCTCTTTGACTTCTATAATAATTTTTCCATTTGTCTTTAAGAAGGCTTCCATAACATCCCGGCCAGTATTAAAGACGCACGAGGGTTGGCATCCGCCTTTCGAAGGAGGTTTGGTCGAGTTGCAGAACTTCAATGCCAACTGCTAGTTCCCGGAAAGCTATGAAACTCCGAGGTGCGTCACGTTACTTTTTCTATCTGGTAACAAAAGACACTGTCCATGACCTATCTACCCACCAAGATGTATGGGATGCGTTAATTCAGTTGAGAGAACATGTGTTGGAGTTCAACGGGTAAAAGTTAGCCATGCCAAAGCTAGAGTGTCGCCAATTAGATTGGAGGGCTGTCCGAAATATGGTGAAAGAAATATTTAAAGACATTGAAGTCCAGTTACTACTCTATTGCAATCCGCATCCTGATCCTCCCGATCAGGTTACAGGAGGAATCATCTCTTAAGGAGGAGGCAATGTTACGTAGTTACTCGTCTGCCAGTCCCCTAGTCAACAAATACTAGTCTACATACCTAACGATATGTTTACCGTAGAAGGAAACAAATAATGTCTGCTTCTCGAATGACATATAGTAGATTATATTTGTTTTGAAAATATTTTTTAGACGCAACTATCTTGTTTGTTATTATGAACTAATAATTCTGTAAGGATGATACTTAGTGCCTATCTGTTGTTGGTGTGAAACAAACAAAATTCATTATTTTATCATTTTAATTAAGTATGGAGTGCGTTTAAAACGCCATTTTGTAGTCTACGAATAAATATCCTTCATGTTTCCGTATATTTGTCATTTCTTCACAACCGTTTCCTAGTCACTTTGTATCGCAGCAACAACGTATTTGCACAAAAATAGAAGCGGGGACTCCCAAGTTACGCGCGGACGGGCAAGTCCCGCTCCCAGGAAATAAAACGAGCGACGGAGAAGTATAATTGTCTATTATTCTGAAGATTCCCGGCGTAAGTGTCTCTAAACGTACGAAGTAGGTATCCGGGATAACGCAGAATGGCCCGAATGCGAGTACGGAATCCAGGAAATTTTCAGGGAGAAGATTATCTGATCCGCAAGAAACTTTTTTCTACCTTTATAGTTGTGTAAACGCTTTTGGTGGGATTAGATTGGATGTAGGTCGTTGCAGTAGTTTATTTTTTTGGAAGGAAAATGGTAAATTGGGTTAGAAGCTATGAAAATGTAATTGAGGTAAAGCTATATCCTTATTTACCGTAAGAAATACGAGGCTTGGTAAATAACTACGGAGTTCAAGAAAAAAAATATTTTGAAAAATAACTAGATGGATGAATGAATTAAAAACAAAAAAATTTGATGAAAAATTTTTTTTACAAAAGGTATATTTATTTAAAAAACCCTAAAAGGGATACAAATAATAACAGAACGTTTTCGCTCTCTAAAAAGGGCATCATCAGTGTTCCTATCTCAAATTGGAATATTAAATATGAAATCTAAAGAATGGATAAAATTCCTAAGGATCTAAGGTATTTTATTACTTCCACGAAGCACGGGGGTTGTAAGTAAAAATTATGTGTCTTCACATTGAGAACGGTGAGAGTCAACTAGATAGTTGTGGACAAAATGGAATACTTAGTCTGGATTACTGAAGATTTAAATCCCAAATCAGAAATTCGATTAAAAATATAGAAATCAAGAGCAGCCCTTTCGAAGATGAGGAAATTTCTGAGTAACCAAAAACTCAATCTGCAAATCTGATATCGGATAGTAAAATGTTATATCCACTCTATTATTCTTTATGGTGCCGAAGCTTGGTTTGTTAATGTTGGCTTAATGAGAAAGCTGGAAGTTCTTGAGATGTGGCTTATTGGGAGAATTTTGAAAATACCATTGACCGGTCATGTTACGAACGACACGGTATTGCACAGAATCAAAAGAGACAGAGAACTTTTGACCACCATTAAAATGATCAGTATGAGTTGTTGCAGCTGATTATGAAGTGTAAAATCGAAGGAAAAAGGGGCCCTGGAAAAAGGGGTGGGAAAAACATTCGCAACTGGACCGACTGAAATACCTGACGCTTTTAAGAATAGCAGAAGGTAGAGACGAGTTTTTAACTCTGAAGATTCAGGAATGTAAAGAGAAGTTCGAACAAGAAGTCGCAAATGAGTTAAGGACGCTAGAACTGCACTCCATAGAGGGCAAATGGACTAATATCAAAACAGCAGTACTGACAGCAGCAGCGTCCACCCTGGGAAACAAGAAAAAGGAGAGAAGAGCAGCATGGTTTGATGACGAGTGCAGACAAGCAATCGAGGAAAGAAATGCAGCACACAAAATGTACATAACAAGAAGAACACGGGAAAGACGAACATTATTTGAAGTCGCAAGACGGAAAGCAGACAAGACATGTAGAAATAAAAAGAGAGCCCATGAAAATGGACAAATAGAAAAAATGGAAGAACATTTCAAAAACAACGAAATTAGAGGGGCTTACGAATACCTAAAAAAGATAAAAAGTGGGTATAAACCTCAAACAAGTCTATGTAAAGATGAAAGTGGGCAAATAATCAGTGACCAACAGAAAGTCACAGAAACCTGGAAGCATTATTTTCAGACACTACTTGGAACTCAAGTAGACATGGAAGATGAAATGGACATGATCTACGTAGAAGAGAATGGAGTAGAAGCTCCAACCATAGAGGAAGTTTTCGAAGCCATTAAGGCCCAGAAAAACAATAAAGCTTCGGGAGTTGATGAAATACCAGCAGAACTATATAAGGTAGGTGGCGACCACCTAGCAAGTCACATCCACGCGCTCATCAGAGACGTATGGCAAGAAGAGAAAATACCCGACGACTGGAAGAAAAGTATAGTATGCCCGATCTATAAAAAAGGAGACAAACTCCAGTGCAAAAACTACCGTGGAATCTCTCTACTATGTACAGCATATAAAGTCCTCACGTATATTATAAACCAGCGGCTCCAACCACTAGCAGACAATATTATTGGAGAGTATCAGACGGGCTTCCGACGGGGAAGATCGACACTGGATCAAATATTCACAGTAAAACAGATCTTGAGCAAAGCATGGGAACACGATATTGATGTTCACAACGTGTTTGTAGACTTCAAACAGGCATACGACTCAGTCAAAAGGAACAAATTATACTATATATTGGCTGAATTGGCAATACCACACAAGTTAATAAGACTCATTAAAGCCACAATGGATGAAACTCAGGCATGTGTACGAATACAAAACCACCGGACAGACTTTTTTAACATTTCGCAGGGACTAAAACAGGGAGATGGGCTGGCCCCAACATTGTTTAACCTGGCACTGGAGTATGCGGTTAGGCAAATGCAAACTGGACGAGGAAATCTACTGACCAACCGAACGGTTCAACTGGCCGCTTATGCTGATGATATTAATATTATGAGTAGAACATCAACAGGAGCACAGGAAACATATGCAGAGTTAAAAACACAAACAAAAATGCTAGGTCTGGAAATTAACACAGAAAAAACAAAAATAATGACTCAGACGAGAAGAAATATAGTCCCAGAAAACATTATACATGAAGATGACATTGAAACGGTTGAAAAGTTTACATACCTGGGAGTAGAAATATATGCCGACGGATCAGAAGATGGAGAAATAAGGAAGAGAATAACGCAGGCAAACAGAGCTTATTTTGCCCTCTCCCATATATTTCGGTCAAAAAGTGTCCACCGAAATACAAAGATGAGAATCTATAAAACCTTAATTCGACCAATAACATGCTATGGCAGTGAAGTCTGGGTGCTGAAAGAAACATCCAAAAACAAACTCGACACATTCGAAAGGAAAGTACTTAGGAGAATACTAGGACCTGTGAGGGAAAACGGAATCTTCAGAAGTCGATACAACAACGAGCTTTATCAACTTTATAAGGAAACGCCCCTGTCAGACTTCATTAGATTACAAAGATTGCAATGGGCCGGACATGTGATAAGAATGGGAGAGGATAGGCTACCAAAACGAGCACTGAATGCTATAATGCAAGGAAAGAGACCGGTTGGGAAGCCACGAAAGCGGTGGGAAGACACAGTAAACAGCGACGCACAAGCCCTTTTAGGAGTCCGTGTATGGAGAAGAGCAGCCACAGACAGGCAAGGGTGGAGGCAAAAAATAAAGGAGGCCAAGGCTCAATTTGGGCTGTAGTGCCGTAGAGACGAGTTTACAATGGTCATAGCCAACCAACTATATTAGTAGAGTCGGCACTAGAAGAAGATGATGAATTTACTAATATTATATAAATCAGTTGTGTGTATGTGTGTGTTGTGGATGTCTCTTGTATTCAACATAAGACGAGAACCAAAATTTTAAGTGGTTGATTATAAAGACTGATTAATAAATCTTCGTCCAAGCAAGATGCAATTCGATATTAAAGTAATAGTAGACCGTGAGTTTAAGTATGTCACACTTTGACTGAAGAATATTAGCGCATGATAAGGAAGTGAGAGTTATACGTATAGAACGCGTGATATGGTCGTCCCAACTTAAGACTAGCGAATGTCTCGTTACCGCTCAGAACCCGCAATTTATAGGGAATTGTAGTAAAGTCTTTTTAACGGACTTTATTATTGCCTTCTAGTTTGTACGTTCAACAGTAATACTATATTTTTTTTAATTAAGGAATACCATTTGGAAGAACTCAACAACATTAGTTGTAAGTGTGTTAATTATTCAAGCAAAAAAAACTTACCGGGAACAATGGCGCTCCATTGACACACACGCTTTCTGCGAATCTCACCCTGGAAGGTTTATTCCTCAGCCTTGCTCTCTTGCTTGCCGACAGAAGGGTTGATTTCCTTGCCCCCTGTTGTTCAGCCGGTTGGCAAACTACCAGGTTCACTGTCTTGCTGCAGGCGCGAACTAAAGAAATAACATGTTCCCTTGGAGCATTCTCCACATCTTCGCCATTTACTGAGAGGATTTGATCGCCAGGAAGAAGCTGAAAAAGATATATACATATAATATTGTTACAGAAGCTGCATAATCAGTATATTATAGGATAGAGAAAAGTCTGTATTTTGTGGTTTTAAAAATAGGTTAAGAGAGATAATAGTGTTTAATATAAATAGTGACCAAAAATGCAACAATATTAACCGAGGACAAGGATATAATGAAAAAATGGAGAGAATATTTACAACTAATGTTGAACGGAAAACAAAAGAAAATGAAAACAACGTAATTGGCAGATCAGAGGAAAACATGGAGGAAACAGAAACTATACACGAAGAAGAAGTAGAGGAAGGAATAGGAAAGATAAAGTATATGAGAGCTCCTGGTAGCGATTATCCATCCTAAATTATACATCCTACATCTAATATGGAAGAAAAAAATATTGTCTAGAAAATCGTCAAATGCAATTATTGTACCAGTGTACAAGCACTACTATGTGTTATAGCAGCAAAACTATATGAAATAATAATAAAAAGAAAAATCAGGTTAGAAATAGAACATAAACTAGAGGACTTACAAAGCGGATTCAGAAAAGGACATACCACACAAGACCATAATATATTCACTATGCAACAGGTAATAGACAAAACCTTAAAGAAAAATAAAGAAGTATACATGTAGGTTTTCTTTTAAAGACGATCGTAATAAAAGTCCGTTTGATGTTTAACAGTTTTAATTAATAAAATAGATGACTAAATTATTGTTACTACTAAATTAACGAAATGTAAAAGTACTTGTTTAATTGCGACCAAAAATCTTACGTGTTCTTATTCTTACAAAAGGGAAATGTATTTATAGATAATTTGCGTCTAATCAATATAATACCCGTCTTAATTCGTCTTTTCTAAGTATTATTCCTAAGAACGCGTCTGTTCGTCGCTGTGATGTTATATCGACTGAATGTATTCGTTCTAGTTCCCTACGCTAAAACCAACCCTCCTAGGCCAATCTCTTTTTTCCTGTGAAACAACCCAATTAAAATTGGTTCAAAGCATATACCGACAACTTTCAATAACCCAAATCTACAAAAATTAGTCAAGCTAGCTACTTCGCCACTTGTTGATCTTTAACGATCGAAAATAAACACACGATTAGATACGCCCTAAGGGACGGCCGTTTGTTTCGTATTTCTACTAATAATCAAGGAAAAATGATATACAGGGAAATTTAAAATATAAGGTAAACTATTTACAATCCTACATACATAAGTTTTATAGACATGGGAACAGCATTTGATTTCACCGAATGAAAAACTATATGGGAGAGCCTGAAAAAAGAAACAAATAAGCCAATACCGAATAGAAGCAACTAAAAGTATATAAAATACAAATAAGAACACAAAATATGCAATCGAAACAATTTTAAACAACGCAAGGAGTTCGACAAGGAGGTAGTTTAAACCCGATACTTTTTATAAATGTAATAAATGAGATAGTGAAAGAATGTACGAAAACCTTTAAAGATACTATATAGGATAGAATAGAATGCAAATAATAAATGCAGAGATATGCGTACTTGCAGATGACATGGTATTATTCACAGAAACGGCAGGAAAACTGAAGCACAATTTAGAAAAATGGAACTCAGAAGCAAAACAAATACAACCTAAATCCAAATAAATAGAAGACATATACAATGAAATAACAACGAAAAAAGACACCTAATCGAATGGCCTAATCGAAGTGGTGATAGATCAACAAAAAATAAAAAAACAAACATACGAATACCTGGGAACAGTAATAGATAACAGAGGAAGCATCAAGAAATATATAAAACAATATAAAAGATAGGAGAAATATATAAAACAATATACAGGCCAACTTTGACACACGGAGCAGAAAACTGGATCTTTAACAGAAGACACCAGAGTAGAATATGTAGAATTGTAAATATTTTATGTTAATTTTGAAGACTCCTGTATATATTTTTTTCTTTAATTATTAGTACAAAGACGAAACGAGCGGCTGTCGACGCTCTTAGGGACAGATGTGTGGGCGTATCTAATCGGCGGGTAGTTTAGTGAGAACATTGTGTTTATTTTCAATCAGAACCAAGACAGACGTTGTGATGGCACACGACAACCCTCACGGAATTTTCCTAATTTATTTGTTATAAAAATAAGGTCATAATATTATAGTTGCAATTTGTATAATTTATTACGATAGTAGCAAAGTTCAAAGTATTGAACTCATTTGAAAGACTGCAAAGAAAGCACACGTCATTATTGAAATACGTATAGTATAACCATATATGGTCATACATATTGGCACTGTTTTTAACTATAACAGATATAAATAGGAAGGTCGATTACCTGAGCCTGAGACATCTTTTGTGTTCGTTGCACTCTGTCGCGCTAGTCAGGGGATCTAGTTACCGAGAAATGGGTTATCCGCGACCTATCTCAAGGTCAGCGTAATGTAATTGTACATTTAATTATATAAGAATAAAGTTTCTGAAAAAGTTTAAGTTCGTTTGTTCGGGGTAGTGTCTTCGTCCAGCAACCCCCAACTTCACAACGTGTTATTGGGGATAAGACGTAAAAAGACGCTTTAAGAAAAATATAACAAGCCGGTTATAATATTGATTAGACGCAATTATCTCTAAATACATTTCTTTTTGTAAGAACAAGAACACGTAAATTTTGGTCGCAATTACACAAACACTTTTACATTTCGTCAATTTAATAGTATCTATAATTTAGTTATCTATTTTATTAATTAAAACTGTTAAACATCACACGGACTTTTATTACGATTGTCTTTAACGAATCCTACAAATATAAACAGCAGAAATGAAATATCCCAGAAGAACGATAGGGGTAAGAACGACAGACATACTCAAAAACGAAGAAATAAAATACAGATTTAAAATTAAACCATTTCTTGAAACAGTAAAGAGAAAAAAGTTAGCATGGTTCGGTCATATAACACGAATGGACAGTAATAGGCAAGTGAAATGAGTGTGGGAAGCTAAACCAATAGGGGAAAACCGAAGAGGCAGACCAATAAAAGAGTGGAACAGCGGCAAAAGAGAGTTACTACAAAATAAGAGAAAATTCATCAAAAGCTAGAAACACCTCCCACGAAACCTAAAGGTAGAAGATTAAAAATAAGAAGATTATGTATGTCTGTTATTAGAGATTAGAGTATTAGAGTTAGCTAGACTGAGGAACGAAACTAGTTCAGTTAATAGAACTGTATAATATAGTCGAAGCAATAAAGCACTGAACCTTCGAAAAGAAAATACGACAAGACGGATCTTAATAATTCTTTTTGCATTCGATTCGTGAATGCGCCAGGAAACTTTGGGACCCAGAGCCATGATGTAATATTGAAAAACTGCATACAAAAAATAAATGCATTCTTAAAGTTCATCTTAAACAGACAATAAAAAAAATTCAGGACTCGTCAATAATTATCGGCGGAAATAAGTTCAATTTTATTAATCGGGGGTTTTCGGGGTCGATGAAAACGAATATGACATCGAAAGTGATCTCCGGAGTACCTGGTGCCCAGGGTACCTACAGTGTACCTCGTCTTGTGGAGTTTTCGACAAATTCATTAAAAAATTAGTCAAAAACCATTACTCGGGGCTGCTAACGACGAATATGACATCGAAAGTGATTTCAAGAGTACCTGGTGCCCAGTATACCTACTGTTTACCTCGTCTTGTGGAGTTTTCGGCAAAAAATTTATTAAAAAATTAGTCAAAAATAATTACTCGGAGGGTTTTTGGGTTCGCTAACGACGAATATGGCATCGGATGTGATCTCCGGAATCACTGGAGCCCAGGGTACCTACTTCTTCTGGAGTTTTCGGCAAATTCATTAAAAAATTAGAAAAAAATCGTTACTCGGTGGTTTTTGGGTTGCTGATGACGAATATGACATCGGAAGTGATCTACGGAGTACCTGGTACCCAGGGCACCTACTGTTTATCTCGTTTTCTGGAGTTTTTGGCAAATTGATTAAAAAATTAGTCAAAATTCATTACTCGGTGGTTTTTGGGGTCTATGACGACGAATATGACATCGAAAGTGATCTCCGGAGTACCTGGTGCCCAGGATACCTACCTACTGTTTATCTCGTGACTAATGATTTTTGACTATTTTTTTAATGAATTTGCAGAAAACTCCAAATACGAGGTAAACAGTAGGTACCCTGGGCACCAGGTACTCCGGAGATCATTTCCGATGTCATATTCGTCGTCAGAGACCCCAATAACCCCCCGAGTAATGAATCTTGACTAATTTTTTAATGAATTTGCCGAAAACTCCATAAAACAAGGTAAACGGTGGGTACCCTGGGTACCAGGTACTCCGTAGATCACTGCCGATGTCATATTCGTCGTCAGCGACACAAAAAACCCCCAAGTTATAATTTTTGACTAAACTCCGAATACGAGGTAAACAGTAGGTACCCTGGGCACCACGTACTCCGGAGATCATTTCCGATGTCATATTCGTCGTCAGAGACCCCAATAACCCCCGAGTAATGAATCTTGACTAATTTTTTAATGAATTTGCCGAAAACTCCATAAAACAAGGTAAACGGTGGGTACCCTGGGTACCAGGTACTCCGTAGATCACTGCCGATGTCATATTCGTCGTCAGCGACACAAAAACCCCCAAGTTATAATTTTTGACTAATGTTTTAATAAATTTTTTTCTGAAAACTCCACAAGACGAGGTAAGCAGTAGGTACCCTGGGCACTAGGTGCTCAGGAGATCACTTCCGATGTCATATTCGTTTTCAGCGACCCCAAAAACTCCCGAGTAACAAAATTGAACTCATTTCCGCCGATAATTGACGAGTTCTGAATGTTTTTTATTGTCTGTTTGAGATGCACTTTAAGAATGCATTTTTGAAGATATTCTTCTTTAGCGGCGAATCGATTGAGGGTAAAATTTGATTGATCCGCGCGCATACGCACACCGACAGTAAGGTATTAGTCGTTATACGGGCTCTGATTGGGTGTTGAAATTTTGAAATGATCTGTCAATAATTGTTCAATATGGAGGTTATCGGTAAACAAAAATATTGTAGAATATTAGTTTTTATTGTTGTGAGGACAGAAATAAAATCAAATTTATAATTATAGTGACTTTTTAAATAGTTTTGAAAAGCCGCAGGTACGTAATTCTAAATGTTTCAGTTGGAAATACCTAATAGTTTCAATACCTATCTATTTGGAAAATGTAAACAAAATAATGTAGTTACCTATTAGTAGGCAATGCTTTAATTTACATAATCTGATTACGAACAAACTTTCTACAAATCTTCATCTCATATGTCGTTTTCTTACTCTATATTTTGTTGTATTTTATTTCGACAAAAATCAAACTAATAATTTTATTAAATTCATATAAATTTATGGTGTAAACGTTTAGTTTGTGTATATTCCCACATGACGTATACGAGAGTTTGGTGCAGTTTGAAATGGCGTCAACTTTCGTACGGCGCGGTAGACGTGAAGTGGGTTCAAGCCCCAAGCAAGTTATTATTTTTTTATTTTTTTTATAGATTTTATGATTGTAAGTATATTATTATATAATTTTTGAAGATATTCTTCTTTTTTGAAAGTGGTAGATAAGAAAGTTAGTTTGATTTTTAAATAAAATAAGTACAAATAACCTTTTAAGTATATTTACTTCGTTTAAATTACATATTATATAATAGAAGAATATCTTCTTACGTGCGTACAAAGTACACACACATTCTTTTTTTGTATGTAGTTTTTCAATATTATATCATAGCTCTGGGTAACCAAGTTCCCTGGCGCATTTACGAATCGAATGCAAAAAAAATTATTAAGATCCGTCTTGTCCTTTTTTTTTCGGAGGTAACGCCGATTTTAGTGCTTTATTGCTTCGCCTAATACAGATACAGTATCTTAAAAACTGTTCAATTTATAGAAACTCTTAGTTATGAGTTTAATTTTGTAGACACCCCGTATATACAAATAAAACAAACATTTTTGTGAAATCGACGTGTAGTAAAATAGATATCTACAAATATCCAGTGCACAAAGAACTTTCCTAGACGCTCCATTCTCTAGCCAAAGATAAACCTCCCAGTGAATATTTCCATAGTGCACTAATAGATAACCCCTTTGAGACGACGTCTACGTCTTCGACATCTTTCTATTTCCATTGATAGAGAAGGAACGATGCGATCGCATGGGAGATACCGGAAAGATATCGTGGAGAATGTTAAGAAGATTCGAGGAAATGGAGTTATGCAAATTAAGTCGTCGAAGTGGCAAGTGACAGTGATTGTGACATGATGGGACATGAAAGACGTGGTAATTTTATTAAAAATGACTATTCACATCGAATTGAATCATTTTAACAATTCTGATGTACGAGATATTATATAGAATGTATTATGTTTCAGTAAAATAACATATATATAATGAACCAAAAGTATTTGCTGACAATATATATATATATATATATATATATATATATATATATATATATATATATATATATATATATATATATATATATATATATATATATATATATATATATAAGACAAATCAAAACGGGACATACGCAGTTAATGCAGTGTATCGGAATCGGAACTACATTTTAGTGATGTTGATTATAGTTACTTTCGAGTATTCGTTACAAATCGTTACTTTTGTATAAATCATTTAAAGTATTCGTTACTTTGATTACTTTTGTACTGAGTACCGGTAATCATATCGAAAATCGCATTTCTTAGTATTTCGTATAAGTATAATATCCAATATAACAACCTTCGCCGATCTATTTATCTATTTACTGGATAGAAATTAAATGATATGTAATTGTTCTGTCATTGCTGCTCCACAATATCAGTAATCTCGAGTAATCTGTTTGCATCAATTAAGTGTCAAAAACAAACCCTCGAAACTCTAGATGATGTACCTTAGCAGTAACCCTGGGCACCCAGGTGCTTCGGAGGTCGGTTCTGATTGCATATTCGTGTTCAGTGAGCCCAAATACCCCGAAATAAGAAAATCTGGCCCTTAATATACTGATTTTAACATGTTTATGCATTTTTGATGCATTTTATACTCTATAAAATGTAATACATAATTCATTTCCACCTATTTTTCTATTGAAGACTTTTTTCAAAAAAGAGATCTTAAAAATTGCTGGAAAAGGACTACAGGATAGGGTAAGAAGTGAGGAAATCAGACGCATATGTGGGGTAGACAATATAAGTACTTCTGTAAAGAACAGAAAAGAAGAGTGTAATGAGCACATAAGCAGGATGTCTGAATCAAGGATAATAAGAATATCCAGGGACGTCACCGTTAAGCAGGAGAAGTATAGGACGCCCAAAGAAAAGATGTAATGACAACTTAGGGGCAGAATTAAAGGCATCGTTGAAGAAAAACAGGCAGTACTGCCTATATAAAAGAAGGAGAAGACTTTTTCCAGACGTCATCCTAATCCTAAATACAATGCAAAAAGTCTCTATGTACCTACTATATTTAAAAATAGATTAATTCCTGTGTTTTTAGTGTTAAATGCACTGGTCTAATAAAAACAATGCCATACCTACATGTAAAATTAAAGTTGATGATCAATTTATCTAGGCCTAATAAGAATAGTGTGTATTTATTATTAAACTCTAATGTGTTGCATTTTTATTTTCAAAGGAACTAACATCTGTGAAATTCTGTGAATTATCTACCTCGACAAATCGTATAGATATCTGTTTCTGGGATATACCTCCCTCTGTTTCAGCTACTTCTCAGCGCCCTGTAATCCTGTAAAACTCTTCCTAGCCTTCGCCCTTCATAGATAAAATTTTGGTTAACTGTATACCACAGCTATTTCTCAGTCGGAATTATTTTTATATTATTAGTTGGTTTGATTTAGATGAGCATGAGACATGACAGTTCAAATAAAACACTAGATAACTATAGAGAATATAATGTCAACAAAATTTTAAGTCTCTTTTTACATACAAATATTAATTTTGATTTCAATAGTTTACAAGAACAAAAGTAAGTAATTAATTAAAAAAAAATAAACCAGAACCAGCTGTTTCCTTCACATAAATATAAAAATCATTGTATTTTAGTCCCCTTTTTAGACCCCTTAACCCAATCTAAATTGTACCTTGTTCTTTCTTGTTTTCTCCCATAAAATAAAATAAAATCTATTACCGTCCTTATTTTCTTCAATAAAAAAAATCATTTGCCTGGATAAACACACTGCAATCTTCCTTAAATTTTGTCAAAATGTCAAAAGGTTAAACGTCAAATATCGAACTTCTAAATAAATCTGCCAAATGTATTATTTCCAATATACTGAATAAATGTAAATCTGGTAAATAAATGTACTTCTATTACTTCTTTAAAGCCTCAGGATCGATAAATACATACAATTACTGAATACCGGAACACCTTAGCAAAAGAAAAAGAAAATAAAAATAACTGAACTAACTTCTTAAAACTGAGAACCAATAAACTGAACAAAAATGACTTCAGCTTACCTTTAACATACAAAAGGGTCTATTACACGACTCTCAGCCTGGCCATTAATAAACATCGAATTAATCTCTAGAGGATTTTCCAAGACAAATCTTTACGTGCCCCAAATTTCCAGCACACCAACGGATACCTCAATAAGAGAATTCCCAGTACATCCCACCAAAGGATTGAAAAAGTACCATTTCAATTAAAAAAACTGGGAATCCAAATCGCCGACCAGGCTTCAAGTGCTTTCTCAAAAATGTTTATTGAAAAGAATGAACGTTGTTGATTTTCTAACAAGGCGTTCAAAACAAAAAACTCTACAACAAAAATCTTCTCTCACTGACTCACACAAAAAGCATATACATCCAAACATACAAATTATACATCCTACAAGGACAAAATAATCGGTTATAAACAACCAAAACTCAACAAACGTTACTACTAAATTTTCAACCGTAATAATAATCAACTGATACCGAACACTCGTGGAATACCGGTCCGACTCCGATATCAACCGAGTAGATACAATACTCAAAATCAAAATAGGTACTCGCTCTGATACAATTGGTACGAAGTAACGAAGTAATCAGAGTAATCAAAGTAGATACAATAGTCGTTACTCGCTCTGATACGATTATTAGGAAGTAACGAAGTAATCAGAGTAATCAAAGTAACGATTTGCCTCTCTGAA
Organism: Diabrotica virgifera virgifera; assembly: GCF_917563875.1. Taxonomy (NCBI): domain Eukaryota; kingdom Metazoa; phylum Arthropoda; class Insecta; order Coleoptera; family Chrysomelidae; genus Diabrotica; species Diabrotica virgifera. The sequence continues at coordinate 5,353,762 of NC_065443.1, forward strand.
TAGTAATCGTTACTTCCGGTATTCGTAAGTAACGAGTACTTTGTAACGAATAGTTACTTTTTCAACATCACTGTACATTTGTACTAGTCGACCAATATAAAAGTTCGAAACACATAAATCATAGCAACGTTAAAATATCGTTCAACTACCTATAATAGTATAGTGAGAGGAAAATTATGGAATAAATTCATTTTTTCGAGAATGGACAATATACAATCATCACTTTTCTCATCTTTAGACGTATCGGAGGAGGCATCTATGGCAACTCACACTGCGACAAGAGAATTTTATAAAATGCACACTGTTAGTTGCCCTTGTTGCCATACTCCTCCGATACGACTACCTAAAGGTAACTATCGATATTGGTTTTCGGTATGTAATGTTTTATAGATGTCTATCGATAATTTCCCATTTCGACTAGTTTCATCTCTTTTTATGTCTATTGCGTTATTTGGTCGATTCTTAGCGCACTTCAACAAAAAAGTAGGCCTTGATTCTGGCAGTGTTGGAACGTAAATAAACACGGTTTGTACAACGGTCGATAGAGGAGCTGGTAATTAATGTTTATGTTTGCACAATTCATATACAAACTTTTGGTAATGGTTGTTAAAGGAAAAGCCAGGGACAGAGCACTCGTCTGGTTATTTTTATTTGTAGGCTCAAGTCCGACAACAATTAGATATTATTCATCCTTTTGTTTTACTTTTTTAACTGATACTTTCTTTTTTAATATTATCGCCCATTTAGTATATATGTTACGGTAAAAGTAGATAATCTGGTAATTCTACACAATTACCGGCAATTGTATACAATTACCAGAGTCGACGGTAAATATAGGAAATATTTTTTAAAAACCCTTTATTTCCTACTTTTACTGATAATTGTATACATTTCTTAGAGGATCTTGGTATAGTCGGTTCGCTAAACTCAGACACAACTGGCTAGTGATTTTAGTAGGTAATTTTTTGTTTTTGGCAAATTTTGCCAAAATCGGCAAAATTACTAACTATTTAGTAATTATTAACTATTAAGTAATTATTTTTTTGCCATTTTTAACAAATTGGCCAAATTATTTACTAAAATCACTAGCCAGTTGTATCCGAGTTTAGCGAACCAACTATAAAAGTAACAAACTCAAATTACATACTTATAACGATCGACACGCAACCGGAATGCCACAGTACATGGCTGTAGAAATCATAGCGATCTATTTGGATCTGTGTGAAACTTGCCAGAAAAAAATGTAAAGTTCCCAGAAAAGGTTTAGTAGTGAAACCTATACCGTCAAAAAGAAATGAATAGTAGATGTTAATTAGATTTGATAGATATGAAAGCCCAAGAAGATCGTGAATTCAAATTCATTTTTGTCTACCACGATCACTTAACAAAATTTGTACAATTACGCCCGTTGAAAGCTAAACGTGCAGAAGAAGTAGCAATAGTTCTTATTGACATATTGCCTTTGGAGCTCCTAGTATTCTTTAAATCACAATGGACGAATGGACGAGAATTCTCCAACATATTTATAGAAGAACTGTGCTCCATGTGGAGAAATTTAAAGATAGTGCACGGTAAATCAAGACACAGTCCTGCCAAAATTGGTTTCAAAACTTCATCACTGCCAGAAGATCTTTAGAAAATATTTCGACGGAAGAATATTTGAAAATAGAAGAGAAGAAATTCAGTCCTGATTCTGAAGAACTAGAAGAAGCAGAAGTGGATGAACCAAATGAGCTTCTAATAGAACAAGAATCAGAAAAACCTGAGCAACCATTAGTGAATGAATCTAATGCGATTCTAGAAGAACTATTTTCTAATCAAATTTCAGACAGGCGAGATTCTGTTGCAATTAAGCAGACACGTGCAAAGGAAGGTCTTAAAAAGCAAGCGAAGAAAAAGCTTAAAACATCAAAAATGTTTGGATTTTTTATGAGTGTTTAAAATGAATTATACGAATTTGGTACTAAAGAAGGGCGACTGCCACAGATGTATAGCAGAATTAAATTTACCATCTACAAAGAGTCATTCGTTTCTTTAGACATAGTTCCATAACTAAACATTTCTTGCTTGCAAACGTAAATAGAGCTTCATATGTGGCCCATGTTAAAGTGATTCCTAATACTAATATTTAATTAATTTGTAAGATTTTTTTGTGTCAAAGTTTGGATTGTTAATGTTTACTTAATGAGAAAGCTAGAAGTTTTTGAGATGTGGATTTTCAGGAGAATTTTGAAAATACTGTAGACCGAACATATTATGAACGAAATGGTGTTGCACAGAATGAGGAGAGACAGAAATTTTGACCACCATTAAAAGGAGAAAAACTACATATTCGGGGCACATACCTATAAATGACAAGCATGAGTTATTACAGCTGATTATGATATGAAGGGTAAAATCGAAGGAAAAAGGGATCCTGGTAGACGACAAATATCCTGACCGAAAAACATTCGCGACTGGACCGTGTTAAACACACAAACGCTTTTCAGAAAAGCAGAAGTTAGAGACGAATTTGCAATAGGTATAGCCAACCTTCATTAATGAAGTCGGCACTAAAAAGAGAAGAAGTAAGGTTTTACCAAACTTTTCCCCTTTTGTGAATACTAGAGCCTCATTTTTATAGAATTTTCTTTTGCAACTAATAAGATAAACCTTGGTATAGAGTACCTATCTCTTAAATCTCATAAACAACTTCACTTTACTACAGCCACATACCATATTAAAATATTCATGGGATTTATGTTGATTTTAAAGGAGAGTATTTTTAAAAACTGAGTACAACATATAAAATTCTAACAGCCCTCATCAAACAAAAACTCACTCAATTCACAGAGAAAAAAATTGGGGACTACCAGCAAGGATTCAGAGAAGGCAGATCCACTACAGATGCAATCCACATAGTTACACAAACAATGAAAAAATGCCACGAACACAACATAGAACTCCACATCCTCTTCGTAGACTTCAGACAAGCCTTTGACTGTATTGGAAGAAATAAATTATTTATTGAAATGAAAAATCAAGATATACCAGCAAAATTAATCAGATTAACAAAAATGACCATGGATGGATCTCGAGCTAAAGTAACAACAGAAGAAGATAGCACAAAATCAATTGCAATAGAAACAGGAGTGCGACAAGGCGATTCCCTGTCAACCACATTATTCAACATAGCAGTAGAAGGAACAGTCAAGGCCAACAAAATTAAAGGAACTATAGCCCACTCCTCAACACAAATAGTTGCATATGCAGATGATTTAGTTCTTATGGGAAGAGACAACGAAAGATTAAAAGAAGCAGTAACAATCCTGGCAAAAGAAGCACGAAAAGGGGTCTAGAAATTAACGAAGGAAAAACAAAATATCTACTCTGCTCTGGAAGAGAAGATAACAGGACGAGAGGAATCAAAATAGAAAACTACACTTTTGAAAGAGTCAAACAATTTAAATATTTGGGAGTAATAGTGAATGGCCAAAACAAGAGAAGTGAAGAAGTAACGGAACGAATACTAGCAGGCAACAAAACATACTGGAGATATCATAAGCTTATGGAGGACAAGAACTTATCCAGAAATACAAAACTGAAAATACACAGAGTTGCAATCAGACCAGTAGTTACGTACGCAGCCGAGACAATGTGCCTTACGGAAAAAGATGAAGAAAAATTGAGCATATCCGAAAGGAAAATCCTCAGACGGATTATGGGCCCGATAAGAATGGACAACGGAGAAATGAGAAGAAGAATGAAGCATGAAATAACAGACATAACGAAGGGAGAAGATATAGTTAGATTTATTAAGGCACATATGTTGAGATGGCTGAGACACATAGAGAGAAGGAAAAACGACCTACTGATTAAGAATATCACCAGATGGAAACCAGAAATTGAAATACCAAGGAGAAGACCCAGAAAGAGATGGGAGGGCCAGGTCTTGAGAGATATCAAACTTATGGAAGTGAGAAACTGGAGGGAACTATGCACATATCGTAATGAGTGGAAGAAAATTGTAACGAAAGCCAAGTCATACAACAAACTTTGACAACATACAAGCGGAATGTAATTCACCGCAATAAGCGAATCAGAGAACTCTAAGTAAGAGCGGTAAACATTCCACCCGTAATAACAAGCCTTGATGATGATGATGATTTTTAAAAACAATAAATTTTTAATGAAACATGTTTGTTTTAATTTAGCTCTCATAAAGCTTAGTAGAAACCTGTCGTACCTATTAATATATAACGTATAAGTTTAGAGGATCTGGCAAAACAATTACCAAACACTTCATTATACTTTAAAGAAGATTAAAATTTTAAAGGAAATTCCCACAATGCACAGAGGCAGGATCTTCTGCTGCTGCCAACATCCCATTTATCGATCAAAATCTCCATCGCATTCCTTTAACGCAATTTACCTAACCTTATAAACGATAAAGCCCCATATTTTCTGAGCTTTTCTCGTCTGGGAAGGTATGCCGACTATTTGTCCCTGTCCAGTTGGCCCTTTATAACAAAACATGCTTGAGAAAAAGCGGAGCGTAACGCTCCGGTTAACGTCAACTCAAGGTTTAAAGGGAGCCGGCCGGGAGCCAACCGTCACTGAGCTTTTATATTTTTAACAAGGTTCATCCGAAAAGAACGATTTAATTGTGAAACATTGAGAGAGAAAGAAACAAATTTTGTTGTTAATTAAAACGGGATAGTTCTCGGTAGTTAGCTGTATACCCCATTAGACCAGGTCGCATCTGTAAAAATTTAAGTACATTTGGATGTTGAGAGGTAACTCATATTTTTTTGCAGAAATTGCTTGGATTTAACTCATATAATAATAGTTGAGTTATCCTCCTACTCAAAAAGTTCCGGAACATTGTTTAAATAATCAAAATGTCAAAAAATGAAGGAAAAATTCGATTTTTTTCTTGTTTTTTTGATTATATCTTTAAAAGTATTCACTTCCGAGAAAAGTGGCACTGACCTAAAAGTTGTCTAATTTAATTTCCTACAACATAGGATTAGTTAAAAATTTTAAAAATTGTCACCCTTGTTGAAAAATAGCAATAATTGCGAAAAATCCATAAAAAAACAAGTATTCGCATTTTACGTTTTTTAACCATTTATGCTAGACTTAGGACCTTAATATTTTAATAAGAAAAATATCGGTTTAATAGATTTTGCAAAATAAATTTTGCAATACTTGGCAGTGCCCTTATGACGGCTCTGTTACGCACCAGGGAACTGCGGCACACACTTTGGAAATCACTGCATTAAGGCCTATCGAGCTTTATAAATAAATAAATTTATAAAAATCGACAATAAAACTATATTTTTGATAAAATTCTATTTATTTACACATACCATATTTCAGCTACCCTTGATTTCTCGGATGTAAAACAAACTTAAAACTGTATTCATAATCATAATTTTGTCTTTATCCTGGTATTGTTCCGGATGATATTAGTATTTATCGTCTTCGCAGACATATCTTCTATGTCTTGCACTAAATCGTCTTTGGTCATTATTTCCTGCTCATATCGTCCGTCAATCGTTAGTGATTATTATTTCATCCATCATACTTCAACCCTACTATAGGTACCATCTAATAAGCGTATGGACCAAACTACAGAAAAAGATTTCTTTCTTGAGCTTAAATATAAAACTTAATTCCATTTTATCCATTTTCAAGCTTCAGTAAGCCTAATACACCTAGCAATCAAAAATATCGTTTTTCATTTTAAGACAAAAACTAAATTGCCACTTTATCTATATAAAACGATCTTTTATCCATTTCTCCAAGTTCCACTGGCTCAATAAATAGTCCAACACGCACATACAATGGAATCATATACCCATGTTTATTAAAAGGATGTTTGGTACGTGATCTCATTCCAAGAATTACACTTTATATTGGGTAGAAGAAAAATTGCCCATTTGCAAGGTTATATCAGGAATAAGTGAGATTTTATGAGTGTTTTGTCTTAAAAATTGTGCCTGCACGTGGCGAGCTACCTGATTTATTAAAAATTGCTTGCAAAATTTTATGGTTACAATCTTTTAGTGTAAGAAAAATTATAAATTATCGTCTAGCTAGTTGAAGTGTTCTTATATTTTGTTTATTCTCTGGTATCACAATTATTTTTAAACAAACAGAATACTATTAAGGTCAATAAAATTAAGTAAGGGTGTCAGGTTAATACAGTATGTCAGGATTGTCAGATCACATTATGCTGCAATAGAAGTCAGGAAAATCAATACAGGAAGCCAAAAGTAGTAAAGAACCTGGACCATATCAAATCCCTGCTGAACTACTTAAACTTTTGGACAAGGAAGCCATTACCTACTTGTCCTACTTAACCACTTTCTTTAAATACCAGGTTATTGGTTGGAGTCACTGTTTTCAACATTACTAAATAAAAGCAGCCTCACCAAATGCAGCGACTTTAGACTAATCTGTGTGATGAATTACATGCTTAAAATACTTTTACGAATTATATAAAACCGAGTATATCCTCTGTGCGAAAGTAGAATGGGTAATAAGTAATTTGGATTTAGAAATGGTCTAGGACCTAGGAACTTGAGAGGCACTATTTTGTATGCGCGTTCTCTTACAGAAAGTAGTAAGTTCCGAAAGAACGATTATGTGGTTTCATCGACTTTGAGAAGGCATTTGACTGAGTCTAATACAATACACCTTTCGATTGTCTGCGGCTAGCAGGACTTCTTCTCCTTTTGTAGTATTGCATCGTCTGCATAGCGGATTATTTTAAGTTGTTTTTCTCCCATTTGGTATCCTTTTTTAGTTATTACTTTTTTTTATTATTTCATCCATGATCAGGTTGAACAATAAAGGACTCAAGGAATCCCCCTGTCATCCCATTGCCGGCTTCAATTGGGTCAGTTAGTTTATCTTCTCCTTTTTCTTTTATTGTGTTGTTCTGGTAGATGTTTTCGATTGTTTTAATTATTTCTAGAGGCACCTCTCTTGTGTATAACAAATGGATAACGTCCTTTAATTTGACCATATCAAATGCTTTCTTAAGGTCCACGAAACATAAATATGCCGGTTTGTTGTATTCTAGCGATTTCTCTTGAACTTGCCTCATGATAAATATATCGTCAGTGCATGATCTTCCAGACCTAAAACTTTGTGTTTCTTCTGCTAACTTAATAATTTCATTCAGTTTGTTTTTATCACTTTGGTTGTTAATTTTAATGTTGCAGGATTAATGCTGAGGATGTTAATTTTAATGTTACAACCAGGACTTAACCACTACTATTCGAGACTGCTACAATCCTTACATTACAATCAACTATGCTCTATCCAAATTAGAGATAATCATACTGATCAAACAAAATATTTTTGTACAGGTACTTGTTGATAATACCCAATATTGCATAATACCCAATACTATTTTATTACTAATAACCTGCATAATAATTAGGGTCGGTGTCGGCGAACACAAAGTTCTTAAAGCTCTATAATAATATGTCGTAAAATAGGAAACCTTTGTCGCTAAGAAACATAATAAAAATATAATAGCTAAGAAATTGAAAAGTCTGGTTTAAATCCATAAAAGTTGGCCGAAAAATATAGTCTTGTAAAATTATCAAGCTGTATCATAAGAAAAAATAAAAGTGAGTTGAAGAATTCTTTAAAACGCTTCACTAAACGCTAACATCATACGTTTAACATCTGATAAAAATCTGAGCCGATTCTGTTTTTTCCGTAGTATACAGTCTCTGGCCAAATTATTAGGCGCACTATAAAAGGTTAAAAAATGGTTATTATGAGGTAATACTAATGTAATACTAAATAGGTTTTTTGTATGTACCAGACACAAGGTATGTTGTTTGGTTGTCCATTTAATTTTCTATATTTTATCACAAAAATACAACATTATTATTAATAAACCAATATGTAGTTATTGACGCTTGAAAGAAAACAGAAATAACAACAATGTTATCAATTTGTTGCTGACATATTGTGGATCAACAAAATAATAACATACTTAATACTTGTTATGTATGTTTCTTTTATAATTTTTTTAAATTTAGCATAATTTTAAGTGATGCATAACTTTTGAAACTATGTGTATACTGTATACTACCATTCGAAATAGAAACACCCATTTTTAAGAGAAAGTACACAATATTTGTTGATTGTTTATTACAATGTATTAAGAACCACGATTTTTATAAAAACAACAACTATGTAATAAAAAAAGAATAGATAAAAACAAAGAGATTTATTTCTGTTAAGAAGAACAGTTACCTATAACCCGTTTGCCGCTAGGTGCTCAGTGCACTAAGTCAACATAGTGTTTTTTGCCATCAGCACGCAGTTAGTAACTGTGAGGTAAAAACACCCAAGTTTACATGGCGCTTTTTACCTGTCAAATAATTTGAACATGGTGTTCTATTTTTTTGGTAATTTCGTTTTTGTGGTCACTAGTAATTAGTACCAAGTGTAGTATACCTCCAGGAAGCTCTTGGAGAGCTGAGTGAGTTAAAGGAATAAAAACAAAACAACACCATTCGACATAGTGTAGTTTACCTCCGAGGTCCAGAATTGTTAAATAGGGCTGTTATTTAACAAGCGTACCTAAGTAATATTGGTTTGTATTGTTTAAAGATCACTAATACCGTTATTAAATTTACACATAACAGCCAGATAATGTTCATTTCCCGAGGACCTTTCCAAACTTTATCTTCGTATCAATTAAGTGCACTAACCGTTGCTCTCAGCTCAGTTCTGCTTTTCGCTTCGGGCTTTATTGTAACTTCTGTGTGATTAAAGCTCTCTCCTTATCTCTCAGGCTGCGTCTATGCAAGAGAGCATTATTGGATACAGAGGTAGCTATTCAGAAAAGGAATTCAATGTGAAATTGCGCGTTTATCGTATAGAAACAAACGGTTGCCTACATAATAGAATAAAAGATTATCATTTTCACTTTATTTAATTACTTTCATTCATTGAAATTATGACATAATTGTACGATGTGAAATTATTTCATTTGTTGTACCTACTTCGGATATCTCGGAACTTTTATTATGGATTTAATATACAGAATAGAATCTAGCCCAAGAGTAAAGGGAAAAAAATTAAAGTAAGTTATCAATCGAAGTAGCACAGAAAACGACAATAAATATCGTTCCCATACCACCAGATTGACAACAGGTGGAATACTTTCTTTGGTTACACCTCCTGAGATTTTCAAAATTTATAAATCATACAGGATTCCGAGGAAATTAAGATGAGAGAATTTTAAATAATTCACAACTCATCTGCTCAGCGTGGTAAAAGTTCCAACAAGAAAGATTCCTGAACACTCCTACAAAAGAGTAAATGAATTAAAAATGTATAAACATTTTCAATTTCTTTGCAACACGAAAATGCAGCAGCTGCATAATACTCTGGTTAAATCGGAGAGTGCAGGAAGAGTCTATACCGGTTTCGGAGGTCTTTTCCCCCTCATCAGTAGTCTTATATCCTCTTCTCTCTTTCCACATCTTGTTGGAACTTTTACCACGCTGAGCAGATGAGTTGTGAATTATTTAAAATTCTCTTATCTTAATTTCCTCGGCATCCTGTATGATTTATAATTTTTGAAAATCTCGGGAGGTTGTAACCAAAGAAAGTATTCCACCTGTTATCAATCTGCTGGTATGGGAACGATATTTATTGTCGTTTTCTGTGCTACTGTGCCCTCTGTGCCCCCCCCCCCCCCCCAAAACAAGTTATGGAACACTCTAAGACAAACGAATATCAACTCAAATCTCATAACAGCAGTGGAAAAACTGTATGATAACGCCAACGCCAACGCCAAAGTTAAAATAGGAACGAATGTTTCCAAAGGTTTTGTAGTAGACAAAGGACTGAAGCAGGGATGCTGCCTATCGCCGACACTTTTCAAAATATATCTGGAACAAGCATTAAAACTTTGGAAGCGGAAGTGCAGCGGCATGGGTATACAATTAAATAATAACAACCTGTACACTTTATGTTTTGCTGATGATCAAATTGTGATTGCCAACGATTATGACGATCTGGAATACATGACTCGGAAATTAATCGAAGAGTAAAAAAATGGGGATTAGAAGTTAACATAGAGAAAACAATGTACATGAACATCGGTGGCAACGAACAGAATCTAGTTTTAAACGACGGACAACACATTAAGTACAACAATAAATATTCTTATTTAGGAGTAGAAATCACGGACGACGGCAAATCAGATCAGGCTATAAAAAAACGAAACACTCAAGGTAGAAGGGCCATATCTCAACTAAATAGTATTATTTTGGATCAACATATATCCAAAAAAAGTAAACATCGAATATACAACACTATTATAAAGAGCATAGTAATGTATGGAAGTGACGTGTGGCAGTTAAAGACAACTACTGAAAGAACACTACAAGCCACGGAGATGGACTACTGGAGACGTGCCGCAGGAAAATCAAAACTCGAAAGAATTAATAACGAACGTATACGAGAGATTATGGGAGTCACACATACGATTGTCGAAGATATAAGAGTACAACAAATAAAGTGGTATGGACATGTGCAGAGAATGCCAGAACACCGTCTGCCAAAACAGATTCTAGATTGGTCACCACATGGTAAGAGAAAAAGAGGCCGACCCAGAAAGAGCTGGAGAGAAGGAATAGACAGATAGATCCGAGAGAGAGCTTTAGACGAAGACCTTTGGGAAGATAGAGATGCATGGAGATTGGGCATCGGAAGACGTCGGAGGACGTTTTAAACCGATTATATATATATATATATATATATATATATTCTGTGCTACTTCGATTGATAACTTACTTTGTTTTCCGTAGATGGCTCTAGTGACCTTTCTTTCTTTGCAATTCGAAAAGGCCTAAAGTGTGATACCTGGAGAAATCGAAGAAAAGAGGATATGGGACTACTGATGAGGGGAAAAGACCTCCGAAACCGGTATAGACTCTTCCTGCACTCTCCGATTTAACCAGAGTATTATGCAGCTGCTGCATTTTCGTGTTGCAAAGAAATTGAAAATGTTTATACGGAAAAAAATTAGTTTATGTACTTTTATTTGATGAGTATCTTCTTCTTGATGTGCCGATCCATGACGAATGTTGGCGATTATCATGGCAATCTTTATTTATCTCCAGGAGGCGTAACAGCAGCACATATGTTGTGTTTAACGATGTTATAAAATTCCTCAACCAGGATGTTCTTCTACTTCCTGAACATCGCATTCTATATATTATTTTTCTTTTCAGTATGGCTTGTAGGAGGCTATATCTGGATTCATTTGGATCATTACTTCCTCATTTGTGACTCAATCAGGCCACGGGATTTTAAGTAATCTCCGATATAGCCACATCTCAAATCCTTTCAATTTTTTGCACATTTCTTCGTTTAAGTTCCACGCTTCAACACCATAACAAAGGACAGAGAAGACGTAGCATCGCAGCATTCTTACTTTTATACCAAGAGAGAGGTTGTGGCTCTTGAAGAAGGCCCACATCGGATTGAAAGTGGATCTAGATTTTTCGATGCGCACTCTTATCTCTTGGTTGTTGGTCCATTCTTCATTTATTATGGTGCCGAGGTAGTTGCAGTGCGTCGCTCTTTCTACATGGGTTTGGTTGACCTTCTGTTATCTTTTTCTTGCTAATGTTCATAAGCTTTGTCTTCTGCACGTTTATATTGAGTCCATATTATCATGGTATCATCTACATATCAATTTTGTGCAAAGAGCGTCGATAAATATTCTTTCAGAGCAGAGATTGAAGATTAGTCGAGGCAAAATATAGCCTTGCCTCATTCTATGCATGATTTTTACATATTCCGTATGTTCAACTATGAGATTTGTGGTCTGATTCCCTTAAAGGTTTCAAATTATTTTCAGATCTTGATTGTTAATTCCTGCTTCTTTTCTTTTCTTAATTCTTTACAATATGCAGCTCCTGGTTTTTAGGACGAGCAATAAACTTCAGACCTCAGCCGTTCTGTTGGTATTTCTCCAGAGTTGTATATGTTGTTGAGTATCTTTGTGATTATTGCTATTGATTCATTGTCCATTAGTTTGAGTAGTTCTGCTTGTATAATAATGGTACCTGCTGCTTTGCTATCCTTTAGCTGTTATTACAGAATAAACTTCATGCTATTTTAAAAAAACTCTTGGTCCTTCAGAATCAGTTATATTTCCTTCCTACCACCGTCTTAGCTCATCTATAAGTTATTGTACTTTCCTACGTACATTGCGACTATCATACTTTGACTGTAGAGTCTCAATTTCTTCGCATTTTCCATTCCTTCTTTTTATTTCACTACTTCTCTGGTTTTCTTTCTTATGTTTTAGATAACGACTATTTTCACTGTGTCAAATGCTTTGTGGAAATCAACAAAACTAAGAAGTAGATCTATTATATTCCATGGACTTTTCGTCTAGAGTTTTCGACTTGGCGACTAGAGTGCCATTGGCACTGCAGATGGTTATTTGTTTCGTGGATTGACCAAAACCATGCTTGTTCTTCTGACTGGTAGATAACGAGTCCCAATATATTCGCCAGTATTCGAGTAAAGAGCTTATATAGGTGGCTTAATAAGTTAATGGGCCTATAGTTTTCAAGATCTAATTTTCTCTTTTTTTTATAGGAGGATTTTAGCCGAATATTTTTATTTATTTGGAATGTTTGCGTTCTGCAGACATATATTAAAAAGTGTTTGGATTCGTGATGTCAAAAGTGGACCTCTTAGTTTAATTGATTAATTTACCTGATGTCTCATAGAAACTTTCCATTATGCTATCTGAGACTATATTTTCATTTTTGTCTGTAAGTTGAAAGATTTCTTATTTGCCATTTTCTATTTTTGTGCTCAATAACTTTCATACTTTTGTTTTCTTCTACAGTTTTTATAATCTTCTCCTTCTTATATTTTCCAATATTCCGTCTGATAGCTTTAGAGATTTCTTCATTTATCGCATCTACTTTTTCTGCGTTGAGGTTGTTTACATTTTCTTAAGACCGAAAATTGATTTTAAGACTGTAACATCTTTAACTGTGTTTGATGTCAGTGATGATAAAGTCGATCTCGTTTTTTACCATCAAGGCTCCTTAAACTCCACCTTCTATAGATCTTCTTATAGAGGAAGTTATTCATTAAATATAAATTGTTTTCCAATAGGAAATTTAAGAGTATTTAGCCCCTTTCATTTCTGGACATCGCACACATCTTATGGAAAATATAATGTCACTCAAATTCAATAAAATTTATACCAATAGATTCGTTTTAAATTAACGATCAAATCTTATCATTGCGCCAACTCTCTATTTTCAAAGATAAGAGCAGAAATTGATATAAATAAATCTGAAATCAAATGGGTAGGTACATAAGTTAGAGAGAGAAAAAATATTTTAAAATACCCAGATTTTCGGTACTCCATAAATCAGCGGATTAATTTCACTAATCCGCTTAGGCCCAGCGGGATTTAAGCTGTTATGAATAGCACTCAGAGCAATAATGATTGTAAACTAACATTTTATGGACTCCAAAAATGTGATTTCGATAAACTTTAATTGCAATTTGCGCCGTAATTAATCATAATTAAGAGTTGGCGCAGTGATAAGAATTGATCGTTATATTAAAACGAATCTAATCGTATAAAAATGTTCTACTTTTTCCTTGGTTTGATCCAAATTTCTCAACCAAGAATTAAAATCAAGCGAGTCCAATCCTGCGCTATAACTTGGAACGTGGGCGTTTTATTTGAATTTATGACAAATATTAAGACTCCATTGTTTCCAAATTTCGTTATTAAATATCCGAATTTGTAAACGTTGCGTCATTTCTAGACGATTGTTTCCTTACTACGATTTGATTGTGATGGTTTTTCAACTAGTCGTGTAATATTAACATAAATCTAGCGGTTCTCTTTGTAATTTATTAATGAGATGTAAGAAGGAAGTAGTATTTTGAAATTATTGTAGTGCCTCTTCTTGTTTTTATACTTATTGAATTAAAATTTTATAACGTTACGGGAAAATGTGAGCTGGTTTACAGTTCCTAGTTAGGGCTTACAATACCGGGATTCCGGGATCCCGAATACCGGAATCCCGGACGATTTTTGTCCGGTATTCGATACCGGTATTTATAATAAAAATACCGGTATTTCGGTATTAGCTTAATTTATAAAAAGTGAATTGATGCACAATAAACTTTCTTCTAAAATATTTTTTGCTATTACAAGAAATTATTTTTGAAGATTAACAACCAATATCATTGTAAAAAATATTTATTAAACACGTTTATTACATATACAAGTCAAGTATAGCGCTTTCTAAAATCGTGAATGTCGTTAATTCAGGCGAAGGGTTATATTAGTTTCTACAACCAAATTATTAAATCTCGTCTATACAAATACATAAAACGAGTTATATAAAAATTCTTAAATTTTTAAAATTAGACTACTTTATTTTATAAATAAGCCGTAAGAAAATCAGAATTGTTTTTACATTTTTAGATCTATTTTTCATTTTTTTGTGTAATGTGGTCTATAAATTAGGCTCACTTATTTTCTGAATTATTTATAATACATAATTGAAAATATATAGCAGTCTAAACACAGAGTAATCTATATTGAATATACAGTCGGAAAAATTAAAGAATACCCATGAACGAACATATAAAACACGCTGTATTTTCCTGTCACCGTGTCACAAAGAAAATTGCCCAGCGCAAGTACATGTAATAATAATTATTACATGTACTTGCGCTTGCCAATTTTTGGTGTGACACGGTGACAGGAAAATACAGCGTGTTTTATATGTTCGTTCATGGGTATTCTTTCATTTTTCCTACTGTATGTATGTCACAGTAAGTTAATATCAATATATTTTAAAGTTAAATTAATTTACAAATAGCAAATTTCATAAGTAAAAGTACTATATGCAAAATTTATCCCAGAATCAAATATTATATAAGTACACAGTTTTTCTATTTGCACCTTTTTTGTATCTATCTATTCCTATTCTCTATGTAATATTATAAACAACATCTTCTCATTTGAAAAGAAAATTTAATAGGTTTCATATATAGGGCTTTTTATCGATTGCCATTTGTTTCGAGCTTCTGTCATATGTTGTATAATCTGTTTATAATATTAATATAGGTAAACTGATTATATGACATATGACAGAAGCTCGAAACAAATGACTGTGAATGAAAAGCCCTATTATTTAATGACAAGTCGATATAACAACTGAGGATAGTATAAATATAACGTGTATATTTTTTATTCATAATACCGGTTTTAATACCGGGATCCCGGTATTTGAAATTTTAAATACCAAATACCGGTATTGAGATTTTGGCTCGGTATTGTAAGCCCTATTCCTAGTGAATATTTGAACATTGTAAGATATATTTCATAAGATGAATTGGACATTTCGCAATTTCATCTGTGTTGACGTTTAAGGAGGAGAGAAAATCCTCAGAAGAAGAATCTTTGGACCTTATCACAAACCTAATAGCAACCAATACCGAAGGCGAAGGAGAACAAATGCTGAGATGTATAGCATCATATAGTCAAGCAGATGTATAGGGCGAGTGACATAGTCCAAGAAATTAAATCTCAGCGTCTAAGATGGGCTGGCCATGTCCATAAACTCCCCAATAACCGCCTTGTCAAGTTAATCTAGGAGAAAGCCCCCACAGGAAGAAGGCCCTTAGGATGCCCACGAATGCGAAAGAGAGTCAATATATCGTCCCTACCATTTCCAACTATCGAATGTGAAAAATCGGGTTTTTCAGATTCAATACCTTGCCCTCGCATTATACGTGATACATCTTGTAGTCTTGAAGATTGTAGTCTCCTTCAAAACGATCTCAATAATTTGGTTGAGTGGTGTAACAAAAACAGACTCTTTTTAAACATTAATAAATGTCATTTCATTAGCTTCCACAAAGTTGCAAAAAAATATCAATCATCATATGTCATCGACAGTAAAGCGCTCTCCTATGTTAAAACAGTAAAGGATTTGGGAGTAATATTCGATGAAAACTTAACGTTTGTGGATCACATTAACTATGTGACAGCAAAGGCTTTAAAAGTACTGGGTTATATACTTCGCAGTTCTGCTGATCTTTCCCTTAATACAATAAAGGCTGTTTACTCATCATTGGTTATATCTATATTAGAATTCTCCTCTATTGTCTGGTCACCATTTTATAATGTTCATGTTGTTTGTCTCGAGAGAGTTTAAAATAAGTTTTTAAGATTTGCAGCATACAGATTGGGATATAATGTTATTGAACTAAACCACAACTATACCATCATCCGTAGTGATCTCAATTTGCACTCCTTAAAAGACCGTAGAATTATAAATGATCTAGTTTTTATTTATAAACTATTAAATAGTGAAATCAATTGTCCTGATTTATTAAAATTAATAAACTTTAATATTCCAAACCATAATCTGAGAAATAATAACTTGTTCCATGCACCTCATCATTCAACAAACTATGGTCTTAACCCACCAATAGATAGAACTTTGAGTCGCCTGAATGATTTGGACATCGATTTATTCTCTTCTTCCAGTCGAGTATTTAAAAACCGACTAAAATCAATTTTTCCGGTCAGCACTTATGTTTAATATTTAATATTATATTTTCAGTGGATCTGTTAATTTTTGCCATGGATAATGCTTTTGTATTATGTAATGTGTTCATTTTTTTATTGTCTGTAGTTAGTTGATTAATGTCAGTTTATATTATATTATTATGTATTGTCACTGCATAACGTGGATTGTGTGTATGTTATATTTAGTTTTATTGTAATGTACTTACTATAGTTTTATGCTGTCACACTTTCATTTAATTCATTTAATTTTATTTTTAGTTTTTTATTGTTTTACTGGACTTTACTAATACTACTTTTACTTCTACTTATTGTTTATATATGTATATTTTTTTTAAATTGGGGAAACCCGTAAATAAATAAATAAATAAATCTTGTGACAAATTCTCGTTATTGTAGCTTGTTTAGGAGCGCAGGAAATATGCTGTTTAAACCATCGAATATCAACATTTTTTTCATTTGGTTGACTGCAAACTGACTAAAATGCTTATATTCGATACTTTTGTTATAACTAAAGGTATAATTTGTACAACGCTAAATGTCGAATGTGTCACATTCGTTAGTTGTATTGTAATTTATTCAACAGTTATTCAAATATAATCTGTAACCTGTTGAAAATGCTAAACTGCTGAGAAGAATAAAATGCCCGTGTTTACAATTTGTGCAAATTTTGTTTCAGTATCGCTTCCAAGAAATTCTTGTGAGGCAGTTTATGATTTCATTTTAACCAATTTTCATTATTTGATTATACAGTTATTCGCTATTATACATTCGCTACTTTGAATCATCGGACCGAAACAAATCTTTGATTAATACAAAAAGCAAAGTAACGAATTTGATTTTTTGGAAAGAAAAAAATGATAAGCTGTTCAAAGGGCCTAGCCGGGTAAGATGATGAAAAGTGCCCCCAACTCGATTCGAATTCTATATAGGTCACCGTTAAGCATATATAGTGAAACTAACTTTCTGAAATTTTTAGCCATCTAGGTGGTCATGTGACCCACCTAGAGCCTAATTAGGGTTTTTGAAGTTATACTTCTTTACGGGCGTAATGACGGTGAAATTTTATATGGTAAAACCTAGCGACCGGGCGCATGCGCATTATAACTTTGTTCTGATTGGATGTTCAAATGACATGACAAAAATTATCCAATATGGCAGCTGTGGCACAGCTGTGGGACTGTGGTTTGGTTATAATGTATACTTGTTGCGTTTTAAAATTTGTAGGAAGAGAAACAACAAACAAAAAGTTAGTTAATGGTTATACTGCCTTTTTAAATAGTTTTCATATTATATTTTTGGACTTATTTACATAGAAGAGATGATTGTTGCATGCCAATGTGAAAGCTCATCAAACTGTGACTAGTATGAGTGCCGCAGATCTCGCTTATTCAAAGCTAAAGAATATTTCACTGGTAAGTGTTTTATAAATAGTTGATCAAATTTTGTTATGATATTTGAACATAGCCACTTTGCACGACGCAAGTGATTGCGAAATTTATTAGTCGTTATACGGGCTCCGATACCTACCTTGAACCTACCAAAATACATAAGTAGTATGTAATACTTTTATTTACATAATTTGATTACCATCAAAATTTCTATCAATATTCACCTAATATATTGTTTTCTTACTCTATGTTTTGTTGTATTTTTTCAATTCTAAATCATTTCAATTCAAAATCAAAATAATTTGATTTACATAAGTTAAAAATATCAAAAGGTTAATCTGTTTAGTTAGACGACCTTCGTACATAATGATAAGCTGTCTCTGTGGCGAAGTTTTAATGCGAGTGAATCCCAATACAACGCAAATACCAGCCGCGTGGTAAGTTGGTTCGAATCCCAGTAGAAACTTTTATTTTTTTATTTTTTTTTATACATTTTATGATTGTAAGTATATTTATTATATAATTTTATTTTCAGAAAATACGTATTTAGTTAAAAAATTTTCCGACAATTAATGTTCAGAAATCATTTGTGGCATTTTTAATGTGTTTGTGTGTGTTTTATTTTTTTATTATTTTAATTTTTGGCACTGTTTTAATAAAAATATTTGAGAAGTAGTAAGTATAAATTAATTTAATATTTAAAAAAAATTTAAATAAAAAGTATATTAATTTCGTTTATAATCATATAATCATATAATAGAAGTATAACTTTTTTCGTGCGTACAAAGTACACACACATTCTTTTTTATGTTTTTATTTTTTATCTCGGCCGCATCGAAAACTAGCGAAAAACTTTAAATAAAAAAGTTGTAAGCTTTAAAAAGTTCTGTCCGAAAATTTTTTTTTTAATTTTTGGCGGGAAATTTAAATTTTAGAACGATTTTAAAATTTTAAATGAGTATAAAAAAATAACTGAGACATTCGTTTTCATGAAAAAAATATGTAACGTGTATTTTTGCATAATATTTCACCCTGAATTTTTTCAAATTTTTAAAATTGGTGAAACGCACCTTTAAAAATAAAAAACCGCATTTTTTCGGTTTTTTTTTTCGTTTTTTGATACAATTTTATACATGTTTTTCAAAAAAGGTACCGTCACTAGAATAGGTAAAAAACTGAAAAATAATTATGGTTTGCTTAATAAAAATTTTTTCTAATGCTATTAATTTTCAAGATACAGTTCGTTGAAGAAAACAAAATTTTACACATTTTTTACGATTTTTCCGAAACTACTGGCAACATTGTAATAAAATTTGGCGAGTTTTAAGAGGTAGTTATTATGCATTTTTTGACATGCAATTAAGAATTTTATATTTATCATTGGAGCGCATAGGGGTAATGGTCTGAACTTTTTAAAGAAAAAAGATAGTACGCCACTGACATATTTCAAATTAACAATCGTTTTTGAATTCCTCGTTCAATTTGTGACAAAAAATCTATCTTTATATTTTTTCATACGACGCGCCATTTTTATCAAAAAACATCTTAACCCTTACCATTGTTTATTTACACAACAAAGTATTCGAACTTCTATGAAATAAAATACTACTATTAGCCCGATCAAAGAACAATCTGACCTCAAAAAAAATAAAGGAAGGATGAAAATTTGGGAACAGGTAGTTGAAATTATCTATTATTATATAAGAAAAAGTTTACAATTCTACACCGCCTCCATTTTACAAAAATAGGGAAATAAGGGATGGTTTTTCATTAAAAGTGCTGTATTTCGGAAAATAAGGCAATAATAAAAAAAATTTTTATTTCAAAATCATCAGGATACTTTTATCCTAACATTTTGACTAAAAACTTTGTTTGCATCTTGATTCGTTTCTAATCTATAGCCGTTTTTAAAGTACTTAACAGGGGCGCTTATTTGAATTGCGCGCGCAACAAAAATGTCACATTTTTAAATTAACTAATTTTTAAATCGATAATTTGGGGCATTTATCAAACATTAAAATGTACGAAAAAAACATAATACCTTTAGAAAAATATCAATTTTAACGTGAATATATTTTCATTGTGAACTACAAATTATTTAATTTAGAAAAATATGTTTTAAAATATATTAATACAAGTTTTGAGAGCAACATATATTTTTTGTCACAAAAATTTATATAATCATTTATATTAAAATTCCTTTTAGATTTACGTTTTAAGATGGCTAATTAACATTTAGATTTAAAATTGTACAACATTACTTTAAAGGATAAAAATTTGTATGGCATTAAATGCCCGGTTGCACCAACAGATCTTAAGCTTAAGTCGAGAATATCATAAGAATTAATATAATATAATTATAATATATAACAATAAGAATACCATAATATAATAATAGATATAATTGATAATAAGGTAAGAATCTAAAATTATGATGCAACGTAAGTGATACTCAATGAGGCCCTATCTATAAGTAGAGCTTAGCTAAGCTGGAGCTTAAGATCTGTTGGTGCAACCAGGCATAAAAAAATGATATTTTTTTGATTTTTATTTTAAGTCAATTTTCAAGATTTCAATCAATAATATCTTTGTTGAAAATTCACAAAAGCTTTAAAAATATGCTTATACGTACTTGGAAATGTACTCTTTCGAAAGCGGTATCTTTTTTTCTTATGCATAGGATACTTTTTAAATAAGGCTCACTTGTTATAAACAACTACAAAAAAATGTCATGTTTTAATAAAATCGATGCCATTCTTTTCTGAAAGCCTTTTTTTAAATGAAAATATGGGAACATATTAAAACAGGCTTGAGTAACATATAACATATATACACAACACGCCTATTGCAAAGGTAAAAATATATGGGGCACGTAAAAACAGGTAAAAAAGTTGCTTAAAAGAGAAAACGGCGCGCTTCCTAAACACAGTAGATAAACATAACCTAAAAATTAGAGCTATGTTCACGCTGCAATGTTTTGTCTTCGGCTGTCAAAGTTTTTGAATTTATAACTTATTACAACGAACAGTTCGTTGACTTATTATCAATAAAAGTGATCTGTTTGATAGAAAATAATTGTGTAAATATTTACAATGAGTGCGACCAAGAAACAAATAATAATAATTCTTGTTTTATTTGTGAAAAACATTTAGAATGTGATAACGAAGAAGTAGTAATTGTCAAACATGGAATTGAAACATTAAAAAGTGTAATTTTAGGAAGAAAAGATGATAGACACAAAAAGTTTTTTTCTGTGATGAAATTAAAGTGCATAAAGGATGTAGACAAAAATATATATTAAAAAGAGGAGAAAAGTTTTCTGTAGCTGACAAGAGACCCAAAATTATGATTTTACAGTTGATTCTATTATAAATTGATATAAGTTGATTCAGACACAAATTTTACATCAGACGAAGATGAAAATAAACTTTGAATAATTTAGATTGATTAATTAAATGTAAACAGTGACGATCCATTTCGATATACAATAAACGATTTTTCATTGCACCTATTATCATTTTACTACCTCATGCTCATTTGATCCTTTATAACTTAGGAGGCAACATCACCGCACGAAAAACGCGTTCCAAGATGCAACTTTAATTTTGAATATTTTGTCGAGATATCTGGAACACATATTCGCAATATAGTAAAGAATTGTGGTACAGAGCCCAATTTAAGAAACATGTTAGTATGTAGAAATTACTCTAAAATTAAATTAAATATAAAAAACGAGTCTGTGTCGCCTTTAAGAAGAACAAAAAAATACACTTTCTTCAAATAAACTTTTTTATCCCATGTCTAGATTTTGTGTCACAATGGAATTACTAAAAAACGATTATCTGTAACAAGAAATCGAATTTGACTGACATGGCAATATTTAGCGCGCCTATGAGTATAATAATTATTGTTATCACAATAATATGCCTTTGTTTCTGATAGTATAGTCGTATAATGTATAGTGTCACGAAGACTGTAGTACTGCCGACACACTGTTGCCGCACTGTTGAAAGTTCGGAGAACTATCGAAAAAAAAATTGATGACGCGCTGATGTAGCCTCTTAATAGAGTACATTTATTTTTAATTAAGTTAATTTAATTTTTGACTGAACTTTAGAAAACCTTATAAATAAGAAATATTTTTTTGAGAAATTTTGATATATTTTCATTTTATTTGCTTATATTGAAATAATTAACTTAAAAATACAAGTACTTTAAAATTATAGTTTTTCAAATTATTAACTTAATTCAAAAAGAAAATAATATAGGATACATGCACGCGCATGTAATTCGTTCAGGTAAGTACATACTTACAAGGAAAACCAAAGTTTTCATTTCTTTTTTCAAAAATTAAAAAAAAATTCCAAAATTTTTCCATTGGCCGTAAATTTTTTTTGAAAAATTTTTGGAAAATTTTAACTTCAAGCCCTTAATAGATCTGTAAAGAGTGTGTTCACCAATTTTCAGATTAATTGATACAGAACTAACCGAATAAGACCGTTTTAAAAATTTTTGGTTTTCAACCTTTAAATAATAGGCTATATCTCATAAAATAATCGAGATCTAAAAACAATTTTAAGATCAATCTTTAAGGTTAAATCACTCTGATGACTATTTTATTTTTCACTGTTAATTTTTTTTTATTATTTTATTATTTTTAAAATACAGAGCTTTTAATGAAAAACCAACCCATATTTCCCTATTTTTGTAAAATGGAGACGGTTTAGAATTGTAAACTTTTTCTTATATAATAATAGACAATTTCAACTACCTATTCCCAAATTTTCATCCTTCCTTTAATTTTTTTGAGGTTTTTGTAAAGTTTTGTGTTCCTTGATCGGGCTATATGTATTAGTAGTTTCTACATCTATGTACTTACATAAACTCGTACATCCATTATAAAAACTAATTCGAATACTTTGGAAGCGTTAAGTTATTTTATTTTTTGCAGCAAAACGGCGCCTCGTATGAAAAAATGAGAAGATAGTTTTTTTTATCGCAAATTTAACGAGGAATTCAAAAATAACTGTTAATTTGAAGTATGTCAGTGGCGTACTATCTTTTTTTCTTTGAAAAGTTCAGACCATTACCCCTAAGCGCGCCAATGATGAATATCAAATCCCTAATTGTATGTCAAAACATGCACAATAACTACCTCTTAAAATCCGCCAAGTTTTATTACAATGTTGCCAGTAGTTTCCGCAAAATCGTAAAAAATGTGTAAAATTTTGTTTTCTTCAACGCCCTGTATCTTGAAAATGGATGGCGTTACAAAAATTTTTTATTAGGCATACCCCAATTATTTTTCAGTTTTTTACCTACTCCAGTAACGGTGTTACCTTTTTTGAAAAATATGTATTAAATTTGTATCAAAAAACGAAAAAAAAAACCGAAAAAATGCGATTTTTTATTTTTAAAGGTGCGTTTCACCAATTTTAAAAATTTGAAAAAATTCAGGGTGAAACATTATGCAAAAATACACGTTACATATTTTTTTGTGAAAACGAATGTCTTAGTTATTTTTTATACTCATTTAAAATTTCAAAATCGTTCTAAAATTTAAATTTCCCGCCAAAAATTTAAAAAAAAATTTGTTTCGGGCAGAACTTTTTAAAGCTTACAACTTTTTTATTTAAAATTTTTCGCTAGTTCTCGATACGGCTGAGATAAAAAATAAAAACGTAAAAACCCTAATTAGGCTCTAGGTGGGTCACATGACCACCTAGGGGGCTAAAAATTTCAGAAAGTTAGTTTCACTATATATGCTAAACGGTGACCTATATGGAATTCAAATCGAGTTGGGGGCACTTTTCATCATCTTACGCGGCTAGGCCCTTTGTTATCAATCTAACAAGGATTAAACATTACATACAAAAATATAAAAATTTTCCCATTTGTCAATGCGCTGATTTAGGAGTCTCTAAAAAAGAGTTATTTTGCTCTCCTGAAAAGTACCACTTTTCACATTCGATAGTTGGAAATGGCAGGGACGATATGGTCAGATTTAAGAACAATGTGGCTACCCACTGACCCAACTATAATGGACGACTGTTCGAGATGGAAGGGAGTTATGCAGTCAGCCAAGACCCATCCCGGGTTGTAGTGTTACGAGAAGAAGAAGAACATTTAAATCCTGTATTTTATTTATTTCGTTGCTAATTTTTTGTTTACTAAAATTAGTTGAGATGTTCAGTTAAGGTTAAGACATTAAACATATCATTAATTTCGATGTATATATAGTATTACAACTTGATAAAATGTAAGAAAAACTATTTGTATATGTTACAGTTCAAGTTGATTCTCAGTTAGAGTTGACTCCAACTAGTTGGAGTCAACTCCAGCTGAAACGAGCAGTAAAAGTTGATTTTAAAAATTTAAATCAACTTTTACTAGTTGGAGTTGACTCTTCCTGGATCGATTCAGTAAATGTTGATTATACGAGAATCTCAAGTGCATTTTTGATGAGTGTGCGTTTCTTTGTTTTGACCGTTTCACGTCGTCCCCGTTAGGTAAATTATTCTGATTCGATATTTTGCACAAACTTACTCAAAGAAATACATCCGTATAACAATCTTTATAACAAATACTCAGGGTGTCACGCGGTACCGCGGTCGAAAAATTGTTTAACCAATTTTTGTTAACCAAATTCACAAAAATAATTTTTATCTACACTATCTCATATTATGTAAAGCAATCTGTGGTACATGTACCACTGGTGGTACATATCATTATTTGCGGTGCTGCCAAAGACAAACCATTTTCATTTCCAATAATGACACGAGCCGTCTCACCGTGCCTCGGAGAGCACGTTAAGCCGTCGGTCCCCCTGGGCTAGTGTACATCGACACTAGTTACTTGAAACAGGGTTAAAGATGTAATTGGCGCCGGAACTGTCCGAAAGGCAAAAATGCCATACGATATTTTATATTATGAAAGTCAGAAACTAAAAAAAATCAAAAATTAAAGCTACCTCTATAAGATCCTGAAGAAATTTTTGTCATTACATATTTCATTAATAAGATATTATTTTTATTTATCAACAATGAGCGCTAAGCGTGTATTGAGGCGGCCGTCAATGTGAGTGCGAGTGAGATTCACCATTGGACGGCCGGAATGGTGCATCTATTTAGCACTCACCATTGACGGCCGCCTAATACGCACTTAGCGCTCATTGTTAATAATTAAAGATAAAGCTTAGTAATAAAATACAGTCCTCTCTCTCTATAACGATATGCAAGTGACCGGGAATTTTCATCGTTATAAGGAGAGATCGTTATACAGAGAGAGAGAGAGAGAGAGAGAGAGAGATAGAGAGAGAGAGAGAAAAATCGTTATTGTAATAGTAATCATACTGTACTAAATAACTTGTGTTAATTTTCTCTATTGCCGAGTTATCGATAACTTTTCTTTAACCGAGAGTACTCTACGCTTTTTCGAAAATATCTTGACTGTTCACAGACTGAGATACAACCGAAATTGAAACTTAGAAGTCGTCAATAGTCAATAGAGGACAACATCTGTGTGAAAACAGTTAAAACACACCGCCCGAACGATAAAAGCGTGTACCTACACAACTTTCTGCATATCGGATTGAAATTTGAACCACCAAATTTTTGCTAAATTGGAGCTACAAAATGAATCACTCACTAATCACTTTTTATCAAGTTACACCTACGCAAGAACTTTTTCAGTTATTCCCTGTTTCAATTAAGTGTTATCTTTAATTGGTAAAATTCTCACGGTTTAGTTATCTTAGTTATTGCCAAACGCAAATGGTTATCAGTTGTTTCTTGAAAAGTGAGGTCATCGAATATTGAAAAGTTATCGTTATAAAGAGATAACGATATCGGTATAGAGAAAGAATTAATACAGTGTCCTTATGACAAACCAAACAATGCTTAGTATTTTGATCGTTATAGAGGAATTATCGTTATATAGGGAATCGTTATAAAGAGAGACTACTGTAGTGACAAAAATTTCTGCTGGATCTTGTAGAGGGGGCTATAAACTTTGATTTGGTCACTTTCTGTCTTTCATAATAATGTATTTTAACCGAGTTATTAAGCCTTGAAAATGGCTATTTTCGCATTTTTCAAATTTTAAATCGCGTATAACTCGACAACAATAAATTTTAGAGAAAAATCACAAAATACCTTTTTTTGCTCAGACTAACCCAAATGATCTAAAAAAAATTGTTCGAAGTGAAAAAATTATTTTTGTGAATTTGTCTAAAAAAATTGTTTAAACAATTTATCGATCAAGGTACTACCTGGCACCCAGTAGATTTGTTATAAGGACCTCTTTTTGAGTAAGTTTGTGCAAAAAATTCGAATCGGAGTGATTTACCTAACGGGGCCGACGATACAGCCTAGACTAATGTGAACATATTCAGTAACATTTAATTTCTAGAATCGGCTGTTTGTGTGAATCAGAATCAACTTTTACTAAATGGCATTGGGAAGAGTATACTTTTCCTAGTTGGAGTCTACTTTTACTAGTAAATGTTGAATATAAATCTTCATTTTATATTTATAATCAACTTTTACTGAAACCAGCCGTTAGAGTCGACTCCAACTAGTTGGAGTCAACTCCAACTGGATAATCAACTTGAACTGTAACATATACAAAAAATCATGCCGAAAAATTCTTTCTCCTTATCTCATGACCTTTTTCCGCAGTAAATTTGATTTTATAGCATCTACATCAATCTGTTTTGATCTTTTTCAAGTAACTCCTAGTCTAGCTTTAAATAATTTTATTACTTAGCGATTTTATATGTATAATATTGCAAAGAAGAGAAAAATCGAATTATGCCATCTAAAAGTTTTAAGAAGAGTAGAGATGGACATAAAAACTGTAGAGATTTATGTAGCTGTTTCACTACAGTTGTTTTTTTTTATATATAAAAATCTACAGTTACACTAACCTTATCAACACTTGGTCCTCCTTCGGTGACGAACCTAACGATGACCGGTTTTTCTGAACCTGCTACAAACCCAAAACCCAGTGATGGTGACCGCTCCAAAGTAACCGCTCTGGGTTCTGGTTTGGGCGGAGGATCCGGGTTTCTGACACATGGAGATTCATATGTAGTCGTTTTGTTGACATGGCTGGAACAAAGAAACAAACTATGAACAATATAGAAAAATACATGTTCTAGATTCTAGAGTAAATTACAATGTAATAAAATGATTTTGGGAACGGAAAATAATTCTAAAGAAGTTCTTTCGGAATCTAAGGTTAAGCTATGGCCCATTCGTTACCAAACATCCTGTATATTACTACATATAAATTATAAGTAAAGAGACTTTAGTAAACCCTATTTAAAACATTTAAAATAACATAGAAAATAGCATGGTATGGTTCATCGGGGCAGGGCCCACTTGTGAGTCCTTCAGACACTTAGACCTCCATTGTGTCACCCCTATCTTGCGGACCAAGTCCATAAGAAACTATTCTTCGGCGTTTATGAGGCTCAGGATGCACCTGGTTCCCATATCTGTCAGAATCAGCAGGGTCTGCAAATCTGACGATGCCACCCCGAACGTCTAATCCCCCAGAAACCTCATGGTCTCACAGAAAGCCACAAGTCTCTTAAGAGGCAACTCCCTCACCTGGCTCGGCTGCCTAGATGCCGATCCCAGGATCTTCCACCTCTAAGAGACCAATGCCGGACATCCCAGAGGACATGTGAGGAGGTCTCCTTATTAGATATACGGCACCGTAAGTTGTCCGCCAGTCCAAACAGATGAAGGTGCCGTGGGAGTCTACAGTGGCCGGTGAACATACTGAACACCCAGGGAGTATCTTCTACGCTTTAGAAGAAGCAGTTCTGCTGTGAAACTTTTGGATGGACCCACTATGTGGAGCCTAGATTGTCTCAAACTTCCATAACTGTACATAATATATACCTTGTTCGGACAGTGGCCGAAAAAGGCCGTCGATCACCAGACACCACAGCAGGGGGGATATAACTCCTCTCTAAGGGCAACCACGAGATGCCGACACCCGAACGCAACAACCGTTCTAGTACGCAGCTATCTGTATCTGAAAAAGGAGGACTCGGATCCACCTGACCAAGTTTCGACCAACCCCATGATTTTCAGCAGCATCACACATGGAATCAAAAGCAGCGCAGCTAAAGGCACCCTCAATATCCATAAAGATACCCAAGCTGTATTGCTTCCGATCTAGCACCTGCTCCACCCTGCAGACAATGTGATGCAGGGCCGTCTCACAAGACTTCCCAACTTGGAAGGAGTATTGACGAGTATGCAAAGGGTTGCTCCATAACGTATGAACCGGTCCACTAGCCTCTATAGAGCCTTTAGAAGGAAGGATGAAAGACTGCTTGGCTGGAACCAAGTGCAACCCTCCCGAAAGTGATCATCCAAAAGAGTCCTGAGGGCCTCCTCGTCAGTTGAAGATAGGTTTCCACTAGGCATACGGACCTGACCTACCCCCGGAGTTAGATCTTTGGAGAGGGTATGATGGAGCCTAGCTGCAGCGGGAATGTGTTCCACGCTGTCGCAATAGGTTCTCCAAGAGCTCCTCTTTGACCTCTTGATCAGAGACTTGTATTTCCTCTGAGCCTCCTTAAAGGAGTCCCATTGAAGAGGCTTATCAGTCCTCTTGGTCCTATTGAAGATAGCCCGAGTCAGTTTACATTAGGTTTGTTCTAGCATCAGTTTCAATTGGTTTGAAAACATCAGCGAATAGCGGACCAGCGCGAGTAGAGGGGATAGCACTGGTGACCGTATTATGTTCTCTCACTGACCAACTGTTTGCTGACAGTTTCTGACTAGTTTGACTGTTTGCTAGAACAAGCTATCCTCTATCTGCCGAGGTTAGTGCTCCGGATAAGTGATTCAACGAGATCTCTATCTCCTCAGCTCCGCCTCGACAGGGGGGGGGGGAGACCCACGAGATTATGGCTGAGCTCATCTCGAACATAGCATATATAAAATTAATATTTTTGATCATTAATATCTATAGAATAATTAACGGTACTGTAAATTGTTCACACAACACTGTGTTGTAACAACAGTCTATTGTTCGATAGTAATTAGGTTTTGGTAAGCGGAATATTGGCTAACTATACGAGGGAAAAGAAAAAGAATGCGTGTGTGTACTTTGTACACACGTAAGAAGTTATACTTCTCTTATATGATTTCAACGAAACAAATATAGGCAGGTACTTAAAACAGTTTATTTGTATTAAAAAAAGGAGTAACAATCGTCCTTCCGTGTCCGGATTCGAACCCGGGACTCCGCGTTACGTAGTCGAATGCTGTACCAACAACCCATGTGGGTTTTGTTTTGACGGCTGCTTGGCCGTAATTAGAAACGACGGTGACAAATAAATCAAGTGAAGTATAATTATATAAAAATGTTTAATACTTATTATCTTACTCCCAAGGAAGACAAATCCAAAGACACAAATTATAATAAATATATTTACTAAAAACACTAATATATTGTTTTAATGACTTATTTGTGCTGATATATACATAACTTGGATGATTTAGCAACTAACAACATATTGTCTGTGTGCGCATGCGCCCAGTATTATAAAATTTTACTCTCGATCGTAAAGAAGTATAACTTCAAAAAACAGCAAAAAGTATGTCGATATTTCAATAATATTATTTGTGTAAAGCTGCGAGACAGCAACAATTATTATAAATAAAGTTCTTTGACATTTATTGCGAGAACAATCTACGATTTATTTACCTCATCGTGCTAACATATGACAGCAAAATATGATATAAATTTCAGTCACATAAGTTACGTCCCATACATTATTATTTATCTGAACTTTTTAGATCGAATAAACTACTTTTTCTCGTTTAGGCCATTAATCTCTTCTATACCTGGTAGATCGTTATGACCTCCGCTTAATAATAAATTACGAAAATCCGGTCCGAAGCTAAAACCGCCGGGGCGCGGAGCGTCGGTCTGAAAAGTCCAAGAAACTTTCTGGCACTTTTTATTAAAATATTTATCGGCGCTTCACAAGTTTCCAAACTCATACCACGTCTGTAGCAATTAAAGTTTGTCTAATAAGATAAATTTGGGAGTATACTGCACAAGCAGTGGCGGCTCGTATAACTTTAGGAAGGTAGTGCCAGAATCCGGGCAGCTGCCTAAATTTTTTGTGGCGGTTTTACGATATGGTCAAAAAGGATATAAAATATAAATAGAGTATCACGATAAGCTGAATTTAATTGGGTTTTTATATTTAACTTACCAAGCATTTAAAAGCTAAAAACGTTATTCATGTGCACTTTAGATTTTTCATGGGATTTCAATTTCTCCCATATATGTACAAGATCATCGGTGCCTTTGTTTGACCAAGTCTCGTCACCTCCAAACAAAACGCATACAAAACAGAAGAGTTTATTAGTTTGTTCGCAACCACACAACCAGCTATTTTTATCATAAATAATTTTATTAAACTTACGACAGCGAAGTTTTTGTCCATTTCCACTTTGTTTTTCAATTTTTAAATCGGGTAAAGGCCGACCGAGTTCTTTAATTTGTAGTTTTTTTTTCTAACGAAAACCCACCAAAAGAGTTTTTTAATATACTAATTTGATTCATTGTCAATAAATAAATTAAACGTAGAAAATAATCAAAATATTATTTTTATACCTACGACACACACGATCACAACGCACTAACTAATAATTACAAATTAAAAAATATAGTAGAGTATAAACACAAATATACAATACAGTAGTAGACAATAAACACAATAGCGTCAAGCGAACGCGTAAAGAAACTAGAAATATGTAGATCTAAATCTAAAACATTGTATCTTAAGATCCACTAACTTCCTTTTCGAGATTTCGAGCCTGGCACGGAGACTCCAATTTAAACGTATGTTAAAAGTGCAATACCGCTCTCTCTCTCTGTCACTTACACAGGATGCTCATACAATATTTCTCTTTTCTCACGAGCCACTATGCCGTTCGGCACTGGGATTTTTATGATTTTCATCCTTTATCCGGTCAGCTGTGGGTGGCCAGAGTCGGTAGATTTGCATTGCGCTACACAGTTGCCAGATTTGATATAATTTATAAAAATAAAGAGAAATATTCACAAAAAAAATAAACAGGCATTAAAATGTTTTTAAGATAAAAAATATGTTTCTGCATAGTTAGCAAGGTAGTGCCATGGCTCTATGGCACTACCTCACGGGCCGCCACTGTGCACAAGTAGACTTTGGAAAACTAACGGACGTCAGATTTACCACTTTGATGAAGTTTAGAGTTATCTGATTCTAGTTGGAAAACATGTTCGGGCCGGAACGAACTTGTTTTGGAATTGCGCTAACTGGCGCATTATCGCTAATTACATTTAGTTTATTTTTAAGTTTCTTTCTTAGACTACAAGAAGTGCAAAGCATACGGTCTCTATATACAGCGTGTCTACTTGAGTTGGAAACATATGGGAAACTTTTTTATTATTAATTTTACGAAAAAAAGTTATTCTTTATAAAAAGTTCTGCATGCCCCAAAACCTAAGATTCAATCATCAGATATCAAATTTTCTGAATATTATACGAGGTATGTCAAAAAATATGAATTTCGGTCAAGGGTAAAGTACCTTTATTTCTCTCAATATCGAAAATTCTTATGATAAAAAGTTGTTTGGAATTAAAAACTAAGATCAAATATGCAATTACATGCTTCTTATTGGAAAAAAATTTTTTCTCAAATTTAGGGATACCCAACATTGTTTTTAATTATTACAAATGTGATAACTCGTTTATTATTCATTTTACGAAAAAAAGTTATTCTTCGTAAAAAGCTTTGCATGGTCTAAAATCTAAGACACAACCATGATATATCAACTTTTATTAATTTTATACGAGGTGTGTCAAAAAATATGAAATTCGCTCAATATTATAGCACCTTTATATTTCACAGTATTTCAATTAGAAGGATGTAATTGCATATTGACACATAGTTTTTAGTTCTAAACAACTTTTTTAATAACTGTTTTCAATATTGTGAAAAATAAAGGTGCTTTACTCTTGAGTGAAATTCATATTTTTTGACATAACTCGTATAAAATTAATAAAATGTGATATCTGTTGGTTGCATCTTCGGCCTTATGACCTACAGAGCTTTTTATGAAGAATACCTTTTTTTCGTAAAAGTAATAATAAAAGAGTTATCGTATGTGTAATGAATCAAAACGAAGTTAGTATCAATAAATTTGAGAAAAATTTGGAAAACATTTTTTTCCAATTAGAAGCATGTAATTGCATATTTGAGCTTAGTTTTTATTTCCAAACAACTTTTCAGAATAAGCATTTTCGATATTGAGAGAAATAAAGGTGCTTTACTCTTGAACGAAGTTCATATTTTTTGACATACCTCGTATAATATAGAGAAAATTTGATACCTGATGATTTAGTCTTAGGTTTTGGGGCATGCAGAAATTTTATAAAGAATAACTTTTTTTCGTAAAATTAATAATAAAAAAGTTTCCCATATGTTTCCAACTCAAGTAGACACGCTGTATAAGTTGGTCAGTTGCTACATTATCCATTTTTAAAAATTATCCATTATATGCATATTATGCTAAATGTATTGAAGTCGATGCTACATTTTAGGGGAGTACATATAGATTTTCACTTCGGAAAAAATCAAACAAGATAGAACTTTTTGTAATTTCATTAAGAAATGTTTAATAGTCCTGTCGCCAGGGGGGGTACAACGGCCTCGTTAATTCAGATGGACTTACCCAAATTTTTTTTATGTATTTTGACCCGTAGAACACGAATTTTTTGGGTAACAGTTGATCCGGATGTCGATAAGATTGTTATAGACCAAGAACTTGAGGAATCAAATAACAGCGATTTTTGGCAAAACAAAACAATATTTTGTATTTTTTGGGTCATTTTAAGCAAAAAATATTTCTACAAGTTTTTTAGTAGGATGCACAGTTTTCGAGATAAACGCGGTTGAACTTTCAAAAAATCGAAAAACTGCAATTTTTAAACCCGAATAACTTTTGATTAAAAAATAAAATAGCAATTCTGCTTAGCGCCTTTGAAAGTTCAAGTCAAATTATGTCGGTTTTGATTATTTGCATTGCTAAAAATTTATTGTGTTATTGCTAAACAAAGCTACAAACAACTAGTGCGTGAGTGATGTTTCTATGATTTCTCATTTAAAATCGAACGAGTAGGTAGAATAGGTACTAGTGCAATCAAGACTATTTCTACGTTACATGCGTTAAAACGCATGTAAAAGCACGGGAAACCCTACGTGTTTATAGCTTTGTTAAACAATAAAAAAATAAATTTTTACCAATGCAAATAATCAAAACCGATATAATTTGACTTAAACTTTCAAATGCGGTAAGCAGACTTGCTATTTTATTTTTTAATCAAAAGTTATTCGGGTTCAAAAATTGCAATTTTTCGATTTTTTTAAAGTTCAACCGCGTTTATCTCGAAAACTGTGCATCCTACGAAAAAACTTGTAGAAATATTTTTTACTTAAAATGGCCCAAAAAATACAAAATATTGTTTTGTTTTGCCAAAAATCGCTGTTATTTGATTCCTCCAGTTCTTGGTCTATAACAATCTTATCGACATCCGGATAAACTGTTACCCAAAAAATTCGTGTTCTACGGGTCAAAATACATAAAAAAAACTTGAGTAAGTCCATCTGAATTAACGAGGCCGTTGTACCCCCCCTGGCGACAGGACTATAATAAACAACATATCAAAAAGTTCTACTAAACATGTGGGTGCTTCATTTTTTATTAAACAAATGAACTACGAAATTTGATGTCTTTTAAATAACTCCGAAAATATAAATTTTAGAAAAAAACTGACTTGATTATTGGCAAATTCAAAAAACTTTACAAAAAAACCTTATATAAAGAATTTTCTAAAATTAAATCTGTATCTTCTATAATTTTTTATTTATAACGCTAAAGTCACCCTTCTCACAAACATTGGCGCACTGTAAACTTGCATACGGCGAAGTGCACGGTTGAGTTATTTTAATGTAATTCTTTAACTAATGGATCAAATGAAATTTTTCAAATTGAACATGAAAGAAGAATAATTAAGCTATCTTATGGTTATAATAAAAAGAAATAAAATGTAATAATTACGGTGGGGGCGGAAATTGAGCCTTACATGAATTTTGTTTAAAAATGGTTAAAAAATGTGTAACTAATACAATCTTTCTTATAAAACCCTAAATTTTGCACAACTTACCTTTCAAGCATCTTACTAAATGATGCTTCATTAAAAAAAAAAAATGTTAAAAATTTAATTCAAATGATCTGACGTCTCAAAACATGTAATTTTTGAAATCTTCGTAGTTTTATAGAATTACCACCACTTTAAGACGGTATTACCCAAGTTTGAACAAACCTATTACAGTTTTATAAGTACTTTTTTAAAGCTTAGGATGTAATCTTTAAAATGCACTGAATTATTTTACTTTACAAATGAAATAGACTATTTCTTTTTGAGAAAATTAAGAAAGATAACAAAAATGTAATACAAAAACCGAAAATTACCAGCTAAAAAAATGTTTATACAAAGTGATCAAAACTTTTTTCTGTAAAACTTACCTAAAATACCTTTAATAATAAATTACAACAATAATAAATGTTCAGCAAAAAAAAATTTTTTAGCTCGTATGTCTGCGTAACTTGGAACCTATTGATAACTTTTTTATTATCAGTTTTACGATAAAAAGTTATTCTTTATAAAATCCTCTGCATCGTATATAATCTAAGATGCAGTTATCAAATATGAAATTTAATTAATTTTATACGAGGTATGCCAAAACATATGAATTTCAGTCAAGAGTAAAGTACCGTTACATTTCACAATATCGAAAATTGTTATTAAGAAAAGTTGTTTGGAATTAAAAAATTTGTTTTAGTGTTCAATTACATCCTTCTAATTCAAATATTTTGAATAATAAAGGAACTTAACTCTTAAAAAAATTCATATTTTGTACATACCTTGTATAAAATTAAAAAAGTTTAATATCTGATGGTTGTATCTTAGATTTTAGACCAGGAAGAGCATTTTATGAAGAATAACTTTTTTCTGTAAAAGTGATAATAAAATAGTTATCATAATTGTAATAAAATGATGATGATTATCCGTAATTTGAGAAAAAGTTGAATTTTTTTTTTCGATTAGAATTATGTAATTGTATATTTAAACATAGTTTTTAATTTCAAATAACTTTTCATAAGAGCATTTTTTGATATTCTGAAATATACATAAAAGTACATACTTTATTCTTTAAAGAAATTCATATTTTTGACATAACTCATATAAAATTGATAAAATTTGATATCTGATGGTTGAGTTTTAGATTTTTGACTATCCAGAGCATTTTATGAAGAATAACTTTTTTTCGTAAAATTGATAATAAAAAAGTTCTCCATGTGGTTCCTAGCTACGCAGACATACTGTATAAGAGCTAATGTATAGGAATTTTCAAATTGCAATACCATATTCGGATTCATCATAATCAAAAACAAAATAGAAACATATTTGATCAAAGTAAAATGATGAATTTAACGATATTTTTATAATTATTTATACAAAACAATAATTGTTATTGTTTAAACAATTAATAAACAATTAGCGGCCAAATCTGCGAGTAGAACTTTTTTCTTTAACATGTATATAAAATAACAAAAAAAGTTTTAGAAAAATATAAGCTTGTTTGAATTTTTCTGAAACAATGCATGTTTTCGTTCTAATTGCACACCCCTATTTTGACTATTATCATTTCTTTATTGAATAAGTTTTAAATATTCAATTTAAATTCTCAAAGAAATTAACGCACCACCTTAAAAATGGATAATTTTTGATGTCTTGAATTTTCTATTTCATTTGCTTATGTTGGATAATAAAAAAGTAAGGGTGTTTATAAATAGGTACGACAAATCTAAAGGAGTAATTCTGCATGAAAAAATAATGACAGTTTGCTTTTTAAACGTATCATGAAATTTTTCTTACAAACGGGTTGTTCGAGAACCGGTTGAGATATGCAAATGAAATTTGGTAGGTTTTAAGAGGTAGTTATTGCGCATTTTTTGACATACAATTAGGAGTTTTATATTCTTCATTGGCATGCATACGGGTCATATTACCATGCATTCCGAAAATTCGGAAAGTTCCCAGTGCGCAGATTAAAAATGTCCATGGGATCTAGGTCTGAAAAACTATTCTTCTGACGCTACAGACTTCTAAAGTTATTGGATTCAGGTGCTCGGTTTACGGTAAGTGCACTAATCAACGGTCAAGTAAACGAAAATATTTATTATTGAAAGAAGAGCCTATTTTATTCATGCCTATTTGCGTGTTACATATGAATTCATGGTCAAAAATAGATGCATCGTATTTTAGTCATAAGAAAACCTCCGAATATTCCTCAGAAAAACACCAACCAAAAGTCATAAAAAAGTTAACCCCAAACTACATAAAAGACATAGATAATAACTTAATAAGTTTCCTTAATTTTCCTAACTGTCGGGTTAATGAATTTGTTTGTCTGTAGTTTAAGTTTCATATCAGCTAATATATGTTTTATGTTTCAACAATTTTCTCTTTTGTTCCGGAGCCTGTTACGGGGAATTTCCCTATTCTCCCCCCGTAGATCCGCCACTCTTCAGTAGTTTTCTATTCTAAAGATAAGACAGAACTGCAGCTATGCTGATAGTGGATCATTGTGAAGCATTCATGAAAACATGATAATTCTTATGTCGCTCTAGCAGCACATTTTCTATCGCACTTTTTAAGTTTTCTGAGGCCTTTGCGGCCTCAGTTTTTTGACCTTTTTAGTTAAAAGCTATCCGCCTATAGTAGTCGAGAACATTAATTTTAAATAAACAACAATTATAAAATGTGGTACTTAAAAGCTTCTACATGTTGGACTGTTAGCAAATCATGAATTTATAAACTCATTCAAAAACCAAATAGTTAGGCAGACAACTATTCATAATTCATATAGGTACAATAATTTTCTTTATTACCATACACATTCTACATATTACAATACGTCATAAATTATAGCATATGAGCTTTAAGTAATATTTACAATTCTATATTATTGACATGCGATGAATATAAGCTCACTGATATGTCGAATTTATTATTAGTCTATTCCACTGTTTTCATTTGTGGGAAAACACGGTTAATACTATACCTTTTTGTTTTCATCCCAAATCACTGGGCACTTTACGTTTTAACCTATGTACCTACTGCACGCAATTCAATTCACGGATCAAGTTTCTTGAAACATGGTTTGAGAACGCCCTCGTTACTACAAAGATATTTAAATTACTCAACTTTGTCTATAGTCCAGGGCGCATCTGTTTTGAGATGGACGTTGAGAGGTGACTCAATTTTTTTTGCAGAAATTGCTTGAAAATATGTCAAATAATAATATTTGAGTTATCCTCCCTCTTAAAAAGGTCCGGAACATTGTTTAAATAATCAAAATGTCAAAAAATGAAGGAAAAATTCGGTTTTTTCCTTCGTTTTTTTATTATAACTTTAAAAGAATTCATTTCCGAGAAAAGTTGTAATGACATAAAAGTTGCGTAATAAAATTTCATACAATATAGAATTGGTTAAAAATTTCAAAAATAGTCACCCCAGTTGCAAAATAGCAATAATTGCGAAAAAACCATACAAAAACAAGTATTGGCATTTTACGTTTTTCAACCATTTATGCTACACTTAGGACCTTCATATTTCACCCAAAAAAACTTTATGATACAGTAAAACAACACTATAAATTTCATTAAGATCGGTTCAATAGATTTTGCAAAATAAATTTTGCAATCCAGCCTTCGCAAAAAAAATTCATTTTTTCAAAATGTTACAGGACTGAAAATAAAGCAGATAACAAGTTGAATTTTTTTTGCTTATAGAAGTGTACTGTATCTTTTATTTGCAATTTGCAAAATTAAAAGCGATTAATTACTACGGCTTCAGAAATTTTTTTAAATAAACATTACGCGCAGGACAGCGGTGTTCGATTCACACAAGTTGATTTCCACCAAAATTTTTTCCAAACTTTATCTAATATATTATTTTCTTATTCTATATTTTGTTGTATTTTAATATTTTAATTCCACAAAAATCAAACTAATTTTATTATTGTTTGTGAAATATTGTTTAAACAATTGCATATGTTTAAAAATAATAAACTTTTATTCTCTAATTTAAAATATATGAACAAAGAAAATTTTTTGTAATGAAAGTGTTATTTCAAAGAATAGAGTATGTGTTTTTATTTTGCAATAAACAAATTTATTTATTTATATCGAAATGTAATAAAAATTAAAATGTATCAATCATTATCAAAGCTGATTAGAATGCCCAATCAGAGCAAACTATCCGCTGTCCTGCGCGTAGCACCAATAATTAATGTTTATTTAAAAAAATTCCTGACGCCGTGGTGTTAATCGATTTTAATTTTGCAAAATTGTAAATAAAAGGTACAGTACACTTCTATGCGTAAAAAAATTTCAACTTGCTATCTGCTTTATTTTCAGTTCTGTAACATTTTGAAAAAATGAATTTTTTTTGCGAAAGCTGTATTGCAAAAGTTATTTTGCAAAATCTGTTGAACCGATCTTAATGAAATTTACAGTATTGTTTTATTGTATTATAGAGTTTTTCTGGGTGAAATATGAAGGTCTTAAGTCTAGCATAAATGGTTGAAAAACGTAAAATGCGAATACTTGTTTTTGTATGGTTTTTTCGTAATTATTGCTATTTTGCAACAAGGGTGAAGTTTTTTTTTAATTTCTAACCAATTCTATATTATAGGAAATTTAATTACGCAACTTTTATGTCAGTACAACTTTTCTCGAAAATGAATACTTTTAAAGTTATAATCAAAAAACCAAGAAAAAAATCAAATTTTTCCTTAATTTTTTGACATTTTGATTATTTAAACAATGTTCCGGAGCTTTTTGAGAGGGAGGATAACTCAAATATTATTATTTGATTTATTTTCAAGCAATTCCTGCAAAAAAATTTGAGTCAACTCTCAACGTCCAAATGTACTAATATTTTTACAGATGCGCCCTGGTCTACTATAAATGTGTTGTTTATTTTCAACTGTGCTTGCATACCTATGGGATTGTCTGCTGATCATTAATTTCGTTTTTGTGATGTTAAAGTTGAGATCTTATTCCTCTTCCACTGTATTAATATTTATTACTATGTCTTGTAATTCTTCTATGTTGTGTGCTATAACAGTAGTATCGTATTTATGGGAATTACATATATTTATTTTGATACCTTTGTCATTCTGCTGTGCGAGTTAAAAGATCTCCAGCTGTGTCTCACTCCTGCCAAATTCTGCTTTTTGATTCCAGTACAGCTGTTGGATCATCTTCATATCTTTTCCATTAAGACCAATTTCCCCTAAAGCCCTATTAACACATCGATAAAGCAAATAAAAGATTACCCTTCTGGTCATACCATTTTTTCACCAATAACTGCATGCAAAAAAGTGCCTTTCGTGTTCCTAAACCGCTTTTAAAACCAAGTAGAGTGTCTTCCGTTGTCTCTTGATTAGACGATGATAGATATTTTTGAGCAGTTTTTTTAAGTCCTAGGAGTTTTTTTAAGTCCCCTATTTTTAGGAACTAATATTTATTTTAAATTTACTTTATTTATTTTTAAATCAGCACACTTATATTAATTTAAATAAAAAACTTAATTCATATTATTTTATTTATAGCACTAACTTTACAAAAATAATAACCGCTTAACACTTAATTTATTACGACAATAAGTATAGTCCAGGGCGCATTTGTTTTGAGATGGACGTTGAGAGGTGACTCAAATTTTTTTGCAGAAATTGCTTGAAAATATCTCAAATAATAATATTTGAGTTATCCTCCCACTCAAAATAGTCCGGAACATTGTTTAAATAATCAAAATGTAAAAAATTGAAGGAAAAATTCGATTTTTTTCTTCGTTTTTTGATTATAACTTTAAAAGTATTAATTTCCGAGAAAAGTTGTACTGACATAAAAGTTGCATAATTAAATTTCCTACAATATAGAATTGGTTAAAAATTTAAAAAATAGTCACCCTAGTTGCAAAATAACAATAATTGCGAAAAAACCATACAAAAACAAGTATTCGCATTTTACGTTTTTCAACCATTTATGCTACACTTAGGACCTTCATATTTCACCCAGAAAAACTTTATGATACAGTAAAACAATACTGTAAATTTCATTAAGATCGGTTCAATAAATTTTGCAATATAAATTTTGCAATCCAGGTTTTGCAAAAAAAATTCATTTTTTCAAAATGTTACAGGACGGAAACTAAAGCAGATATCAAGTTGAATTTTTCAGAAAATTTTTGAAATAAACAATAATTTTTGGTGCTAACGCGCAGGACAGCGGTGTTCGATTCACATAAGTTGATTTCCACCAAAATTTCTTCCAATCTTTATCTAATATATTATTTTCTTACTCTATATTTTGTTGTATTTTAATATTTTAATTCCACAAAAATCAAACTAATTTTATTATTGTTTGTGAAATATTGTTTAAACAATTACATATGTTTAAAAATAATAAACTTTTATTATTTAAGTTAAAATATATTAACAAAGAACGTTTTTGCTAATAAAAGTGTTATTTCAAAGGACAGAGTATGTGTTTTTATTTTGCAATAAGCAATTTATTTATTTATATCGAAATTTAATAAAAATTAAAATGTATCAATCATTATCAAAGGTCATTGAAATGCCCAATCAAAACAAACTATCCGCTGTCCTGCGCGTAGCACCAATAATTAATGTTTATTTAAAAAAATTCCTGACGCCGCGCCGTGGTGTTAATCGATATTAATTTTACAAAATTGCAAATGAAAGGTACAGTACACTTCTATACGCAAAAAATTTTTCAACTTGCTATCTGCTTTATTTTCAGTCCTGTAACATTTTGAAAAAATGATTTTTTTTACGAAAGCTGGATTGCAAAATTTATTTTGAAAAATCTATTGAACCGATCTTAATGAAATATACAGTATTGTTTTACTGTATCATATAGTTTTTCAGGGTGAAATATGAAGGTCCTAAGTGTAGCATAAATCGTTGAAAAGCGTATAATGCGAATACTTGTTTTTGTATGTTTTTTTTTTCACAATTATTGCTATTTTGCAACAAGGGTGACTATTTTTTAAATTTTTAAC
Organism: Diabrotica virgifera virgifera; assembly: GCF_917563875.1. Taxonomy (NCBI): domain Eukaryota; kingdom Metazoa; phylum Arthropoda; class Insecta; order Coleoptera; family Chrysomelidae; genus Diabrotica; species Diabrotica virgifera. The sequence continues at coordinate 5,395,019 of NC_065443.1, forward strand.
CAATTTTATATTGTAGGAAATTTAATTACGCAACTTTTATGTCAGTACAACTTTTCTCGAAAATGAATACTTTTAAAGTTATAATAAAAAAACCAAGAAAAAAATCGAATTTTTCCTTAATTTTTTGACATTTTGATTATTTAAACAATGTTCCGGACCTTTTTGAGAGGGAGGATAACTCAAATATTATTATTTGATTCATTTTCAAGCAATTTCTGCAAAAAAATTTGAGTCACCTCTCAACGTCCAAATGTACTAATATTTTTACAGATGCGCCCTGGTCTAGTATCTAATTTATATTACACAATTATCTGATTAACTATTTAGTGGGAAATAAGCCACAATTAAATTGAAAAAATAGTTTTATTAACGTTTCGAAGCCCAAATCGGGTTTCGTTGTCAAAATACAAAATACTACTAAAATAAAAAAAAATGTTGTTGCTAAGTAAAAAAATTCTTCTTATAATTTATTTAATCTGACTCATTTATATTGGCAATTCAGACGTATATTATACATTTTAAAGTAGAAGACTTTAAAATGATATCGCCAATATTTATGAGTTGCGTTCCTGGGACGACTTTATTAAAAGATAGTTCATTCGATTACATGAAATCAATCCCAACTCAAGAATATCCGTCACAAAAAAATTATAGCATGTGATTTGTCTTTAAAAAGACAAACAAATGCAACGATGCCAGTAAAATTCTCGCGTTAGAGATTCCATAGTAAATCACGAGGGAAAACAAGGAAAAAACCTCGTGATACTATCCTGACATCGTAAGTATTTCGTCTTACATTTAATTTACTTTCAAAATACTAATACCAAATTCTGACTTTAATATGTTTAAATTATAAATAATATTAATAATACATAGATATACAATAAGTAATACTAAAATATAAAATTTGTATTAACTCGATATGTTATTGACTTACTAATCGTGGTATTTTCTTTCTATTGACTTCCTCTTTCAGTATGGGTAACCACATCCTACTGCATTCTACCGAGGAATTTGCGACACAATTGGTTTCATTTAGCATAATTAGAGCCGCTTCTTTGATTTTTCTCTTTTTACTATCTGATTCTTTCAGGACTATACTTGAATCTCTCCACTGAACTCTATGTTCATTATCCCATGCGTGTTGACATATTTGAGATCTATCAAATTCTCTATTTTTAATATAAGACTGATGTTCACTTATTCTAACGTTTAATGGTCTTGGTGTTTCACCTAAATAAAATTGTTTGCATTCACAAGGTATTTTATAAATGCAATTCTTTGTTCTTTCTTGTTCATTGTTAGGTTTAGTTTTAGATAGAATAGATCTCAATGTGTTTGTTGTTTTGAATGTTGTTGAAATGTTGAATTTATTTCCTATTGTTTTAAGTTTCTCGGATAGTCCTTTTATATATGGTATTGATATTTTCCTCCTATTATTCCTTGTGAATGTTGTAGGATCCCGTTCTAAGTTGTTCTGTTCCATTCGATCCAATCTTGACAATTCCTTATTTATAAACGATAAAGGATAATCATTTTTTAATAACACAGATGTTAACAACTGTTTTTCTTCTAAAAATGAATTTTCGTTAGAACAAGTAATTTTGGCTCTATCATATAAGGATTTAATGATTCCCTTTTTAACGTTGATGTTGTGATTGGATTTGTACTTAAGATATCTGTTGGTGTGTGTTGGTTTTCTATACACTTGAGTCTCATATCCAGTATCCTTCTTTGATAAATAAATAAATAAATTCAACATTTCAACAACATTCAAAACAACAAACACATTGAGATCTATTCTATCTAAAACTAAACCTAACAATGAACAAGAAATAACAAAGAATTGCATTTATAAAATACCTTGTGAATGCGAACAATTTTATTTAGGTGAAACATCAAGACCATTAAACGTTAGAATAAGTGAACATCAGTCTTATATTAAAAATAGAGAATTTGATAGATCTCAAATATGTCAACACGCATGGGATAATGAACATAGAGTTCAGTGGAGAGATTCAAGTATAGTCCTGAAAGAATCAGATAGTAAAAGGGAAAAATCAAAAAAGCGGCTCTAATTATGCTAAATGAAACCAATTGTGTCGCAAATTCCTCGGTAGAATGCAGTAGGATGTGGTTACCCATACTGAAAGAGGAAGTCAATAGAAAGAAAATACCACGATTAGTAAGTCAATAACATATCGAGTTAATACAAATTTTATATTTTAGTATTACTTATTGTATATCTATGTATTATTAATATTATTTATAATTTAAACATATTAAAGTCAGAATTTGGTATTAGTATTTTGAAAGTAAATTAAATGTAAGACCAAATACTTACGATATCGGGATAGTATCACGAGGTTTTTTCCTGGTTTTCCCTCGTGATTTACTATGGAATCTCTAACGCGAGAATTCTACTGTCATCGTTGCATTTGTTTGTCTTTTTAAAGACAAATCACATGCTATGATTTTTTTGTGACGGATATTCTTGAGTTGGGATTGATTTCATGTAATCGAATGAACTATCTTTTAGTAAAGTCGTCCCAGGAACGCAACTCATAAATATTGGCGATATCATTTTAAAGTCTTCTACTTTAAAATGTATAATATACGTCTGAATTGCCAATATAAATGAGTCAGATTAAATAAATTATTTAGAAGAATTTTTTTACTTAGCAACAACATGTTGGTTTATTTTAGTAGTATTTTGTATTTTGACAACGAAACCCGATCTGGGCTTTGAAACGTTAATAAAATTATTTTTTCAATTTAATTGTGGCTTATTTCCCACTAAATTGTTAATCATAAAAATGCCACAAGGAAATAGCTTCAGAACAACACAATTATCTATTCAAAAATACCGGCAAAACATACGTTCGAAAACACGGCTTTATTAGACTCCCCTAAATCATCACAATTGTTTCCTTATATACTATTTACTATATAACAATGTTCTAGAAATGTTTCGAACAAGAAAGATTTTATAACGGGTAAACAACATACGGGTAAAAGAACATATCGATTAATCTCGAAAAAGGTTAAACAATATTTACAAAACAGGTTAAAGAATTCTCAAGAGCATCTAAAAAGGATGTTTACAACATTCGAATTACAATAAATAGGCCTGAATCTTCGGCGATCTAGGAGCGTCACACTTGTATTCTTTTATAACATATAACATTTTGTGAAGCTTGTGAAGGTATAGTATTTTCGATGTTTTCCCATTGTTCTTCTTGCCATTTATAGTTTTCACTAATGCAAATACAAAGATGGACTTTGTATACACACAATACTTGACAAGGATGATGATGAAAGCTTTAATTGCGTCTCAACAAATTACTTCATGGATTCATTTTATTCCTTATGATTCACATCTCTATAGGCGAGAATATCAAAGTTGCTAATGACATTTACAAAGATAATGATGTAAAGATTCCATTATCTCCCAACTTTGTGAAACTCGAAGTTACATTAAATAAAATCTGCAAAGTTGCTAAGTACTTTTTAATAGTTTGGGTATGGGGATTACAATTTCACCACGAACGAATAAGATTTAAATCCTGTGGAGACGCCGAGTAGTTCTGGGGATATAAGAATGGCTTACAAGTGTTAAATATGCAAAATTATAAAGATTGTGCGATAGATCAAACAGATTTTAGAAATTTGGGTGTAAAAAAATAAATGATTTTTTATTAATTTATAAAAAAAATAGTAGGGGAGGAAATTATGCTAAATTTGCAGTTACTCGAGCGTTATGGGCACCTATTGGGTTGTGAAAAGTAGGTCCTAAAACCAAAAAAGTTAAAATTTCCATAATGCGAGGGACTTTTTCTTCTTTAATTTAATTTTTCATTTCCAACAATCGCTTTTTCCGATTATAGCGCCACCTATCCATAATTCGAAAAAATGTATCGAATAAGTTGCTTATTTTTACGTAAAGAATCCAAATCTGCAATAAAAATTGGGGGCGCCTATTTAAGATTTTAAAGTAACCTCCCACCCACCTCCGTGGGGGGTCGTGTTTGGTGCCATTCGACAGATTTTTCAAAAATATTGAATACGTGTATCCTGTACTTTTCGATCTGATGTTTATTTCTCGAAATATCGCGGGGTTCGTATTTAAAATTTTAAATTTATCCCCCTCTCCTTGGGGGATCGTGTTTGATATCATTCGATAGATTTTTGGAAAATATTGAATACGTATTTTTTAGTTATTCGATCTGACATTCATTTCGCGAAATATTCGCTTTATTTTTGTAAAACTTTGTGACTCGCTTACTTCCTTATGCTCCGCTCAAATCGTCAGATTTTTAAAATATACACTCTTTTGCATGTACTTAACTGACCTTATCTTAATCTGACAATTTCGAGTTTTTCTAATGATAGATTGTTTTTTTTCGGGCCCCCCTTAACGAACTCCCCTTTATTAAGAGCCAATATATGGTAGAGGTACATTTACAGAGTACAAGGTTACTTCCGATGTGATAATCTAACGCGCTCGAGTAACTGCAAAAATCACCGCCTGAGCTCCCCTACCAAAATGTATATAAGGTGTTCCAAGATGTTTTTAATAGACTATGATTTAAAGTTATAAATATTTTTACAACGTGGAATGAAGTAAACACTTCTGTTGTATGTAGGCATATGAATTTATTAAAAATCCTTAAAATTTATCCACAAGGGAGTGGAAGTACAAAACGTTTTCGGTCAAACTGACCGTCATCAGTGTAAACGTCCAGTGTACAAGTAATTGTAACTAGTCACTTCAATAGGTATAAAAACCTCTAAATTACATTATTGTTACATTCTATATTAAAAAGTGGTCGACATGAAGTCGATGTCTTAAGATTTTACAGATCACATGTGAATGTATTTCATCCTTGCTCGAAAATTTTCCTACACCTAAGACAAGACACAAAAGCAAGAATCTATAAAGCAGCAATTAGATCTATATTGACATACACGGCGAAGACAAGGCCTGACACATCTAAAACGAGACGACTACTACAAACAACAGAGATGAAAATACTTCGAGGAATATCAGGGAAAAGTCTGTTGGATAGGGAGAGAAGCGAAAATATAAGTAAAGCATACAATGTAGAAGACATAAATGAATGGGTGACAAAACGGAAACAGGAGTGGAACGAACACACTAGTAGAATGGTAGAGGATAGGATAGTACGAATAGCACGAGATAAATCACTAAATGGACGGAGAAATACTGGTAGACCCAGAAAAAGATGGTGTGATAATTTAAACAATTTAGGAGGCTCACATTAAAGAACAAACATGCTTTAAAGCCTACACACAAGAAACAAGAAGAAGAAAAAGACAATATAATCTAACAATAAAACACTGAAAACGTTTGTTTTCTATACTTCCACAAAAATTATTATAACTAAGTGACTACAGCTGTTTCGGCAGAGTGCCTTTCTCAAGTGATATAGTTTACAATGTGTTTGCTTTTTTAAGTCTTCAACTGAAGAGGTTGAGGAGTGGGAAGCTGTTTGTCTCGAGTTGGTCATTCAGAATTATATCTGTATTTTTCAGTTTATTAATTTCCATAGATTCTAAAAAAGATAGTTTAAGGCTTTTATTTTGAATATGCAGAATTTGAAACTCTTCATTGAAAGAATGATTATGATCTAGAAGGTGAAGTGGGTATGTAGAAGTGTCTGTTGTTCTATTGTTGAATGCCCTTTTGTGTTCTGCTATCCGTTTGTCAAAAATTCTGCCAGTTTGACCGATGTACCGATGTCACTTGTGGTGACTGTCCGAAAATGTACATCGGTCAAACTGGCAGAACTTTTGACAAACGGATAGCAGAACACAAAAGGGCATTCAACAATAGAACAACAGACACTTCTACATACCCACTTCACCTTCTAGATCATAATCATTCTTTCAATGAAGAGTTTCAAATTCTGCATATTCAAAATAAAAGCCTTAAGCTATCTTTTTTAGAATCTATGGAAATTAATAAACTGAAAAATACAGATATAATTCTGAATGACCAACTCGAGACAAACAGCTTCCCACTCCTCAACCTCTTCAGTTGAAGACTTAAAAAAGCAAACACATTGTAAACTATATCACTTGAGAAAGGCACTCTGCCGAAACAGCTGTAGTCACTTAGTTATAATAATTTTTGTGGAAGTATAGAAAACAAACGTTTTCAGTGTTTTATTGTTAGATAAAATGAACTTCCATCAAGTAACGGTCGAATCCATCAATTATTTACAATATAATCTAATAAACAGAACTAGTTTGCCGAACAATATTTTTCTATAAAGATGTTTACATAAAATTTGTATAAAATATTTCATCTCCATCATATTTCATCTCCATCTCCCTTTATATCTGAACGGTTACAGTTTTTTTCTACTGTTTGTATACAGTAGGATTGATAACATGTAGTTAAAACGCTGTTTCGTCTTAAATGTATTTAAAATCCCCCTTTTACGAGGCCATTCCGTACTAGCCAAATTACCAGGACTCCATTACCTCGGAGATAAAAATTAATCTCAATTAATAAAAGACAACAATAACTTAGGCATACCGATGTAATTAGGAAAGGTACTTATCCAGTTAATGTCCCCAGACTGACTAGAAAAATAGCCCAGGCGATTTTTTCTTAGAATATATATGTACATTTTTGCAACATGGTTTCAAGCATGAAAGCATATACAGTGCGGAACAGCCAAATGGAATAACTTTAACAGTACATAGCTAAAAAAAATGTAAAACGCTTCAATTTTAGATGTTGAACAGGTGTTGAATGGAAAGTGGGAACTTGTGACACACATTCGATGTATATTCCATAATATTGTTGCATTAAGAACTAAAAGGAGGCTAGATAACCAACTAGGTTCTGACGACCGCGTATAAGAAATTACCTTGGTACCATAAACATGAAGGAAATGTCATATTCCCAATGCAGCAACTCCTGAGGCTAGTCTGAAGTCTAGAGCTGGCCGCCCCGGCATCAGAATATGGCGCGAGAGGCCAATCACCTATCCGCCTTAAATTACTAGATTCTCGAAACTCCCATAGAGTTAATTCGATACCAGATAGCTAGATATATAAAATAACTGAACATACCTTTACGAAAAAAGGGTAACATTGAGAAACTACAAAACAAAGAGACGAAAATAGAATTCGCACTAGAACTGTTGGCCAAACCAGACCAAAAGCAAAGAAGAAACAACCTAGACCTAGTTATAGATAAGCGAATAAAGATGTTATGAAGGCGAAAAGAAAGACAGTGAAGGTGGCTAGAAATTGGCACAGAAAGTGGTTAGAAATTCTTATCAAAGAAGCGCGGGTCGCCGATGAACATAAAAACATGAGACAAAAGAGATATGCCACCCATTAACTAATTGCCAAAACCAACATTCTTCTTCTTCTTCTTGTGCATAACGTGTAGCATAGAGTATTTATCTTTACGAAGTATTTGACCCAGATATGATGTTTTTCTTATTTTAATTGTGTTCATAAGCTTTCTGCCATGTTCAATTCGTCTTATTAGGCCAGGGTAATAAGACAAAAATATACCCTGTTCGTGACACTTCAGCAGCCTGGGCACTGAAGCGTTTTTTCGACAGGTAATACATATAGGAACAAATTATAACTATTTCCTGTGTAGGATCTGGCGGCCATTTTTATTTATAAATAATTAACTGTCAAAAAATGGCATCTTCCCCTTTTGTTCAAATCAACGGAAAACAGTGAAACTTATGATTTTTTTAGTACAAATATCTTCGAGATTCTGGAAAAAGCTTTAAAATGACGTATTACAAAGTTTGATATACTCATTTGTTGTTAATATAATTGAGTAAAAAAGGTCGGAATTGCAAAAAAAATATTTTCTCAAAAGCTGTTGTAAAAATTAGTGTACAGCTTTGAAATGTTTGTCAAATGAGGATTCCTTAGTGCTTAATATGTGATAAAAATTTCAAAACGATTCATTCAATTGTTTAAATTTTAGTCAAATTGTTTATCCCAGAGAGCATTTTTTTGCAATAACATAAGTCAGGAAAAAATGACCTTAGAACCATTCCACAGGTGTCAAATAAAAGAGCATGAGCTACATTTTCAACATGGTTTAAAAAAGTGAATAAAATGCATTTATTAGTAATAAATAAGTATGCAAAGGTATCGTCAATTTTTCTTTATAAACTTTTTGAATAACTTCTTCCAAAAAAATTAACTTTTTTACCCTGTTTTAAGCGCACAACTACCAAGTAATGTTATCTATATCATAATTGATAAAAAATTGTAATAAATATGTATAATTTCTTATATAACAAAATAAAAAGTTTATAAGGAAAGATTTACGATACTTTTGCATAATTATTTATTACTAATAAATGCATTTTTTGTCACTTTTTTTAAACTTAGTTGAAAATATAGCTCATGCTCTTTCATTTGACACCTATGGAATGGTTCTAACGTCATTTTCTTCTGACTTATGTTATTGCAAAAAAAAATGCTCTCTGGGATAAACAATTTGAATAAAATTTAAACAATTGAATGAATTGCTTTGAAATTTTAATACATATTAAGCACCAAAGAACCCTTATTTGACAGTTATTTCAAAAATAATTTTTTTTCAATTCCGTCCTTTTTTCGCAATTATATTAACAATAAATGAGTATATCAAACTTTGTAATACGTCATTTTAAAGCTTTTTCCATAATCTCGAAGATATTTGTATTAAAAAAACGATAAGTTTACCTGTTTTCCATTGATTTGAAAAAAAAGGTGAAAAATGCCATTTTTGACACATAATTGTTTATAAATAAAAATGGCGGCCAGATCCTACGCAGGAAATAGTTACAATTTCCTCTTATAGGTATTACCTGTCGAAAAAATGTTTCAGTACCCTGGCTGCTTGAGTGTCATGGAAAAAACCTTATTACCCTGGACTATATTAGCACTTCTTAATTTGAGAATTTTGCTTGCTTGAAAACCAACACAGATAAAAATATAACAACGCCACAGGAACAAGTCAAAAGATGGCACGTATATTTCATTAAATTTGTAAGGTCAGTCCCAACCAGAGGCGTGCGGTCCATGGAAGCGGGGGAAGCACCGCTTCCCCATACCTACTTCGATATAAAAAAATATATCTATTATTAATTAATACCTATTTAATAACAAACATTTTTCCCTAATCCAAGTAATCTACATATTACCTAGGCATACGCATTGAAAAATATTAAAAATTAATCGCGTACGAACGAAATCAATATGCACACAATTCAACTACATATTCGGTCCACTCCTGACAGAAGCGCATCTCAAAATCGCCGCTTGTCATCCAGTTGTCCGGTTTAAAAATTGGTCAGGGTTCAATGACCGCAACCCACTAGTCGCGCGAATTTTTGGTACCCTGCGGAAGCGATCGTCCTAGCGCAACCTAGCGCCTTCCGACGCAGGGGTGGTTAGGTACGTACATGTAAATTCGTTTAAAGAATATTTCGATTTAAAAAATCCACGAGGAAAATAAACTTCCTGCAGCTGGCTGTATACCATAAATCACAAAAATGCCAAGTTTCTTGTAAAAGGTATATATTAAAATACCCTAAATAAGGGTCAAAATACAAAACGTTTTCGGATTAAGGAATCCATCATCAGTGTTTAAAAGCCAAAATTTGCATGCCTGAGCCACCAAAATGTATAGGGTAAAAACCCTTTAAATGTAAATAATAAAGATGTTTTACATATTTATATAAAATTCATCGGATGTAATAGATAAACCTGGATGTTACCCAGGGCAACACAGGGCTCTCCCCACGTGGTTGGAACTTTTTTTTTTTTTTTTTTGTTAAAAAAAAAGTTCTAACCACGTGGGGAGAGTCCTGTGTTGCCCTGGGTAACATCCAGGTTTATCTATTACATCCGATGAATTTTATATAAATATGTAAAACATCTTTATTATTTACATTTAAAGGGTTTTTACCCTATACATTTTGGTGGCTCAGGCATGCAAATTTTGGCTTTTAAACACTGATGATGGATTCCTTAATCCGAAAACGTTTTGTATTTTGACCCTTATTTAGGGTATTTTAATATATACCTTTTACAAGAAACTTGGCATTTTTATTTCGATTTAAATTTTTTGCAGATATTTTTCCTTTTACTGATCTTTTATTTGACATTTTACAGATGAAGTCAAATGACATTGCATTTTGTATAAGACAAATTGATGACTTTATTAATACGATAATTAAAAAACGAGAGCAGTTTAAAAATATTTGGGATAAAACTGAAAATATGGGGTTTGAACATGAAAGAAAAATAATGAAGATTGATAATGTCGGCAACAGAGAGACCTTTTGATAATATTCTATAACAAATGAATTCTAACTTTCAAAATTCTAACGATTTAAAATTTGTAGAATTATATATAATCTTAATATTTCTAATTATAATTCATCAAAATTTCCCACAGAGGAATTTATTTCACTACGATTAAATAATGAAAATCTTTTGATTTGAGAAATCTGGGTATTTCTTTATAACTACTGGTTTAAACAAGTCACTGTGTGAAGTGGTCAAGTTGTGTGAATTAGTAGGTACTAACTATCTCAGCCACAACTGCATCAGTAGAACGAAGTTTTTCATTATTAAAATGCATTAAAAGTTTCAAATTAAGAGTTTAAAAGAAATTCAACAAGCGAAATTTAGCATTATTATCCGTTGAAAAAGACTGCATTCAACAATTATTAGAAGTTGATAGGAGAATAGACCTCAAGTATAAATAAGTGTCATATTGTTGAAAGTTGTGTGTTGTGGAAAATGCCTCGGAATATAATTTTTTTTTAAATAGAACTCTTCTTTAGGAAACAAAGCCCGGCGCGAGGACTCAAGCCCCGAGCTAGCAATATAGATCAGTGATAGGTCACTAGTCACTAGAAACAGCGGGAATAGAGTGCCTCACGCATTGATCGGGGTAGGGTTTAGTGTGTAAGTGCTTGTACCCAGGACGTCTCACATAAGCACTTTGCTGATAGAGAGCCCCTATAGCGCATCAGAGTGTTATCAGGTGGGAAGGGCTCGACCCTCGACCCTTAATAAAATATTTTTATATCCTTATTGAATCGCTTCCCCTTCCGAAAAAGTCACCGCACGCCACTGGACTCCCAACACTAACAGATGTCGCACAAAATATAAACTTCAATATTGACAAACTAAGAATTAACGAACCAACAACGCAAGAAAAACTGAAAGCACACAAAGCAGCCGGCCTTGACAATATGCCATCAGTTGTTAAAAGCTTGCCCAAGCACACTAATAGAGCTAATCAAACCAGTACTTTAAGGTGATACAGTAGCGATCAACAGGTAGCCAAAACGCGTTCCAAGATTGCGGCTGTAATTTTGAATATTTTTTCGAGATATTTGGCACACGTGTTCGTAATATAATAAAGAATGATATTTGGCACACGTGTTCGTAATATAATAAAGAATGGCGGTACAGAGCCCAATTTGACAAATATATTAATATGTGGAAATTACTCTGTAATTAAATACAATATTAAAAAAAAGAGCCTGTACCGTCATTAAGAAGAACAAAAAAATACACTTTCTTTAAATAAACTTTTTTATCCGATGCCTAGATTTTGTGTCATTTTGGAACTACCAATGAAATAAAAAATTTTAGTAGTTCCAAAATGACACAAAATCTAGGCATCGAATAAAAAAGTTTATTTGAAGAAAGTGTATTTTTTTGTTCTTCTTAATGGCGGTCCAGGCTCGTTTTTTTTAATATTGTATTTAATTATAGAGTAATTTCCACATATTAATATATTTTTCAAATTGGGCTCTGTACCGCCATTCTTTATTATATTACGAATACGTGTGCCAAATATCTCGAAAAAATATTCAAAATTACAGCCACAATCTTGGAACGCGTTTTCGCTACCTGTTGATCGCTACTGTTTCCTCTTAAAGGGCTTGGAGAGAGAAAAAGTTCCCCAAAGAATGGAAAACGTAACTTATAATAAAAATACCAAAGCTGTAGAGGAATCATACTTCTCAAAACTATAAATAAATAAAAGACTAAGTTTTCACTCTAATGGCATATAACATATCCCACCAGAATGAAAACAATGGGAACCTTCTCTGGTTACACCTCCGAGGCTTCTACAATTTGCAAGCCATACGGATGCTGAGACTAAGGAAGATGAGGGAATTCTACAATTTACAATTCACGTCACATCTGCTCAGCGCGGTAAAGTTCCAACGAGACTGGTTCCCTTCATACTCCACACAGAGTAAATGTAAATAAAAAAAATGAATAACCATTTTCAATTTCGTTGCAAAACGAAAATACAGCCGAACCATATTCCAGTCCAATCAGAGAGTGCTGCAAGCACCTCTACCGGTTTCGAAACTTATTAGTCTCTCATCAGGAGGCACATATGCTGCTCTCCCTGATCCAACCAAAACAAACCCCAGCGTGCAGTCCCGAATTGCAACGAACGAAATGGCATAGATGCCCTAGCGGCAACTGCTAGCAAAAGACTAAGTTTTCACTCTAATGGCATATAACATATCCCACCAGAATGAAAACAATGGGAACCTTCTCTGGTTACACCTCCGAGGCTTCTACAATTTGCAAGCCATACGGATGCTGAGACTAAGGAAGATGAGGGAATTCTACAATTTACAATTCACGTCACATCTGCTCAGCGCGGTAAAGTTCCAACGAGACTGGTTCCCTTCATACTCCACACAGAGTAAATGTAAATAAAAAATGAATAACCATTTTCAATTTCGTTGCAAAACGAAAATACAGCCGAACCATATTCCAGTCCAATCAGAGAGTGCTGCAAGCACCTCTACCGGTTTCGAAACTTATTAGTCTCTCATCAGGAGGCACATATGCTGCTCTCCCTGATCCAACCAAAACAAACCCCAGCGTGCAGTCCCGAATTGCAACGAACGAAATGGCATAGATGCCCTAGCGGCAACTGCTAGCAAAAGACTAAGTTTTCACTCTAATGGCATATAACATATCCCACCAGAATGAAAACAATGGGAACCTTCTCTGGTTACACCTCCGAGGCTTCTACAATTTGCAAGCCATACGGATGCTGAGACTAAGGAAGATGAGGGAATTCTACAATTTACAATTCACGTCACATCTGCTCAGCGCGGTAAAGTTCCAACGAGACTGGTTCCCTTCATACTCCACACAGAGTAAATGTAAATAAAAAATGAATAACCATTTTCAATTTCGTTGCAAAACGAAAATACAGCCGAACCATATTCCAGTCCAATCAGAGAGTGCTGCAAGCACCTCTACCGGTTTCGAAACTTATTAGTCTCTCATCAGGAGGCACATATGCTGCTCTCCCTGATCCAACCAAAACAAACCCCAGCGTGCAGTCCCGAATTGCAACGAACGAAATGGCATAGATGCCCTAGCGGCAACTGCTAGCAAAAGACTAAGTTTTCACTCTAATGGCATATAACATATCCCACCAGAATGAAAACAATGGGAACCTTCTCTGGTTACACCTCCGAGGCTTCTACAATTTGCAAGCCATACGGATGCTGAGACTAAGGAAGATGAGGGAATTCTACAATTTACAATTCACGTCACATCTGCTCAGCGCGGTAAAGTTCCAACGAGACTGGTTCCCTTCATACTCCACACAGAGTAAATGTAAATAAAAAATGAATAACCATTTTCAATTTCGTTGCAAAACGAAAATACAGCCGAACCATATTCCAGTCCAATCAGAGAGTGCTGCAAGCACCTCTACCGGTTTCGAAACTTATTAGTCTCTCATCAGGAGGCACATATGCTGCTCTCCCTGATCCAACCAAAACAAACCCCAGCGTGCAATTCGGGACTGCACGCTGGGGTTTGTTTTGGTTGGATCAGGGAGAGCAGCATATGTGCCTCCTGATGAGAGACTAATAAGTTTCGAAACCGGTAGAGGTGCTTGCAGCACTCTCTGATTGGACTGGAATATGGTTCGGCTGTATTTTCGTTTTGCAACGAAATTGAAAATGGTTATTCATTTTTTATTTACATTTACTCTGTGTGGAGTATGAAGGGAACCAGTCTCGTTGGAACTTTACCGCGCTGAGCAGATGTGACGTGAATTGTAAATTGTAGAATTCCCTCATCTTCCTTAGTCTCAGCATCCGTATGGCTTGCAAATTGTAGAAGCCTCGGAGGTGTAACCAGAGAAGGTTCCCATTGTTTTCATTCTGGTGGGATATGTTATATGCCATTAGAGTGAAAACTTAGTCTTTTGCTAGCAGTTGCCGCTAGGGCATCTATGCCATTTCGTTCGTTGCAATTCGGGACTGCACGCTGGGGTTTGTTTTGGTTGGATCAGGGAGAGCAGCATATGTGCCTCCTGATGAGAGACTAATAAGTTTCGAAACCGGTAGAGGTGCTTGCAGCACTCTCTGATTGGACTGGAATATGGTTCGGCTGTATTTTCGTTTTGCAACGAAATTGAAAATGGTTATTCATTTTTTTTATTTACATTTACTCTGTGTGGAGTATGAAGGGAACCAGTCTCGTTGGAACTTTACCGCGCTGAGCAGATGTGACGTGAATTGTAAATTGTAGAATTCCCTCATCTTCCTTAGTCTCAGCATCCGTATGGCTTGCAAATTGTAGAAGCCTCGGAGGTGTAACCAGAGAAGGTTCCCATTGTTTTCATTCTGGTGGGATATGTTATATGCCATTAGAGTGAAAACTTAGTCTTTTGCTAGCAGTTGCCGCTAGGGCATCTATGCCATTTCGTTCGTTGCAATTCGGGACTGCACGCTGGGGTTTGTTTTGGTTGGATCAGGGAGAGCAGCATATGTGCCTCCTGATGAGAGACTAATAAGTTTCGAAACCGGTAGAGGTGCTTGCAGCACTCTCTGATTGGACTGGAATATGGTTCGGCTGTATTTTCGTTTTGCAACGAAATTGAAAATGGTTATTCATTTTTTTTATAAATAAATAATTAACAGCAATAATTATAAACAACCGATTGATAAACAGTGTTGAACCAATGTTAAGGAAGGAACAAGCCGGTTGCAGACCAAACCGATCAAAGCAATCATAGAACAGTCGTAGGAATTCAACTCTCCTCTCTTCTTATGATTTGTGGACTTCAAGAGAGCTTTCGACATGCTCACACATATGGCCATGTAGAAAACACTTCAGGAAAACGAATACAAAAACATAATATATTTTATCAAAGAACTCTACGGTGACACAGAAAGCAAAATCCTACACAACAGCATAACATCTGACCCAATAGCTGTGCTAAACGCTTACGTTTTTTTGTAAATGTTATTAGTGTACTGGTGATATTTATATACCAGTGATCTGGTATAAAATATTTCTATAAAAAATATAATACATAAATGTATTGTTATGATCTGCTTCTTATTAATTTTATATTAATTATTATTTATTTGATTAATTATTTAATTGTCGCAAATCATACATAAAAAATGAATAAAAAATCTCAGGGTGCCGTTTTATAATATTAAAAAAATGTCTAAATTATCTTACGTTGTACTTATCTTCTCTCGTGGTTTCAGTATCTCTTAGTTGATCCTAATCGGGATAAAATAGGAAAAAGAAATAAAGCAAAAATATAAAATAAACATACAGAATTGTCTTTTATTTATCAAAATCAATACTCTAAAAATCTATCAAATCTAAAACCTGTGGACACAGATGTCCGAATGAAATTTTTACCACTTAAATTTATTCTAGTTAAAAAAAAACAATTTATCGGTTTGTTCCTGATGACTTTGGTACAACAAAATAAACAAAACCAAATTATGTATTCGCAAGATTAGCTATACTTCCTATTTACTTTGTGAAATATTGGAATTTTAATTCCTACGCTTTTTACTCAAAATTTTAGTTTCCGAACATAAATATCTTTCACATAAGTTGACTGACCTTTTGCTTCACTCACTCTGATGTCTTCTCGTGACCCAAAAAACAGCTCTCCCTCGTTGACTATATTAAAGGCTACTCATCAAAGCCCTCTCCGTTCTCCAGCTTCAAAACTGTCAGCATACCAGCACCAATTCTCCAACGAGCCAAAGCCTCTTTTGACCAGTACTCGATTCACACAAACTCCAAAAATTCTCTGCTCTCCTTCTCACAATAATACAGAACCAAAGAGGTATTTCGTCTCAATTTGATCTGTTTCTCGTTCCACTTTTCAGCACTATTCTCCACTATCAAACAACCACCGGTACTTGCTAACTATCTATCCACGAAAACGTCGAACTGCTCCTCAGCGATGCCAATAACATACTGCCTTCTTTTTCAAACTCACTCAATCATTCAAACCACTTTTCCCCTTCCAAATTGCCAAGAGTCAGAAACATTTCTCTTTTCCATTCGACAAACAAACAGTCATTTTCAAAATTATTCCGACCATCCTAATTACTTTCGGGGAACCCTACATTTACTCGGGTTGAAACAAAGATATTAAAAATCCAAACTTTTTTTTAAACCATTTTTCTAGAAAATGATAATTACCTCTACCTGTAGATTCTATAGTTCCCGTAATAAACAATCCTTTAACATTTTAAAACTAAATACATCGTCCTTTTCACTTTAATTATTCACAAAAGTTTTTAATAGTTCATCGGAAAGCTCATTAAAAGAGACATCTACTTACATCCAAATTAAATTCTAATAAATATTTACAGATCAATATACAGGGTGTATCAAATTTATGTGCCCGCGTTATTTAAAAAAAAATAAAATTTAATTTTTATTTTGCCTTTGATTGATAAATTGAAAACACAATAGAATATTCTCTATTCACTGTGCTATAATGTTGTTTTTCGCTTCAAAGCAATTTAGCACGTTTTATATGACAATTACACAAGGAATTGAGGAAACAGTCGTTACTCGGCAACGTAACAACAGCCCATTCTTATTGTTAATAAATTCGTTAATTACTTTACGTATTTCTTAATCTGCGGTAGCCTAATTATGAGGGTTTGTGAGATAATAAGATGTCAGAAAGTATTTCTCCCACATCACTCTTACTAGTATAAAAATATGGATTTTTCTCATGATTTATATACAACCAAACTGATACGGAATCCCCATGTATTTCAAACCAATATTAATTTCTTTTGAAAAAACTTGTTATTGTTGCGAAGAATAGAAATTTTTACTGAAAATAAACAAACCGATAAGACAATAAGATAGCACAGCTCGGTAGGTTATAGATTATTTGCTATAGATTAGTTGTAAATTGTACGAAAATATTTTTGTGGGGTTATCGGATTTGCAACGGGGAAATATTACGGGGTTATTGGTCTTGTATGAGCAAGGAATATCTCAGAGGAACATAGCTGCAGTGGTAGGTGTAACACAGGGTGTTCTGTCCAAAACCTATGCTACGTATCAGGAATTAGGAAAGCTTAAAAATAAAGCAAGGAAATTTCGCCAAAAAGTAACAGCGGCTCGCCACGATCGTTTCATTGTCCAAGAAGCTAAAAGAGACAACCATTTCTCTAAATAAACGCTAAAACGATAACAATAGTTTGTGTCCAAGGAGTATATAACAGGAGACGGTCACTGGGTTTCATTATAAAGGCAGCACAAGATTGATCGCCTAAATTGGTGTCTTCACCACCAAAACTGGAATATTGGGAATTGGCAAAATGTGCTATTTTAAGCCAGGATTTGTATAAATGTGGATGAGGAAGACAAACAAGGACGGAAACTTTCAGATATGTTCACAGATATAAAGAAGGAATTGTCATGTTCTGGGGAGGTATTGTTGTGGTATATTATGAACCCTCTGTATAAATCATAATTTAAATATGATGTTATTAACCTTTAGGGTATTGAACATACATAAAAACAATAACTTATAGTTTGTATCACATGTTTATTACGAGTGAACTTGAACTATATTTATTATGGTTCAGATAGGTATAAAAACACGCTGAGCAATCAGTATGGATATAGATATAAAAATAATTATTAGAAGTTAGTATGTAGTAAGGCGAGGCGCTATGAATCATTAATGTTATTGGTTAGATATTGGATACCAGTGAATAAAATATAATGTATAGTAAGACGTGTTTAGTCTTTTTAATTAATTAGAACCAGAAGGCAGTAACAACACACTATTTAATATATGGCTGATCCTGCAGACTAGAGGAGGTCTTCTGAAAGGAGAAGAAATGGCGGCACCAGCTTGGAAATGGAGACGGCGAAAATGGACCAGGAACCGAGGATCCAATACTGCCCGTATTGTGAGACGGTCAACCCAGTGAGCGACAGTGCAAAGACAAAGTGATAAAATGTAAGTAAGAATGTCTATCTTTATTAAAAATGCTTCCCTCGTTTTATATTATTATTGAAAATTGAATATTTATCTTTGCTGACTTTTGAATAATTTATGAAATATCGATTTTTTTTTATCTATGAATTTTGAAACATGAAGTGATTTTTTGAATTGAATATTTTTATCAAAGTTTATTATATATGTTATTATTGAATTTTTATTGAATTTATTTGAAAAATCTCTATCCGATTTCGATTTTTAGTCCGGTTATTTTTGAATATTTTATGGAATCTCGAATTTTTTTCAAAAATTTCTATCGAATTTTGAGATCTGAACTGATTTTGAATATTTTTATCTAACTTTTGCATATGCTATTTTTTTTATTGACGAATATGTATACTATTATTAAATTTTTATTAGCCAGTTGTTTTTATTATTGATATTTATTGATTCTATAGATACATTTTAATCGATTTTGTGTTAAATTTTGTATGATATGAACCTGAATTAATATTTTTTGAGTGATAAATGATATTTTTTTAATGAATAATGATTAGTGATGACATACGTTGATATAAGAGTTTAAGATAAACATTGCTGTAAGCAAGAAATATACTTTTAACGAACCGACCTGATGAGTCGAGATAGGGAATTTGAAGAAGAACTATATAGATAGGAAGAAGAACTAACAATATTATAAGCTAAATATTATGAGGCAACTAGAGACAATAAGAAACCCACTGCTCTTGTCAAATTAGGAAGGTACTAAGTGATTTATAGAAGCTTGAAAGCTTATTAGACCCACTCTGTGTTTTGAAGGGTACCTATTTTATTCATGATTATTCGTGAATAAACAACGACCTCAAAGCAAGGGATTGAGGTTGTGATATTTTTAGAAGAATTTGAACCGCATAAAATACCTATTTCGTGTTTTGAGTTAACTATACCACCTAAATGGTGCGTACAGA
This sequence comes from Diabrotica virgifera virgifera, assembly GCF_917563875.1. Classification (NCBI taxonomy): domain Eukaryota; kingdom Metazoa; phylum Arthropoda; class Insecta; order Coleoptera; family Chrysomelidae; genus Diabrotica; species Diabrotica virgifera. The sequence goes on from NC_065443.1 coordinate 5,414,300, forward strand.
TCAGGGCGAAAATTCGGGTTAATATTGGCGGAGAACTAAGACATCCGAGTGAAACCTCTTTTATTAAGGTAAAACGAAGGTATCGGAGCTGATTATGATGTTATATGAAATGATATATGAGATAAATGATATATGATTGTTATATGAGATATGTATATGAAGATGAATTATGTACACTGTAGAAGTGTTATTATGTGGAGAAAAATGAAGAAATATAGTTATAGTACCAGACAAGAAGAGAGAGAGAGAAAAAAATAATTTTATTAAAATATGTGGGAAAAATGGAAGAAGGAACATAAAATTTGTCAGAAATATCAAAATAAAGCAGAATTAAGAATAATATCAAATAAGTAGCTAATCATTGAATTATGTCTAAGAATTAAAGCTGTAAATTTTTTTCTCTAAAGTAATGTTAATTATAAATAACTTATTTTTAAATGTAGATAATGAATTCAGGTTAAATTTTCGCGGAAAATGGAAGTGTTTGAATTAAGGATAGACAATATCTTACAATAGTGTTAGTAGATAGTAAGCAAAGGGACACAAAAAGTGAAGTTCTTAGAGAGATTAAATCTTTATTATAGCTACAAAAGAGTTATTAGAAGTTTAGAGAAATATTAGAAATTTTTAGAGAGATTACATTTTTATTATAGGTACATTATTTTAAAGTTAGTAAGACATATATAAATAAATCAAAAGAAGACTGAAATTGGAATTATTAATAGAGTAAAGGATACATTTTTTTTTACTTATTCGAGTAATATTAGCTTAGCTTAGGACTTTTAGTTAGATACGAGATTTTTAGTTAGGTAGATTAGATTATTCCCCTGCTTATAGGAGATGCATATAGGCACTAAAAGACTATATTAAAAATCCCGATAGGTTTAGTCACTGTTTTTATGTGGACACTGTTTTGTGAATGGAGAAAAGACTAAAAAGCAAGACGGAACAGAAAGTGAATTAGTGATAATAATAAACAATTTTTAGGATTAAAAAAAAACTCTGAAACGTACCATGTTACAGTTAGTTAGCATAGTTAGGAAATTTAATTTTTGAAAATAGTATTAGGTAACCATAAACATTTTGTAAAAGAGAAAGAGGAATATACCGTCAGATATTCTTCTTTTCTTCTTAGGACTTTCTTTTTTAAAAACGGCGGAGATGTGGTATATTATGAACCCTCTGTATAAATCATAATTTAAATATGATGTTATTAACCTTTAGGGTATTGAACATACATAAAAACAATAACTTATAGTTTGTATCACATGTTTATTACGAGTGAACTTGAACTATATTTGTTATGGTTCAGATAGGTATAAAAACACGCTGAGCAATCAGTATGGATATAGATATAAAAATAATTATTAGAAGTTAGTATGTAGTAAGGCGAGGCGCTATGAATCATTAATGTTATTGGTTAGATATTGGATACCAGTGAATAAAATATAATGTATAGTAAGACGTGTTTAGTCTTTTTAATTAATTAGAACCAGAAGGCAGTAACAACACACTATTTAATATATTGTAATCATTAAAACAAACTTCTTTAATTTTCATCTAACCAACTTAAACAGCTCTCAGGTATATTGATTTGGTTCTAGAACCTGTAATTACGCTCTGGAGAGACGCTATCGGAGATAATTTAATTTCCATGCTTGATAATGCAGCTTCACGTACCCTTACAGTGACTATAGACTTCCTTGAAGCAGAAAATATCACTGTTCTGGAGTGGTCTGCTTGCTTACCCGATCATAACGCTATACAGCAGGGGTGGGCAAATACTTTTAAGCGCGGGCCAAAATGAAATTTTCAAAATGTCTCCCGGGCCGGATACCTATACCAAACCCAGTATGTACGCGCACACGTTAATGTTTTTGGTGGATGTTTTTCTCTGTCCAAGAAATTTGTTTGACAACAATACTATAAGTATCATTTTAAAAAATTTGGACAAAGATATTTGATTGTTAATAATAGATAATACTAATAATAAATTGTCTTAGTTGGGTGTGGGTACACATGCGAACCATTTGTTCCCAGTAAAATTGCGAAATTTTTAATGTGGTCCATTATATTAAGCCATAACAAGGATCTAGATAAATGAAATTCAGAAATTTAAGACGAGCTTTTATGAAGATAAGGAAATTTCTGAGTAACCAAAGATTCAATCTGCAAATCTGATATCGAATGGTAAAACGGTATGTCAAGTCAACCATCATCGATGAAATTCAAAGGAGACAACTGATCTGGTATGATCATGTAGAAAGAATGGACGACGACAGGCTGCCAAAACAAATTTTAAAATTGACGCCAAGGGAAAGAAGAGAGGGGGGGCGAAACAATCCTAGCTCTGTGGCATTCAGAAGGTAATGTCAAAAAGGAACCTTCACCCTGGCGAACACAACGACGGACGAACGAAGCTGGAAACTGGAAACCGAAAGCCAAAGAACCCTATAAAAAACCGGGGATAATAATAAAAATGGTGTGTCCACTCTATTCTTGTTTATTGGATTGTTAATGCTGACTTAATGAGAAAGCTGGAAGCTTTTGAGATGTGGCTTTTTAGGAGAATTTTGAAAATACCATGGACCGATGATATTACTAACGAAATGGTGAGAAATCATTAAAAGGAGAAAGACAGCAATGAGAAAGACAGCAAGGAGAAAGGGCACATACTTAGAAAAAATGATAAGTACGTTGTTGTAAGTTGTTGCAGCAGCTGATTATGAAGGGTAAAATAGAAAGAAAAGGGTCCTGGTAGACGACAAATACCCTGACCGAAAAATATTCGCGCCTGGACCAGGTTAAACATAGATGCTTTTAAGAAAAGCAGAAGATAGAGATTCATTTTATTGAACACTACGAACACTAATACTGTTGATTTCAACAAAACGCATAAAAGAAATAAAGAGCGTAGGCGCAAAATTTCGGACCAATGCTTTTTAAATGCATTCCTCTTTTTGGAATCCTGAGAAAACTAAAAATAATTTTTGAAAAATTTAAACGCAGAATGAAAGATTACATTATTACCGAGGGCAGAAAATCCCTTAGAATAAACAGTTTCTTTTGAATGAGATATTTGAAATTAAAAAACACATTAAATTTTCTCTTTTTTTTTCACCCCTGTGACTTATTAAAATAAACATAGAAGTTTTCAGGGACTTTAAACCCTCTGCAATAATGTAATATTTCATTCAGCGTTTAAATTTTTCAAAAATATTTATTAGTTTTCTCAGAATTCGAAAAAAATGAATGCATTTAAAAAACATTGCGCCTATGCTCTTAAAAACAATTGCTTGCGGGATTTCTCAACGGGCCGGATAAAGTAAGCAAAAGGGCCGGATCCGGCCCGCGGGCCGGCTTTTGCCCACCCCTGCTATACAGCATTTGTGAAATATGCTTAAAAGAAAAATTAGAGTTCGCCGGGTAATCTACAAAACACTGCACGGTTAGTAATTACAGGCTGCTCTTGAAGAAAGGAACAACCTACTACAACAAAATGTTGGCAATTTGATTAGAGGCGTGCCCACGCAAATTGAAGCTTGTACAAGAGCTTGGGGTGGTAACACTGACTACTAAAAAAAAACATAAATGAATAAAAATAATTTAAACATTATTCGTTTTATATTGAAATTTTTATGATATTGACTTAAAACAACTAGTTTCAATTTGTTAAATTCTTTATTGTTAGATTTTCATCATTTCCGTTGACGTTCGAGTTTTATATTACTGTTACTAATTGCCCCTTAAAACTATAACTCCGTGACTTACTTTATGTAATAGGTCCTTCCTGAGTCGTCCAAAGCTCTTTCCCATCCGTAGGGGAGAGCATCCTCCCCACATTTCCATGCCTCTGCGGGTGGCAACCATCCTGCTGTTCGTGTGACGTGACTGTAACAAAAGAAGCTATTTAAAATCTAGTTCTGAGAAACTATTATAGATAAAAAAATTAAAATATGGAAAGATGTTTTAAAGTTGGTGGAGGCTATGTAGTCCAGAGAAATAAGATTTTTCTCGTGACACATATCCCTCTAGGCCGAAACCAAATTTTTTGAGTAGTATGGACATCTATAATAATAACCTACAGTCCCTGGCCATATTATTATGACCAAATGACCACCTATAAATTTTTACAAAAATCAACTATTCCACTATATAAGTTTTGTTTAAAATATTATTTTTAAATTTAGTTTTGTTATGCAATGTTAATTTTATGCATTAACTATAATATATTTAATAATAAACAACAATAAAATATTTGAAAATATTACATATTTATATTTTTTTAATATTTTGTTGAACTTCTGACCTTAATCAGATGGAAAATATTTGGTAGCTTTTAAAACGAGAAATTTCCGATAAAAAGTTCACTAGCGAAATTGTTTTGAATAAAGAACTAATATTTCATTGAAACCACAATGACAAATTAAAGCAAAAAAATTTTAACTGCATTCAAAATATGCCAAGACGGGTACCAGCGGTAATCAAAGTTAGAGGGGGCCCAGCAAAATATTAAAAAAATGCAAATACGTGATATTTTCAAATGGTTTCTTGCTGTTTATTATTAAATGTCTTATATTTGATAATAAACACCAATAAAACATTTAAAAATATCACATATTTTTATTTTTTCAATATTTTGTTGAGCCCCCTTTAACTTTGATTAGCGCTTGTATCCGTCTTGACATACTCTGAATGCAGCTAAATTTTTTTTTGCTTTAATTTGTCATTGTGGTTTCAATGATCTATTAGTTATTTAATCAAAAGAATTTAGTTAGTGACCTTTTCACCGGAAAATACTCGTTTTAAAAGCTCCCAAATATTTTCCATCTGATTAAGGTCAAAAGTTCAATAAAATATTAAAAAGTATATAAATATGTAATATTTTCAAATGTTTTATTGGTGTTTAATATTAAATATAATATAGTTAATGTATAACATTAACAATACATCACAAAATTTAATTTAAAAATCATATTTTAAACAAAACGTACCTAGTGAAATAGTTGATTTTTGTAAAAATTCATAGGTGGTCATAATAATATGGCCAGGGACTGTATTATAGGTGTCTCCTGCAGCCGATTTTGATGATATACATACATAGTTATAAACAAATAAAGATAAAAAAACGGTAAATTTTCGCTTTTTTTCGTCTATTACCAAAAAATATTAAGCATTTTAAATAAATTTGAGAGTAAGAAACTCATAAATCGTATAAAAAACTTCAATATGGGATTCGCTGAATATGTAAAATTCCAAAATAAATCATAAAATTTGAGTTTTTATTAATATTCGTAACTTATGTAAAAATTAACTTAGAAACTACTTATTACACGGAATGCTGAGACTTCTGGTGTTTAAATCATACCCTAAATTTCAAAGCAATTGGTCAAATAGTTTAAAAGTTATTTAATTTGTTTATCTCAAATTCATTTTTTTTGCAACACTATAAGTCAGAAAATTATGAGGTTACAGTAATACTTAGGACAGTTTATGAAAGAAGAACATTTATACTATTAACTTAATTAAAAAAAATGAGAAAAAGTAATGTAAGTGTAAAATTATTTTGCAAAGACATGTCATTTTTTTGCTTACTTATAAACAATTAGAATGACTTTTTAACCATTACCTTGAATAGTACAGGAACGGCTTCATTAGAGGCTATCACAGGTCTCCCTCCGCTGGAATTGTATATTTCGGCGGTAGCCTTTATGACCATCCTGAGGCTCAAAGCAAACAATACTTGGAGGCCAAATTATGTATTGAATAGCCACACAAACATTACTGGGACTATACTTGAGGAATACATCTTTATGATGAACTTAGATATGATGACACCAGAACTAATCTTCACTGAGAAGATTAACACAATTATACCATCTAGAGAACAAAAAGTCCCAAACATTAATGGAGACTTAATATGGTTCACTGATGGATCTAAAACTGCCCATGGTACTGGATCAGGAGTCTTTGGGCAAACATGTAACTATAATAAATCTTACAGCCTAGGTCAACATACAACGGTGTTCCAGGCTGAAGTTTTTGCTTTGGTGGCCTGCATTGATGAAATAATTGATGAGGACCCTAAAGCTAAGAGAATCAACATTTACACAGATAGCCAATCGGCTATTCTGGCTGTAAAGAACCCTCTCACCAAATCAAAACTGGTGAGAAACTGCAAAGCTCTCCTCAATAACCTGGCAAAAGACAACAAAGTGTCTTTAATATGGGTGCCGGGTCATGAAGGGGTGCATGGGAACGAACGAGCAGATATGTTAGCGAAACAAGGCTCGAAAAAAACTTTTGAAGGCCCAGAACCTTTCTGTGGCATCACTAAAGATGCTATGAAAAACGAGGTTCAGAAATGGCTGATAAAGAATCATCAAAATAAATGGAGAACCACTCAAGGGCAAATCCAGACTAAAAAAATAATCAAGAATATTGATAAAAAACTCTCGAACAGTTTGATGAACCTCAATAAACGAGAGATCAAAACGGTCACTGAAATGGTGACTGGACATTGTCGTTTAAGAAATCACCTATACAAACTAGGTAAGGTGAATGAACCATGGTGCAGAAAGTGCGAAATGGAAGAAGAAACTGCCATACACATACTATGCTATTGCAGTGTGCTAGATGATGTAAGGCAGAACTTCACTGGTCAAATGAGGTTTGAACCAGAAGAGATCTTAAAACTACCAATAAGAAAACTGTTGGCCTTCGTTGAGGCCACAGGACTTATTAAAGTTTAAGGAGAAGAACAGGGTTTGGTACAAAGGTCTTATGACCAAGTGCCAGAGACTAACGAGTCTCGCCTGAGTTAAGAAGAAGAAGAAGAAGAACCATTACCCGTAGAAAAATTATTTTTTTATATTTAGAAAGACTGAATTCTTATACACATTTAGAAAGAAAAACAATTGTCCTAGGACAATTAGGGACGAAGTTAACCCCCTCCCTTTTTTAATTCGCATGTTTTTGCAAAATAATTTTGCAATATTTAGAACTTTTTTGTCATTTTTTTTAATTAAATTAATAGTGTAAATCTTCTTCTTTCATAAACTATCCAAAGTATTAATGTTACTTCATCATTTTCTGACTTATAGTGTTGCAAAAAAAATTTGGGAAAACAAATTAAATAACTTTTAAACTATTTGACCAATTGCTTTGAAATTTAGGGTATGATTTAAGCACCAGAAGTCTCAGCATTCAGTTAATTTTTACATAAGTTATGAATATTTATAAAAACTCAAAATTTATGATTTATTTTGCAATTTTCTAAACAACCAATAAATATAGACATATTCAGCGAACGCCATATTGAAGTTTTTTATACGATTTATGAGTTTCTTACTCTCAAATTTGTTTAAAATGCTTAACTTTTTGGTAATGGACGAAAAAAGCGAAAATTTACCGTTTTTTGATCTTCATTTGTTTATAACTATGTATATCATCAAAATCGGCTGCAGGAAATATATAGGTTATTATTATAGATGTCCATACTACTCAAAAAATTTGGTTTCGGCCTGGAGGGGGTTGTGTCACCAACAAGATATTTTTTTTCCTTATTTCTCTGAACTAATGTGCAATAGTTGTTTTTAAGTGAATATTAAAGTGAATACTTCTTATCCTTCAGTATGGAATTTTGGTGACTGTAAAATCGTATTGGGTGTCATTCAAAAATCGTGACGCGAGAGGCTTTTGGAGCTCGGCTCGCAAAAAATAAAACCAGCTTGAGCTCGAAGCTAGGCTCGTCAGACGAGCCAAGCCGAGCTAAGCTCGAGCTTGTGACCATCCCTACGTAAGCGTAAGGTTCCACTTGCGTCACGGTTTGTGAATCACGCCAAATACGATTTTACTCCCGTCAAAATACCATACCGAGTAATGTGAAGTTAGCACTTCAAAAGTAAAACAAATGAAATAATCTCTGTAAGAAATTAAAATAATTTTTTTCAAATGTCAATATTTAAATAGGTACATAAACTTCTTTAAGTATACACAATATTTGCAAAAATTTCATATGTTGCTTCGTCCTGAGCTAATATTTGAAATATAAATAGATATCAAAAGTCGAAGATTTTTAAAATATTCTGAGGACGAAATATTTTTCTATATTGTAGTACAAGCTGACCACAATGTACAATATATGGAACGAGAAATTGGATTCACAACTTCAATAAAGCATTCGAGAATTTCATCGGAGAAATTGGCCAGTCCGTTTGATAAAATATTCATATATATGTTTCGATTTTGTCAGAACACTCTTTCGAGCGGAGATAGTTTTATTGATTGGAAATAGTAGAGAGTAGAGGACACGAATAGAGAGAAACTGGATACCGATATTGCTTTTTGACTTTTTCTAAAATAAAATGTATGGATAAAATACGAAAGGCGTAGATGGCAAATATGTATATAGAAAATATTCAACAAAGGAATAAAGTGAATAAGCAATAATTGGACTTCGTCCAAGATGTCCCGAGATTTTCATTCAACTTGACCGACAGTATAACCGGAAGTCAATGTTTGAACTCTTGATATACAGTTTCGCTAATTTTCATTCATTTTTTCCAAAATATCATAACTTTTTAACCAGAAATGACATCGAAACCTGAACTAAGTATTCGAACTTTATCATAGTGGTGTTAGAGGAAGTGCGTTAAAGTGGATCCACACCTTTTTATCGAAAAGGTTTCAAAAAATTAAGGTCAATGTGAATGGGAATATAATATTTTCTTCAGAAGAAAGTGTCCTCTCCGGAGTTCCACAGGGAAGTATCATTGGCCCTCTTTTATTTTTGATTTTCGTCAATGATTTAAATCAACTGATAGCTCAACATGTTTGGTTCGGAATCCATTAGATAATTTTTCTGATGCAATAAGCGTTCGAGTGGAAAACGTGGAACAGCAATCAGGCTGTTATGTCACTCAACTGACAATACCACAGTTGCACTAAATTCCAATAATTTTTTCATGTAGTACAAAAAGCAAACTGTCTTGTAAAAAGTATGACTCTTTACTGTTTAAATAATGCCCGAATCTTAAATGGATCAAAGACCAATATGGAAACCTTTTCACCTTCTACTATGCAGATGAGTCCATTAGTAAAACTTGACAATGGGTTAGTGGTAAATAGCCACTCCACTAAGTTGTTAGGTGTTTACCTGGATTCTAATTTGTCTTGGAGCTCTCACGTTGATTATGTAGTGGGAAGATTGTCTGTGCACTGTTATGTTCTACGGCAACTTAGGAATTTTGTCTCCCTAGATATCTTAAAACTTTACTATTTTGCTCATGTACAGTCAATTTTGCAATATTGCTTGGTTTGTTGGGGAAATTGCTCGCGAATTAATGAGGTGCTTGTTCTTAAAAAAAATTATTCGTAACATGACTTTTAGAAGGCGCTTGGATTCCTGTAGACCAGTTTTTAAACAATTAAATATTTTAACTGTAATGTCGCTGTATATTTTCAGTTGTGTTGTTTATGTAAAGTCACATAGATGTTATTTGCAGAAATGATGTTTCCTTAATGAGTTAATGTAACTTTCGTTACAGAAATGATTTCGTGTTCGATGAATGTTCGCCACTTGACCGTTGTGGGCAAGGGTCCTTACCCAACATGCGTTCGTTTGTATAATAAATTACCTAATTATGTTAAAGAGTCAAATATTTATGTATTTAAGAGAACAGTTAATAGTCCAGGGCGCATCTGTTTTGAGATGGACGTTGAGAGGTGACTCATTTTTTTTTTGCAGAAATTGATTGAAAATAACTCAAATAATAATATTTGAGTTATCCTCCCTCTCAAAAAGGTCCGGAACATTGTTTAAATAATCAAAATGTCAAAATATGAAGGAAAAATTCGATTTTTTTATTGGTTTTTTGATTACTTCTGGTAAACACTTTCTATTCGTCAGAGGAGTTCTTGCAGGCAACTTTTTAACAATTTGTATGTTTTTGTGTATATTTTATATGTTTTTATGTTAACTGTTTTTATGTACTTATAGTTTTTACTCATAGATTGTAGTTGACGCATTTCAATACTTGTAAAAGTCAGATGAAATAAAGAATATTGATTGATTGATTGAGCTCGACTTTAATACGCAATAATTGATATATCACCATCATCATCAACCCGTTTCTGTTTTGTGCGGCTTGCATCCAGTTACCGATAACATGCTTCAGATCGTCGGTCCATCTGGTTAGTGGGCGTCCTCTGCTCTGTAGTGCATCTTCTCGTGGCCTCCACTCGACAACCGTTTTATCCATCGGTTGTCTGATAATCTGGCGACATGTCCTGCCCAATTACACTTTAGCGACGCGAGTTTTTCGACAGCGTCTATTCCAACATCTTTTGCACCTATAATGTGGCATTTCGTAAGTCATGCTAAGGCGCGTCGAATAATATATCGCTTTAATATATCGCTTTTAATACCATCTTTGGGCAATAAGCTCTCATTCAATATCTAATTTGTCATTCTATCTATTCTAGTGACGGAGGTTTTGTGTCTACGGTCCGACGGGCAGACATGGATAATTAAAAATAAAACTTAATAAAAAATGTTTGTCCTGGTAAAAGATATATTCGTTTAAAAAACCCCTATAGGGCTACAAACATATAAACAAAACGTTCTCGCTCTGTAAGCATCATCAGTGTTACAAGAACATGGTGAGCCACCCAAAAATACTAAGGTTAAAACCTTTTAAAAATAGACTAAATGTCTTATAAAAGTATATACATAATTAAATCCAAAGGATGGATATAATTCCTATGGATGTGGTTTTAGGGCAACATATGACTCACACACGTGGTAAGTGGGTTAATAGGTAATAATTAATTAGGTCATTATGTTATAAGAGGTGACACGCAACATAATCGCCTAATAATAAATGACCTATAATTATAACATAATGATCTAATTAATTATTAGAGACCTATTAACCCACTTACCACGTGTGGGAGTCATATGTTACCCTAAAGCCACATCCATAGGAATTACATCCATCCTTTGGATTTTACGATGATTACATTTATATAACACTTTTAGTCTATTTTTAAAAGGTTTTAACCTTTTAAACCAGTATTTTTGGGTGGCTCACTATGTTCTTGTAACACTGATGATGCTCTTGTTACAGAGCGAAAACATTTTGTTTCTATGTTTGTAGCCATATAGGGGCTTTTTAAACTAATATATCATTTACCAGGACAAAAATTTTTTATTAAATTTTACTTGTAATTAATGGTATACAGCCAGGTACATGTGGATTTGTATAATTAAAAGTTTTCACATTTTAATGTTCTCAAATGGGCGAAAATAATACACATATTAATTACGCGCAGTGTAAGCACTAAAGTAAAAGAGCTACAAAACAGGAACACACAAGAAAGTGAAGTCGACCCCAATTAAGTCTAGAAAATTTACACAATTTCTTAAAATATAGAAAGCCAGAAATGAAATACCACTGTGGCTACATGGGTCTTGAAAAATTCTCAAAGACAATTTTCCTTTAGGACCTGTCGATTATCCGATCGAATATATCGACCTGGTTATAATCATCCATTCGCCAGTGTTGAACACCAAGTTCGAAAAGTTTTTTAAACGGAACAAAGCTAACACACACGTCTTGGCATCGATTTATTTCATTACGCATTATAATAGTTATATCATCAATACCACCCACAAAACATCCAGTTGTTATTTTCAAGCAACTGATGAATGATGATACTAGAATGAGCAAAACAGGATTGAAACGATTAATTACTTTAGTCTATGTCTATTGTATAAACATTAAACATACTTTTTTTCACTTAAAAATTGGGATCTGGCGTTTTATTTAAACCGATAAATATTTTGGAGGTCAAGATTTGATTTTTAATTATTCTCAATTTGGCGTTTTAAGTAGTCCATGGCATTATTGTGGTGCATTTTGATTTAATCGCTTATTCTTCTTCTTAAAGTTCCCTCTCCTATCGGAGGTTGGATATCATAATGGCTATGGTCACTTTGTTGGCTGCTGCTCTGAATAGTTGTAATGAACTAGAGTTAAACCATTCTCTAAGGTTCCTCAGACAGGAGATGCGTCTTCTTCCGATGCTTCTTCTTCCTTGAATCCTTCCTTGCATAATAATTCTCAGCAACTCATATTTTTCTCCTCTGGTAATGTGACCCAAATATTCCAGTTTTCTAGATTTTATACTTTTCATCACTTCTAACTCCTTATTTAAACGTCGTAGCACTTCAACATTGTTAATCTTTGAACTCACTGAATTTTCAATATTCTTCTGTAACACCACATTTCGAACGCTTCTATTCTTCTTATGTGTTGTCTTTTCAATGTCCAAGCTTCCATTCCGTATAGCAATATAGAAAATATATAGCATCTTAGAGCTCTCAATCTGAGAGACAACTGAAGATCTTTGTTTGTAAGCAGTGTCTTCATTTTTATAAATGCTTGCCTTGCAGTTTCAATTCGGACTTTAATTTCTTTGCTTTGGTCATTTTTGTCATCAACCCAGGTTCCCAGGTATTTGTATGTCTTAACTTTTTCTATTTGGGTTTGCTTTATCATTAACCTTTCATTTCCATGTTCAGTTTTTGAGACAATCATAAATTTAGTTTTTTTCTTGTTTATTTTTAGTCCGTATCGAATGCAATAATAGTTAATTCTATTAAGCAATTCTTGTAGCGATTTCAGGGTGTCTGCCATTATAACGGTGTCATCAGCGAATCTTATGTTATTTACTATTCTTCCGTTTATAGAGAGTCTATCACCTAGTTCCGCTATCCCTTCCTGAAGTACAGCTTCACTGTTTGTATAGGTTAAACAGTAGCGGCGACAGAACACAACCCTGTCTTACTCCTCTCTTTATATCAATATTCTCGAATTCTTGTTCTTCTATCTTTATATTGGCCTTTTGATTCCAATACAGATTGATGATAATTCGTAAATCTCGTCTGTCTATATCTGTTTTTCATTAATTTTATTAGTTTTTCATGTCGGACCCTGTCGAACGCTTTTTCGAAGTCGATGAAACAGGAATAAATATCCATGTTCATATCTAAGCATCTTTGAGAGAGGACATTAAACGCAAACAATGCCTCTCTTGTTCCAAGTCCTTTGCGGAACCCAAATTGGGTATCATCCATATCATATTCTAGCTTTCTGTATAATCTTCCATGAATCACGGCTTATTGTCCTATAGTCCGAACAATCTTTGGCATATATTGTTTTTGGTATTGTTACAAAGGTGGACACCAACCATTCCTGAGCGATTTTTCCGGTTTTATATACTTCATTAAACAGATCCAGTAGTACTGGTAGAGTTTCATCGTCTAGACATTTCAGTAATTCCGCAGGTATTTCGTCTGGATAGTTTTTCCGTTTTTTGCGTTTCGTATTGCTTGTTCGATTTCCTCCATTATGATCTCTGGTCCCGTTTCGCTGTCGATTTCTTCCGGTTCTTGTCTATTATCCTCAAACAGATCTGTTATATATGTCTTCCACTTTTTTAATTTCTCTTTGACTTCTATAATAATTTTTCCATTTATGTCTTTAAGAAGGCCATCTTTCTTTTTTCGCTGTGTATTTGCGATTTCCTTTATTTTCTTGTGCATGTTAAAGCTATCATACTTTTTAGAATATTCTTTTATTTCACTACATTGATTTGCTAGCCAGGTGGATTTGGCCTCTTTTATTTTCTTTCCTATTAATCTCTGAATTTCCTTGTATTTTGCCTTACTTCTGCCTCTATGTTTCCTTCTTTCCTCCATTAGCTCTAGGATTTCTGAAGTCACCCATCTCTGTTTTTTTATTATTTTTGTGGGTAATATGTTCTTTCCTGTCTCTACTAACGTTTCTTGTATCATGTTCCATTTGTCATTAACATCTGTTGTTTTTATCACGTCTTGTTTGATTTTCTTTAAGTTATCATTTATTTCTTCTTTTAGCCTCTAACGTACAGGTTCTTCTTTTAAATTTGAGACATAAAATCGTAGTATATTTGTTTGTTTTTGGATCTTTTGCAGTTTTATCTTCATTACGCCTACTAATGGATTATGATCTGAATTTATGTCAGCTCCGATCTCCAATCGCTTTTGTTGGATAATAAAAACGTTAGGTACTTTAACAATTAGCCATGTGCTTTATCAATACAGGGCGTTTCTAAATAACTGCAACAAAATTGAAGGGGTAATTCTACATGAAAAAGAAATGACAGTTTGCTGTATAAACGTATGTCCGCAAATGCTTCTTTTCCGAGATACGGGGTGTTAAAATTTTTCTTACAAACTGACAATTTATTTATTGCTCTAAAACCGGTTGAGATCTGCAATTGAAATTGACCGACTTTGGTCAAACTTTTGGTCAAACTACCGGTTTAAGAGGTAATTATTGCGCACTGTTTGACATTCTGAGTTGCATGTTAAACAATGCGAAATAACTACCTCTTTAAACCTACCAAATTTCAATTTCATATCTCAACCGGTTTTAGAGCAATAAATAAATCGTCAGTTTGTAAGAAAAAATTCAACATCCCGTATCTCGGAAATAAAGCATTTGCGGACATATGTTTATAAAGCAAACTGTCATTATTTTTTCATGCAGAATTACCCCTTAAAGTTTGCCGCACTTATTTAGAAACACTTTGTGTTGATGAAGAACATGGCTAGTTGTTAAAGTACCTAACTTTTTATTGTCCAACATAAGCGAATGCATAAAAAACGGAATGTAGAGAAAACCTGATGCTATAGTAGGGCTTTAATTTCAGAATGCTAGAATATTCCACAGGGTGTGGTGAACTTTGAGAAAAAAACACAGTTTGATTGGTACACCCTGTATTCAGTGACAATTTACTTGTCTAACAACAATATTATTACAGCGATATTGTTAAAGAATAAAAAGCCTATAACATATTACAAAATCACTTAAATCGGACAACAGGTTTAAGAAATTCGAGACATCAAAAATGACCCATTTTTATGGCGGTGCGTTAATTTTTTGGAGTAGTGTATATTTTAACGCATTAGTTTTTGTGTTTAATTCCTCATAAGTTTTCAGTTTATTAGATTCTACGATTCTACATAATTCAAACTTAAAGTTCGCTATATGCTAATCCTCACCTGGCTATTCTTTATTTATTTATGTTTTATAAATTATAACCTAGAAATTGCCCTGCGATTTGAATAAAGTAAAGTATTCACCTTTAAATAAACTGAATGCGCTATTCATCAAAAATAATCACTTGAAGGAAATTAATGGAGTAAAACTTTGAAAAGTATCTGAATTCCAACCCGACTTTCCTTTATACACCTGACAACATAGATTTTCTCGGCTTTTATCCGAAAATCTCAGTAAAAAGCTAAACGATCGTTAACGCCATCTGTAAGAAAAGTATGTTAGTCCGACCAAGTTAACGGAAACTATTCGAAAAAATGGTCATATCTTCCAAATGCTTATTTAAACTCAGCAACCCAGCCTTCAAAGCTCTGTGCAGAAATTCCCTTTTCGCTCTATTCGTATTTTCGGTCAATAAGACAGAAATAGTAAAGTGAGCCAGTTAAGTTAAAAATGTTGTAGTTCCTGATAACAGACTATTGTTACACATCTAAATTAGTACGTTCTTTAACGATAAAATATTGCAAAATCTCTAAATTTTAAAGAACCGCTTGGATTGTCATGAAATTTGGCTAGCTAACAAGTCAAAGAAAAAAGTGATATGCTTTTTCTCATGAGGATCTTTCAGTGCGTCACAGTTTTTCGATTTCTAACGCATTAAATTGTATGTGACAGAAAAAACGCACGTCGGTGATTACATTTCGTCGGTGACATTTATAACATTTTCTCTAGTTGTCAATAGATGGTGCTATAATCGAAAATAAAATAATTTGCAAATTATATAATATATCTACGAATATAATCTGAACAATTTAAAAGACTATACAAATCAAAGAAAATACCATTTTATAAATGCAATAAACACAATTGACTTCTTTTTATGCCAAATTGCAAATAAAATTTGACAACTGTCAGATTTAACTAAAATGTCATGTCACTAAAATGTATATTATCACGGACTTACCTTTTTTCCATCATTTGTGACGCACTGAAAAATGCTCATGAAAAGAAGCATATTGTGCCAGTGTGTGCTTTTGCCCTGGGGGTGAGTGTCACCCCTTCTCGGGGGTGAAAAATATACGTCCAAAATAAATCTGGAAATGGACAAACTGACTAATTTTAAGCAACTTTTGTTCCATAGAGTTTTTTCACCAAGTCAATACTTTTCGAGTTATTTGCGAGTGTATATGTTCATTTTTCAACAAAATAACCACGTTCTTAGACGGTTTTTCGCAAATAACTCAAAAAGTAAGTATTTTGTCGAAACTTGCAAAAATATAGCCTGTAAAAAAGTGAAAAAATAATGTATGTCTTAGATCTCTAGACCTAGTAGAAGCAGAGTTATAGCTAATGAAAAATAGGTTCATATTCGTCAAATTCCAAATCGAATATTTTAACGTGAAATTACCAAAAAATTAAGCACTTTTTGGGGAAAACTCATCACAACTCTTTTATATGTTTTAAAGAAGCCTTATTTTTGATATATAAAAAAATTTCTAGCATCAAAAGTAAATAAGTTACGTTCAAAATAAAGTTGGTCCCTTTTTTTGGTAAAAGAAATCGGGAAAATCACCCCCTAATTAGCATTTCAAATGAACTTAATCGTTACCACTTCACAAGTTGCTTTACTGGTGTATGTATTATTTATATGATCTGTATCTGTATGTTTCATCGGTTCAAATTCCTTATTTTTGAAAGGGCTGTAGTGGAAATGGCTTGAGCTTGAACGAGTCACTTATCACGAGGGTGCAAATTTAGAAACACCAAATCTCAACCTATCTTTGTCTTACAGAAAAATAAAAAAATACAAGATATTCAGAAAAGCAAAGCCGATTTTTTTTACTATTTAAGATTTTTGGCACCTCTAATAATTTTTAAGTTATTTTGAAAAAAATGCATTTTTTCAAAATAAAAAATTTTACTTTAAAATCAAATTTTTTCAAAAATACGCACGTTGAATTGATGAAACTCGCAGATCATGTAAACACAACATAAGTAAAGCAAGTTGTGAAGCGGTAACGATTAATTTTATTTAACTTATAACAATAACAATATATATCAATATAAAAGTTAGTACATTTCAAATTAACCGATTGTAAATCGCATTAATCGAACAAAATAATTACAAAATAGACAACAATAATTACTAGTCGCGATAAATACTTCAGCAAATATGCCCGTTCCACCCCATCCAGCACCAGCAATATAATTGATTTCGTCGATTATCTCTGTCCACGTTTACCTACAAAGAGTTAAATATAAACCCCGGCCACAAATAGCCCCCGTTTATGTATCGTATCAAAATCAACATGCCACAATCACAATGCCACACCATCGTTTATTTATCAAGCAGCCCTGTTCACGGGGGATTATTATGCAATCGATAACGAATGAAACAACACCGCAACCAGGGCTGGATTAACCCTCAAGGGGAAATGGACCATGAAGACTTCGGGAATTTTATCGGCGGATTCTTTAACGTTGCATGAGGGTTGAGGCTGAATTATTGCTGATTTTCAAAAAGAATTCTCCAAGTGGATGTGGTCGGTTAAATGATAAATGAAACAAAACATTCGTTCAAAGGTTATTCAATATTTGAATAAAGGCCGGATTCTCCGATGTTCATTTATTGTTTAGAGTTAGAGCAATGGCGGATCTAGACAATAGTTGTCTTGCCAGGGGAGGGACTTCCAATGAAACATAACAAAAAGACATAAAAAGACAAACCCAAAGACAGTAACTTATATGCATCAAGTTCCCTATCCCAAATTCTGAAACTTGATACAGAGAACCAAAGTGAATCAATAAAAGAGCCAGACTGGTATGGGTAAGATTTGGAAAACTGAGTTGGATACTTAAGAACCGCAAAACCACAAAATACTCCAATAGGAGCCGCAAATACTCCTTCAGGAGCAAAGTGTTAAACCGGTGTATCGTTCCTATCATGTCATATGGATGTCAAACCTGGTTCCCAGTCAAGGCAACTATGAATAAACTAGCCAAAACAGGAGGATCAAAGGAAAGGGCAAGGTATACGACTGTCAGATAAATAGAGGAACGAATATAGACGAAGCAATAAAGCGCTAAAATCGGCCTTACCTCCGAAAAAAAAAGGAAAGACGCATCTTAATAATTCTTTTTGCATTCGATTCGTGAATGCGCTAGGAAACTTTGTGACCTCGAGCCATGGTATAATATTGAAAAACTGCATACAAAAAAAGCATTCTTAAAGTGCATCTCAAACAGACAATAAAAAAAAATTCAGAACTCGTCAATTATAATCTGCGGAAACGAGTTCAATTTTGTTACTTTGGGGTTTTTGGGGTCGCTGAAAGCGAATATGACGTTGTAAGTGATCTCCGGAGTACCTGTGCCCAGGGTACCTACTGTTTACCTTGTCATTAAAATTTATTAAAAACTTAGTCAAAAATCATTACTCGGGGGGTTTTTAGGGTCACTAACGACGTATACGACATCGGAAGTGATCTACGGAGTACCTGGTGCCCAGGGTACCTACTGTTTACCTCGTCTTGTGGAGTTTTCGGCAAAAAATTAATTAGTCAAAAATCATTACTTGGGGGGTTTTTGGGGTCCCTGACGACGAATATGACATCGGAAGTATCTCCGGAATATTTGGTGTCCAGGGTACCTGCTGTTTACCTCGTTTTCTGGAGTTTTCGGCAAATTCATTAAAAAATTAGTCAAAATTCATTACTTGGGGGATTTTTTGGGTCTCTGACGACGAATATTACATCGTAAGTGATCTCCAGAGTACCTGATGCCCAGGGTGTCTACTGTTTACCTTGTCTTCCGGAGTTTTCGGCAAATTCATTAAAAAGTTAGTCAAAAAACATTATTCAAGAGATAATCAGTAGGTACCCTGAGCACCAGGTACTCCGGAGATAACTTTCGATGTGATATTCGTCGTCAGCGACCCCAAAAACTCCATGAGTAATGATTTTTGACTTATTTTTTAATGAATTTGCCGAAAACTCCCGAAGACGAGGTAAACAGTAGGTACCTGGACACCAGGTATTCATAAGATCACTTCCGATGTCATATTCGTCGTTAGCGACCCCAAAAACCCCCGAGTAATGTTTTCTGACTAATTTTTAATAAATTTTAATGACGAGGAAAACAGTAGTTACCCTGGACACCAGGTACTCCGGAGATCACTTACGACGTCATATTCGTTTTCAGCGACCCCAAAAACCCCAGAGTAACAAAACTGAACTTATTTTCGCCGATAATTGACGAGTTCTGAATTTTTTTTATTGTCTGTTTGAGATGCACTTTATGAATGAATTTTTTGTATACAGTTTTTCAATATTATATCATGGCTCGGGGTCACACAGTTTCCTGGTGCATTTACGAATCAAATGCAAAAATAATTATTAAGATCCGTCTTGTCGTTCTTTTTTCGGAGGTTCAGTGTTTTATTGCTTCGACTAATATGTAAGATCAAAAACAAAAGTCGAGGATATCCCAACAAAAATTGCCAAACTCAAATGAAGCTTCTCAGGCCTGACTGCAAGATACAAAGACCAACGTTGCAACGCCACAGTACAACATTGGAAACCATATAAAGGTAGACGATTAAGAGGAAGATCACAGATGATATGGGTAGATAACATAAAAAAATGTTCGGAACAAATTGGAACTATATTGCTCAGGGCAGAAATCGGTAGAAGGAGTTAGGAGAAGTCTGTGTCCAAAAATGGACGATATAAGGTTAAGAAGATAGATAATGATAGAAGATGAAATACAAAAAATGGAGTATTGAATGAAGGCGCATGTCCTGGTGTTCCCTTAATGTTCCTTTAATTTACCCAGAGCTAATAACGAAAACAAAAATAGTCGTTCTTACTATTAACTTTGTAAAAGGAATCTAGAAAGAGGCGGTACCTATAGAAGTGGATAAAGTATAACGAACTAGGCGGTACCTACTTCTTCTTCTTTAAGTGTCATCTCCACGACGGAGGTCGCAGCAATCACCATAGCTATTCGGATTTTAGAGAGGGCTGCTCTGAAAAGTTCATTTCATGTACATCCGTACCATTGTACTATCAAAATCGTCTCAGAAGCTCTAAAATTGTTGCAAAAGAAACTTGGTCCATAATAAACTATCTTCGAAATAAAACTCATACAGCTCAAACATTTTCTCTTCCAGACCTAGAAAATCTAAATGAATACTTTGTTAATGTGAGTAAAAATATTACATCTACTATTGTGTCACAAGATCCCATTTCCTATCTCCCTAATTTAAAAAAGGTTTTTATAAGACCGGTTGATAAATCTGAACTGATCCAAACAATCAATAGTATCAAAAGCAAATCTTCCTGTAGTACCGATGGACTATCCATAAAAATTTTCTCAAATCTCCCAGACAATGTGTTGGGAGTCCTCATCTCTCTAATTAATGATTCTTTTGAGAAAGGTAAATTTCCAGAGTGCCTAAAGACGGCCATCGTTATTCCTCTTCATAAGGGTAGTGAAAAATCTAATGCCTGCAATTATAGACCTATTGCATTACTACCGGTACTCTCCAAAATTATTGAAAGACTCATAAAAGCCCAACTTTGTCCTTTCTCGTTGATAACAAGATTTTATCACAAAATCAGTTTGGCTTTTTAAACAATAAATGTACCACCGATGCCATGTTTTCTGTACTACATGAGGTTTATCAAGCATTAAACAATAATCTGCACACTGCCACTGTTTTTTGTGATTATGCCAAAGCTTTTGATTGTGTAAATCACGACATTTTGATAAAAAAACTAGATTTCTATGGAATTCGAGGTATTTCTTTGAACTGGTTTCAATCTTACTTGAATAATAGGAAACAACTGGTTAGAGCAAATGATACAGACTCTAGTCTCAAAAATTCGAGGTATTTCTTTGAACTGGTTTCAATCTTACTTGAATAATAGGAAACAACTGGTTAGAGCAAATGATACAGACTCTAGTCTCAAAAATGTTGTATGTGGGGTACCACAAGGTTCAGTATTGGGTCCTCTACTTTTCCTCATCTTTATTAATGACATCACTAGTTTAGAAATCGATGGAAAAGTTTTTCTTTTTGCTGACGATATCAGTATCACTTGGAGCAACTCAAATATTGCAACTTTTCATGCTACTATAACTTCTGATTTACTCACAATAAAATCCTGGTCCAATTCTAATTTACTCTCTTTTAACGTAGATAAAACAGTGGCATAATCCTATAAAGGAGGAACTCTTCAACATTTACCTCTTCATAACAGCCAGATCAGTATCGTTAATTCTGTAAAGTTTCTTGGTATTTTTTTAGATAGCAACCTTAAATGGTCCCTTCATATCGATGTGTTAAGCAAGAAACTATCCTCAGCTTGCTTTGCAGTAAGATCTGTTTCGAAGGAAATGAATTTAGCCTCTTCCAAAATAACATATTTTTCTTTGTTCGAGTCCCATATTCGATATGGTCTTCCTTTTTGGGCTTCTGGTACAGCTGCCTAATCCGATATTATTTTTAAATTACAAAGAAGAGCAATAAGATATCTGTTTGGCCTCAGAAGAACAACACATTGCAGAAGCTACTTCAAAGGTCACAGGATTCTAACACTATCTTCTTTATATATTTTAGAAACTGTTTGCTTAATTTGTAAACATCTACATGTCTTTCCAGCAAGACCTAGACATGACTATTGCACCAAAAATTCTACCTTTGACATCTATTTACCGATCCCGTCCAGTGAGTTAGTAAAGAAATATATATTATATTCAGCAAAAAAACTATGAAACCATCTCCCTCTACAACTTAAATCTGCAACATCTTTCCCCAAGTTCCGTAACATGACAAAAGCCTATTTATCTGAAAGACCATATTATTCAATAGCAGAGTTTCTTAACCAATAACTAAGAAATTACAGTATTCTTATGTATAAGTACTAGAATCTTAATATATATTTGAGTGTCATATGCAGCAGCTTAACTTATTAACTTATTAAATTTCTTACGGTAGATTAGGCAATTTGCAAATTTTTTTTAATTTTGCAATAGATTGTTACTGATTTTTACTTCACTTTATTATGTTTTATTTATATTGACGATTTATATAATTTTTGTTTTAGACAAAGCTTACAAAAAGTCAAGAAAACCAAACAATAACAATTCAATTTACTAAAATTACATAGATCGTCAGTATAAATTAAAAAAAAAATAATAATGAAGTTAATCAATTGCAAAATTTAAAAATTTAAATAAATTGCAAATTGCATAGTCTACCTAATAATTAAGTTTAAAAGTTAAGCTGCTGCATATGACACCCAAATACAGATGAAAAATAACAATTAAGTATAAATACTACTTGTGCAAAAGGTACTGTAATTTCTTAGTTATTGATTAAGAAAATTTTCTACTGCATAATATGGTCTTTCGGATAGGTAGGCTTTTGTCAGTTTACGGAATTTGGGGAAAGATGTTGCAGATTTAAGTTGTAGAGGGAGATGGTTGTAAAGTTTTTTTACGGAATATAATATAGATTTCTTTACTAACTCGGATGACGGGGTCGGTAAATAGACGTCAAAGGTAGAATTTCTTGTGAAGTAGTCATGGTCTTGGTGGAAAGACATGTAGATGTTTACGAATTAAGCAAACAGTTTCTAAAATATATAAAGATGGAAGGGTTAAAATTCTGTGATCTTTGAAGTAACTTCTACAATATGTTGTTCTTCTGAGACCAAACAGATATCTTATTGCTCTTTTTTGTAATTTGAAAATAACATCGAATTGGGCAGCTGTACCAGAAATCCAAAAAAGAAGACCATAACGAAGATGTGACTCGAACAAAGAAAAATATGTTATTTTGGAAGATGCTAAATTGAGTTCATTCGAAACAGATCTTATAGCATAGCAAGTTGAAGATAGTTTCTTCCTTAACAAATTAATATGGAGGGACCATTTAAGGTTGCTGTCTAAAAAAATACCAAGAAATTTTACAGAATCAACAGTACTGATCTGGCTGTTATTAAGAGGTAAGGGTTGGGAAGCTCCTTTATAAGATGATGCTACTGTTTTATCTACGTTAAACGAGAGTAAATTAGAGTCACACCAGGTTTTTATTGTAAGTAGATCAGAAGTTATAGTAGCATGAACAGTTGCAATATTTGAGTTGCTCCAAGTGATACTGGTATCATCAGCAAAAAGAAAGAGTTTTCCATCGATTTTTAAACTAGTGATGTCATTAATAAAGATAAGGAAAAGTAGAGGACCCAATACTGATCCTTGAAGTACCCTACATACAATGTTTTTGAGACTAGAAATTTAGTTTTTTTTATCAAAATATTGTGATTTACACAATCAAAAGCTTTGGCGTAGTCACAAAAAACGGTGGCAGTGTGAAGATTATTGTTCAGTGCTTGATAAACCTCATGTAGTACAGAAAACATGGCATCAGTGGTGCATTTATTATTTAAAAAGCCGAACTGATTTTGTGATAAAATGTTGTTTTCAACGAGAAAGGACATAAGTCGGGCTTTTATGAATCTCTCAATAATTTTGGAGAGTACCGGTAGTAGTGCAATAGGTCTATAATTGCAGGTGTTAGATATTTCACCACTCTTATGAAGAGAAATAATGATGGCAGCCTATAGGCACTCTGGAAATTTGCTTTTCTCAAAAGAATCATTAATCAGTGAGATGAGGACTTCCAACACATTTTCTGGAAGATTAGAAAAAATTTTTATCGATAGACCATCAGTACTACAGGAAGATTTGCTTTTGATACTATTGATTGTTTGGATCAGTTCAGATTTATCGACTGGTTTTATAAAGAATGAATTCGAGACCTTTCTTGAATTAGGGAGATAGGAAATGGGATCTTTTTGTGGCAAAATAGTTGATATAATGATGTGATCGTGCGCTTTTTGGGTTGTTTGACATGGATTAAATACACAGAAGATTTTAAATTTGTACTTCTAAGTTACTATGAGTTTTTAAGGCGTGAAATTTTAGAAATCTCATTTTTGAACAAAAGTGAACATTATTATGCAATAAAAAAATGTGCAAATTCCCTATTCAAAGAATATTAAAAAAAATTCAACCCAAAATATTGAAAAATAAGTCAACGGTGGCAAATTTTTACAAACACCTAAAAAAATGGACTTTGCGGTGGATATCAGAACTCGGTATTGGATCATGTTAAACAAAAAATTCAAAAAGATTTTATTAGGTTATGAGTTTTTGAGTTACAATGTCCGCCGCCTTTGAAAAAAGCAATTCTGGGAAAAACGCGTTTAAAGTTTTAACACATTTGATTTTCAATTTCTTTTTTCTCGGTCAAATCGTAAAGTGATGCACACAGGAATATGTTTTTGAATCGCGGAGTAATTTACAAAAGAAAAGGAGAACAGCTGTTGAATTTTTCTAACTACGCTCAAGCGCGCTGGCGCAAAGCTGCTGCAACGCGAGTCGAAGGTAGGGATATTTGGTAATTTTGCTCCAATCAATCTGAAACCTTAAGAGAGTATTTTTGAAGTTACGTATGTTCAGCTATAGTAATAAAATATCAATAATTTCAAAATTTTAAAAACCATGCCTCTCCTCCCCCTTAACGAACTATTAGATACTAAGTTGAACGATAACTGTTAAAGTTTGTATATTTAACACAATTTTGAAATTTGATAGACAATATACTTTACTATAATAACTTTTAATATATCATTAAAAACTTTGACATACACGTTTTCGTACTCCATCAATTATAAAATAGTTGCAAATTGCGAAGTTAAGAAGTTTTCGTCTACATCCGAACCAGAACCAACTAATCCAAATGGGTAATACTAATACAGGAAATTACTCTACATCCAAACTATCTCGGATGTTTTCATCTGAGAACTTTCCTAATAACTGCGTTGGAAAATAATATGATGTGAATTTATAATAACTCATCGTGGAAAATAGGGATAGAAGACACCAAAACATAAAGTTATGCTGCAAAGGCACTTTGAAATGATTTAGGTATTTACAAGAAGTTTGAAACTATTCCTAAGTAAAAGACAGATATGACGTCTTTATAAAATTGATGGATGATTTTTCTTTAGATATCTTGGATTGCTTAAACATTAAGGATTAAAAAACACTTTATGATTGCTTAAACGTTTCTTTCCGCTATTTGCCATTTTCAATAAGCACTTAGAGAAGTATGTAAACATTACATAATACACTTTATATTTTATATTTACTTCCGCACTTGTTATTCTGTGTTAGAATTAGGAAAGTGATATCTAAAGCCACATGACAGATACTTTAAAATCCAGGCAGTTCAAGGTCGTATTTTAAATATCTGTCAATGGTGATGTAAAAAAGTAAATTTATTAAGTTGTAATATTTGGAGAGATACTTGCTATCGGTCTTGTTATTGATACCATTTTGATTTATCTTTATATAAATCATCTCTATTATACATCTTTTGGTGTAGTTCTGTTCTTTTCAATTTTCAATATGTTTTTGATTTTGATGAAAAAGCCAAATGAAAATGTCAGAACAAGAGAAGGGAATCTTATTCCAGATGTTAAGGACAACAGCATATGTTACTTTTATAATAGGAATTAACTTCTTCTTCCTCTTCTCAGAGTGGGTCTTGTCTGATTGCTTGACTTCCATCTTAAGCTGTTGATTGAATACACGAACGCTCGAACAGTCGTCCATGATACGAGTCGTACTTGAGTCAGTGGGTAGCCCTTATTCAGTAGTCAGTTCTTAAATCGGACCACATGTTATCTCTCCATCACATTAATGGACCTCCTAAGGGCCTTCTCCCTGTCGGTGCTTAATTTTGGCCAATTTACTGTCACTAATTTTCTTAAATTTGTGCTGTTCTGATTACTTTCTCCAGGATTGTATTAAAAAGGAGAGGTGACAGTGCGTCTCGCTCTTTCAGGCTACTGTTTATTTCAAACGATTCTGAGTTTGTTACGTATCCTTACTATATATCCACAGTCATTTACACATATTTTAACGTGCTAGATAAGTTTTTTTTAAACTGAAAGTTCTGGTATTGCATTTCACATCTGATCCCTTTTAAGGCTGTATGCTTGTTGGAAATCTATGAAGGGATTATGGATAGTTCTATTGAATTCCCATCCTTTTGCAAGCAGCTTTAGAGTAAATAAAAAGAATGTGTGTGTACTTTGTACGCACGTAAGAATTTATACTTCTATTATATGATTTCAACGAAATTAATATACTTTAAACAGTTTATTTATATTTTATTTAAATATTAAACTAATTTTAATACTTACAAATTACTTCTCAAAAGTTTTTATTAAAACAGTGCCAAAAATTAAAATAATAAAAGAATAAAACACACACAAACACATTAAAAATGCCACAAATGATTTCTGAACATTAATTGTCGAAAATTTTTTTAACTAAATACGTATTTTCTGAAAAAAAAAATTATATAATAAATAAACTTACAATTACAAAATGTATAAAAAATAAAAAAAATAAAAGTTTCCATTGGGGTTCGAACCCGCTGATCAGCGCAGTTAGTATTGAAATTCATTCACCTTAAACTTTTACCCACGGAGACCATATGTGTCATCATGTGCGAAGATCAAATAACTAAACGGATTAAACTATTGACGGTTTTGAATTTAACCAAATTATTTTGATTTTAAATTGAAATTATTTAGAATTGAAAGAAATATTAAAATACAACAAAACATAGAGTAAGAAAACAATATATTAGGTGAATATTGATAGAAATTTTGATGGTAATCAAATTATGTAAATCAAAGCATTACATACTATTTTGGTAGGTTCTTTTTAAATTTTCCAAATAGGTAAATACCTATGAAATTTTTTATCAGGATACTGAAACATTTACAATTATTACGTACTAGTCGCTTTTAAAAACTATTTAAAAAGTCACTACAATATTATAAATTTGCTTTTTTCTTTGCCATCACAACAATAAAAACTAATATACACAACATTAATTTGTTTATCCAAAATCTCCATATTGAACAATTATTGACAGATGATTTTAACAACCAATCAGATCCCGTATAACGTTTATACCATACTGTCGGTGTGCGCATGCGCTCAGTAAAATAAAAATTTACCCTCCTGTCTAAAGAAGTATAACTTCAAAAATATGATCCATCGTCGATCTATTTGTTCTAAATGTGGCTTGGTAATACTGTATGCAATTTTCTACAAAAGGTGTTAGCCTACTTAATAGGATGTTCAATAGGATTTTGTACGCCGTATTAAATAGGGAGATGCCTCTATAATTTGGAGCACTTGGTTTGGTCTCCCCTTAATGGATAAGGATTACTACACTTTCATGCCATTTTGTTGCTATTTTCCCTTAGTTCCATATAGGTGATATTAGTTTGTGTAATATGTATTGTGTATCTATATTATTGTATGGTTGTGAGACATGGACGTTAAAAACCACAATGCTTAATAAATTAGAAGCATTCGAATTGTGGTGCTATCGACGAATGTTTCGCACACTTCCAACGAAGATGTTCTCCAAATGATGAATTTAGAACGTCTGCTCATAAACATCATAAAGAGGAGAAAAACAGA
Source organism: Diabrotica virgifera virgifera (assembly GCF_917563875.1). Classification (NCBI taxonomy): domain Eukaryota; kingdom Metazoa; phylum Arthropoda; class Insecta; order Coleoptera; family Chrysomelidae; genus Diabrotica; species Diabrotica virgifera. The sequence continues at coordinate 5,441,986 of NC_065443.1, forward strand.
ATACACCAGCCATATAATTAGAGGACCTAAATACCATCGAATTCGCCTTATAATACAAGGAACAGTGGATTGGTCGAAAGAAACTTTCATGGTTGCATAATATTAGACAATGGTGTGGTTCCACAGTCAAAGAATTATTTCGCGCAGCAACCGATAGAGAGGGGTTTCAGGAACTTGTAAACATGACGACGGCCAACGTCTGAATACAGACACGGCACCTGAAGAAGAAGAAGTTTGTGCAATTGTCTTGCTTATGTGGAGGACTCCCTTATTTAAAGAATTCGGCCGGTGTATTATGGGAGCCTGGACGCGTTCTTTAATTTGTTAATTGCTTGTAATGTTTCGTATATTTTTGGGTCCTGTACCGATAGGTCCATCCCAAAGTATGGATTAACGTAAATGCTTAAATTTAGCAGATTTCAGAGTGTGAAAGACATTTTTAAAAGCCTCTACCAAAACGGAAAAACAACCGCAATAGGTGTAATGAACTATTTGACCACATTGGATTAGACCAAAATATAAAAAGAACAAGCTGAAAATGCGAGCATTATCATAACGAAAACTTTGTTTATTTAAGTATTTTAATTCATAATATGGAAAATTGCTATTATGAAAAGTACTTTAGAATTAATAATTGTTTTAATGTGCAATTATATCATTCTAATTTAAATGTTATGAACTATAAAGGTAGTTTACTCTTGATCGAAATTCATATTTTTTATATAACTCGTATAAAATTAATAAAATTTTATATATGAATCATAAATCTTAGAACATGGAGAGATTTTTATGAAGAAAAACTTTTCTTCGTCAAATTAAAAATAAAAGAGTTATAAATGAAAATGTTGTTGGTATCCATAATTTGAGAAAATTCTTCAAATTTTTTTTCCGTTAGAAGGATGTAATTACACATATCAGACCATAATTTTTTATACCAAACAATATTATTTCATATACTGCCGGTTCGCTAAACTCAGACACAACTGGCTAGTGATTTTAGTCAATAATTTTGGCAATTTGGCAATTTGGCAAAAAAATGATTAGAAATTAGTTAATAATTACTAAGTAATTAGTTATTTTGTCAATTTTGCAAAAAACAAAAAAATTACCTACTAAAATCACTAGCCAGATGTGTCGAGTTTAGCGAACCGACTATATTTTAATTACATAGCAAATGGAATAGTCCATTTATCATAAAGGGGAGGCCGTATACTCGTATAAACCTTTTTAAAGCTGTTAATAAATTATTGCTTTTAAAATATACTCAAATTGTATTTTTGAACATCTTATTTATTTTATATAATAATTAAATTCACTATCAAATGTCATTGATGTTTTATTAATACTTAATTTAAAATTTAGTTTGACATTCACGAAGTGTCAAACTCAAATTATGTAAAAATAACCTATGCTTTGCTTAACAAATCGAAATTAAAAAAACTAGCCTACTTAATAGCAACGATTTCAGCTGGACGTGTAGTGTGTCGGCAGAAAATAAAACGAGTGTGACGTCACATTTTTGACTTTGAGGTCGATTATATCGAAAACGGTTAGAAATATCGAAATGCCGTTTTCAGATTTGGATTCAGAAGAAAAAACTACATAAGAATCCATCGATAAATCTGATCTGTGTATTGCAGGAGCGGCAACGCAATAACACACACACTTTTGCGAATTTATAAACGAAATGTTTTCGTTGAAAATTAGATAAGAAAATTTTATAACGATACAAAAATTTCGAAGAATTTTTAACCAAATTATACATCGAGGAATATGTTTCATGTTTCATGTGAACAATGCCCTCCTGCTATCTATCCACAGACTCTATTTTTCAGGAATTTTCATATTTTATCCTCCGGCTCAAAGGAAACTTGCGGAGCAAAACAAATCGAATTCATATTTTGTTTACCTTAAAATAAACTACGGTTCAACGACGTCATTCGTTATAGGGAGCGTTTTTTTTTTTAGAGAAGAGGTACATCAACTTCCAGATACCAGACATTTTATCAGAAGGATGAGTACAATATCGACCTGTGGAGAAGATCGTTTCTAGCTGCTTTTTATGTATTACATGCCTATTGTGCGCTTTAAGAAGGGTATTTTAAAAGGTTTTTTTAGTGAATGGGGCCTATGGGAACCCTATACTTTTTATGATAAGACGATTTTTGCAATAAATGTAAAATTTATTATTTTTTCAAAAATATTATAGTTCGATGAGAAAGCTGGAAAAAATGAATATATTAGTAGGCAATGACAATTTTAGTGCCACCTGGAAACATGCTACGTTTTGTTTTAAAAATTTTTGTTTAGAAACATGCTACGTTTAGAAAATTTGCAGACATATGCATTCGCGGGAACAATACACGAATAGTCAATAACAATTTTTTATGTTTAATTTCTTCAAAACGCTTGGAAACAAATTTATAGCGGGTGGAGATTACAACGCTAAAAACACAGTATGGGGTAACTATTGCAATAATGCAATAATTGCATTATTTGGGGTATAATTGGGGTATAATTGCAATAATCTAAACTACCTGTCAACAGGAGAACCCACATATTGGCCTTCGGACCCTTATAAAATACCAGACCTTCTTGATTTCTATATCACAAAAGGAATTGACAGTAAACTAGTCACAGCAAGATCCAGCTTAGACATGTCTTCGGATCACACTCCAGTCCTTATGAACATTTACTCCGATATAACTCAGAATCCAAATCCACCCGCTCTGTGCAATAAAAAGACCAATTGGGATACTTTTCAAAAAGTATTAGATGAAGCAATAAATTTAAAAATACCATTAAAAACACCTGCAGATATTGAATGGGTGATAACTAACCTCATAAAAAACATACAGAAAGCTTCATGGGCAGCAACTCCAAACTACAGTTTACAAGAAAAGAATCCTGCCCTCCAACTATAAAAGAAAAAATTTCAGAGAAAAGAAGGCTAAGAAGAAATTGGCAACAAAACAGAACAGTGAGCAATAAAAATAAATTTAATAAAGCGGCAAGGGAACTAAAAAAAATATTACTTGAAGTAAAAAATGATTCTATACAAAGATACTTAGAAGAGCTTACACCAACAGAAGCCACCGACTACTCACTATGGAAAGCCACAAGGAAACTAAAAAGTCCTCAGACACCAATACCACCAGTAAGAAAAAGCAATGGCAAATGGGCAAGAAATAACATAGAGAAGGCAGATGCCTTTGGTGGCTATCTCTCACAAGTCTTTCAACCAAACAGCTTGGAATCAACACCTGAAGAATTGGAGGAAATAAATAGAGTACTAAATGAACCTTACCAAATGGAGCTGCCCATACCGAAATTTAAGTACATTGAAGTTAAGGATGTAATAATGAAAGAAATTAATCCTAAAAAAGCTCCTGGTTATGATCTGATAACGGGTAGGATAATACAAAAATTAACAAAGAAAGGAATAACGGCAATATTACAAATTTTTAATGCAATAATAAGATTAAATTATTTTCCGCAACAACTGAAAATGGCAGTTATAATTATGATCCCAAAACCAGGAAAAAAACTAGAGGAATTAACATCATATAGGCCAATAAGTTTACTGCCTGTGCTTTCAAAAGTGCTGGAAAAATTAATAATGAAAAGCATCAAGCCAATACTAGATTGCAAAAATCTCATACCAGAACATCAGTTTGGGTTTAGACAAGAACATGGAACCATAGAGCAAGTCCATAGACTAGTAAAACATATCAGCAACGACTTTGAAAATAAGCGATATTGCTCAGCAGCGTTTCTTGACATAAGCCAAGCGTTCGATAAAGTCTGGCACAAAGGTCTACTCTATAAACTAAAAAACCTATTGCCTCATCCGTATTATGAACTTCTAAATTCTTACTTATCTGACAGATTTTTTTCAGTTAAATACCATTCAGAATATTCAGAATTACACCAAATAAAATCAGGAGTACCGCAAGGTAGCGTGTTAGGACCAATGCTGTACCAGCTTTTTACTGCAGATCTACCAACTTCAAGAACTACAATAACAGCAACCTTCGCAGATGACACTGCAGTACTCGCCTCACATCATGATCCAGTAACTGCCTCAAGAAACTTACAAGCCAGCCTTAATAATATCCAAGCATGGTTAAAAAAATGGAAAATTCGATTTAATGAGACCAAATCAACCCATGTTACCTTTACACTAAGAAGAGGTATATGTCCAGCAGTGTTATTAAATAATCAAATGATTACTCAGAGAAATGAAGTCAAATACTTAGGTTTACATCTTGACAGAAGATTAACATGGAGAACACATATATTTACAAAACGAAAACAATTGGGTCTCAAACTAAGACAACTTTACTGGCTTATTGGCAGAAAATCACAATTAAATCTCACAAATAAGCTCTTAATATATAAAGCCGTACTGAAGCCAATATGGACGTATGGAATTCAATTATGGGGTTCTGCTAGCAATTCAAACCTAGAAATCCTACAAAGATTCCAGAACAAAGTTCTTCGAATTATAGTCAATGCTCCGTGGTATGTTTCGAACAACATAATAGAAAAAGACCTACAAGTTCAATCCATAAAAACTGAAGTCACAAAGTACAGTGAAAAATACAAAAACAAAACTAGTGCTCACTCTAATCACTTAGTGCGCGAACTGTTTAATGACAACGATGAAGTGCGTCGACTAAAGCGTTTTAAGCCTACAGACTTATTAAACAGATTTAAATAAAATTAATTAACATTTACCACTACATTATTAACTTTGTTTGTTAATTATATGTTAATGGAAGCCTCTCACTGGAGAGAATTTCTACAAGTCATTTCTTCTTCTAATTATTGTCATAAAATTTACTTATTGTTACGAGTGATAACAGATTGTAAATTAAATGGAGCTTAAAAAAAATGTTTAATAATTTTTTAAATAAAAAAAAAACAATTTTAATGAAAAACGCTTAAACCTTAAGTACTAACACCCCATCTCTCAGACGGCATCGCTTGTCGAAAGTGGGATATTTCCCTTCCTAGAAAATTTTGAAAGTCACCCACATATGACTTTTCAAGTTGATGGGTTGTTCTTTAGTAGTATTGAATTCAGCAATTTGCGACAGGTTGTTATTCGAAAGATGTTTAGGCTCAAAGTGTGATCTCCGTCTAATAGACGGGGTGTTAGTGTTTGTGCCCAGTTCGTCATTACACATAATGTGCCCCAGTTCACCAAAAAACATCAAATAAGGGAATAAAGATCCTGAGGAAACTCTTTTAAAATGGTTTGATGAGGTAGCAGACGACATAAGCGAAGTAGAATCAATTTGTGATGAAAATATTGCCACTGACTACCATTGCTACACTGTACTAACTATAGTACCTGTCAGTTTTTTTGTTTTAACATTCTTTAAAAACCTTTTTATTTTCATTTTTCTTACTTTTTGTTTAACTCGATTATAATTTTTTATTAAGATCCTTTAATTTGTTTAATTTTTATCACACTTTTTTTTGAGGAGTAAAAAGGTACACAAACAATCCTTCCATTCTTGTTGTAATGTTTTTTATTTTAATAAATACAGAAAAACTAGATTAATTACTATGTTTTTTAGATAATCAATACTTTCATTAAGTCATCGAGATATTTTTTGCATTAAAATATTTAACAAAAACAAAAATTACCACTAAAATGTTAAACCCGTCTGTCAGGCGGTTAGTTAGTCTTTACGTCATTGATTTAAGATGTTAGTACTTAAGGGTTAAATTCTCTTGTTTTTTACAATGTAGAAACTTGAAACTTTTACATATTGTAGCTAATTATATGAACTATACATAATTTCACTTTTTACGTTAATTGTTTACGTTATGTTTCATGAATAAACTATAAAGTTTCAATTTTTTTTGCCGATTCCGACTACTTTTCATGTTTGTACATCATGTTTATAAACATCCTAAGCGGAGACGATTTTGAACGCTCATATCTTTGTTTATATAAACATCGGCGCTTATTCGTGTCAAATTTCAATACGATACGAAACAAAACTTCAACCAAAACTCGAATTAAAAAAAATCGTGTTTTTAACGTAGTCTTAGAAAAACCACCGGTAGAGACGTTTCGTGCTACAATTAAAATTAGAATTCGTTTTGGAGTATTAATTCAAAGTTTGTTACGAACCCTTAACACTAGAAAGCCGGAGGGGCCAATTTGGCCCCTGTTGCGATTTAAAGTTATTGTAGTTTTTTTATTTGAGGCAATAATATTTTCATATTTTATGACTTTTAATATTTTGATACAAAGCCTTATTTAAAACAAAAAAATATTGTTTACTAAATTTATTTAATGGTTTTTTTAACAAATCTACCATGGAAGTCTAAAGGGGCCAAATTGGCCCCGTGTAAGTTATTATCGCTTTCTGGTAAATTCGACGATCCTTTCTTTCAAATTCCTGTCGAATGGGCAAAATTATAGTTATGTATGTTTATTGTAAATGGTTACCCTTATACTGGTACTGATCATCTACGTAATAAAGATACAATTGTTAACGAACACAAGTGAACACAAAGATGCAATTGTTGGTGTAGAGGACCAAATGACGCGTCTTTATACTACAAAAGCAACTTCAAGACGATGGCCTATGTACGTGTTTTATCATACTCTTGACTTGGAAGCAATAAATGCATGGATTATTTATAAAGAAATAGCTGGAAGTAGACTCAGTTTCCGTAAGTTTATTCTTCGGCTTTGTGAAGAATTATGGGCCCCATATCTTGTCTCCCGAAATCTGGAACTACGTCTAGCAACACCAGGTCTACCAACAACTTATCACTGTTACTATCCAAAAACGAAAAAATATCAGTTGAAAATATTTTGTAAAGGAAATCATACTTCAAATCATTGCCACGGTTGTAACAAGGCAATGTGTGGCAAATATCAAAAACTGCAAATTGTATGGTGTTCCGAATGTTTTTGATGGGCAGCGAATGTGTTAAACAATAAAAGTAAAAAATAAAATTAGATTCTACCGTCTAGAGTTGATTTAATTTCTTTAAACTGAGTTTTAATTGATTAAAGAACGTGGGGCTAAAATGATCCCTTCCGGCTTTCTAGGTAGTTATGCTAAGCCAGACATTCTAGTGTTAATGGATAGAGTGGAAATTAACAGGGTCTACACCGTACAATAGTAAAGCATTAGAAGAGATGGAAAGACTGCAAAAATTGTAATAGGTGTAAATTCTGTAAATAATGATTTTGATTTAAGAAATGTATGAAGAAATTACAGAAAATGTACAATGTATGTATCAAATGTTGAAATAAATGCAATCTATCATATGCATCCTTTTTTTTAAACATGACGATACATTTTAATGTTTCAAAAGTGTGAGACTAAAAAGTAAAAAATAAAAAAATATGAAATAATTTTTTTTAAAAACGCTTTTAAAATTAAACTAAAAACTCTAAATATAAAATAAATTATTGGTTAAGCCGAAAAAAGTAAACATTAGATAATTAAAGTCAGCAAGCATGTTTATGCTTTAAGACATTTTTTGCGTTTATTTTCTGCAGGTAAAGTGAGATTGTAAATTATTGTAAAAATATTGGTTGAAATAAACGTATTATTATTATTATTATAAAGTCACCAAAAATTAAGAATACATCATTTAAACAAAATTAAAACAAAATAAAAAAAACAAAACATCAAAAATTTAATAAACTAGTTTTGATGGGAAATGATTTTATTAAAATAAATAAAAAATAATTTTTTTAGTAAAATTGTGGCTTATTTTCTATCAAAACTAGTTAATTGCAAAATGCCACAAGAAAATAGCTTCAGAACAACAAAAATTTAATCTTTTTCAACCCTAGGACGATTTTCTATTTGAAACATTTTTAGGCGCATGTATATAAGAAAAAACCATTTTCATTATTTTTTCTTAAGTAGTCGAGATAAAAAATGGTCGTCATTTATTTTGAGCAATTTCCAACAAGACTTATACAGATTACTGCAATCAAGATCTGGGAAATTAAAAAAGTTGGTGCCCTAAAGAATAAAAGTTATCTTCCAGGTCACTTCGATGGAATGAGAAAAGCATTGATATTCTAGATACGATTTCTAAAGCTGATATTACAAAAAATGTCAAAAGGTTTGTAATTTAGATTAAAGTTAGTCGATATTACACGATTCAAATCAGGAAATAAAGTTAATTAAGAATAAGACAATACTTTATATTTCAAATAATGAAATAGCCCAATAAATGACCGTTTTGGAGTGTAATTTCCAGGGGCAACTCCGAATTGCATGAAAATTTGGATTTAGGTTCTACTTACCCTCCACTTCAAAGTTGAATTTGTGCCGTTGGTTGCTTTTACTTGGGGGGTGACATTTACCCCTTCTCGGGGGGTGAAAAACGCGTGTTTAAAATAAGGCCTGAAATGGATAAATTGACTTATTTTAAGCACCTTTTGTTCTATAAAGTTTTTTACGTAAGTCAATACTTTTCGAGTTATTCGCGATTTAAAATGTTGATTTTTCGACAAAAAAACTTCGTTTTCAGACTGTTTTTCCCAAATAACTCAAAAAGTAAATATTTTATCGAAAAAAATATTTTTAGCAAAAGTGTAGTCTATAAAAAACGAAAAAAATGGTGTACCAGTAAAGTCTACAAATTGAGTAGAAGCAAAGTTGTAGCTCATGAAAAATACGTTCTTATTCGTCTAATTCCAAATCGAATAATTCAACGCGAAATCACCGAAGAAAGAAGCGTTTTTCGGGAAAACCTTATTAACATTTTTAAAATATCGAAAAAAAGCTTATTATTTGTTTTTTACAAAAGTTTACAGCATCAAAAATAAACGAGTTACACTGAAAAAAAAGTTGGCCCCTTTTTTTGGTAAAAAAAATCATGAAAACCTCCCTCTATTTAGCACCCTAAATGAAACTAATCGTTTGGCTTTACCATCTATTTTAACTGTATGTGTATTGTTTATATGATCTGTACGTTTGATTGGTTTGAAGTGGTTATTTTTGAAAACATTTGGTTTTATAGTAAAAAAAAATTTCTAAAAATTTTTGAAAAATTTCATTTTTTCAAAATAACTTAAAAAGTATTAGTGATAAGAAAAATCTTAAACAGTAAAAAATGTAGGTTTTGCTATTATAAATATGCTAGTTTGATTTTGTTTCTCCGTAAGACAAAAATTGGTTAAGATATGGCTGTACAAAATTTGCATACACTCGTGATTAGTGACCCATTCAAGCTTTCTCAATTATAACCCTTTCAAAAATAAACACTTTAAACCGGTGAAACTGACAGATCATATAAAAAATAGGTAGGTAAGTAAATTGTTTGTAAAGTGGTAGCGATTCATTTCATTTGGGGAGCTAAACGGCGAGATTTTCATGATTTTTTACAAAAAAAAAGAGGGCCAACTTTATTTTGAGCGTAACTCGCTTATTTTTAATGCTAAAACTTTTGTTAACAATTGAAACAAAGCTTTTTATAAACACTTTAAAAAAGTTTAAATGGGTTTTTACCGAAAAGTGCTTAATTTTTCTGTGATTTCACCTTGAAATATTCGATTTGGAATTAGACGAATAAGAACGTATTTTTCATCAGCTACAACTTTGTTTTTATTTGATTGATAGACTTTACTGATACACCATTTTTTTGGGTTTTTTATAAGCTACACTTTTGCTAAGGATATTTTTTCGATAAAATATTTACTTTTTGAGTTATTGGCGAAAAACCGTCTAACGTAGTTTTTTTGTCGAAAAATCAACATTTTCAATGGCAAATAACTCGAAAAGTATTGACTTAATTAAAAAACTCTATGGAGCAAAAGTTGCTTAAAATCAGTCAATTTATCCATTTCCGATCTTATCTTGAACGTATGTTTTTCACCCCCGAGAAGGGGTGACTGTCACCCCCCAAGTAAAAGCAACCAACGGCACAATTTCAACTTTGAAGTGGAGGGTAAGTAGAACCTAAATCCAAATTTTCATGCAATTCGGAGTTGCCCCTGAAAATTACACGGTATCGCCGAATTTCCCGTTCATTTACTGGGCTAAAAATGTCGTCGAATTTTTTGTACGGAAAATCTTATTGTGTATATAGAATTCGTTAGTTTAAACTAGAATAATAAAAACTAGGTGTTCAATTTATTTTCATCACATTTGTGGTATATTATTATTTTCTTTTTATTTAGAAAATACAGTCCACGATACTGGTTATTATAGTAGGGAAGGAAAGTATGCTAAATGTGCAGTTACTCGAGCGTTATGGGGACCTATTGGGTTGTGAAGATTCGGTCCTAAAACCAAAAAAAGTTAAGTAAAGTTTTCCATTTAAGTGGGGACTTTCCATTTTTGAAGATATTCTTCTTTAGCGGCGAATCGATTGAGGGTAAAATTTGATTGATCCGCGCGCATGCGCACACCGACAGTATGGTATTAGTTGTTATACGGGCTCTGATTGGGTGTTGAAATTTTGAAATGATCTGTCAATAATTGTTCAATATGGAGGTTATCGCTAAACAAAAATATTGTATAATATTAGTTTTTATTGATGTGTGGACAAAAATAAAATCAAATTTATAATTATAGTGACTTTTTAAATAGTTTTGAAAAGCCGCAGGTACGTAATTCTAAATGTTTCAGTTGGAAATACCTAATAGTTTCAATACCTATCTATTTGAAAAATGTAAACAAAATAATGTAGTTACCTATTAGTAGGCAATGCTTTAATTTACATAATCTGATTACGAACAAACTTTCTACAAATCTTCATCTCATATATCGTTTTCTTACTCTATATTTTGTTGTATTTTATTTCGACAAAAATCAAACTAATAATTTTATTAAATTCATATAAATTTATGGTGTAAGCGTTTAGTTTGTGTATATTCCCACATGACGTATTCGAGAGTTTGGTGCAGTTTGAAATGGCGTCAACTTTCGTACGGCGCGGTAGACGTGAAGTGGGTTCAAGCCCCAAGCAAGTTATTATTTTTTTATTTTTTTTATAGATTTTATGATTGTAAGTATATTATTATATAATTTTTGAAGATATTCTTCTTTTTTGAAAGTGGTAGATAAGAAAGTTAGTTTGATTTTTAAATAAAATAAGTACAAATAACCTTTTAAGTATATTTACTTCGTTTAAATTACCTATTATATAATAGAAGAATATCTTCTTACGTGCGTACAAAGTACACACACATTCTTTTTTTAATTTAATTTTCCATTTCCAACAATGGCTTTTTCCGATTATAACGCCATAATATATCCATAATTCGAAAAATGTTTCGAATAAAAGTTATTTATTTTTACGTAAGGAATCCAAATCTACATGAAAAAATGGGGGCTCCTATTTAATATTTTAAAGTATCCTCCCTCCCCACCTCCGTGGGGGGGGGGGGTCGTGTTTGGTATCATTCGATAGATTTTTTAAAAATATTGAATACGTGTATTTTGTAGTTTTTCGATCTGATGTTTATTTGGCGAAATATCGCGGGGTTCCTATTTAAAATTTTAAATATATGTTTCTAAACATTAAAAATATTCTCTAATTATATAAGCTAACTTTAGTTATTAGCTCTTTTTCGGACACTTCCTTTGACACTTTCACAGCTTTTTCTGACACTTTTAATCTAAATTGATGAATAAAACACAATCAATATCAAAGCATCATTACGGACAACTTCCTCAACTCCGAAACTAATGACCCTTTATGTAAATTACCATGAAAAATGCCATCGGCAGAATTACGCGACAGTGTCGATAGCTCTCTTCAGTGTATTTTTTCCGCAAAATAATCGCAGTGACTAGGGAAAAACACGCCGAGCCATGCAACAAAGGACAGCTGCGGCGGGTGGCACCTGTTTGAACGTGCACTTCGTACAACTCGTCCAGCTCTAATGAGTCTCCTCGACCTCGATGACGGGCTGATGGAAGTTAGAGGTGGCAAGCCAACTGGATCTACGAGCAGAGTCTTTTATTATAAAGCAAGGATAAAAAGTTTTATTAGACAAAAAATAACTTACTTTTCTCCTGATTTAAGTGCAAGAAAAACAACAGAACTTCTTTTAACGGGTATTAGCATATGACATACCCATTGGTGATTACCAAAATGGATTCCCAAATAGAGCCGCTATACACAACATATTCATACTAAGAACGATACAAAAAAACTTTAAACAAGCTTCTGATAGTTAGTCCTGTCGCCAGGGGGGGTACAACGGCCTCCTTAATTCAGATGGAGTTACCCAAGTTTTTTTTATTTATTTTTACCCGTAGAATACGAATTTTTTGGGTAACAGTTGATCCGGATGTCGATAAGATTGTTATAGACAAAGAACTTGAGGAATTACATAACAGTGATTTCTCGCAAAACAAAACATCTTTTTGTATTTTTTGGGTCATTGTAGGCAAAAAATGCTCTGACAAGTTTTTTCGTAGGATGCATAGTTTTCGAGATAACCGCGGTTGAACTTTCAAAAAATCGAAAAATTGCAATTTTTGAACCCGAATAACTTTTGATTAAAAAGTAAAGTAGCAATTCTGCTTACCGCATTTGAAAGTTTAAGTCAAATTATATCGGTTTTGATTATTTGCATTGCTAAAAATTTATTATTTTATTGGTAAACAAAGCTATAAACACCTAGTGCGTGAGTGATGTTTTCAATGATTTCTCATTTAAAATCTAACTAGTAGGTAGAGTAGCTAAAAGTGCAAGCGAGGCAATTTCTAGGTAGCATGCGTTAAAACGCATGTATTAGGCACGGGAAACACTATGTGATTATAGCTTTGTTCAGCAGTAAAAAAATTAATTTTTAGCAATGCAAATAATCAAAACAGATATAATTTGACTTAAACTTTCAAATGCGGTAAGCAGAATTGCTATTTTATTTTGTAATCAAAAGTTATTCGGGTTCAAAAATTGCCATTTTTCGATTTTTTGAAAGTTCAACCGCGGTTATCTCGAAAAGTATGCATTCTACGAAAAAACTTGTAGGAAGATTTTTTGCTTAAAATGACCCAAAAAATACAAAAATATGTTTTGCTTTGCGAGAAATCGCTGTTATATAATTCCTCAAGTTCTTTGTCTATAATAATCTTATCGACATCCGGATCAACTGTTACCCAAAAAATTCGTATTCTACGGGTCAAAATATATAAAAAAAACTTGGGTAAGTCCATCTGAATTAAGGAGGCCGTTGTACCCCCCCTGGCGACAGGACTAAGTGTGAAAGTGAAAAGAATTAAATGTATGAGTATATCTCACAATAAAACACTGAAAAACGTTTGTTTTTCTATACTTCCACAAAATTTATTACAACTATGTTATTACTACAGCTGTTTCGGCAAAGTGCCTTTCTCAAGTGATATATTTTACAATGTGTTTGCCTTTTTAAGTCTTTAACTGAAGAGGTTGAGGAGTGGGGAGTATGAGTATATAATTATATGTTACAATTCAAGTTGATTATCCAGTTGGAGTTGACTTTTCCTAGTTCGAGTCGACTCAAACGGCTGGTTTTAGTAAAAGTTGATTATAAATATAAAATGAAGATTTTTATTCAACATTTACTAGTAAAAGTAGATTCCAACTAGTTAAAGTATACTCTTCCCAATGCCATTTAGTAAAAGTTGATTCACACAAACAACCAATTCTAGAAATTAAATGTTACTGTATAATATGTTCAAATCGTGATATTTATAGTCCAGGTTGTATCGTCGCCCCCGTTAGGTAAATTATTCCAGTTCGATTCTTTTGCACAAACTTACTCAAAAAGAAGTCCTTATAACGAATCCACAGGGTGTCAGGTGGTATCGTAATCGAAAAATTGTGTAAACAGTTTTTTTTTAAACAAATTCACAAAAGAAAATTCACTTCGGACATTTTTTTCACATCATTTGGGTCATTCATAGCAAAAGAGGTCTTTTGTGATTTTTCTGTAAAATTTATTGTTCTCGAGTTATACGCGATTAAAAATTTGAAAAATGCGAAAATGACCATTGTCAAGGCTTAATAACTCAGTTAAAAATTATTATTATGAAAGTCAGAAAGTCACCAAATAAAATTTTAACGACCCCCCTACAAGGTACTGAAGAAATATTTGTCATTATTGTATTACTAAGATGTTATTTTTAATTATTAACAATGAGCGCTAGGAGCGTATTGAGGCGGCTGTCAATGTGAGTGCGACTGGGATGCACCACTGGACGGTCGGAATGGAGGATCTTACTCGCACTCACATTGACGGCCGCTTCAATACGCTTTTAGCGCTCATTGTTGATAATTAAAAATAACAGCTTAGTAATAAAATAATGACAAAAATTTCTTCAAGAACTTGTAGCTTTAAACTTTGATTAGGTGACTTTTTGACTTTCATAATAATAGTTTTTAATCGAGTTATTAAGCCTTAAACATGGTTATTTCGCATTTTTCAAATTTTAAATCGCGTATAACTCGAAAACTATCAATTTTAGAGAAAAATCACAAGAGACCTTTCTTGCTCCGAATGACCAAAATAATCTAAAAAAAGAATGTGTGTGTACTTTGTACGCACGTAAGAAGTTATACTTCTATTATATGATTATATAATTATAAACGAAATTAATATACTTTTTATTTATATTTTATTTAAATATAAAACTAATTTATACTTACTACTTCTCAAACATTTTTATTAAAACAGTGCCAAAAATTAAAATAATAAAAGAATAAAACACACACAAACACATTAAAAATGCCACAAATGATTTCTGAACATTAATTGTCGGAAATTTTTTTAACTAAATACGTATTTTCTGAAAATAAAATTATATAATAAATATAGTTACAATCATAAAATGTATAAAAAAAAATAAAAAAAATAAAAGTTTCTATTGGGATTTGCACCAACTTACCAGCGCGGCTGGTATTGGCGTTGTATTGGGGTTCACTCGCATTTTACGCTTCGCCACGGAGACAGTGTGTCATTATGTGCGAAGATCGACTAACTAAACGGATTAAACTTTTGACATTTTTGCATTATGTAAATCCAATTATTTTGATTTTGAATTGAAATGATTTAGAATTGAAAAAATACAACAAAACATAGAGTAAGAAAACAATATATTAGGTGAATATTGATAGAAATTTTGATGGTAATCAAATTATGTAAATAAAAGTATTACATACTATGTATTTTGGTAGGTTCAAATGATAGTTCAAATGATATTACATACTATGTATTTTGGTAGGTACCTATGATACATTTACAATTATTACGTACCTGTTGCTTTAAAAACTATTTAAAAATCACTACAATTATAAACTTTTTTGTTTTGACATATTGGATAATTTTTGTCATGTCATTTGAACATCCAATCAGAACAAAGTTGTAATGCGACTGCGCCGGGATCAAAGGTTTTAATCCTATTAAAATTCACCCTCTATCGCGCGTAAAGAAGTATAACTTCAAAAATTTGTCCGGAGTGAAATACTTAGTTATTTATAAAACAGTTCGTGAAGTATGCTTTTTGCGCACGCACGCGATGTTTAGAGCACGAGCGGGCCGAGTGTTATACATCGCCTAATTGCGCAAAAAGTACTTCACGCACAGTTTCATACAATATTTTATCTACCAAAAAACAAATAAAAAAACTGGAACTCTTCGTCACTGGAATACATTCCTATTTTACAATTTTTTAGAACTTTGACATTTAAAAATTCAAACTTCTGTCAAACCACAAAACTGTCAAAACTTTTTTTGTAATTTATTGCTCACATGTCATCACCATGACAAGGCGAAAGTTAAGGATATTTGATTATATGAAAGTGTGCTAAAAACAGTGCGAAAAAGTAAATCCCATTTAAAATACATTATTACTTCAGGCACACTTTAAACCCTTCATGTACTGCTATCTATATTTACAATTTTCACACAATAAAAACTTATACATAATATGAGGTAGAGTAGATAAGAATTATTTTTGTGAATTTGGTTAACAAAAATTGGTTAAACAATTTTTTGACTGCGGTACCGCCTGACACTGTGTATTTGTTATAAGGATGTATTTATTTGAGTAAGTTTGTGCAAAAAAATCGAATCAGATTAATTTACCTAACGGTGGCGACGTTACAGCCTGGACTAATAAGTAGTTGAAACAGTCAAAACAAAGAGACGCATACTCATTAAAAATTCACGTAAGATCATATATTCGTATAAATTGTATAATCTACTTTTACTAACAAGGGTTAGGAAGAGTCAACTTCAACTAGTAAAAGTTGATTTAAATTTTTCAAATCAACTTTTACTGCTCGTTTCAGTTGGAGTTGACTTGAACTAGGAAAAGTCAACTCTAACTGAGAATCAACTTGAACTGTAACATATATAGACTTTAAACAAGCTTTTGATAGTGTGAAAAGTGAAAAGAGTTAAATGTATGAGTATATAGTTCAAGTTGATTATCCAGTTGGAGTTGATTATTCCTAGTTTGAGTCAACTTAAACGGCTGGTTTCAGTAAAAGTTGATTATAAGTAAAAATGAAAATTTTTATTCAACATTTACTAGTAAAAGTAGACTCCAACTAGTTAAAGTATACTCTTCCCAATGCCATTTAGTAAAAGTTGATTCACACAAACAACCGATTCTAGAAATTAAATAATGTTATTGGAAATTAGGCTTGGAAATGAAGCATTTTGGAATTTTTTCGTCCAGCATGGAGTTACTTGAAATTTTCACAGAAGGTAGGGAATAGCCCAAGGATCAGTTTCTATATCATGCTGCTGTACGCTAAAAGCTTAGAGGTGGTTGCCACCCCATCTCGGGGGCAGAAATTTTTCATTACATGTTGACCATGGAAATCGATAAAAAATGCAATTCTAAGAAAAAAATGTTCTTTACGGTTTCTTCGTAAAACTAATATTTTTCGAGTTATTCGCGGTTGAAGGTAACAGTTTTTCGACGAGGAGATCGACTTTTTTAGAGGGTGAGAATAACTCAAAAAATATACATTTAATCAAAAAACTTTAGCTTTAAAAATTTTATCTTTTAAAAACACAAACAAAATCCTTTTTTATAATTTTTCTGCAACCAATACAAACTGAGATATGGCATGTTAAAGGTTAGCTTTTTCGACAAATGCATAATTTGAAATATTCAATGCCAAATTCTCTATTCATCTAGTAATTGCAGAGCTTGTTGATTTTTGTCACAAAAAAGGTGCAATTACTGAGATGAAAGGATTTCTAAGTACCACCCATTACCGTTTTAATATCTGCACCCGTTCCCAAATCAGATCCAGATCCTTGTCAACGTTCCACTCTAACTAGAATCGTTGTTCATTTAATTTCCAGCTAGCCTGGCGTCCTTAGTGGAGGCGGGCCACGGCGAGAGAGACGGTTACTGCGGCCTGGGCGGTGACGGCTTTTTGACGGTAACGATATCAGCGACGTCACTGCCAATTTGGACGCCACCGGGTAATGGTAATGGCTGTTGAGCCAAGAGAATGATGAGGACTGACAAGTCGGGGTTAAAGTATTTATAAAGTTAATTGTTCAGATTTCGTGGATTTACTGCTCGGCTCGGCTTCGAGTGTATGCTCGTTGTGAGCGACAAAAAATTGTAAACTTTCGTAATTAACTGAAGCTGAAGCTGGGAAAGACGTTTTATATTATCGATGTTAAGTAAGTGGGGTTATTAATTAATGCCAAGTGGAATCTGGATTTCGGTGACCTTTTGCATAACAAAAGGCTCATTTACCTCCAGCTTAGTTAATAGAAAAATGAAAATGATATCAACGTAAAAACAGTCTACATTTTCTTCATTTTTTGTCTTCGATCTCTCTCTTCAATCCTGACCTCCGGAAGGAGTGTAGTGGTCGACGTGATGCCGTTTATTGTTCGTCTCCAAAGATCTCTGTCTCTGGTCATTTCTTTTAAATAATGCATAGGTCTTTTGCATATTCCTGTAATAGTCCAGGGCGGATCTGTTTTGAGATGGACGTTGAGAGGTGACTCAAATTTTTTTGCAGAAATTGCTTGAAAATAAATCAAATAATAATATTTGAGTTATCCTCCCTCTCAAAAAGGTCCGGAACATTGTTTAAATAATCAAAATGTCAAGAATTGAAGGAAAAATTCGATTTTTTTCTTCGTTTTTTGATTATAACTTTAAAAGTATTCATTTCCGAGAAAAGTTGTACTGACATAAAAGTTGCGTAATTCAATTTACTACAATATAGAATTGGTTAATAATTTAAAAAATAGTTACCCTATTTGCAAAACAGCAATAATTGCGAAAAAACCATACAAAAACAAGTATTCGCATTTTACGTTTTTCAACCATTTATGCTACACTTAGGACCTTCATATTTTACCCAGAAAAACTTAATGATACAGTAAAACAATACTGTAAATTTCATTAAGATCGGTTCAATAGATTTTGCAAAATAAATTTTGCAATACAGCTTTCGCAAAAAAAATTCATTTTTTATGTTACAGGACTGAAAATAAAGCATATAGCAAGTTGAATTTTTTTTTGCTTATAGAAGTGTACTGTACCTTTCATTTGCAATTTTCAAAATTAAAATCGATTAATTACCACGGCGTCAGAAAATTTTTGAAATAAACAATAATTTTTGGTGCTACGCGCAGGACAGCGGTGTTCGATTCACACAGGTTGATTTCCACCAAAATTTCTTCCAATCTTTATCTAATATATTATTTTCTTACTCTATATTTTGTTGTATTTTAATTTTTTAATTCCACAAAAATCAAACTAATTTTATTATTGTTTGTGAAATATTGTTTGAACAATTGCATATGTTTAAAAATAATAAACTTTTATTATTTAAGTTAAAATATATGAACAAAGAAAGTTTTTGCTAATAAAAGTGTTATTTCAAAGGATAGAGTATGTGTTTTTATTTTGCAATATACAAATTTATTTATTTATATCGAAATGTCATAAAAATTAAAATGGATCAATCATTATCAAAGGTCATTGGAATGCCCAATCAGAGCAACCTATCCGCTGTCCTGCGCGTAGCACCAATAATTAATGTTTATTTAAAAAAATTCCTGCGGCCGTGATGTTAAACGATTTTAATTTTACAAAATTGCAAATGAAAGGTACAGTACACTTCTATAAGCAAAAAAATTTTTCAACTTGCTATTTGCTTTATTTTCAGTCCTGTAACATTTTGAAAAAATGAATTTTTTTTACGAAAGCTGGATTGCAAAATTTATTTTGCAAAATCTATTGAACCGATCTTAATCAAATTTACAGTATTGTTTTACTGTATCATGAAATTTTTCAGGGTGAAATATGAAGGTCCTAAGTGTAGCATAAATGGTTGAAAAACGTAAAATGCGAATACTTGTTTTTGTATGTTTTTTTCACAATTATTGCTATTTTGCAACAAGGGTGACTATTTCTTAAATTTTTATCCAATTCTATATTGTAGGAAATTTAATTACGCAACTTTTATATTAGTACAACTTTTCTCGGAAATGAATACTTTTAAAGTTATAATCAAAAAACCAAGAAAAAAATCTAATTTTTTGACATTTTGATTATTTAAACAATGTTCCGGACATTTTTGAGAGGGAGGATAACTCAAATATTATTATTTGATTTATTTTCAAGCAATTCCTGCAAAAAAATTTGAGTCACCTCTCAACGTCCAAATGTACTAATATTTTTACAGATGCGCCCTGGTCTATAATTTGATCGATCCATCTTGTTGGGGATCTTCCTCGTGTTCTTCGGCCTTTCACCTTTCCTTGCTTAATGAGTCAGAATGAGTCCAGAAGTCAAAATATGATTTTTTTTTTGTAAAAAAAGGTGAAAATCAACATATTTATTATGGTTGGGCCACACTAGCGTCTAATGCAGTTAAGAATCGCATTATTTGATATTAAAGAGAAGTGTAGCCACGATCCACAATTTTACCAAAACGCTTTTATTACATTAAAGTTATCTCTTTTGTAAGTATTTTCAGATGCAGAGTGGCTCAAGTAACCAATGAATGAGCCACTCTGTATCTGAAAATACTTAAATAAGGGATAACTTTAATGTAATAAAAGCGTTTTGGTAAAATTGTAGGTTATGGGTTAGGCCATATTGTTGCTCTGAGCGCCTCATTTGTTAGAATAGAATAGAAATATGCTTTATTGTCATGAAAAATTTAACAATTTTATAGATAAAGCTTACAAGAATAATAAATAATAAAAACAATAACAAATACAATTTTTGTCATATTTATTGTCATTATTAATCACGTTAAGGATTAGGCGATAGCTCGAATGCATCAAGGGACTTTAGTACGTCACTTGTCTCGTTAACGCACTAAAATAAGTGTGGCCAGTCCCTCTAATGCGCATAATGTTTGGTGTCTAAATTAATACGATAAATTACGTTAAACGTTAACGTTAGTGTGGCCCCAGCATTATTGTTAAACAAAAGATATCTCGACAGCATTTCCTCATGAAATGACTAAAGAAAATCGATGCAAAATTTCAAGTGGATTGGTCAAGTCAAATTTTTGAGTTACAATGTACACCGTATTTGAAAAAAACGAGTTAAAAGTTTTGACAACTTTTATTTTCAATTTCTTTTTACATGTGTCAAATAGTAAAGTGATGCACATTGTACTATGTTTTTGAATCAAGGAGTGACTTACAAAACAGACGGGGAAGAGCTGTTGAACGTTTTTCACTACGCTCACGCGTGATGGTGTGAAACGCTGTAAAGCTAGTCGAAGGTAGGGATATTCAATTTACTGTATTTCTGGTAATTTTGCTCCAATCAATCTGAAATTATTAAAGGGTGTTCTTGAAGCCATGTACTTTCGGTTAAAAAATTTTCAAAATTTTCTAACCATACTGCACCTTAATCTAATGTAACAATCCTCTGGTGAATATTATTTTTATCTGATCCTAATTTACCACCCCATCATTGTTGTCGGTAAACACATGCACACTAATTTATTGTTAATAAAATGATAATCAGAAATCCTTTCGTGCACTATTCATTACATCGGGGAATTCGCTGGTTCACCCTAATTCACCCATTCTATTTGTTGTGTTGTGTTGTGGAGTAAACAACACATTCTCTATTAGCGAATAGCGAAAATCCCCAAGAGACTCTGCTCTGTCGTATTGCACATGTAATTCTCTTAATAATTGAAGATCGGATGCAGCGCGGGATAACAGAGAATACAAAAGTACAACGAAATCGCTAACAGCAAGGAAAACATTTCGAGTTAGGAATGACGGTGATGGAAGTTCTAGTGTTTTACATGTTGTTTGGGTAAACGTCATTAAGTTTAGTAATATACTAGGATATTCATCTACATCTACTTTTCATCTTAAAAAATACAAAAACATGAAGAAATCATTAATGGTTTAAAAACATGAGGGATATAGATTCAATCGATAGTAACTGAAAGTAATTCCGAATGTGGCACAAGCTTTCATAAAATAATTACACCAGGCTGTAGGTGAAAAATAGGTCGATTTCAGGATATAATTCAGGAATTTTTGAAACCTATCAGGTGTTGTAAAGGATGATGCCAGGAATAACTTATACTAAAATGTAACCAAAAATATTGTGCGCTTTTTTTTCTATTGCGATTTTCATTTGTTAAATTTGCAATTTTTAATGATTTTTAATTTTGCAGCTTAGGATATTGATTTTAGAGAAAAAATATTTTATACAAACTTGTAGTAAATTAAAAAACCTACAATCTGAGGTATGGTAAGTTTAATTTCGTTAATTGGTTATTGCAAAACAGCCTGCGAAAAGTCCAAAATGGCCGTTTTTTACAATTGCAATATTTATTGTACGAATAATTTTTTTTTATTTTTTAAAGCTTTAAAATGAAGATCTCTCAATTTCAAACATAAAAAAAATGTAAAGCCAGATTAACGAATTTGTTGCTTAAATATTATAAATTGTTTATCCCAAGAGGTCAAATGTCGAAGGCTATAACTTTTTGAAAAAAAATCGTAGAGAGTTGGTGAAACATCTAATCTCCTTCTAAAGAGTTATGTTTTTATATTCTGATGTAAATAAATGCGTAAAACATTTTTAAACCTCTAATTTTCGGGTTTGAAAATAAGGGGGCAAATTTCGTTATAAACATTTAGAGCTGAAGCGGCCCTGTACATCCTATGAGCTTCTAACTTACAGATTATTGTTGCTGAAGACAAAATGAAGATTTATAAAAAAATAAAAAATTTCTACAACCAGCTGAAGCCGAGATAATTGTTTTTTTTTCTTAAGTCGTAGTGCCTTTATTTATAAAAATTAAGCAACTATTTTACAGTCATTGACTAAAGAAAGACTTATATTATCTTAAAATAAAAATTATTATAAAATATAATTACATTTAATTATTAAAAATTATTTTTAAAATCGGTGCTTTTGCGAGCGGCCGAATTTTGCAAATCGTCCGGCTCGCATAAAATCCGTTCGGTCGGAAAATTTTTACGTAACTTGTATTAAATTTTGACAGAAAACAATTTAATAATATTACTATTATAATATACAGTCTATTTACCACTGTATTTGATTTTCTTGATAAACTTTTATATGTGAAATTTCATTTCTGAAGAAATAATATTACAAAAATGATACATATTATATATGAAATATATAACTATATTTTTAATTTTTTCATTGTTATATAAATATAATAATAATAATGTTACTTCTTACTATAATATACAATATAAAACTTTTTCTTCTTGTAGTGACTATTCTTTTTGTGATTAATTATTTATATGGGAAATAAGCCACAATTAAAATGAAAAAAATAATTTTATTAACGTTTCGACGCCCAAATAAATAATTTCCCATATAAATAATTAATCATAAAAATGCCACAAGGAAATAGCTTCAGAACAATATTCTTTTTGTATTTCACATATAAAAGTTTATCAAGAAAAACAAATACAGTGGTAAATAGACTGTATATTATAATAGTAAAATTATTAAATTTATTTAAATTTTATTTATTTAAATTTAACAAGCTACGTAAAAATTTTCCGAGGGCGCGGATTTGAAGCGAGCCGGGCGATTTGCAAAATTCGGCCGCTTGCAAAAGCACCGATTTAAAAAATAATTTTTAATAATTAAATGTAATTATATTTTATAATAATTTTTATTTTAAGATAAAATAAGTCTTTCTTTAGTCAATGACTGTAAAATAATTTCTTAATTGTTATAAATAAAGGCACTACGATTTAAAAAAAACAATTATCTCGGCTTTAGTTAGTTGTAGAAAATTTTTATTTTTTTATAAATCTTCTTTTCGTCTTCAGCAACAATAATCTGTAAGTTAGAAACTCATAGGATGTACAGGGCCGCTTCAGCTCTAAACGTTTATAACGAAAAATGCCCCTTTATTTTCAAACCCAAAAATTATCTCGGCTTCAGTTGGTCGTAGAAATTTTTTATTTTTTTATTAAT
Organism: Diabrotica virgifera virgifera; assembly: GCF_917563875.1. Classification (NCBI taxonomy): domain Eukaryota; kingdom Metazoa; phylum Arthropoda; class Insecta; order Coleoptera; family Chrysomelidae; genus Diabrotica; species Diabrotica virgifera. The sequence continues at coordinate 5,465,424 of NC_065443.1, forward strand.
CTTTGTTTCATCTTCAGCAACAATAATCTGTAAGTTAAAAACTCATAAGATGTATAGGGCCGCTTCAGCTCTAAATGTTTTTTACGAAATTTGCCCTCTTATTTTCAAACCCAAAAATTAGAGGTTTAAAAATGTTTTACGCATTTATTTACATCAGAATATAAAAATTTAATACTTTAGAAGGAGATTGGATGTTACATCAACTCTGTACGATTTTTTTTCAAAAAGTTATAGCCTTCGACATTTGACCTCTTGGGATAAACAATTTATAATATCTAAGCAACAAATTCGTTAATCTGGCTTTACAATTTTTTTTATGTTTTCAATTGAAATATATTCATTTTAAAGCTTTAAAAAATAAAAAAAATTATTCGTGCAATAAATATTGCAGTTGTAAAAAACGGCCATTTTGGACATTTCCCAGGCTGTTGTGCAATAACCAATTAACGAAATTAAACTTACTATAGCTCAAATTGTAGGTTTTTTAATTTACTACAACTTTCTATTAAAAGGTTTTTCTCTAAAATCAATATCCTAAGCTGCAAAACTAAAAATCATTAAAAATTGCAAATTAACAAATGAAAATCGCAATAGAAAAAAAAAGCGCACAATATTTTTGGTTACATTTTAGTAGAAGTTATTCCTGGCATCGTCCTTTACAACACCTGATAGGTTTCAAAAATTCCTGAATTATATCACGTTTTTTCACCCACAGCCTGGGGTAAATACATAATACACATAATAACACATAATTTAAATGATGTTTGGTGTATTAGGGTCTGTCAGGTAATAAATACTTTATTATGAGTACCCTTCTTGTTATGAGTTTAATTTCTCTAAAAATTTCTATTGCCCACCCATTTCGTTGCGTGTTAATAAATAAACTTCTCGTCAAAAGTTCGGGATATAGAAAATTCTGCTGAATTTTTTAGTAGATTTTTTCGTGAACAGATTAACGGATTCCGCTATTTTTTTTTATTATTTTAGACTTTTCTTTAGTATTTACACAGTTATGCAAAGGCTTACTCAAACTTTTTTTTGTACTTATACCGGGTGGAAGAAAAGCAATGTTTTTCTTATGTTAAGTTTGAGATGAGAGGTACAAATGTGAGTATACATCGAAATCGTATTGTAGTCTTATGTTTTGTGAATATTTTGTTTTTTAAATGTCCCTGATATCTTTAGAAATAAAAAAAATAGACGGTTTTGTAATTTAACATGTGTTTTAACCAAAACAAAAGTTTGAGACACCTTGTAGGGAGAAAAAGGCACAAAGGTGAGTATACCTCGATATTTTGCTGTAGTCTCATATTTTGTGAATATTTTATTTTTTAATTTTTCTGATATCTTTAATAGTAAAGAAACTAGACGATATTACTCTTTAATATGTGTTTTAACTGATGACATGCGTCACATCACACATGTGAAACATAGAAAAACATATTAAAGAGTAATACCGTCTAGTTTCTTTGTTATCAAAGATATCAGAGAAATTAAAAAAAATAAAATATTCAAAAAATGTGAGATTACATAATGTGGGAAACATAATATCGGGGTATACTCACCTTTGTGCCTTTTTCTCCCTACAAGGTGTCTCAAACTTTTGTTTCGGTTAAAACACATGTTAAATTACAAAACCGTCTATTTTTTTTGTTTCTAAAGATATCAGGGACATTCAAACAACATCTTGTTCACAATACATAAGACTACGAGATTATTCTGATGTATACTCACAATTGTACCTCGTTCTCCCTACAGAGTGTCTCAAACTTAACACAAGAAAAACATATTTTTTTCTTCCACCCGGTATAAGTACAAAAAATAAGTTTGAGTAAACCTTTGCACAACTGTGTAAATACTAAAGAAAAGGCTAAAATATAAAAAATAGCGGAAAAATCGCGAAAAAATCAACTACGAAAATCAGCAGAATTTTCTATATCCCTAACTTTTGACGAGCAGTTTATTTAGAAACATTAATTTAGAATTAATGCAGTGACCTAGGTGTTTGCAAGTTAATCATGGCATTGTTAAATTGGAAAAGAGATCTTACGATAAAAGAAAAAGTTAATGGAATTAAATACACAAAACAATCCAAGTGCAGTCAAATCGAAGTTGCTGAACAGTTTGGGATTTCACAAGATCAGACGAGCAAACTTTTAAACAAACACGACAGCTTCATAATGATTTGGGAGCTAATTCAAAGATATCCCAAAAACGAAAACGCAGTGATTTACTAAGAAGATGACCCGAATTGTTCCTATTATCGGTTCAGCTTTAAAAGAAAAAGCTGAAGTAGCCGAAAATTTTGGTAATGCAAATTTCCAAGCGACAAATGGATGGTTCTGCACTATTAGGAATATCCACTAGTCACCGCGTGGTGAAAAGTACCGCGTTTATCTCTGATCATCATCATAATTGGCTCGACAATCCGTTGTGGATCTTGGCCTGCTCACAAAGAAGTTGCCGCTCCTGTCGATTCCTGGCAACTTCCCTCCATCTTCTGACCCCTAGAATCTTTAGATCTTCTTACACGACATCATCAATCCATCTTCTTCGTGCTCTTACTCTACTTCTTGTGCCCTCTGACTTTGAAAATGTTAATCTCTTAGTGTATTCGTGATCTAACATCCTAGCAATGTGTCCAGCCCATCTAAGTCTCTGCACTTTAACGAATTTCACAATATCTGGATCAGTGTATAACTGATACAGTTCAAAGTTGTATCTTAGACGCCATAGCCCATTTTCATTTACTGCCCCAAAAATCTTTCTAAGAATTTTTCTCTCAAAAATACCAAGAAGTCTTTCATCACTTTGAGATAGATTCCACGTTTCAGCTCCGTATATCAAAACCGGTCTTATTAAGGTCTTGTATATGGGTGATTCCATTTCAAATCACTCAATTTTTGAGCAAAAAAAATTTTGGACCTCTGATTTGTTTGAAAATTGGTATATAGCTTCTGCGGGACGTAAAAATAAGATATTTAAGGTCAAAAAATCTTCTTCTTCTTTTTTTCTCAAAATGTTATTTTATGCGATTTTACAGTGATTTGGTGTTTATTTAAACAAATTTGCATTTTCTATCGTAAAATATCAATGGAAAACATAATATTTTAATAGAAGGGACTCAAAAATATTATTATATGGCATTATAACACGTTACTTTGATTCAAAACAAGTTTTTGACCAAATTTTATAGTGTAGAAAACGTTAAAATACCGTTTTTTACATTTTTCTCCATTCCCAAAATACATCATAATAAATCGATTTGGCTAAAAATTTGCCCACAGATAGCCAAAACATAGCACTTTAAGGGGTGAGAAGGATTTAAATTATATTACAATACCAAAAAAGTTACATGCAATATCATAGTCTAAAATACGAAACTGTAAGATACGATACTGTAAGTAAAATTAACACGAAAATATCGACCTCACGACAAAAATTGTTACGAAAAAATTGTAATAATTGTAAATACGGTTTATTTTGATCAATTCCAGTTTCTACCATTTTTGTCGAAAAGTTAAAAATGGCGAAGATATTGAGCAAAACAGGTTCTCCTTTAAAATCAAGATGGCGGCTAACGTAACGGAGGAATTCATTCGTGATTTTAAATTTAGGCTACTATTAATTGACTCCCTTAAGATTAGAAAAATAAAATTTTGGGCAGCTCGGCATGCAAGGTCAAATGCTATTCCGACTGGACTAATATACTTTTGAGTCTGATATTACTGCATGTAACTTTTTTGGTATTGTAATATAATTAAAATCCTTCTAACCACTTAAAGTCCTATGTTTTGGCTATCTGTGAGCAAATTTTCAGCCAAATCAATGATGATGTATTTTGGGAATGAAGAAAAATGTAAAAAACGTATTTTAACGTTTTCTACACTATACAAAATTGATCAAAACCTTGTTTTGAATTATATTCTTATAATGCCATATGACATTTTTGAGTCCCTACTATTAAAATATTTTGTTTTTCGTTGATACTTTGCGATAGAAAATGCAAATTTGTTTAAATAAACACCAAATCACTGTAAAATCGCATAAAATAACATTTTGAGAAAAAAAAGAAGATGTTTTGACCTTAAATATCCTATTTTTACGTCACGCAGAAGCTATATACCAATTTTCAGACAAATCGGAGATTTACAATTTTTTGCCTGAGTGATTTGACATGGAATGTACCATATATTGAGCTTTACTGCACGTTTTATATTTTTATTTTTTAAATGTTAATGAGACCGTGAACAGTTCAGTTTGCTATTACTATGCGTCTTTTTATTTCATCCCTTGTCGTGTTTATTGAGTTTACTAGCGATCCAAGATATGTGAATTCCTTGACTTGCTCAAAGGTGTGATTGTTAATTTGAATTCTCTGTTATATTTCGGGAGGTTTTAGAAACCAAATATATTTGGTTTTTTCCTCGTTTACCACAAGTCTTAATTCACTTGCCGCGTCTGCAAGCCTTGTAAAACACTGCACCATGTCTCTCATACTTCTGCCCACTATAACTATATCGTCAGCGAATGCGAGAATTTGCGTCGATCTATTATCTAATAGTTCCATTCATTATAATATTTAATTGTCTGACTGCCTTTTCCAAGGCAATATTAAAGAGGAAACACGCCAGCGCGTCTCCCTGTCTTAGACCATTATTAACGTCAAAGAACGTAGAGTTTTCTCCTTGAATTCTAACGCACGAGCTTACGTTTTGCATTGTTAGTTAGGTCAACTTAACTAACTTAGGTGGGATCGCAAAGTCTATCATTGCATTATATAATGCACTTCTTTTAACACTGTCATAGGCTGCTTTGAAGTCGACGAAGAGATGGTGGGTATCTATGTTATATTCTAGTGATTTTTCTAGAATCTGCTTATGTGCTTGAATTTGACGTATAGTGAATATGATGAATAGATAATTTTCCAGCAGTAAATCCGCATTGGTATTGACCTATAATGTCCTTCGTAAAATGTTTGTCTTTCAAACAATACATTGCCGAAGATTTTATATGCAGATACTAACAAAGTAATGCCTCTATAGTTCTTACAATTCAGTTGATCACCTTTTTTACGCCACGGACATATTACTCCCTTTAGCCACTCTTCTGGTACCAATTCATTCTGCCATATATAGTCCAGAAAGCCACTGCGCATCCGCTAGGAAAAATATTCTAATTCGGATTTTTTGCACAATCTTACTGAAAAATGACCCCTTTTAACAAATTTGCATGTTGCCAGGACCAAAAGGTGGTCAAAAAATTTTTTAAACGTTTTTTTTTGTTTTTTTTCCTAAAATTATTTTTTTTGCATAGAACAAATTTTTTTTAGGTTTTTTGTATCATTCCAAACAGAAAAGGTCTTTAGTGACTTTTCTCTAAAGTTGATAGTTTTTGACATTTAAGCGATTAAAAATTGAAAAATTGCGAAATCGGCCATTTTTAACCCTCAAAAACTATGTGAAAAACTGAAAATATGAATGTTGCCAAGGTAGGTAGATATTCTTTAAACATCGATTGATGAAATCCCGAAGAGTTTTTTGCAATACAATATCAAAAACCCCTTTGTTTTTTAATTGCCAATCAAGCGTGCGCGACACTATTTTCCACCGTTACATGTGTATGCAGTATGGTACAAATGAAAGGAATAAATTCGTTATTTCGTAAACCGATGACCTTAAGGAAAAATCCCAAAACAAGTCGGTTTTCATTTTTAAGTTATGATATTGTGGCATATATAGTATACTAGTGACGTCATCCATCTGGGCGTGATGACGTAATCGATGATTTTTTTAAATGAGAATACGGGTCGTGTGCTGGCTCATTTGAAAGGTTCTTCAATTCTCTATTCAGTAATATAAACATATACATAATTATTTATACAGGGTGTCCAAAAAATTTTTATTAAATTAAATCATGTGGCAAATTGACAAAAAAATTAAATTATTGGACACCCTGTATAAATAGTTATGTAAATGTTTATATTACTGAATAGAGAATTGACGAACCTTTCAAATGAGCTAGCACACGACCCATAGTCTTATTTAAAAAAATCATCGATTACGTCATCACGCCCAGATGGATGACGTCACTAGTATACCATATATGTCACAATATCATAACTTAAAAATAAAAATCGACTTGTTTCGGGATTTTTCCTTAAAGTCGCCGGTTTACGAAATAACGAATTTATTCCTTTCATTTGCACCATACTGTCGGTGGAAAATAGTGTCGCGCACGCTTGATTGGCAATTAAAAAACAAAGGGATTTTTGATATTGTATTGCAAAAAACTCTTCGGGATTTCATCAATCGATGTTTAAAGAATATCTACCCACCTTGGCAACATTCAAATTTTCAGTTTTTCACATAGTTTTTGAGGGTTAAAAATGGCCGATTTCGGAATTTTTCAATTTTTAATCGCTTATATGTCAAAAACTATCAACTTTAGAGAAAAGTCACTAAAGACCTTTTCTGTTTGAAAGGATCCAAAAAACCTAAAAAAAATTGTTCCATGCAAAAAAAAATAATTTTAGGAAAAAAACAAAAAAAAACGTTTAAAAAATTTTTGACCAACTTTTGGTCCTGGCAACATGCAAATTTGTTAAAATGGGTCCTTTTTGAGTAAGATTGTGCAAAAAATCCGAATTAGAATATTTTTCCTAGCGGATGCGCAGTGGCTTTCTGGACTAATAAGAACTATCAGTTTATGGATTGCTGCAAAAAGTTGATCACCACCTTTTTTAAACATTTCCGAACAGATTTCATCGATTTCTGGGGCTTTATTGTCTCTGAGTTTTAGGATGGCATTTGACACTTCTTCTCTTGTTGGGTCTTCACTGTGAAGTTGATGATGTAGATTTTGTTGATTTTCTATGTTGTAACCTCATTCAATATCGTTTATATTCGCTGAAATGTTGTGCCCATCTGTTAGGAACTGAGTTTTTGTCGTGTAGTATTTCACCGTTAGTGTCTCGTACAAATTTTTAATCGTAGTTTAAATTCTCGACGGCTATTATTTAAGGATTTGTAGTATTTTCTTGTTTCATTTTTATCAAATAAACTTTGTATCTCATTAAGAGTGTTCTGTTCGTATTCCCTCTTCTTACGTCGATGGATACGTTTTTCCTCTCTTCTTAGACGTCTATATTCTTCTTTTTTTCTCCGTGTACAACCTGCGTCGATGGTTTTTTGATATGCTACATTCTTTCTATTTGTGGCCAATTCACATTTATGATCAAACCAATGATTTCGTTTTTCTGACCTGGTTTTGCCCAATATTTCAACCGATTTCTAACACAATAATAATATCTCTTATATTTGCCCATAGTTGGTTAATGTCTTCTTCTTCTAAGTTTTCTGTCCTTATTTGATCTTCTATTTGCTGTCTGTATACATTTGCTATGTCGGGATCTTTTAGTTTATTAATGTCGATTTTTTCTTTCCTTTTCCCGATCTCCTTTTTAAATTGGATATTCTTTCTTTAAATCGTGCTTTAACCAAATAGTGATCACTATCTATGTTTGCTCCTCTAAAAGACCTAACATCTAATAAGTTAGAGCAGTGTCTTGCATCAATGATTATATGATCTATTTGGTTAATCGTTTCATTATCAGATTTCCAAGTTCCCTTATGTATATCTCTATGGGGAAATCGTGTTCCAGCTATTACCATATTCTTTGACATCGCAAAGTTTATGATTCTGAGACCGTTATCATTAGAGTCTACCTGTAGGCTCTCTTTTCCGATGGTGGGCGAAAATATATTTTCTCTTCCGACTTTGGCATTAAAGTCTCCTGCTATTATTTTGATGTCATTTTTTGGGCACTCATCGTACTCCCGGTCTAGAAAAGTGCCTCATAGAAAATGTCTTTTTCATCATCCTCTTTTTCTTCAGTAGGAGCATAGATGCTAATAATGCTAATATTAGCGAACTTTTCTTTAAGTCTTATTCGACATAATCTATGATCAACAGCTTTGAAATCAATTACACTATGTTTGACCTTGCTGCTTACAATAAATCCGGTACCAAATTCGTGTCGGGTAGGATGTCCACTGTAATAAATATTGCAGTTATTTTTTTCCAGGATACCTGAGCTAGTCCACCTCATTTCCTGTAAAGCAATGATATCTGCTTTGGCTTTATTCATTTCTTGTATGAGCAGAGCCGTGGCTCCAGGCTGATAAAGGCTTCTTACGTTCCACGTGCAAATTTTTAAATCATTATCCTTATTTCGTTTGCGAGTTCGTCGTAGGTTAGACAATCCGGTTTCTTTCTTTGTAGCTCTCATAACAAAAGATTTTTTACAGGGTTGGGTAGTTAACCCAACGCCAAACCCCCTTCTCGGAGGGCCATTTCACCCGCTCTCGTCAGTTCCCGAACCAACTTTCCACCTGGGTTGGATACCGGATCTCCAGTTGGGTTGCTCGGTAAACAGGGGACACCAGCGTGAAGGTGAGTCGGATTTGAGTAGAAGAGGCTAAGTGGAGTAAACTGGAATCAACTCCATGTTTTCGCATTCTAACCCTTTATCCGGCTGTAACAGTACAGCTGTCTTTTATAGCAGCATCGAGTGTTCCATTTTGAGTTATCTTCATGTACAGGTACTGCTATTCATCACAGTGTTTAATTTCTACCTCATAGTCTAATATAATGGACTGCTTTGTCTTGTCCCTTCAATATACATGGTTTCAGTTTTTTAATGTTGACTTCGAGACCCCATTTGTTGTATTCTTCTACTAGCTTCCGCATCATGTAACTTAAGTCTTCATCCTGAGAAATCAAAATTGAGAGGGATTCCTATGCCATTACATTTTCTTTTCTCCACAACTTGAGTGCTTGTTCCAGATAAATTTTGAAAAGGGTAGGCGAAATACAGCAAGCCTGCTTCAATCCTTTCGTGACCTTAAATTCCTCAGATATCCTTGATCCAGTTTTAATTTTTGCAATCGTTCCGTTATACAGACTTTGGACTGCTTTGATAAGAGCATGTTTAATGTTGGTTTGCTGTAGGGTTGACCATAGTTTGCTGAGGGGCACACTGTAATATGAATTTTTGTCTACGTACACCAGGTGGAACTTCTTGATTGACGGCTGTTTTTTCTCAATAACTTGCGTAATAGAGTACAAGTGGTTTACTGTGGACCACCCAGTTTTAAAGCCAGCTAGTAGCTGTATAACATAATTACCTCCCCTAATTCATTTGAACCACATCTATAACACAGTCCTTATAGCTCTGAAATTATTTTAATAATTTCGCATATGTGTAGACCTTCATTGTACATACCGTTTCATATGTTAGATATAACTGTCTATCAATATTGTTCCCTTTTCTGGAATCAGTCACATTTAAACAGCAAAAACAGACTCATTTCCAATAGGAAAGGAAACGTAAAAGACCGTAGAATAAAAAAGCAAACACGCCTCCCATCACAGACACATCCAGAGCCTCTGAATTGGGTCGCTAAAGATTCATCAGAGTCGATAAATCAATAAATCTAAACCTACACACGTACAGTAGGTTGTTCTCCTCATACGACGGGAATGAAAATATATGGGGGACCTGTCGAGCATCAAGTGTCCATGAATAAACAGGAGAGGAGAGTAGGCCAGATTGGGTTAGTGGAGAAGCTCATTCGCCCCGATTCTTGGGATAACGGGGTGGCGATGGCGCAGCTAATTTAATCCTACAGAGGTTTACAGTATTTAATTGGAAATAATAAAGTTGGAGGTTTAGAAATATTTCTCCCTTGGCGGTGTTAACCTTTCCCGGGTTGCTTTGTATTAGAGGGATTTTGTTTCATAAATTTAATAAATTTCAATTTTCCTTCTGGTCGTCGGGAAACTACGAAAGTATTATTTCAGTTTATACGAAATGAGTCCGTATTTAAACGTAGCAATACCAAATTCCCCAAAAATTTTAATAAGTTAGGTCATGCTATTCATGAACTAACATTATTTTGAATGTTGTGTTTATTTGTGATTAAGCCACAATTTAGTACAATCTTTCACGGTTTTTGCTCTAAATTTTAAAGAACCGCTTGGATTGACATGAAATTTGGCATACGTATAGCTTACATGTCAAAGAAAAAAGTGATATTGTGCCGATGTGTGCTTTTGCCCTGGGGGTGACTTTCACCCCCTCTTGGGGGTGAAAAAATATATGTCCAAAATAAGTCCGGAAATGGGTAAACTGACTAATATTAAGTAACTTTTGTTCTATAGAGCTTTTTCGCCAAGTCAACACTTTTCGAGTTATTTGCGAGTGAATATGTCCATTTTTCAAAAAAAATAACCACATTTTTAGACGGTTTTTCGCAAATACCTCAAAAAGTAAGTATTTTGTAGAAAAAAACCTTCTTAGCAAAACTATAGCCTATAAAAAAGTAAAAAAAAATGGTGTACGCGTTAAGTCTCTGGATCTCGTAGAACCAGAGTTAGAGCCCATGAAAAATAGATTCATATTCACCAAATTTCAAATAGAATATTTCGACGTGAAATATCCAAAAAATTAAGCACTTTCTGGGGAAAACCTCTTATAACTATTTTAAAGTGTTTAAAAAAAGATTTATTTCTGTTTTTACAAAAAGTTTCTAGCATTAAATTTAAGCAAGTTACGCTCAAAATAAAGTTGGTCCCTTTTGTTTTGGCAAAAAAATCGGGAAGACCACACCCTAATTAGCAACTTAAATGAAATTAATCGTTACCGCTCCATAAATTATTTTACTTATGTTGTGTTTATATGATCTGTAAGTTTCATTGATTCAAAGTGCTTATTTTTGAAAAAATTTGGTTTCAAAGTAAAATTTAAAAAAATTTTAATTTTGAAAAATATGCTTTTTTCAAAATAACTTAAAAATTGTTAGAGATAACAAAAATCTCGAAAAACAAAAAAAGTCAGCATTGCTTTTCTGAATATAATATATTTTTTTGTTATTCTGGTAGACAAAAATTGATTAAGATTTGGTGTTTCTAAATTTGCATACATTCGTGATCAGTGACTCGTTCAACCCCTTTTAACTACAGCCTTTTCATTAATAAGGACTTTGAACCGATGAAACTTACAGATCATATAAACAATACATACACGAGTCAAGAAACTTGTGAAGTCGTAATGATTAAGTTCATTTAAGATACTAATTAGGGGGTGATTTTCTCGATTTTTTTACCAAACAAAAAGGGAATAAGTTTGTTTTGAACACAACTTGTTTACTTTTGATGCTAGTATTTTTTTTATAAAACAAAAGTGAAGCTTTTATTGAACACTTTAAATAAGTTAAAATGAGTTTTCTCCAAAATGTGCTTCATTTTTAGTTATTTCATGTTAAAATATTCCATTTGGAATTTGACGAATATGAACCTATTTTTCATTAGATATAACTCTGCTTCCACTAGGTATCGAGACGTGATATACTACACCATTTTTTTAAATTTTTAACAGGCTATATTTTTGCTAAGAATGATTTTTCGACAAAGTACTTACTAGTTGAGTTATTTGCGAAAAACCGTCTAAAAGCGTGTATGTTTTGTTGAAAAAATGAACATATTCACTGCCAAATAACTCGAAAAGTATTGACTTAGTGAAAAAACTCTATAGAAAAAAAGTTACTTAAAATTAGCCATTTCCTGACTTACTTTGGACGAATATTTTTTCACCAACAAGAGGGGGTGAAAACTACCCCCAGCACAAAAGCACATATCGGCACAATATCACTTTTTTTCTTGGACATGTTAGCTATGTGTGTGCCAAATTTCATGTCAATCTAAGCGGTACTTTAAAATTTAGAGGTTTTGCGATATTTTACCGTTAAAGAACGGACTAATTGATTGTAATAATAGTAGTATATTGTGCAACAAGTGCAGAAAGGTACTGATTTCTCACGAGTTTAAAAAGTTGCGGTATGAGCGCGAACTAGTGCCGCAATTCAAACGAGTGAGAAATTACCTTTCTGCACGTGTTACACACTATGCTTTTTCTACAACCACAGTTTTTGCTAAAAATAAAAATCACATTTTCCAAATGAAGATTTATTATAATAATAAATTATAAACTTTAAAGTGTATTTAATTAATACTAAACAATTTAAATTCATTATACCTAAACAAATTACAGAGAAATCGGTTAAAATATTAATTGTATTGTATTTTTCTCAAAAAAGATTATTTACGAATTATCTTAAAACGAGTGCATAACCGCCAAAGTTGTTGAAGAGGTTCTTCTTCTTCTTTAAGTTCCATCTTCTATTGAAGGTTGGAAATAATCATGAAAATGCTTACCCTGTCGACCGCCGCTCTAAATAGCTCTGTACTATTGCATTCGAACCATTCCCGTAAGTTCTTAAGCGAGCATGTTCTTCGTTTTCCCACATTTCGCTTTCCTCGGATTTTTCCTAGCATAATAAGTTACAATAATGAGTATTTTTGCCCTCTCATTACATGTCCCAAGTACTCAAGTTTTCGTCTTTTGATAGTTAATATTAATTCCGCTTTGTTTCCTATCCTTCTAGTTACCTCCACGTTTGACATTCTTTGAATCCATGACATTCGTAGGATTCTTCTGTAACACCAAAATTCAAAGGCGGCTCACTTATTCAGATGGATTTGTTTTAATGTCCACATATCCCGACAACAAAGAAACTTTTTAAGTTTAATGCACATGCTATTTCAATACGTGTCTTAATTTCTTTGGTTTGGTCTACATTTGATGTTATCCATGTTCCTAAGCATTTGTAGTTATTCACACTATCAATTACAGTATCTTCAATAGTCAATTGGATGTTTGCGTGTACTGATTTAGTCATGATCATGCATTTAGTTTTCTTTAAATTCGTCTTCAATCCGTACTCATGACAGCGTTCATTAAGGCGTTGCATTACGTTCTGTAAATCATTGTTGTTATCCGTTATTATTACTGTATCGTCTGCAAAACGTACGTTATTCAAAAATTCTCCATTGACAGATATACTTTCTATTGAATCTGCGAGCGATTCTTGAAATACCACTTCACTGTAGACATTGAAGAGAAGTGGGGACTTGGGGACAGCACGCAACCCTGACGGACTTGAACGAACGAAACGAACCTGGAAGAGGTTATGTCCTTTCATAATTCAAAGTTGACTTACTTGACCATGGTATTGTAGGTAATAGCCATGCTTTGACTGAAAATATATGAGGGTGAATTATTTCTCGTAGAGAACGTCAAACTCTGATTATTATGTGAGTTTCTACATTATTTGTATATGCTTTATGAGTTTGTATTTGATTGTATACGATGTGTCCTCAAACTTTATTAGTTCGCTTTTGTTTTTTACATTTATTTATTTAGGGGTACCACACAATTATTACAAAAATATTACAATTGTCAAGTGATACATTAAACATAAAAATAGAGTAAATAAGACAAACATTGGCGATGCAGCCATATAGAATAAAACAAATATTAAAATAATATAAAATACATAAACATAAATCACCTACATTACAAAAGTTTTTTTTATACATTATCTACAAACATTCTCAGAAGCGCACTGATTCTATTCAGTGGAAAATAGAATCAGTTTGGAGAAATTTTGAGATGATCTAGTGACTATAGACTAGAAGAAATATTAAAATCCATTACATACAGCAGATCAGTGCAATCCATGAAAAAGCGTCCTTTCTGTCCAGGAGTCACAATCATAGAGAGCTATAGTCTGTTGTCTGCGGGTGCCGACAATCAAGAGAGATTCGCGGTATTTCACCTCATAGTAACCACAGGTGTTGTGGTGTTATTAATTTAACATTAAAGACTTCATAGACAAGTATTAGTTCTATAACGATAATAACTTTTGTGTACTCTAGCAGGTTAAGTGCCCCCATATTAGAAATTTTAATGTTTTCATTGGCCGAACACTTTTTTTGAAAAGTATTCCAAAGTATAGTTTCTAGACCATCTAGATGGGCACTCAATGTCCCCGTGTATTTTAAATGAGTTCGAGAAGCCGCTGTTGAGCGACACAGGATTTTCTGACGAACTAGCGCGTGAGTCCACATCGGCATCACGCGGCCGGTATATCAGTTTTATCGTGAGTCCATGTTGGCCTCTCATGGCCCTTAACCTGCTAGGAAGACTATAGCGGAAACTTTTTTCTTCCCAAAAATATCTATTTGGAAACGAAAGAGAAATATTAATTAAATTATTATTTCAACAAAAACCTAGTGATTAAAATTTAAAATAAACAAATTCTATAGGGCCGTAATTATTTTAAAATATTAAGTTTAATTATCATATAGCCCAGATGCGTACCCATTTATTTGATTAAAAGTTTATTTACATTTGATTTTGATTTATAATGCGTTGGATATGAAAGGTTTAATTAATGTTTATTTTAGATGAATCATTAAAACTGTCGTTATAATGAAAATGTATCAGAGAAAAAATTATGAATTTGTAGAAAACACTATTAGTGGAATTTATAAATTTGAGTACAAAAAGAGATTAAAGCACTTTTGTGATTATATCTTTTTTGATATTTTCATAGCATATGATTAAATAATTTTCTTTTATTACTTAGATTTGCCAACAAAAGTTGCATGAAAAATAGGGGTTCCTATTTAAGATTTTAAAGTCATCTCCCACCTTTTCTGTAAGAGTATGGGCCATTCCACGAACATACGCCTGTTTTGGATTACTTCAACAACGAATATTTTACTGTGCAACATAACAAGTACGAAAGTAAATGGCGCTAACAATTATACCAATAAACAACAATGTAATTTGCAATTTACTTTCGTTCTTCTTATTTTGCACAGTAAAATATTCGTTGTCGAAATAATCCAAAACAGGCGTATGTTCGTGGAATAGGGTATACTACTAGGCCCTCGTTCCGGTCTTAAGGGATTTTACTATTATGGAGACATCTATTAAATAGCTGTTAGTATAGGCATTGTTAATGGCTTGGTTGTTTTCAAGAGCTCGGCAATTATTCCGTCGTGTCCTGGATCTTTATTATTATTTTTTAGCTCCTTTATAGCTCTTTCTATTTCGAATCCCTTTATATTTGGTAGTACGTCTGATCCCACGTTTTTTATTTTTCTTTTTGGCATTCTCCTTTGTTGATTCATTAGGCTGGTTTTGCAAGCTGTACAAGGTTTTGTAGAAGTCTTCAATTACCTTTGTTAGTTTATGTTTGTCTTTCTCTTCCTTATAAGAATAAATAATAAAATTACTTTATTTAATTTTAAAGATATTATTTAAATTTTAATAACTAATAGTTATTAAATTATTACTAATAGTTATTAATAGAATTTTAATAATTAATAGTATGAAATTTCGCGCTAGTCTACAGTACGACCTACTGCACCATTTTTTTATCGATTTATCTGTTCCAATTATTATTGAAATGTATTCCGTGTAGCTTCCTGTTGGTAAATACAGCTGTTGTTGAATTGGAACATACCTGCTAGTACAAGCAAAAAAGAAGTATAAAAAACTCAAAATTACAATCTCAACCGAATCGTTTTCTTTGAAATCATCGGTGCATTTAAAATTGTGGCCTAAAGGGAATTTGACTTTTAAAACCCGGATCCTTTCTACGTTGTTGGAATTTTAAGCTGAAAGCTGCGTGAATTTTTAATCCAGGGAAATTGGGCAGAAAACGTGTGAAATGAACGATATTATTTGATTTACATATCAAATTTATATGTTTTATGAGCAATATTTTATTTTCTATCAAAATTATTTTTTTTAATAATAAATAAATTCAAATTATTTATTTATTTATATTCATTTATTTATTTTAATTAAATATTTGTGAAAAAAATATTAATTATATTTGCCTTAATTCTTAATTTAAAATAGTACATTAATTATTTAAGTTTCCTTAAGTTTAAATTAAGTTTATATTTACTCGCGCAGTAAGCCATCCCATGATTATACGATCACAGTTAATTCTGAGGAAATACCTTTTAGTGATAAAACATTATTTCTTGGTGGCATTCTAGAAAGTAATATGACATGGGATGAGAATGTTACTAAAGTCTGCAAAAATATGAATAAGGGTTACTATGCAATCCTCCAGTTGAAAACTCTGTTTAATACCAATCAATTGATAAGTGTGTACTATGCATTGGTTTACTCATATATGGCCTATAAACCATATGGCCATATATATGGTTGTTTTGTGGGGAAACTCTAGGAACTCTTCTAGAGTTTTTATAATTCAAAAGAGAATTCTTAGACTGATATTGAATATTGATAATAGACAGTCATGTCGTAAATATTTTATTGAACACAGACTGCTGACTTTCCATGCTTTATATATCTATAAGTGTATTATTCATGTTAAGTCTAAATTTCAAAATTTTACCCTCAACTCTGATTATCATAGTTACCCGACAAGGCACGGGAGGTTGATAAGCGTGTGTAAACATTCCACAACTCTTTTTGAAACTAGCCCCGATTTTGCAGGATCTAAGTTTTACAACTGTTTGTCACTTGATATGAGAAATGAAAATAATATTCAAAGGTTCAAAAATAAATTAAAATCATGTTTGATCCAATTATGCGTTTACAACTTAATTGATTTCTTTGACTTAATAAAAGACTACAGGGAATGAGGAACGACGGGGTTAAGAAACGCTCTATATTGCATAATTATTTTTTTTATTAAATTGTATTTTGTTGATTGTATTTTATGTAACTGTCCTATATGACTTGTATGTTGATTATGTTTTATGTACCTACATGACTTGTCCTATATGGCATTGTGATCGAATTGGATGAATAAAGATATTCTATTGTATTCTATTCTATAAAGTTATATACTACATGAAATTGGAAACAAGGTTCAGAAGAATGAAAACAAACTGTAGAAAACATTTAAAAATACTATTAAATTTATTTGAAAATCGTTTTCGATCTACATAGCATGTATAAGCACTGATGATGATCTATGTAAATTGAAAACGTTCTTTGATTTACATGTCCCTTTAGATTTACATAGCCTCTTGAGGTTTTTTAATAAATATATACCTTTTATCAACGATTTTTCAATAAATTTTTTGTGATTATTGGTATACAGCCAGCTACATGCTCGCTCATGCCCGCTCATGTGAAACAGCTACAGTAGATTTAATTCAAGTTATTCATGAAAAAATCGATCAAAATTTGTACACTTTTGGAATACTCTTTGATCTCTCGAGGGCCTTCGACTGTCTTGATCCAGTATGTCTAGAAGAAAAACTTATAGCTATAGGCATTCGCGAACCAGTTAACTCATGGATATATTTGTATACAACGAATATACCACTTTTTGTGTCTATTAATAATATTTCATAGGAAATTTACTATAGTAATTTAGGAATACCCCAGGGTGGAATACTAGATCCACTACTCTTTTTGCTTTATATAAATGATATGTCTGAATATATCTCAGAAAAACATATATTCATGTAGGTATGCAGATGATACCACCGTACTTGTCTCACCGGAATCCTTCGAGTTAGCACATTCTAAGGTCAGGAATGTAATCTCGTCATCAGGGCCGTAACTACGATGTTAGGGGCCCCGGGGCAAAGGTGATCTGGGGGCCCCCTGCTGGGGGTTTGGGGTTTACCCCCCAGCGGGGGCGGGGTCCGGAAAAATGTTGGATATTTAACCCATTGAAAACGCATTTTAATGGATTCTATGACTGAAGTTTCTTGAATAGAACCTACATATTGCTATTTTAGTTGATCAACACAAAAAGTTTTGAAATCACCTTATTTTTTATTCGCTTTAAAAAATTTAAAAGAAAAACAAGAAAATGAACAGATAGTAAAACAAAATGAAATAATACAATGAAACAATAAAAAGAAAATTTCTTGAAACTTCAAAACCGAATGGAAAAATATGAAGATATAAAGGTTTATTATTGAGAAAATGCAGGAAGAGGTAAATCAGATTGCTGAAGAGATACAGAGAATTGAAAAGGTGGAAGAAAAATTCAAGAATGCGGTAAAATTCGATATGGAAAAAGTGGAAGAAAAATTGACGGAGATAGGAAAATGTCAAAAAAGAGGAGACCGACGGGAAGTAATTGTATACAGCTCTAATGAGAGCAGAATCCTATTTGACGAGGATATTAAAAAACGATATCCGGTACCTTCAGCAGTGACACTCTCGAAGGCGAATACCGTCACTGCTGTTAGATTTATTATGCTGTGGTACCTACTGGTAGGCCTGATTCCAATGTACTCATTTCATCTTACCCTTACCTTTCTTTTCAATATGTGGTACCATGTGGTACCAAGATGTGGTCCGGGGTAAATTGGTTAAGACAAAGTAGCTGGGACCGGGGGCCGCTATTTCGGTTGCATTTTAGTTTTTATTTCACCAAAATAACTAATTTCCTCAGTAACAATTTATATCTTTACGAAAGGTCTCGGGGGCCCCAGTTTAACCTGGCTCCCTCTTCCAATGGCATTTTAGGTTTTATTATGCCAAAATAACTAATTTCCTAAGTATTAATTTAAATTTTTATGTTAAGCTCGGGAGCCCCAGCTCAGCTCAGGCCTCAGGGGCCCCTTCTAAGGGTTCTATTCTAATTGCATTTTAGTCGAAAATACTAATTTCTCCAGTGAAAAATTAAAACTTTATGTTCAGTTCTAGGGTGCCCCTGTAAGGTCTTTTAAAAATTGTGTCATTTGAAGATATTTCGTTGAGATCGGCTTTTAAAATACATATTTTTATTTTCCTCGTTAACCTCTATGCACGGTCAAAAAAGGGGCACCTGCGGGGCCCCCCTTAGACAATGGTAGTTATGGCCCTGGTCTAGAGACCTCATACCAACATAATTTTTTTCACTATACATATATACTTTTTGCGTTATTTGCGAAAAACCGTCTAAAAACGTGTTTTCTTTGTTGAAAAATGAACATATTCACTCGCAAATAAGTCAAAAAGTATATAATTAAAAAAAAACGCTATTGAACAAAAGTTGTTTAGAGTTACTCGGTTTATCCATTTCCGTACTTATTTTGAATGTACATTTTTTCTCACTCCTCAAACTCACTCCTAGAACAAAAGCACACATCGGCACAATATCACTTTTTTCTTTGACATGTTAGTGTATACCAAATTTGGTGTACCTATACCAAATTTCATGACAATCTCAACGGTTCTTTAAAATTGTGAGGTATTGCAATATTTTACCGTGAGTGAATGGACTATAATCCAAATCCATCAAAACAAATTATTCATTACTTCTTATATAAGTTATGATGAGTAAAATATTTTTTGTGAAACTGAATCACAAGTAAGTAGGTATTTATCACCTGACTTTGATTCAGTGTACTTTTAACCATTGTCGGTGATTAGTTATTTCGGAAGTGTCGGTATAACGGTTGTGTCGGCAATTTTTTTTGGTTTTTATATACACGTTTTGAATTATATATTTAGGAACAGTTCTTTAATATAAAAATATAATTATAGTTTACTCATATAAAAAAATTTCTAAATTAAAAAATATCTAACAATGTAACATTGTAACATGTTTTGCAGTCATTTAGTACAATTTTTTATTGTAAAATAATTATAAATTATTTATGTTATTGCTTAAACATGTAATAATATGCATATTGCGTATATGCGGTATTTGTCGAAGACGAAGATAATAATCGTAAAGCTAAACAAGTGCCACCACTTTGTTCCTGATTCCATGGACAGTTGTTGCTGTGTTTTATTTTCAACAGTAATCCTTCAGGCACACAGGCGCATTGGTAAATATTATTAGCAATCAAGTTGTGTTACCTTCATCTATATCTACATTTTATACATTTACCTACTTTTCCATATTACCCAGTTATATGTTATGGGGGTAGGGACAAAATCTTGGTCTAATGCTATTTAAATGCATTCATTTTTTTTTCGAATCCCTAGAAAACTAATAAATATTTTTGAAAAATTTAAACTCAGAATGAAAGATTATTACCGAGTAATACATTATTACCGAGGGCCGAAAGTCCCTTAGAATAAACAAAAAGTTTCTTTTGAATGATATATTTGAAATTAAAAATCACACTAAATTTTCTCTTAGTTTTTCACCCCTGTAACTTATTAAAATAAACATTATAAAAGTTTTCAAGGACTTTCGGCCCTCGCCCTAGGTAATAACGTAATCTTTCATTCAGCGTTTAAAGTTTTCAAAAATACCTATTAGTTTTCTCAGCATTACAAAAAAGTGAATGCATTTAAAAATAATTGAAGCTGAAATTTTCTTAAGCATTTATGTAAGTTTTACGAAAAAGTGTAGGCAACAGTTAATTAGTTAATAATTTGTGGATGTCTAAAAATACATGCCTACATACTTTGTGGATGTATTACTAAAAGCGTAGTTGCTTTTTTGCATTTAATTTGCTTGGACGTTTCTTCACTTTAATTTTTTTGTATTAAGACATTAAATACCCGTACAGTAAAATTAATGTTATTTTGTTTCTTTTGCAGTACAAATGGTACGATGTGGCCGGTGAGTAGGGAATGAGTCACGGGTTTTATATCACTAACATAGTTTTTATTTACTTACCGTTTACTTGAAAAATATTCCATTTAAACACTATATTCTATTTAAACACTATATTGGTATGCACCAATTGGTACTTACTGGTACACCGAATAGTAGCCGACATAAAGGTATTTCAACTGTTTAATTACAGTATGCATCATTTGATGGTTACTCTCAAAATATTCAGTTGCTGTAGCCTTCGCGATTTTTTTGGGTTTTTTGCTTTGAAATTTCGTTTTTACCGATAAAAATCGAACGGGGTGCATGAACATGTAGAGCTCAGTGCATGACTGGCACCCTGTTTAAACCAAACGCTCTACATAAATGTTCCGAAAGACTTCCTTAGTTTTAAAACATAAATGTTTTGACTTATACTGTACGCATTCTTTCTCTTGGTAGGTACCAGTCTAAGTACTTTCAGCGTTGATTGATCAATAATAGGCATGCCAGGTATACATGCTATTCATATTTATCAATCAACGCTTTCAGCAACTTTCAACAAGACTTAGGTACCTACTGAGAGCATTTAGGCTGTTATCAAGAGAAATAATATAGTCCAGGGCGGATCTGTTTTGAGATGGACGTTGAGAGGTGGCTCAAATTTTTTTGCAGAAATTGCTTGAAAATATCTCAAATAATAATATTTGAGTTATCCTCCCTCTCAAAAAGGTCCGGAACATTGTTTAAATAATTAAAATGTCAAAAAATTAAGGAAAAATTCGATTTTTTTCTTCGTTTTTTGAATATAACTTTGAAAGTGTTCATTTCTGAGAAAAGTTGTACTGACATAAAAGTTGCGTAATTAAATTTCCTACAATATAGCATTGGTTAAAAATTTTAAAAATTGTCACCCTTGTTGCCAAATAGCAATGATTACGGAAAAACCATAAAAAAACAAGTATTCGAATTTTACGTTTTTCAACCGTTTATGCTACACTTAGGACCTTCATATTTTAACCAGACTAACTCTATGATATATTTAAACAATGTTGTAAATTTCATTAAGATGGGTTCAATAGATTTTGCATAATAAATTTTGCCATTCAGCTTTCGCAAAAAAAAATCATTTTTTCAAAATGTTGCAGGACTGAAAATAAAGCAGATAGCAATTTGATTTTTTTACGTTTAGAAGAATACTGTACGTTTTACTTGCAATTTGCAAAATTAAAATCGATTAACTACCACGGCGTCAGGAATTTTTTTAAATAAACATTCATTTTTGGTGCTACGCGCAGGACAGCGGTGTTCGACTCACACAAGTTGATTTCCAACAATATTTCTTCCAATCTTTATCCAATATGTTATTTTCTTACTCGATATTTTGTTGTATTTTAATATTTTAATTCCACAAAAATCAAACTAATTTGATTATTGTTTGTGAAAAATTGTTTATAATTGCATATGTTTAAAAATAATAAACTTTTATTCTCTAAGTTAAAATATATGAACAAAGAAAGTTTTTGCTAAAAAAAGTGTTACTTCAAAGGACAGAGTATATGTTTTTATTTTGCAATAAACAAATTTATTTATTTATATCGAGATTTACTAAAAATTAAAATTTATCAATCATTATCAAAGGTCATTGGAAGTCAATGTTTGCTCAGTCAGAGCAAACATATCCGCTGTTTAACACGTAGCGCCAAAAATGAATGTTTATTTAAAAAAAATTACTGACGCCGTGGTAGTTAACCTATTTTAATTTTGCAAATTGACAATAAAAGGTACAGTATTCTTATATACGTAGAAAAAATTCAACTTGCTGCCTGCTTTATTTTCAGTCCTGCAACATTTTGAAAAAATGAATTTTTTTGCGAACGCTGGATTGCAAAATCTATTAAACCAATCTTAATGAAATTTGCCAATATTGTTTTATTATTTCATAAGTTTTTCTGGGTAAAATATGAAGGTCCTATATGTAGCATAAATAATTGAAAAACGTAAAATGCGAATACTTGTTTCTTATGGATTTTTCGCAATTATTGCCATTTTGCAACAAGGGTGACCATTTTTAAATTTATTAGCTAATTGTATGTTGTAGAAAATTTAATTACGCAACTTTTAGGTCAGTGCAACTTTTCTCGGAAGTGAATACTTTGAAAGTTATAACCAAAAAACGAAGAAAAAAATTGAATTTTTCCTTCATTTTTTGACATTTTGATTAGTTAAACAATGTTCCGGACCTTTTTGAGTGGGAGGATAACTCAATTATTATTATATCAGTTATGTTCAAGCAATGTCTGCAAAAAAATATGAGTCACCGCTGAACGTCCAAATGTACTAATATTTATACCTATGCGCCCTGGTCAATAGGCGCATATGAACAAATTTAACATATTTAAGGTGTACCGTTTATTCTATGTTAGGCACATTTGACTTCATGGCTTTTTAAAACTAAGGTACCTAAATATGATTATAAGAATTGATATTAAACTCAATCAGTCGAGAGATTGGGTCGCGTTGAACATTAAAAGATTTTTAAAGTATTCAGCCTATCTTTCGATTCTTTTATTGTCAGCAGTAATCAGTTGCTCATTTTATCTCTCACAAAGATCGGTGTTCTTAATATATGCACCTCTCTTATATTGCCTTACTTCTTTGTAGATTTTTTTTTATTTTGATTACTATTGTGCTTGTGCTCACGTTCTATTTTTTCAATTTCTTGTTGTAAATGTTGTCTCTTTTTTCTCCTTACTGTACTTCTGGCTAAGGCTTTTTCTCTCTTCTCGATTAAATTCTTCTTCTTTAAATGCCATCTCCGCAACGAAGATAGGCAATCATCATAGCTATTCGGACTTTAGAGATGGCTGCTCTGAAAAATTCATTTGATGTACATCCGTAACATTATCTCAGGTGGTGCAACCACGATATTCTGCGTCTCCCTATGCTTCTTTTTTCTTGAATTTTTTCCTGCATAATCAATTGGAGCAAGTTGTATCTATCTCCAGGTGTAATATGTCCGAGGTATTCTAATTTTCTTGTTTTGATGGTATTTAATATTTCCATTTCTTTATTCATCTTTCTCAGAACCTCTTTGTGACGTGTTCTGTCCACAATATTTTCAGAATTCTTCTGTACACCCACAGCTCGAATGATTCTAGTTTTTTTCCTTGATGCCGCATTCAAGGTTCAAGCTTCCATTCCATAAAACAAAGTCGAGAAAACGTAGCACCTAGCAAACCTAACTCTTAGCTCCAATTTCAAATCTCTTGTGCAGAGCACTTTTGTCATTTTGTTAAAATTTGTTCTAGCCTTTTCTTTTCCGATTTTGATTTCCTGGAAGTAATCACCTGTGGAGTTGATCATTGTTCCAAGGTATGCATATTGGTCGACTCGTTCGACATTGGATCCGTTTATGAAGAAATTCTGGTTAGTTCCTTGTGTTTTCGATATTCTCATAACTTTTGTCTTCTTGATGTTCATTGTCAGAACGTATTCGTGCCCAAATTCCGCTATTCTGGTCACCAGCCTCTGAAGATTCCCAATATTTTCGGCTAAGAAGACAGCGTCATCCGCATATCTAATGTTGTTAATGAGAACTCCATATAGCTTTATTCCAACTGTTTCCAGGGCCGTAACTACGATGTTGGGGGCCCCGGAACAAATGTAATCTCGGGCCCCCTACCCCAAAGCGCAAGGGGGTCCGGAAAAATGTTTGATATTTAACCCCTTGAAAACGCATTTTCCCTCCTATGTGAACACCACACTCTTCTTTCTTTTTTTTTCAGCATGTCTTGCAATAATTGTAAAATTAGCAGCGCTAATGAATACATCTTCATCTGTATCTGACATTGTGGACGGATTATCAACGAATGCGTTCGTACGCTACAATGTAAATGGTCTTACTTTGTAGTGAACGAATAAACAAGCGAACTACCAAGCAAACGTAAATGCACCTTAAGGTGATACAGTAGCGATCAACAGGTAGCAAAAACGCGTTCCAAGATTGCGGCTGTAATTTTGAATATTTTTTCGAGATATTTGGCACACATATTCGTAATATAATAAAGAATGGCGGTACAGAGCCCAATTTGAAAAATATATTAATATGTGGAAATTACTCTGTAATTAAATGCAATATTAAAAACGAGCCTGTACCGCCATTAAGAAGAACAAAAAAATACACTTTCTTCAAATAAACTTTTTTATCCGATGCCTAGATTTTGTGTCATTTTGGAACTACTAAAATTTTTTATTTCATTAGTAGTTCCAAAATGACGCAAAATCTAGGCATCGGATAAAAAAGTTTATTTGAAGAAAGTGTATTTTTTTTCTTATTAATGGCGGTACAGGCTCGTTTTTTTAAAATTGTATTTAATTACAGAGTAATTTCCACATATTAATATACTTTTCAAATTGGGCTCTGTACCGCCATTTTTATTATATTACGAATACGTGTGCCAAATATCTCGAAAAAATATTCAAAATTACAGCCGCAATCTTGGAACGCGTTTTCGATACCTGTTGATCACTACTGTTTCCTCTTAAGGTGCCTTAAGCAACTGCAATGTGAGCCAAACACAGTCAGTGAAACTGGTCAGTGTAGTGGTGGGACTGAACCTAATGTGCTCATTCTATCTTACCCTTAGGCTACGGCTCCACGGGCGAGAAATTGACGCTAGCAGTAGCAGTAAAATGAACTTAAGGTTCCGCGGAACGGAATGGGAATAGCCGAACTGAACCGACTACGCACAAGTCCTGTAGTCGGTACAGTTCGGCTATTCCCATTCCGTTCCGCGGAACCTTAAGTTCATTTTACTGCTACTGCTAGCGTCAATTTCTCGCCCGTGGAGCCGTAGCCTTACCTTTCTTTTGAAAATGTGGTACCATGTGGTTCCTTTCACATACCAAGATGTTGTCTGGGAAAATTGGTTAAGGCAAAGTAGCTGGGCTGGGACCTGGGGCCCCTGTTCCGGTTGCATTTTAATTTTTATTTCGCCGAAATATCTAATTTCCTCAGCAACAATTTATATATTTACGAAAGGTCTCGGGGGCCCAGCTTAGCCCGGATCCCCTCTTCCAATGGAATTTTAGGTTTTGTTACGCTAAAATAACTAATTTCCTAACTAATAATTTAAATTTTTATGTTAAGGTCTCAGAGGTCCCCGCTTAGCTCAGGCCTCAGGGTTCCTGTTCTGTTCCAATTGCATTTTAGTCGAAAAGACTAATTTTCCCAGTGAAAAATTAAGACTTTATGTTGCTGTCTTTTTAAATTGGGTCATTTGAAAATATTTCGTTGATATCGGCTTTTAAATTATATATTTTTATTTTTCTCGATAAAATCTATGCACGGCCAACCAAAAGTAGGCCTCTGTGGGCCCCCTTGGCCGGGGGCCCCGGTTGCCCCAATGGTAGTTACGGCCCTGCTCGTCATTTAAAAACTGGTGCTACCGAAATAATGTAGTAATAAAATATAGATAACCCAGTGTGTACTCAGTTTTCTTATGGTGAAAGAAAAATAAGTACTTCTGCGTTCGAAATTACAGACAACGTGATTGTTAAATCAGTTGATAGTACTAAGTTTCTTGGCACGATTGTGGACAATACTTTAAATTTTCGGGAACACGTAAACAATAACTGTTTAAAATTGAATCGAGCATATTTCGCGATATTGTCGTTATAGGACGAAGTTACTGTAAATGCGTTGGTTACACTATACTATTCTCAAGTGTATTCCATAATCAGTCAAAACATTATTGTTTGGGGACAGGCATCGGAAAGTTTGAAAGTATTTTTGTCCTACAAAAACGAATAATTCGAACAATATTATTTGGTTTACGCTTTAAAGACAGTTGTCGACAATGTTTTAAAAATAATAACATTCTTACGTTTGCTTCAATATATATCTATAAGTTGTAATCACACACGTTCACTAAGTTAAATGATCTTAAAACAGCATATGACTTACACGCATATAACACAAAAAATGCCGGGATAATTTATCTTCCCCGTCATATTCATACTAATTTTAGAGAATCTCCTGAATATGCAGGCTCCCTACTTTTTAATACATTACCATCTAGTTTTAAAAATTTTAATTCACTAATAACTTTTCAAAAAAAAACTTAAAGCAATTCTTAATGCGCCATGCCTTTTATTCAGTACCTACGTGAATTTACTGAATGCTTAGCTCTAATAATTTAGATGTCCAATATCTGGGGCGAATTTTAATTTTTGTAGTTAACATGATTTATACAATAATTGTTGGCAACTTATTGTTTATTTGTCTTGTACTATATATTACTTTTGTTTGTAATTTACTGTAATTTGTACTGTTTCTAATTTATTGTAATTTTTGACATGCCCTATTAGCCCTATGCATACGTGTATGTACCAAAGGGTTAATAAAATTATCTATCTATCTATGAACAGAAAAACTTTTCATTGTGGATTTTACTATTAAAAATAATATTGTTCGATATTGTCGAACAAAGACCTCCCTTTTCACCTTTCTCAAGTTTCTAAATTATAATACGTAAATACGTAAGACAAAGTTTTTGTGAGAAATGT
This sequence comes from Diabrotica virgifera virgifera, assembly GCF_917563875.1. Taxonomy (NCBI): domain Eukaryota; kingdom Metazoa; phylum Arthropoda; class Insecta; order Coleoptera; family Chrysomelidae; genus Diabrotica; species Diabrotica virgifera. The sequence goes on from NC_065443.1 coordinate 5,492,450, forward strand.
GTTCGAATTTGTCGGAAGCTTTTCGACAAATCTAAATCTTTCTTTCAAAATTGTCCAAAGTTCCTGTATTATTAAGCCGAAAACGTAACATAATTCTTGTAAAGTTTTCCCTCAGAAACACAGCGATTCTATGCATAACGATTATTCTACAGATAAGGGATGGAGAGTTTGTAAATTGGTAGGCTTAGAATATAAAACACTGTGCCAAAAGATAAAAGAGAAAAATGTAGAAAAATCGTTTGAAGCTTTTTCCGCGGATAACTGAGTAAATGTGGATTGTAAAGACTGAAAATGTTGAGGATTTTGTTTGTGAAGTTCGATAGATAAGGATGAGATATTGTGTTTTCGTTTTCAGTGGGTTATAAAGGAACATAATAAAGTAAAAATGATTTAGCGATAAAACACTGAAAACTTTTGTTTTTCATACTTTCACAATATTTATTATACCTTAATTTCACTACAGCTGTTTCGGTACAGTGCCTTTCTCAACCCGTGTTGAGCTGCCCCCCCCCCCCCACTTGCAAAAATTAAAAAACAAATAGCCCTGATTTATGAGCTTTCATATTCCGCAAACTAAAAATTTTGAGCTCGTTCCACTGAGCAGGAATTTAATACTTAAAATAATGCTAATAATAATTAATGCTGAGTCAGCCCCCCCACTACTTAAAAATAGGAATATTGAATCGGTTTTTGCGGCAGAATTACGAGCTATTTATGAGCTCTTGAAATTATATAGTTTCGATTTTTGAGCTCATCCCCTTCACCCCCAAACAACCCTTTAATTGATTTCACTTGAGAGAAAAATGCTGAGAAAACTTAAAATATATCGTATTGCGGATATAATTCCTATAGCTTATATACTCTAACAATAAACTATTAAATCACGTGCATTTCGATTATTGAGCTACAACCCCTTCGCAAGAAAACCACCCTATCTTCCCGGCTTATAAGAAAGTTGTACTTAAATGCATTAAATTAATTATTTGGCGACTACATATCATTTAATAATTTATAAGCTTCCAAATTACGCGCATTTAGATCAGTAAATTGCAATTTATTTTGTATAGTGCAGTCACTGAAGGTAAAAATCAACGATTACCTTCAATTTCGGTGAACCTTCATCGATGTTCACGAAAATTGGTCAGTGGTTAGAGGATACCTCAAGAAACAAAGGTGACATGGTACCACCTTGCGCCTTTACCCTGAGGGTGGATACCGCCCCTTCTCGGGGGTGAAAATTATTTTATAAAAAATAACTGCACAAAATAAAAGAACAAATTATAAGCAAAATTTATTATATAAAGTTATTAAAATAAGTCAATACTTTTTAAGTTATTAAAGATCAAAAATTTTAATTATTCGTGAAAAAAATGCATGTTTTGAAGCGGTTTTTCGTAAATCACTGAAAAACTGTAAGTTTTTACAAAAAAGTTAATAGTAGTTTAATTCGTATAGCTTATATTCTAAGAATAAACTCTCAAATCACGCGCCTTTCGATTATTGAGCTACAACCCCTTCGCAAGAAAACCATCCCATTTACCCGGCTTAAGAGAGAGTTGTACTTAAAATAATTTAAATTAATTATTTGGCGACTAGATATCGTTTAATAATTTATGAGCTCGCAAAATATACGCATCTCAATTATTGAATTGCCAGTTTCTTTCTATAGTGCAGTCGCTGAAGGTAAAAATCAACTATGGCCTTCAATTTCGGTAAATCTCCATTCATTTTCACGAAAATTGGTGAGCGGATTTTGATGCTATCAACTTTTTCTGGAGCTCATTTTTGATAAGTATTTCTAAGTACTTTGACAAGTATTTAGTACCTGTGTTATAAAATCCATCTCTTTCCCGTTGTCTAAGCTTGAATCCTTAGATTTAAACAGTCGCAGAAAAAAATATACATTTAATTACCAATAACTTACTTTAAATTAACATTAAAGGGTTTTTCAAGTAAGCAATGTATTATATTTTTTATTAGCTTCAATTTTAGTGATGAAAACTTTTTTGTAAAAACTTACAGTTTTTGAGTTATTTATGAAAAATCGCTTTAAAGCATGCATTTTCTTTCACAGAAATTAAAATATTTGATATTTAATAACTCAAAAATTATTGATTTATTAATAACATTATATAACAAATTTTGCTTACAATTTGTCCCTCTCTCGATTTGTGGGGTTATTTTTAATAAAGTAATTTTCACCCCCGAGAAGGGATGACATATACCCCAGGCTAAAACCGCAAGTTGTTATTGTCAATTCGTGAAAATGAATGGAGATTTACCGAAATCGAAGGTCATAATTGATTTTTACCTTCAGTGACTGCACCATAGAAAGAAAATGGCAATTCAATAATTGAAATGCCTATCTTTTGCGAGCTCATAAATTATTAAACGATATGTAGTCGCCAAATAATTAATTTAAATTATTTTAAGTACAACTCTCTCCTAAGCCCGGAATATGGGATGGTTTTCTTGCGAAGGGGTTGTAGCTCTATAATCGAAAGGCGCGTGATTTAAGAGTTTATTCTTAGAATATAAGCTATACGAATTAAACTACTATTAACTTTTTTGTAAAAACTTACAGTTTTTCAGTGATTTACGAAGAACCGCTTCAAAACATGCATTTCTTTTTCACGAATAATTAAAATCTTTGATCTTTAATAACTTAAAAAGTATTGACTTATATTAATAACTTTATATAATACATTTTGCTTTTAATTTGTTCTTTTATTGATTTGTGCATTTATTTTTCATAAAATAATTTTCATCCCCGAGAAGGGGCGGTATCCACCCTCAGGGTAAAGGCGCATGGTGGTACCATGTCACCTTTGTTTCTTGACGTATCCTCTAACCACTGACCAATTTTCGTGAAAATCGAAGAAGGTTCACCGAAATTGAAGGTAATCGTTGATTTTTACCTTCAGTGACTGCACTATACAAAATAAATTGCAATTTACTGATCTAAATGCGGGTAATTTGGAAGCTTATAAATTATTAAATGATACGTAGTCCCAAATAATTAATTTAATGCACTTTAAGTACAACTTTCTCTTAAGCCGGGAAGATAGGGTGGTTTTCTTGCGAAGGGGTTGTAGCTCAATAATCGAAATGAACGTGATTTAATAGTTTATTCTTAGAGTATATCAGCTATAGGAATTATATCCGCAATACGATATATTTTAAGTTTTCTCGGTATTTTTCTCTTTAAGTTAAATCAATTAAAGGGTTGTTTGGGGGTGAAGGGGATGAGCTCAAAAATCGAAACTATATAATTTCAAGAGCTCATAAATAGCTCGTAATTCTGCCGCAAAAACTGATTCAATATTCCTATTTTTAATTTTAAGTAGTGGGGGGGGCTGACTCAGCCCCCCACTAAAGTATTAAATTCCTGCTCAGTGGAACGAGCTCAAAATTTTTGGTTTGCGGAATATGAAAGCTCATAAATAGCTCATAAATCAGGGCTATTTGTTTTTTAATTTTTGCAAGTGGGGGGGGGGCAGCTCAACACGGGTCCTTTCTCAAGTGATTTATTTTACTATGTGTCTGCATTCTAAAGTCTCTAACTGAATAGGTTGAGAAATGGGTCATTCAGAATTATATCTGTATTTTTTAATTTATTAATTTCCATAGATTCTAATAAAGATAGCAAAATGCCTTTATTTTGAATATGAAGAATTTAAAACTGTCATTAAAAGAATGATTATGATCTAGAGGGTGAAGTGTGTACGTAGAATCTGTTTTTGTATTGTTGTAAGCCCTTTTGTGTTTTGCTATCCGTTTATCAAATATGCTGCCAGTTTGACCGATGTAACTTTTTGAACAGTCACCACATGTCAATTTTGTAACACAACTCTGTAATTGCTTTTTCTTTTGGCTCTTATTGTTTTTAATGTATTTGCTTAAGTTATTGTTACAGTGGGCTATAAAGGAACATGACAAACAAACAATGATTTAAATAATGAATGGGTTGCATGTGTGAGTCCATACTATTGTAGTAAAGAAAAGAGAGACGTTCTCACAAAAAATTATTTTACAACTGACGACCGGTTTCGCTGTCTACAATATTCACAGCATCTTCAGGTCACGGTAAAAGTAAAATTAAATGCTACAAATAACAAAAACCAGAGTTAGTTAAGTAAGTGGTCTGGTTGAAATCAAAGGGTAATGATCAAGCCAATATTAAAGTATACAGGGTGTCCAGAAACTCTACCGACAAACGAAGACAGGAGATTCCTCAGAAAATTTAAAGACAATTTAACCCAATTCACCTAGTCCGAAAATGCTTCCTAAGGTAGCTAGAGCTCTTTGAAGATGGCGTCATGTAATTAGTTTTTCTTAAATACCTCCAGAACGCTTCTATTTAGAAAAACGAAAATTGGTATGCATATTTACTTTCCAGAAATGAATCGATTTCATCCATTGCGAATTTCTGGTACCGGTCATAGGCATATCAACATTTTTGATACTGGATTATTAAATCGTGAGGTATTCTAGTACTAAAAGGTACTCTTGTTTTAAGTCGGTAGGACGCACCGTTTTCTAGAAAAATCGATTTGAAAGTTTTTCGTTCTGGAAATTTGAAAAAAAAATTGAAAAAAATTTTCAAAAAGAAACGATGTATTTTACCAACTTGAAGCAAGAGTAACTTTTAGTACTCGAATACCTTATAATTGAATATTCTAGTGCCAAAAATGCTTAAAAATTAAAGACAAAAAAGGTATGCAATAAAATAACTGTTGACCTACCCAAAACGGACGCCTATGACCGGTACTAGAAATTCGCAATTAATGAAATCGATTTATCTCTGGAATATAAATAAATGTACCAGTTTTCGTCTTTCTAAATAGTTTTTTTTTTGAAAATTTTTTTTAAATTCAAAAAACGAAAAATTTTCGAATCGATTTTTCTAGAAAACGGTGTACCCTACCGACTTAGAGCAAAGTACCTTTTAGTACTAGAATACCTTAAAATTTAATAATTCAGAGTCAAAAATGCTTAAAAAGTAAAGACAAAAAAGTTGGGCGATAAAATAACCGTTGCCCTACCCAAAACAGACGCCTATGATCGGTACTAGAAATTCGCAATCAATGTAATAGAGTTATCTCTAGAAGATAAATACGCGTACCAATTTTTGTTTTTCTAAATAGAGTCGTTCTGGAGGTATTTAAGAAAAACTTATTACAAGACGCCATCTTCAAAGAGCTCTAGCTCCCTTATAAAGCATTTTCGGACTAAGCGAATTGGGTTAAATTGTCTTAAAATTATCTGAAGAATCTTCTGTCTTCGTTTGTCGGTAGAGTTTCTGGACACCCTGTATATATTTATGCATACATATAAATACTCACATGTACGTAAATATGGTGTATAACCCTCACACTCACATAAATGCACGCATTCAAATGTAGTGGTAACAAAAGTATGTCAATTATAAGTATAAATTATACACTTACTTTCCGGTATAAGGGAAGAATATAGTAGTATTCAATATCATACTTTTTCTCTATACTATGCTAAAGGGAGAGTTGGTAGAGGGACAGATTAGAATGTAACAAATTAACAAAAAAACAAAACAATTGGCAGGATCTTGAGGGGATTAGTAAGGAAACACGACATTAAACCGTGAAACCAAAAAAATTGTTAGTTATATATAAAGTGATGTTATTTTTATATTTTTAATTAATAGTGTATATTTTATGGTCCAAGAGCTGTGAGACATTTTTGAGTAGGTATTTTAGGCAAGCTGAAAATTTTTCAGGTGACTCTTCCATAATAGCCTAATACAAAAATGCCGGTCTGGCTGGAGGGTAGCGGTTATTTTCCCCAAAAATCCCCCCCAAAGTTAAAAAAAGGGTAAAAATTGTTATTACAAAAAATATCATTGACGTGACTTTAAAGTAAATTTAAATATTCAAATATTAGGAAAATAAACAAGCCAGGCGATTTGAGGGCGATTTTAGCTCTGCAAGATACTTGCATGGGCGTCCCAGGATTATTTTCAGGGGATGCATATTAACTTCAGAAGATTTTATCTGAATCTGTACATACTATTAACATGTATAAAATATACAACTATACATGCATAGCTATGTATATTCCTTCTGGACAGGGAGGTACAATTGTTATTTTGACAGGGTATTTTTTAATATTAAAAATAAATATTCTAAAAAAGGCAGCTTTTTGGTGAAATTTTCCAACTGCCATGTGATCAAACAAATTACGGGTTCATATAAATGAAAAGCGCTATAGGTAAGCAGCAGTGTGAGAAAGAGCGTATACCGATAGCTGTTTGCGTCCTCTGTTCTAGCGAAGTGAGTCCGTTCGCTCGAGAAAAATCACGTGACCTGGTGATACCCATGTTGTTGTGCCTCGAAACGTTAGAGTAATTGTTATATATTATAGTTTTTTAAGTAACTTTTCCTTAATTAAAGGAAAATAATACGTACTATACAATAGATTTTGCAAATATGATAGGAAATGACAAATTTATTATTATAAATATATAGGTAGAAAATTATAAAACTATAAACTAAATAAATTCTGTGTCCGAATCTTGTACTTCTTCTTCAAACTCCTCATCTGAGCTTAAATATTCATTCTTTTCTTCTTCGTCAGACTCCCCTCGAGACTCAGATTATTCTTCTACATGAACTGTAGATAGTTGTAATATGCATTTAGAATTTATTAAAAATTAATTACTGATTAATTAATTGATTTGCTACGTATTCTCTGTCATTTTGTACGGAGTCGAAGCCTGCACAACCACGGGCGCATCTGAAGAAAGACTTGCCATTGTTGAGATGTGGTGTTATCGAATAATGTAAAAAAATAATGTACACAACACGTAACAAACGCGGAAACATTAAGAAAGATGAAAATTAGACAAGAAATACTCAACACTATGAAGGAAAAAAATGAGCTACTTTGGTCATATACTAAGAAATAAAAAACCTGATGTGATTGGTTATATAAGGAAAAGTATTAAGTATTGGTTTTAAAAGAAAGAATACGTAGCAACTCAATTAATTAATCACTAATAATCTTTTAATTAACTCTAAATACATATTATAACTATTTACAGATTAGGTAGAAGACGAATCTGAGTCTTGAGGGGAGTCTAACAAAGAAAAAGAGAATGAATATTTAAGCTCAGATGAGGAGTTTGAAGAAGAAGTACAAGACACAGAATTAATTTAGTCTATAGTTTAATACTTTTCTACCTATATATTTATAATAATACATTTGTTTTTTTTCTATCATATTTGCAAAATCTACAGTGATGAGCGCGCTAATAACCGGCAAAACAGCTCAAAAGATGGAAAACATAATACATCTCGAAACAAAAAGAGATGAAACTCTTTTTGTTTCGCAATGTGTTATGTTTTGAGCTATTTTGCCGGTTATTAGCTTGCTCATCACTGTATTGTATAGTACGTATTATTTTCCTTTAATTAAGAAAAAGTTACAACAACATGGTTATCGCTAGGTCACGTGATTTTTCTCGAGCGAACGGACTCGCTCAGTTAGAACAGAGGACGCAAACAGCTATCGGTATACGCTCTTTCTCACACTGGTGCTTACCTATAGCGCTTTTCATTTATATGCACCCGTAATTTGTTTGATCACATGGCAGTTGGAAAATTTCACCAAAAAAAACCTGTCTTTTTTAGAATATTTATTTTTAATATTAAAAAATACCCTGTCAAAATAACAATTGCACCTCCCTGCCCGGAAGGAGTGTACATAGCTATGCATGTATAGTTGTATATTTTATACTCGTTAATAGTATGTACAGATTCAGATGAAATCTTGTGAAGTTCAGATGCATCCCCTGAAAATAATCCTGGGACGCCCATGCAAGTATCTTGCAGAGTTAAAATCGCCCTCAAATCGCCTGGTCTGTTTATTTTCTTTATATTTGAATATTTAAATTTACTTTAAAGTCACGTCAATGGTATTTTTTGTAATATCAATTTTTGCCCTTTTTTTAACTTTGGGGGGATTTTTGGGGAAAATAACCGCTACCCTCCAGCCAGACCGGCATTTTTGTATTAGGCTATCATAGAAAAGTCACCTGAAAAATTTTCAGGTTGCCTAAAATACCTACTCAAAAATGTCTCACAGCTCTTATACTATTAATTTAGTTGGGATTATTAGATGTTGTTCTAGATGTTCAAGAACTTGTAGATGTAAGATTGGTTGTGCAATTTTCCTAAACCAGAATTGGTCAGTTATGTATTAGTTGTGGTGTGATTGTGAAAATGTTTTAATTTGATTTGTTGGAGATATTGAAATTAAATTGAACAAAAGTAATTAGGTAAAATTTGCTAAATTTTTTTTTTTTTTTTGTTAATTTGTTACTGTCTAATCTGTCCCTCTACCTACTCTCACTTTAGCAAAGTATAGAGAAAAAGTATGATATTGAATACTACTATATTCTTCCCTTATACCGGAAAGTAATTGTATATTTTATACTTATAATTGACATACTTTTGTTGCCACTACATTTGAATGCGTGCATGTATGTGAGTGTGAGGGTTATACACCATATTTACGTACATGTGAGTATTTATATGTATGCATAAATATATATACTTTAATATTGGCTTGATCATTACCCTTTGATTTAAACCAGACCACTTAACTAACTCTGGTTTTTTGTTATTTGTAGCATTTAATTTTACTTTTACCGTGACCTGAAGATGCTGTGAATATTGTAGACAGACAGCGAAACCGGTCGTCAGTTGTAAAATAAATTGTTTGTGAGAACGTCTCTCTTTTCTTTACTACAAACAATGATTTATTTACTTCAACAACTTTGCGAAAATATTTGATTACGTTAATAGTTAGATAAATAAAAGCAGTTCAATGTCCATATTTATTTAACATTAAATTCAAATAGGGGATGATGTTATTAAATCGCCTAAGTAAAGAAATAATAATTATGAATTAGAGCGACATACTCTTAAACATTAATCCTATTCACACAGTTCTAAATGACCTAAAGGTCGACTTCCCTATGATCTAATTAAGACACAATTGAAGCAGCCTAGAGGGCACTATTTTTTCGGTGGAAAAAAATTAGAGGAAAAATTTTGAAAGATCTCGCTTATGTTATCTTTACTTATCGATGGCTTAGTGTGAAAACCTCGTATCTTATTAAATTACAATTTTACAGGAGAGACAAATAACTGATTTTCTGCATAATATAATCTAAAAACAAAAACTACTGTTACGTATTTTAATTTGAGCACATTGAGACAATCTTGGCCCAGAGCTGAAAGTGTTAAATGTTGCTGTTAAATTGAAAATACAAATATTAACTATGAAAAACACGTAAATATCCTTGCAGTATATAGAGCCTTTGCCCAAGTAACTATGATAACCTCGTATATCTTGATATACGTGTTTTTCATCGAAAATGAGGTTGTGTTTATGATTATTTACGAGGTTTTCATTTTTTCATAGCTTATTGCACACCCCCAAATACTAGGTTGATACAGTAAAAATCTTTTGATTTAAGGTTTGTAAAATGTTTCTATATGCCGGACTACCTTTTGTTGTTCACAGAAAAACATTTCTCCAAGTCGAATTTCTTAAACAAACACTCCAAATTAAGTACCAAATTCTTGGTTATAAATATACGTGGTATTCACACTAAATCAAGAGAGCAATTGATATACATACGTGGTTTCTTTTTTCCGCTGTAGAAAATAGTCTGGTGTATTTGGATTTTTTCTAACAGTTCTAAATCGTGAGATACAAGGTTTTCAAACTAAAACCACCAAAATGTCATTTTCGAAAAAAAAATTAGATACGAGGTTTTCACACTAAGCCATCGTTATGATTTTTATCATGAAATAATTTTATCAAATTGAATTTATAACCAAGCAAAACTATTGTTTTATGCCAAAACAATTACAAAAAAGGAACCAATACCAATACCGCGTGTTTAATATTAGGACTTAGGTCTGTAGACGGGTTGAATGTCTTTTGAATTGTCGTTGAATTTTTTCGTTAAAACATACAGATCACGCCAGCACTGCAAAAATAAGAATTGTTGATTGTTGAATACAATAATGTACGAAGATTAAGAAAACAATTGATGGATTCGACCGTTACTTGATGGAAGTTCATTTCATCTAACAATAAAACACTGAAAACGTTTGTTTTCTATACTTCCACAAAATTTATTATAACTAAGTGACTACAGCTGTTTCGGCAGAGTGCCTTTCTCAAGTGATATAGTTTACAATGTGTTTGCCTTTTTAAGTCTTCAACTGAAGAAGTTGAGGAGTGGGGAGCTGTTTGTCTCGAGTTGGTCATTCAGAATTATATCTGTATTTTTCACTTTATTAATTTCCATAGATTCTAAAAAAGATAGCTTAAGGCCTTTATTTTGAATATGCAGAATTTGGAACTCTTCATTGAAAGAATGATTATGATCTAGAAGGTGAAGTGCGTATGTAGAAGTGTCTGTTTTTCTATTGTTGAATGCCCTTTTGTGTTCTGCTATCCGTTTGTCAAAAGTTCTGCCAGTTTGACCGATGTACGTTTTCGGACAGTCACCACAAGTTAGTTTGTACACACTACTCTGTAGTTTGTTTCTCTCTCGGCTTTTATTGTTCTTAATATATTTGCTTAAGTTGTTGTTAGTTCTGAAAGCTGGTGTTATTCCTTTCTTTTTTATGTATCTGGCTATTTTTGTTGTTATCTTGCCAGTATATGTGAGAGAGCAGAAGGTACTGGGTTCTTTCTGTGGTGGTGGATACACTAATTTCAGGGTTTCTTATGGAGTTTTTGGTTTAAAATTTTGTTAACTGTTTGTTCGTTGTAGCCGTTGTTTACTGCTATTTGTTTAATGATGAATACTTCGAGATAGAACTAAACATCATTAAACAAATAGCAGTAAACAACGGCTATAACGAACAAACAGTTAACAAAATTTTAAACCAAAAACTCCATAAGAAAGCCCTGAAATTAGTGTATCCACCACCACAGAAAGAACCCAGTACCTTCTGCTCTCTCACATATACTGGCAAGATAACAACAAAAATAGCCAGATACATAAAAAAGAAAGGAATAACACCAGATTTCAGAACTAACAACAACTTAAGCAAATACATTAAGAACAATAAAAGCCGAGAGAGAAAGCAACTACAGAGTGGTGTGTACAAACTAACTTGTGGTGACTGTCCGAAAACGTACATCGGTCAAACTGGCAGAACTTTTGACAAACGGATAGCAGAACACAAAAGGGCATTCAACAATAGAAAAACAGACACTTCTACATACGCACTTCACCTTCTAGATCATAATCATTCTTTCAATGAACAGTTTCAAATTCTGCATATTCAAAATAAAGGCCTTAAGCTATCTTTTTTAGAATCTATGGAAATTAATAAACTGAAAAATACAGATATAATTGTGAATGACCAACTCGAGACAAACAGCTCCCCACTCCTCAACCTCTTCAGTTGAAGACTTAAAAAGGCAAACACATTGTAAACTATATCACTTGAGAAAGGCACTCTGCCGAAACAGCTGTAGTCACTTAGTTATAATAAATTTTGTGGAAGTATAGAAAACAAACGTTTTCAGTGTTTTATTGTTAGATTAAGAAAACAATTTAGGTTTCCTATTCAAAATTCAAGAATGACTAAATAAGACCTTCTTCTTCTTCTTAAAGTGCCTATCCGTTCCGGATGTTGGCGATCATCATGGCTATCTTGACTTTGTTTACCGCAGCGCGGAACAGTTCAGTGGTAGTCGTGTGATACCACTTTCGTAAATTTTGAAGCCAGGAAATGCGTACTAAATAAGATAAGTATATTTATTTAGTTCATGGTTTTTGAAGTAGTATTTACTTTATCAGTCGTCTGTTTTATCAAAGAATAAGTCTAATCCTAAGGTACTCATTGCTAACCATCGTTATGAGCTGCAAACGGTGACAACTGAAGTCTATTATTTCATACTAGACCAGGCCGGATCTGTTTTGAGGTGGATGTGAGAGGTAGCATTCGGATTTTTGCAGATAAAGTTAGATGACAATTTCAATAATTATAATTGACTTATGCTCCTTCTCAAATATGCCCGAAACATTAATAAAAAAATTTAAATATTTACAAATTTTGAAAAATATCGATTTTTTTCTACTTTCATTGCTTATAACTTTAAAACGATTCATTTTGGAACAAAGTCGTAGGGAAAGAAAATAAAGATAATTGAATTTTGTATAATATACCACTGGTTTAAAATGTCTTAAGTTATTACTATTATTATTAATAAATAGAAAATAAGGGGGCAAAAAAGACTGTTCTTATTCAATGTTTTTCAACAACTTTGGTTGCACATAGAACCTTTATGATTCGCTTAGAAGATTCTTATAACATACTTAAACCATCCAACAAATTTCATTAAAATCGACCTAATAGATTTTGCGTAATAATTTTGCAATCTAATTTTTTTTTAAAAAGTTCAAATTTTTTGAAAACTTTCTGAACAAAAAGTAGACCATTTAGAAGTTTGCTAATTTTTTTACATATAAAGAGGTTCTCTGCCTATCTAATACACTTTACAGAATTAAAATCGGATTATTTAAGCGGCCTCAGCACTGCTTTAAAGTTATAAACAATGTTTTGGCTTATAAACAAATACAGTGAGTACGTTTGAGTTGGAATAAATTCATTTTCTTGAGAATGGGCGACTCTGGAGATAAATCCCGAAACAGATTGATTTTTATCTTTAAATTATAATTTTTTGGCATAAATATCATGCTATTGACGTCATCCATCTGGGTGTGATGATGCAATGTAAATATTGGAATTAATTTAATTCAAAAAAAAATTAATTCAAACCCTGTATAACTAATTATGTTAATGTTTATATTAGTGAATACAAAATTGAATAGTCTTTTGATTGAGCTATCACACGGCACCTATTCTCGTTTAAAAAAATCATCGATTACGTCATCACGCTCAGATGTATGACGTCACTAGTATGATATACAGGGTGAGTCACCACTAACGGGACGGAAGATTACAGGGAAATGGTAAAAGATTTGAAAATTTTTTTAAATTAATAGTTTGTAAGTTGATCAAAGGTACATTTTAAAATTATTTTTAAATATACAGGGTGTCCCAATAAATAGCGGCGTATCAAAGTTATATTTTTTCTTATGGAACACCCTGTATTTTATTGCATTTTTTAATTTTCCGCAAAAAATAAGGTATAGTTTCATAAGGCTTCCCTATACCTACGTACAGAGTGTTCTGAGTTATGTTGACTTTTCTTAAAATGTAAAGTTTTAAAAGAAGGCTTATCCTTCTAAAGGAAGGCTAAATGTAAAGTTATTTAAGAAATTATAAAAATATTACTTTTACATCTAAATAGTTGGATATTGGTTGAATGTATTCCATGATTAATTATTACACATTTGTCTACAGGGTGTTCAAAATTTACAGTTTCATTATTGAAGTATTCAATGTGTCATATGATGCTTATTTTAAATGGAATATCATGTATATTAATAAACAGTTATACTAAACAAATTTACCTCTTTCCAATGGTATATGGATGTCCTATACCTAGGTCTCATAGTTTTTGCGTAATTTATAATTATTTAAATTCTTAATCAGTAAATCGATTTTAAAACAAAAGATGAAGTTAATTAATGTCATTGTATGACATTGTCATTTCATGACAATACGGTCTGGTAATTATCTTATAATTAATGCATTCCATGATTGATTATTACACATTTATTTACAGGGTGTTCAAAATTTACAGTTTCATTATTGGATTATTCAATGTAGCATAATATGATGGTTATTTTATTAGAACACCATGTATATTAATCAATGATTATACTAAACACAGGTTCCTCTTTCGAATGGTATATAGAGGTTCTATAACTAGGAGTCATAGTTTTTGCGTAATTTACAATTTTCTTAAACGGTACATCGATTTTAAAAGTATTTATAGCCACTCTCGATTTTTAAACCCATCATCTTGGCATAGTTGTTATAGAGTGTAGTTGTAAATAAATATGTAGATATATTTTTATTTGCTGATTTGTAAAATAAATTTTTTCGTTATTGGAAATGACTAAATACAAAATGAATAACATAAAGAATCTTAATAAAACAAATACATAAATAATACAAAATGAACCACAACTTACTATAAGTAAAAAATTATAAGTTATGTAATACATGTTCAAAATGTTTATACAACAATAAATTTTAAATGATTTGTTTACATTATTTAACAGAGCTGGTTAGACGCAAAAGCGTTCGAAATTCTTAATTTCATAAAAATATCATCTAAAGTAGTATGGTAGGAAGTGTAGCATTTACAATATTTTTAATATAACCCCATTTAAAAAAATTCATCTTGTTCAATCCTGGTGACCTAGGTGGCCAAATATATGGGCCGAATCTATCTATCCATTTATTTCTAAATTTTATGTTGAGGTTGTTCTTAACATCACGTCAAAAATAAGCAGGAGCTCCGTCCAATTGGAGCCACATATTTGTTCGCACGCTAAGTGGAAGGTTTTAAGAAGGATCCAAAAAACTTGTTTTAAGAAATTTAAAAAAGTTGCTCCATTCAGATTTTCGTCAAAAAATATGGGTCGATAACGTACTCACTCAGAATACTGCCCCAAATATTAACACTTCATCGATGTTGGCGATCAACAGTAAAATGTTTGTTTATTGTATTATAATAAAATGAAAGCTATGTCTACTAACTAGGCGATTATTATGAAAAGTAGGTAGATTCGTCTGTACACAATAAATTCTTAAAAAAATCAGGACACTCGTTTGACTGATTTCCAATTGACTCAAAATTTTTCACGTACTAGTATTTGATTTTTCCGTAACAGAAAGCAGGACATCAAGTTCGTTGACGTCATCAAAAATAAATGGTTTATTTTATTTAACTTTTCGTACCTATGCAACATTACCAGTAGCACGGAATCTATCGAGAAATGTTGTTCTGAAGCTATTTTTTATCGAGAAATCTCTCAAAAACGTCCTTTTTCGTGTTTCTTCTATCAGGATACTTTTAAGCGTAAACTTTAGAAGCTAAGAGACAATTTTAAAAATATTCCCAATGCAAAGTAGCATGTCTACTCTTTCATAGATAGCGTGATTATTCATTTTAGGAACAATTAAATTTGAATGTAATTGGCTCTGCCAAAGCCATTTTTAAGTAAAAAAAAATTGAATATCATACACGGATGTTTATAGTTTTGATAATTACCAGACCGTACTGTCATAAACTGACAATGTCATACAATGGCATTAATTAACTACATCTTTTGTTTTAAAATCGCTTTACAGATTTTTTTTTTATTTAGCTAATGCCTCGACAACTAATGGCCATTGGCATGGTAGGTACGGTAATTTTGAACAGTTAGGTACCTAGTGTCATGTGTAGTTTGTGTGTTGAGTAAGTGTCTTGTTACTTTGCAAAGTCGACGTCATTGTCTTTGCAAAGAGACGCTAATTGTATCCGAACGTCTGCGGTCCCTCCGGTGAGTACCGATCCCACAAGGATAGAAACTATATTCATTTATTAATTTATAATAAATGAAAAATTTCTTACTCTGGTGAGATTCGAACCCACAACCTTTCGGATTTTTTCGATCCAAAGGCAGGCGCTCTTACCACTGAGCCACGGAGGGGGTGCTTTACAGATTAAGAATTTAAATAATTGTAAATTACGCAAAAACTATGACACCTAGTTATAGGACATCCATATACCATTCGAAAGAGGTAAATTTGTTTAGTGTAATTGTTTATTAATATACATGGTGTTCCATTTAAAATAAGCATTATATGACACATTGAATACTTCAATAATGAAACTGTAAATTTTGAACACCCTGTAGAAAAATGTGTAATAATTAATCATGGAATACATTCAACCAATATCCAACTATTTAAATGTAAAAGTAATATTTCTATAATTTCTTAAATAACTTGAGAATAAGCCTTCTTTTAAAACTTTACATTTTAAGAAAAGTCAACATAAATCAGAACACTCTGTACATAGGTATAGGGAAGCCTTATGAAACTATACCTTATTTTTTGCGAATAATTAAAAAATGAAATAAAATACAGGGTGTTCCATAAGAAAAAATATAACTTTGATACGCCGCCATTTATTGGGACACCCTGTATATTTCAAAATAATTTTAAAATGTAGCTTTTATTAACTTACAAACTATTCAATTTAAATTTTTTTCAAATCTTTTACTATTTCGCTGTAATCTTCCGTCCCGTTGGTGGTGACTCACCCTGTATATATACCAAAAAATTAGAATTTAAAAATAAAAATCGACCTGTTTCGGGATTTATCTCCAGAGACGCCTATTCTCGAGAAAATGAATTTATGCCAACTTAAACGTCCTCAATGTATTTGTTTATAAGTCAAAAAATTGTTTATAACTTTAAAACAGTACTGAGGCCGGTTAAATAATCCGATTTTAATTCCGTAAAGTGTATTAGAGATGTAGAGAACCTCTTTATATGTAAAAAAATTAGCAAACTTCTAAATGGTCTACTTTTTCTTCAGAAAGTTTTTAAAATTTTTTAACTTAAAAAAAAAAATTAGATTGCAAAATTATTCTGTAAAATCTATCAGGTTGACATTAATGAAATTTGGTGAACGATTTAAGTATGTTGCTAGAATTTTCTAAGCGAATTACGAAATTTCTAAGTGCAACCAAAGTGGTTGAAAAACATTGAATAAAAACAGGCTTATTTTGCCCCCTTACTTGGTACAGTTGAGTCCGCGAGTCTTTACCCGTGCGTCATTAATACCTGGCGAGATAAAACACATACTTTTTATCTAGCATCATTCTCTTCCACGCCACGCATGAAACTCATGACAAACCATCTGCCGTTTGTTATTAATTAAAAACACATGTTATTTTTATGAACCATCTAGACTAAGTGCATTGAAAAGAGATAGGTACAAAAAAAGACGATTCGGTATGTTTTCATAATATTTTAAGCACAATTTGTTTGACGTTTCTGCTTTGTTTACATTTGTGGCTGTCAGTCAGTTGAATTTTTTGCGGTTTTTGTCGAATTTTTGCGTTTTGAAGTTTCTTTATATTACACCAACAGTTGTTTTCACAACTAATTTTATATTGGGCTCTGAAATTTTAAGGTAAATAATTATATTTTGGCAATTAATATTTAAAAGATACAAAGCTAACGTCATTCACACAGTAAAGAAATGATTGTGTTTAGATTTCCGTCAAAGTGAATAAATGTTGTTCTGAAGCTATTTTCTTGTGGCATTTTTACAATTTTAACTATTTAGAATGGGAAATAAGAAATTGGAAACCTTCTACGAGAAACTGGCACACTGTCAAAATTCTATCAAATTCTTAAAACGATGTAGAGATAACAACTTAATACCGAAGGGCTTGAGGTTACGGCCAGCATATTCAAGCAGAAGACTCCAAAATATTCTACATAGAGCCAGTTTGCCAATGATCCGGGAAAGGTTACAATTTCACAGGTCAAATTTATTTTTTATTGAACAAGACATCGTAAGTATTAAAGATTTGCTTTTCGGAATGATATCAAATTCTGATTTTGATCGAATTATTTTTAGTTTACACATAATTTATCAAAATTCATATCAGAAACAAAGAAATATACATTTAAATAAATTTAATATTCTTTTAGAACAAAATAGTATACATACTTTTGATAACCTAAATAGAAATAATGACATATTAGCGACAGTTGTCAATCTATCAAATAGACAGTTAAATGCAACGGAGAATTTGGTATTGTCAAAGGGTTTAAACTATGCTGTTACTCATCCATCTATTCCAAAATTAGACATAATTAGTTCAGTGGAAAAAATATCACCGTGTTTACCAACTCATGAAAAAGAACAGTATAGGGTACTATGTAAACTTGAATTGGAAAAGACAAATCAAATTGAACAGAACATCAGTAAAGAGGAAATTAAAGCTTTAAAAACTTTAAAAAATGATGACTCCATAACGATCCTACCAGCGGATAAAGGAAATGCAACTGTAATAATGGATAAAATACAATACGAGGACAAAATTACAGATCTAATTACAAATGGACCTTATACCAAATTAACGAAGGATCCAACGAAAACACTGGAAAACAAAATCTATAGAACTTTATTCAAATTTAAAAATGATCTAACATACTATCAAAGAAAATTAATTACACCTCATTACAGTAAGTCACCACATTTTTATGGAGTACCGAAAATTCATAAAGCGAACATACCACTTAGACCCATTTGTAGTACCATCAGTTCTCCTTGTAGTGAACTATCAAAATTTTTATTAAACATTATAAAACCATTTGCTAATAATGATGACACATTTATAAAAAATACAAAACATTTTGTAAACAAATTATCAACTATTGAGTTTAATCCAAATAATATTTTAGTAAGTTTTGACATAAACAGTTTATTTACAAATGTGCCATTAGATAAAACTTTAAACATAATCAAAACGAAATTAGAGAATGATGATACATTGACAACTAGGACAAAACTAAATGTATCAGCTATAATGGAGTTATTGACATTATGGTCATATTGGTCATATTGGTCTAGCAATGGGCTCCTCTTTATCTCCATTATTGGCTAATATATTTATGGAGGATTTCGAAACTAATATCATTTCTAAACAAAATTTAAAACCCACTGTATGGTGGAGATATGTAGATGATGTGTTTTCAATATGGCCTCATAGATCAGAATTGTTGGATACATTCCTGAATATTATAAACGATCAAGAAGAGACAATAAAATTTACAATGGAAAAGGAATATAATAACACCCTGCCTTTCCTCGATGTTTTAGTCTTAAAGAAGGATACTGGATATGAGAATCAAGTGTATAGAAAACCAACACATACCAACAGATATCTCAATTACAAATCAAATCACAACATCAACGTTAAAAAGGGAATCATAAAATCCTTATATGATAGAGCCAAAATTACTTGTTCAAACGAAAATTTCTTTTTAGAAGAAAAACAATTCTTAACATCTGTTTTATTAAAAAATGATTATCCTTTATCGTTTATAAATAAGGAATTGTCAAGATTGGATCGAATGGAACAGAACAACATAGAACGGGATCCTACAACATTCACAAGAAATAATACGAGGAAAATAGCAATACCATACATAAAAGGACTATCCGAGAAACTTAAAACAATAGGAAATAAATTCAACATTTCAACAACATTCAAAACAACCAACACATTGAGATCTATTCTATCTAAAACTAAACCTAACAATGAACAAGAAAGGACAAAGAATTGTATTTATAAAATACCTTGTGAATGCGAACAGTTTTATATAGGTGAAACATCAAGACCATTAAACGTTAGAATAAGTGAACATCAATCTTATATTAAAAATAGAGAATTTGATAGATCTCAAATATGTCAACACGCATGGGATAATGAACATAGAGTTCAGTGGAGAGATTCAAGTATAGTCCTGAAAGAAACAGATAGTAAAAAGAGAAAAATCAAAGAAGCGGCTCTAATTATGCTAAACGAAACCAATTGTGTCGCAAATTCCTCGGTGGAATGCAGTAGGATGTGGATACCCATACTGAAAGAGGAAGTCAATAGAAAGAAAATACCACAATTAGTAAGTCAATAGTCGAGTTAGTACATATTTTATATTTTAGTATTACTTATATACCCATGCATTATTGATATTATTTATAATTTAAACAAAATTATAGTAAAGTCAGAATTTGGTATTAATTTTGAGAGTAAATTAAATGTAAGACCAAATACTTACGATGTCGGGATAGTATCACGAGGTTTTTCCTGGTTTTCCCTCGTGATTTACTATGAGATCTCTAACGCGAGAATTTTAATGTCACCGTTGCATGTGGTTGTCTTTTTAAAGACAGATCACATGCTATGATTTTTTGTGACGGATATTCTTGAGTTGGGGTTGATTTCATGTAATCGAATGAACTATCTTTCAGTAAAGTCGTCCCAGGAACGCAACTCATAAATATTGGCAATATCATTTTAAAGTCTTCTACTTTAAAATGTATCATATGTATCTGAATTGCCGATATAAATGAGTCAAATTAAATAAATTATTAGAAGAATTTTTTTACTAAGCAACAACATTTTTGTTTATATTAATAGTATTTTGTATTTTGACAACGGCACCCGATTTGGGCGTCGAAACGTTAATAAAAATCATTTTTTAATAATATTGTGGCTTATTTCCCATTCTAAATAGTTAAAAGTGAATAAAATAACAAAAATGTTATTGAATTTTTTTATAAATTGTTTATTTATTTATTAATCAATAATAATAAAAGAATTTATTAAGCTACTTCAAATGTAGCTGTAATTCTGCACAAAAATTTTGAAGCAAAACTTACATTTGACATTCTATATATTTGATAACGTCAAATTTTATAATAAAACCCCTAATCGGAACAGTAGCCATTTTCTGTCAGTTGTTGTTGCGTGAAATAGATTTCCGACTTTCATACGATTTCGTATGCTATAAATCAGTGGTTTTCAATGTTTTTGAGCCATGTACCACCAAAATGCTTATAATTATTTTTGGTACCACCTAACTGAAGTATCTATGGAGGTAGGTAATTTAATTAACTACAAATATGCTGGATTTTGGCTGTAGTTTCGCGTTTTGTGTACCACCGCACCTAATGAAATGTACCACCAGTGGTACATGCACCACAGATTGAGAACCCCTGCTTTAAATGATGACGCACGGGTAAAGACTCGCGGACTCAACTGTATTTATTGCTATTTTGCAGAAAGGGTAATAATTTAAACATTTTTAACCAATCGTTTATCATAGAAAATTTAATTATCTTTATTTTATTTCCCTACGACTTTGTTCCACAATGAATCGTTTTAAAGTTATAAGCAAAGAAAGTAGAAAAAAATCAATGTTTTTCGAAATTCTTAAATATTTTAATTTTTTTATTTATGTTCCGGGCATATTTGAGAAGGAGCATAAGTCAATTATTATTTTTTTCACCTAACTTTGTCACCTAACTTTATCTGCAAAAATCCGAATGCCACCTAGCACATTCAAAAATAGACGTTTTTTCACAGATCCGCCCTGGTCTATGCACAGAGAGAGTAAAACCACACACCTACCTTTGTATTAAATAGTGTGTTGTTACTGCCTTCTGGTTCTAATTAATTAAAAAGACTAAACACGTCTTACTATACATTATATTT
The DNA here is from genome assembly GCF_917563875.1 of Diabrotica virgifera virgifera. Taxonomy (NCBI): domain Eukaryota; kingdom Metazoa; phylum Arthropoda; class Insecta; order Coleoptera; family Chrysomelidae; genus Diabrotica; species Diabrotica virgifera. The sequence goes on from NC_065443.1 coordinate 5,513,730, forward strand.
TATTCACTGGTATCCAATATCTAAACAATAACATTAATGATTCATAGCGCCTCGCCTTACTACATACTAACTTCTAATAATTATTTGTATATCTATATCCATACTGATTGCTCAGCGTGTTTTTATACCTATCTGAACCATAACAAATATAGTTCAAGTTCACTCGTAATAAACATGTGATACAAACTATAAGCTATTGTTTTTATGTATGTTCAATACCCTAAAGGTTAATAACATCATATTTAAATTATGATTTATACAGAGGGTTCATAATATACCACAATATCAATGAAAATTGGGACCATTCCCTAGAAATCAAATGTAAGATAGAGAAATCAACATTTTCATTTCAAAAGATGGCTAAGCTATTCAAAAATGTCATTATTTATAAATGCCCATAAAAAAATCAGGTTTGTAAGAGGTTATATATTATTTCCAATACTATTCTACTGAGTTGGGTTGTTGACTCTCACAGACTCCAACTGCAAGAGAAATGAGGCTTTCGAAATGTGGCTTTATCGCCAAATCCTGAAGATACCTTATACCGACCACGTTACATATCAAGAAGAGGAGCATTTAACCACAAAAAATAGTCAAAATTTAATACTTTGTTCACATCATGCGGAACAGCGAGATATATGTACTGCTGCAACTGATTTTACAGGGAAAAGTAAAAGGGCAAACGAGGATCAGGAGACGAAGGATTTCCTGGCTGAAAAATATACGTACGTGGTTCAACCCAACAACCACAAATCTTTTCATAGCAGCAGTGTGCAAAGTATAGATTGCCATGATGGTTGCCAACATCCAAAACGGACAGGCACTACAAGAAGAAGAAGTATTCAAATAATCGTTCTGCGATAAAAAGAGATTACTTTTATCCCACTTTGCGTCATACTCTTTTTGTTGTAAAATATCAATTTTTACAGGCCTTATATGTGTGTGTAATGATGAGCGTCAATAAAATAAAAGGTTTGGAAATAATTCTGTTTTCGAATCCAAAACGACGTGTTTCGCCAATAAATTTCACAGATGGATTTTACGTGGGAAAGGAAAATGGTGAAATTGAGGGACGTAATTTCCTATTGAGGGATGTAATAGGGAACATTGCTGACATTTTGGCGGTTGAACGAGAGCTTTTATAAAAATTGAGGGAAGTAAATTATTCACATCTCTAGAAGATAAGTTTTCATTCATTAAATCTTTGGTCAAACGTTTGATTTTTTTATTTCTTTAAGATCAAAGTATTTTTAAATATTCTTCTTCTTATGGTCTATAGTACGATGGATTGCGTATTTTTCCTCCATGAGGATATTGCCCAAGTATCCAATTTTTCGTGCCTTGATCAAGTTGAGCAATTCTATCTCAGTATTTGCTCTTCTTAAGACTTTCTCGTTTCTCACACTGCCCATCTGCCCATGGTATGCGGAGCATTTTTCGTAAGGTCCACATTTCCCAAGGACCTATGCCCAACAGTGGACGGAAGAGGTTGCATGATGATGATGATTTTTTTCCTCAGAAAATTTGGTTTAAATTATGACCTAATTTTTTCGTATACCCTGTATTTCAAAAACGGATATGACATGACCAATTAGACGTATAATCATGTATTATGTGTATCACGTATAATGTGTTTTAAACAATTACCGTCTTCTGAAAACTCACCTCAAAAGATTCAACCAATCTGAACAAATTGTTCCAGTTCATTTCAGGAAACGAATCAATATCGTGATATTATTAGACTCCCGTATAGAAACGATATTCTTGAAAAGCATTTCTAAGCAAGCTTGTTTCTGCGAAAAGGCTTTGTGTCGTCAGTGCCTCTCCAATTTTGAATAAATATAGGCACTTGCAAGAGCAAATAAGTAAAAGGACTTCTGCAATGCAAGCCACGTATGCTAGTTGCTTTGTTGCATCTCCCCGTGAATAAAAATGGAAAAAGGATAAGCCGAAATACATCATAATTAAAAAGATCGCTGGAGCGGAGATATGCTTCCCGTGAGCGGGTAATTGAAATTTTTATTCATAAAATTTCAATTTGCTTCTATCTGCCCGACGGTAATCTAAAATAAATCTTACATCACAACAATACAAAAAAGGAGAATCTGCTCCTTGAAAAAATGAAGCACAAAGAACAAGAAAAGAGAGGAAAGGTATTATAAAAAGTACGTGAAGTTTAACACTTAAAAAAACAAAGAAATGTAGGAAATAACAACAAGAAAAAAAGCAAGTTGTCAAAAGGAATATTTAAAAAAAGTGAAAAGATACACCAGGAAATGCTAAAATGCTATAAAAAATATAGAGTATTCACAATGAAAAACCCAATAAATGATAAAAGACAAAGTTCTCTTCTTCTATCTCATGTTAGCCTAACCTAAAATGCATCTAGTAAAAGTGGAAGAGATATAGATAGCAGTTTATAACATTCTATCTATATATACTAAATTTACAATCAAGATGCAGTAGAAATAAACAAACCAAGACACGTTAAATGCTTCTAGGAGCACTCCCGAATCATAATTTACAATGTATAAACTTTGGAAATCATGATTTGCGATTTACGATGTATATATGTTACAGTTCAAGTTGATTATCCAGTTGGAGTTGACTCCAACTAGTTGGAGTCAACTCTAACGGCTGGTTTCAGTAAAAGTTGATTATAAATATAAAATGAAGATTTATACTCAACATTTACTAGTAAAAGTAGACTCCAACTAGGAAAAGTATACTCTTCCCAATGCCATTTAGTACAAGTTGATTCTGATTCACACAAAAAGCCGATTCTAGAAATTAAATGTTACTGAATATGTTCAAATTAGTTTAGGTTGTATCGTCGCCCCCGTTAGGTAAATTACTCCGATTCGAATTTTTTGCACAAACTTACTCAAAAAGAGGTCCTTATAACAAATCTACTGGGTGCCAGGCAGTACCTTGATCGATAAATTATGTAAACAATTTTTTTAGACAAATTCACAAAAATAGTTTTTTCAATTCGAACAATTTTTTTTAGATCATTTGGGTTATTCTGAGCAAAAAAAGGTATTTTGTGATTTTTCTCTAAAATTGATTGTTGTCGAGTTATACGCGATTTAATATTTGAAAAATGCGAAAATAGCCATTTTCAAGGCTTAATAACTAGGTTAAAATCCATTATTATGAAAGTCAGAAAGTGACCAAATTAAAGTTTATAGCCCCCTCTACAAGATCCAGCAGAAATTTTTGTCACTATTTTATTACTAAGCTTTATCTTTAATTATTAACAATGAGCGCTAAGTGCGTATTAGGCGGCCGTCAATGGTGAGTGCTAAAGAGATGCACCATTCCAGCTGTCCAATGGTGAATCTCACTCGCACTCACATTGACGGCCGCCTCAATACACGGTTAGTGCTCATTGTTGATAATTAAAAATAATATCTTATTAGTGAAATAATGACAAAAATTTCTTCAGGATCTTATAGAGGTAGTTTTAATCTTTGATTTTTTTTTTAGTTTCTGACTTTCATAATATATAATATCGTATGGCATTTTTGCCTTTCGGACAGTTCCGGCGCCAATTACATCTTTAACCCTGTACGAAGTGAAAAAAATTTGTACGAAGTGAAAAAATTATGTATTTTTGCGAATTTGTTTAAAATCATTGTTTATCGCCAAACTTCACTAAAATCATTCATTATTGTACTCATTTGCCCTCATTTTCGGCAGTAAAGTAACACTTTGTTGTATTGAAAGAAGAATGTTACTTTATCTGCCGCGATAATTAATCAAATTAACTGAGATTGAATGTAAGTGGTCAATGGCAGCAATCGATTATTTATTTGAGTGAAATTAAAATTTATTTACTTTAATTATTAAAAATATTGTACAAAATTTATCTTATTATCTATTAATAAAATTTATGTCAAAAAGTAAAATTCTGTAGTGTTTCGCAATTATATTCATACAAAATAAATAAAAACTTTACAGATTTAGTAATTAGGTAGGTATACAATATTGATAACTATCGATTAAACATCAAAACCAGCCCTCATGCAAAAGTCATCTGTCATTACTGTCATACGAATTTTTTATTTCGTCTAAAATTAAAAAAATTCCTCAAAGTTGTAAGTGTTAATGTTTTTTATGATTGACGATACAATTTTGTACGCACCACCTCAATACTCTTTATCGAACGCGTCTGTTCCTCTGCTCGTAATATCAGACTCGTTCGATAAAGAGTCACTTTACTGACTTTATTGAAATTGGTTAAACAATTTTTCTACCGCGGTACCGCGTGACGTCCTGTGTATTTGTTATAAGGATTGTTATACGGATGTATTTCTTTGAGTAAGTTTGTGCAAAAAATCGAATCAGAATAATTTACCTAACGGGGGCGACGTTACAGACTATACTAATAAGAAGTTGAAACGGTCAAAACAAAGAAACGCACACTCATCAAAAATGCACTTGAGATTCTCGTATAATCAACATTTACTGAATCGATCCAGGAAGAGCCAACTCCAACTAGTAAAAGTTGATTTAAATTTTTAAAATCAACTTTTACTGCTCGTTTCAGTTGGAGTTGACTCCAACTAGTTGGAGTCAACTCTAACTGAGAATCAACTTGAACTGTAACATATACATTGTAAATTATGATTCAGGAGTGCTCCTAGTAGGATTTAACGTGTCTTAGATTGTTTATTTCTACTGCATCTTGATTGTAAATTTAGTATAGTGTACAAAAACAAAAAAGATAAGAAAGTTTATTTCTGTTTATTTAACTTTAGCTTCATTTTCGATATTTTTTGGTTTGCCCAAAAAATTTTGAGTTCGCGGTCGTCGGCAATTTCGTCATTTACGCGACTTCGCAAAAGGACGCATTGTAGGCATGAATAGGCCCGGCTTTAGTTTACAGAAAATTTCACGAAGGGTTGAAGTGGGCCTTAGGCCCTAAGCTGATGCCGCACTGCAGGATGCTAGATGGTCGCTTGGAGGGTGGATTTTAAAGGTGGATGGTGGAAGGGCGCTGCATCCTGGACGCAATGAAATGGTGAAATGAAGTCAGAAGTCAGTATCCAAATGACTGCTGAGGAATCGTTTGTTTCATTTTTGTTACGTTACATTTGGTTTGTTTTTTAGCATATCGTCCTATTAGAGGTAAAACTCACTAACTTCACTTTTCAGAAAGTGGAGAAAAATCGACATAAAGGTACCAATTGTTTTTTAAATTCACCTGACTTGAATATTGGATTTTTTTAATGCAACTGCAAAGAATAAATAAAACAGGTATTTTAAGCCGTGGTTCGTCACATAGTGGGTCTGCTGGGTCCCAAATTGCCCTTCTTTTATACACAGCACTTATTACGCTTTCCTCCATAGCCAGGCTACCCGGATGGAATATCAAACACGACTGATATGGGTGGATAGACGCCTGGCGAACCACCGGATGGTTAGATGGTAGTGGGAAGCCACTGCGACTACCGTCGTTTTGTTATTCGTGGTATAAGTAGCTAGATGGTCGCCAGGCAGGTATCTACCATCCACCATCCTACCAAACTTCCTGCAGTGCAGCATCGGCCCTAGGGTCGTGAAAAGGTCCTAAGATTCTTCTGAGGATTTTTCCCTTAAAACATCTAAGTTTTCTTTCAATTGCTTTGGTCAGACTCCACGTCTCACACCCATATATGAGCCCCGGTCTAATCACAGTTTTATATATTCTAATCTTTGATGCTCGTGTTAGGCTCGTAGATCTAATAGTATTGTGGAGGCTATACAAACTATACATACATCTGTTTGCTGCCCGAATTCTCCCTTTAATCTCTTCCGTGATATCGTTATATGCAGTGACTGTTGCTCCGAGGTATTTAAAACTCTCCACTCTTTCAAAGTTATATGGGTCTATCTTAATATTTTGTCCTATTCTATCTCGTCCCTTTTGTCTGTTGATGCACGTGTATTTGGTTTTCTCTTCATTTGCCCTTAAACCAGTTTTCTTTGTATACTTCCATATAATGTATACTTCCATAAATAAATATTTAAGAAAATTATTTGTCATTCTATGTGTTACATTTTTTGGCCATCAGTAATTACAATATTAACAATAGGCTATTGATTATGTATTTTAGAAAGGAACTACAACGTTAACGGGGTTTTATTGTTTCATATAGTCAATGGACCCCTAAATATGAAAAAACCGCGGAGTGCTATCATTTAAAGTGGTGCGTTTTTAAGAAAGGGGTGAATTAGTCCCTAGGCACAGGCCGAATTAGGGTGAGTTCTATGCACTTTTGGTACAAACACGTCTACAGGAAAATTGTTCTATGTTAAATTTACTATCGAAATATCACATTTTAAAGTCAAAAGTAAATTTTTTTTCAAAAATATATTCAAAAGAAAAGCAAGAATAAAACACGAAAAAAAGTAATTTTCTTTTTTACCCCATAACTTTTTTCCAGAAGGATATAGGTATAGGTATTGTTACAGCGAAAAATAACTACCATCCTTTCTCTTTCAAATGACGTTTGGTAGAAGTCTCTAGGATTTATAGTTTCCGAAATATGATTTTTCAAAGTTTGCCGCTCACAGAATTTTTGGGTCATTTTCCCCATTATTTCGCAAACATTGTTCTGTAACTTTTCTCTACGTAGATTTAGGTATTTGCAATGTTACATTTAATAGGAAGAAAAGTCAATTACCTTTAAAATGGTCTATTGTAGAAGGATGTATAATATTTAAGCAAGATATGGTTTTCGAAAGTTTTATACATTTAATGGTTTTTGATATATTTCACGATTATTTTTAAATTTCTCATTATTCTCAACTTTTTTTATTGTATATTTAGCTATATACATTGTGCAATAAAAAAGAAAGCTTATTTTCTTTACTTTAAAATGATGTATTGTAAAAAATTCTAGGACTATCTTTAAACAAGATATGCTTTTTCAAAGTGTGACATATACACATGCAATAGGTTCCACTAAGTTGGAATCATATGGAAAACTTTTTTATTATTAACTTTATGAAAAAATATTATTGTTTATAAAATGTTCTACATAGTCTAAAACCCAAGATGCAATCATCAGATATAAAATTTTATTAATAGTGTACGAGGTATGTTAAAAAATATGAAGTTCGCTCAAGAGTTAAGTACCTTTATACTTCACAATATCGAAAAGTGTTATTAAGAAAAGTTATTTGGAATTAAAAATTATGTTATAATTTGCAATTATATTCTTCTAATTGAAAAAAAATAAAAATTTTAAAATTTTTCTCAGATTACGGATACCCCTGGATATCCTACTGATATCTTGTTTAAAAATGGTCCTCGAATTTTTTGATATACATCATTTTAAAGTAAAGAAAATAAGCTTTTTTATTCCACAATGTATATATCCTAAAAAATATCAAAAATCATTAAAAGTATGAAACCTTGAAAAAGCATAACTTGCTTAAAAATATTCATATAACCCTATACAATAGACCATTTTAAAGGTAATTGACTTCTCTTTCTACTAAATGTACCATTGTATTGTATATACCTAAAAATGTGTAGAACAAAATTACAGAACAATGTTTGCGAAATAATGGGGAAAATGCCCCAAAAATGCTGTGAGCGGCGAACTTTTAAAAATCCTATTTCAGAAACTGTAAATCCTAGAATCTTCTACCAAACATCGTTTTACAGAGGAAGGATGAAAATTATTTTTCGCTGAAGCAATGCCTATATCTATACCCCCGTAGAAAAATGTTATGGGGCCAAAAACAAAATTGCTTTCTTTCGTGTTTTTTTCTTGCTTTTCTTTTGAATATATTTTTGTAAAAAAAAATATTTTTGACTTTAAAATGTGATATTTCTATAGTAAATTTAACCTGAAACAATTTTCCTGTAGACGTGTTTGTGCCAAAAGTTCATACAACTCACCCTAATTTACCCTATGCCTAGGGACTAATTCACCCCTTTCTCAAAAACGCACCCATTTAAATGGTAGCACTCCGCATTTTTTTCAAATTTAGAGGTACCTTGACCATATAAGACAATAAAATCCCGTTAACGTTGTAGTTCCTTTTAGCTCTCTTATTTTAAACATAATCAATAGCCTACAAGTAGATATTATAATATTGATAATAATAATTTTAATGATATATTAATAGAAGGAGTGTGAGCGCTATGGCTAAACATTAATAATACTAGAAAGTTCTTTATTTAAATAAACTATAGCTGTTGAGAGAAATTTTATTACTAATGAAATCAACTGATCAGTTATAGATATCTGCAGTCATTACACAGTTTTCAAATTTGCAAATAGGTATGTGGCTAGACGACCAACTAAGGTAATACATTTTTTATTTTTAACGCACGTAGAAACAAAAAAGAATACATTAGGCACACCTATGGCGTCGATGACTATGACGAACTACTAGCAAACACGTAATAGAAATTAGAACAAGATTAAACAATGCTGTAAAAGTAGATATGCATTAAAAAAGCCATAAGGATGATATCACACATGATGGAAAAACTATATCTATCTCCATTATGTAGCTTTGAGACATCCAATATTGGATATAACTCTCCCATTCGATCCTCACGTCTTTCTCTCTCCACACAAGAGAGGGAGAACAACTAACAACTAAACATTTTTTAAAGGGAATAATAAGAATCATTTTTGAACCCATTCATTCAGGAGAAGGGAGCATTAAACAACTGGAGGAGAAAATGCATAGGAATGGGAATAGAACTTGGAAACAAGTATGTACCTACATAACAAGCTTTCCTTCGCAGGAAAGAGACACAAAACAGAATATATTAGAATAAAGGACGAAGAAAGAGACACACAACTCTCGATTAGAGATACAAAAGAATGCGAAGAATTGTAATACCTAGGGACACTCATAGCGAAGAAAGGAACATTGAAACGGGACATCTAGCAAAACGTATAACAGGTTACTTTGGTCTCCTAAATTAGTTTACAAACCAAAATGACAATTAGTCCAGGGAAATAAGGATTTTCTCGCGACACTCAAAGATCCAGGTAGCTGACTACTTTTTCAGTTATTGTAGACCTATAGGAAGAAAACCTACCTGTTTCCTGATTAGAGTTCGCGTCCGTTCTTTAATTATTAACAATTTAGTACAAAAATCGCGATTTTTTCGATTTTTTACATCCCATTCAAAAGTTAAATAGTTGACATAAAATTACAAAATTTAGTTTTTTAGAAACTTGGAAAACCTTCAAAATGGCGATTTTTGAAAGTTAAAAAGTTAATTTGTTGCTACGAAAACTGCAAAAAAGTAAAAATCGTTATTTGTTAATAACTTTTACTAAAACTGCCTTAGAATTTTAGTGTTTTACTCACAGTTGGGTATTGGGGTACTTAACAAATCCTCAAAATTTGAGAAAGATCCATTAATAGATTAACAGTTACTATATTTGTTTATCCCAGAGACCTTTATTTTGCAATAACATAAGAAAGAAAATAATGAAGATAAGGCAATTCTGAGTATGCCAAATAAAAGTAGAAGAGTGATAGTATTAAAATGTATTAAAGAAAGAAAAAAAAATTCATATAGTCAAAAATCCTAATGCCAAATTTTTGAAATTTTGTAGTTTATAAACATTTAGAATAACTTTAAAAATGTTGTCCGTAGAAACAATCTTTTTATATATTCGAAAAGCTAGTACATATTTTAATACGAATATTCAAATAAAAAAATTTAGCCTGGGTTCATTTGGGACAAAGTTAGCCATGTATTTTTTTTAATTCACAGCTAATTTGTTTATAATAACTAAGGAATCTCATTAATGCCATTTTAAAGAATGGGATTTGTATTTTTTCTTAAAAAAATTGCACAAACATTGTACCTTCACAGCACCCTCTACGACTTTTCAAAAATATAGTTCAAACGATTACTAGGGGAAACCTACAAATCCACCGAGTTAAAATACCGAAAAAGCAATTTCAAACTAATACAATTTTCTGTATCTCTGGATCAACTCAATGGATTTTGATCTTTATTTTTTAATTTGTATGTAATTTCTACGTACATTAAAAATATGCAATTTGTTTATAAATTTTATAAATTAATTAATAAACAGTATAATTGGTTTAAACAATTCTTGAAAAAATAGTTTTTTTTTTACAAAAATCTATTTTTTTAATCATAGTATTTTTAATGATCATAGAAAAAGTTAAAGTACACTTTAATAAATAAATTATTTTTATTACATAATTATTTACTGAAGATAATTTATTTATTAAAGTATACCTTAACTTTTTCATGATTAATAATGATAGTATGATTAAAATCAAGGATTTTTGAAAAAAATTATTTTTTCAAAAATTGTTTAAAAAAATTAGACTATTTATTAATTAACAAATGTCTAGACAAATTGCATATTTGTAATGTACAGAAAAATTACATAACAATTAAAAAAAGAACGATCAAAAAATATTCAGTAGATCCCGAGATATAGAAAATGATATTAGTTTTAAGTTGCCTTTTTTAGTTTTTGAACTCGTGCATTTGTCTTCTCCCAGCTCCCCCTTTACTTACCACGGCTAGTCACCAATTGAACTAAATTTTCAAAAATTCGTGTAAAATGTAAAATACCAGCTTTTCTAATATGTAAAAGGATTTTTTCTAAGGACAATATTTTTAAAGTTATTCTAAATGTTTATAAACTACAAAATTTCTAAAATTTGGCATTAGAATTTTTGACTATATTAGATAAGTTTTTTCTTTTTTTAATACATTTTGATAGCATAAGTTTTGTACTTTCATTTGACATACGCAGAATTGCCCTATCTTCATTATTTTCTGTCTTATGTTATTGCAAAACAAAGGTCTCTGGGATAAACAATTAGAATAACTCTTACACTAATTAATGGATCGGTCTCAAATTTTGAGGGTTTGTTAAGTACCCCAATACCCAACTTTGGGTGAAACACTAAAGTTCTAAGGTAGTTTTAGTAAAAGTTATTAACAAATAACAATTTTCACTTATTTTGCAATTTGCCTAGCAACAAATTAACTTTTTAACTTTCAACAATCGGCGTTTTAAAGGTTTTTCAATGTTTACAATGTTTTCATTCTAATTTTATATAAACTATTTAGCTTTTGAATGGGGTGCAAAAAATCGAAAAAATCGCTATTTTTGCACTAAATTGATCATAATTAAAAAACGGACGCGAACTCTAGGCAGAAAACAGGTACGTTTTCTTCCCTGGAGTAAATCTACAAGTCGGTTGTAGAGTAGGTTGTAGTCGGTACAAGTTGTAGTACCAATTTTGACGTACGGATCTGAATATTGGCAAATGACAGTGAACGAGAACAAAAAACTGGAAGTAGTAGAAATGAACTATCTAAGAAGAGCATTAATAAGAAGAAGAACAGGAAAGATTTGCAATACCATAGATACAATGAAATCCAAACAACTTTTATGGTACGGCCATGTAATGGGGATGAATGATGAACAATGGCCAAAACAGGCCTTAAACTATGTTCCATGGAATAGAAGAAGGAGAGCAAGACCAGCATTGGAATGGAGAGAAGGAATTAGAGGAATAATGAGAGATAGAGCCATAAATGAGGAAGAATGACCCGACAGAAAAAGGTGGAAATCGAAATGCGTGATACGGCAGAGGCTGTAGGACCCCCATAGATATGTTATTTTAGGAGCAAATGTAATAAACAAAATGAAGCAAGGTTTTGGATGAATTATTAAAGAAATATATAGACGAAAAACTCGAAAATTGCGAAAGAGAGGCCGAAGATAAGGTAAATCAAGCCGGTAGAAGATGATTAGGAAAAATTCAGATACGGAACGTATAGAATAGAATAGAATAGAAATATGCTTTATTGTCATGAAAAGTTTAACAATTTTATAGACAAAGCTTACAAGAATCATAAATAAAAACAATAACGAATACAATTTACTAAAATTATACAATTCGTCAATATAAATAAAACATAATAAAGTGAAATAAAAAGCAGTAACAATCTATTGCAAAATTAAAAAAAATTGCAAATTGCGTAATCTACCTTAAGAAATTTAATAAGTAATTTAATAAGTTATTCTGCTGCATATGACACTCAAATATACAGTGTGTCAATTTTAAATCTTATAATGGCTATATCTCACGAACAAAAGCTGAAAACGAAAAATACTTGAAACCTTTTCTAGGATAATAAGGGGGAACTAAAATGACATGAAAGATAACTCACCCCCATCAACCCCCTAGGCCCCACCCACCACAACCAAAAAAGTTTAAATTGCAAACCCCTACTTGTGATACATCATTGAAAAGGCTATAAAAATGCTCTCCAATGGTATAAATAATAATTATACAGGGTGAAGCAATAATTGTGAAACTTTGGCTTAAATGAAAAATTTAATGAGGTTTTGTTGAACTACAAATTTGATAAAAATGTCAATTAAGTAAATGTTTAAAGTGGGTTCTGTTGTTTTGTAAACAATAATACAGTCTATTTTCAAATTCTGCACGAAATTTGACAAATGTTTTTCTAGTAATAGGGCGACATGCTTGAGTAATTATTTCTCGCATTTTCCCAAGTGAAGCAAGTTAAGTTTTATAAACAACTGATTTAAGGCAAAAATGGCAAATTAAGTTTCAATTAAAAAAAAGTACGAGCGGACACTTACCATTTAAAATAATAGTCCGGGAGATAGCATTACAAATACAAAAGTCATAGTAAGCCAGCTGATATTAACACCCTGTATCATTATTATTTATACCATTGGATAGTACTTTTTATAGTAGGATAGTACATTACTTTTTTCAATGAGGTTACCCTAAATCAGTTGTTTATAAAACTCAACTTGCTTCACGTGGGGGATTGCTAGAAAGAATTACTCAAGCATGTAGCCCTATTACTAGAACACTTGCTAAATTTCGTGCAGAATTTGAAAATAGGCTGTATTATTGTTTACCAAACAACGGAATTCACATTAAGTATTTACTTAATTGACATTTTTAATAAATTTTTAATTCAACAAAACCTTAAATTTTTGATTTAAGATAAAGTTTCACAATTATTGCTTCACCCTGTATAATTATTATTTATACCATTGAATAGCATTTTTTATAACCTTTTCAATGATGTATAACAAGTAGGGGTTTGCAATTTAAACTTTTTTGGTTGTGATGGGTGGGGCCTAGGTGGTTGATGGGGGTGAGTTCTCTTTCATGTCATTTTAGTTCCCCCTTACTATCCTAGAAACGGTTTCAAGCATTTTTCGATATCAGCTTTTGTTCGTGAGATATAGCCATTGTAAATTTTAAAATTGACACACTGTAGAATAAGATTCTACTTATACATAAGAATACTGTAATTTCTTAGTTATTGGTTAAGAAACTCTGCTATTGAATAATATGGTCTTTCAGATAAATAGGCTTTCGTCATTTTACGGAACTTGGGGAAAGATGTTGCAGATTTAAGTTGTAGAGGGAGATGGTTGTATAGTTTTCTTGCAGAATATAATAGATTTCTTTACTAACTCACTGGACTGGATCGGTAAATAGGTGTCAAAAGTAGAATTTCTGGTGGAATAATCGTGTCTAGGTCTCGCTGGAAAGACATGTATGTAGATGTTTACGAATTAAGCAAACAGTTTCTAAAATATATAAAGAAGGTAATGTTAGAATCCTGTGATCTTTGAAGTAGCTTCTGCAATGTGTTGTTCTTCTGAGGCCAAACAGATATCTTATTGCTCTTTTTTGTAATTTAAAAATAACATCGGATTGGGCAGCTGTACCAGAACCCCAAAAAGGCAGACCATATCGAAGATGGGACTCGAACAATGAAAAGTATGTTATTTTGGAAGAGGCCAAATCCATTTCCTTCGAAACAGATCTAATTGCAAAGCAAGCTGAGGATAGTTTCTTGCTTAACACATCGATATGAAGGGGCCATTTAAGGTTGCTATCTAAAAAAATACCAAGGAACTTTACAGAATCAACGATACTGATCTGGCTGTTATGAAGAGGTAAGGGTTGAAGAGTTCCTTTATAGGGTAATGCTACTGTTTTATCTACGTTAAAAGAGAGTAACTTAGAATCGGACCAGGATTTTATTGTGAGTAGATCAGAAGTTATAGTAGCATGAAGAGTTGCGATATTTCAGTATAAAAGTAGGTAACAGATATAGCGAAAAATTATAACTCCTTATCACTGTATACCAGTTTTATCTATCAAAAACATACAAACAAAATAGATGAAAGTTACACAAAAGTTTCAGCATCCTTTTAAGGCCTTTATTTTTCAAACTATCGATTGTCCCAAACAAAAATCCCTCGGGAAGACATCCGATCCCTTTTGACGTTTTAGTGTTTTTTGCAACAAAACCGCAGAGACACAAACGTCTCATTGCGAATGTTCTCTGAAAAGTTTTTAATGCAATCCGTCCAACCGTGTGTCGATCGCTCAGACACTTCTTGTGTAATGTAAATGGATGGTGGGATAGAGGTGGGTCACGGCGAATCCGGTATTAATGAATCAGTAATTGCAGATTGACAATAATAACTTTGTATAAGACAGTTCTAAACATATTATCAGATGTCTCTTGATACCAATATCGAAGATTTTCGAGCCAGTATGTTTTTCTTCGGCCTGTGCCTTTTCTTCGACATGGGCCTCTTCTTCGGCTAGGGCCTCTTTTTCCGGTGATCTTGCCCTGTATTATGAGATGTAGAAGGTTATAATGAGGATCAGGACGTGCGAAGCAGGACGAAGGTGGAAGATGTAATTGGAAGAATTGCGCAAATGAAATGGAACTGGGTAGGACACGTGGCACCACAAAACATTGAAAGGTGGACGAGAAGCAATGTACGTTGGAGACCACGCGAGCACCACAGTCGTAGCAGAGGAGATCACAAAAACGATGGCTAGATGACATCAAAGGAAAAATGGGAAGAAACTGGCACCAAATAGCACAATTCAAAAAAGAATAGAGAACTCACGGGGATGCCATGAAGTGAATGCAAGCAGGCTGAAGAAAAAAAAAGAAGGTTATACCTCTCTGAACGAAAATACATGTTCCCTTTTAATTTTTACGTCTGAACGTGGAACCTTCGATCTTAATACTGGCGTTTTGGTTACAGCTGGTTCCTAAAAAAACTGATACGACTCTTAGTAAGATTTAATCATTTTGAGCAGTGTATGATTGGTCTGACATTATATTATATTTATTATGACAGACAAATAATAAAATAAACAAACAAACAAACAGCCATTTTTTGAGGTTGAAGTTATCTGACAAATTTTAAGATTTGGCAATGACAGTGACAGTATGTAAATAATAAGTATTTATCCTTCAAAATATTCGTATTCATTGTATCACACCTGATCACACCTCATCAAAAGCTTTTTACAAAAACATAGTCAGCGATTTTGATGTGGCTTAGAGCCAGACTACATCAAGATCGCCTATAAATCGTGCTGGTAATTGCCTTGCAGCGAGACCAAAAACAAAAAGAAGAAGAAGAAAGTACACTGCTCAATTTTCTACAAAATACGCTTTAAGAGTCGTATCAGTTTTTTTGGAACCAGCTGTACAATATACAATGTGTTTACAAGTGTATTACAAGTGTTTTACTAGTTTGATGTTCTCCCATCTAAGCAAACTTCTTGCAAACGTTTTAATAGTAGGTCTTGTCTTACTCTATCAAATGCTTTTTCGAAATCTACGAAACATATTATTTTCAACGAAAACTTTTCGTTTATAAATTCGCAAAAGTGTGTGTATTGTTATTGCGTTGCCGCTCCTGAAATATCTAGAGGTCACCTAGCGATGGATTCCTATGTAGTTTTTTCTTCTGAATCCAAATCTGAAAACGACATTTTGCTATCTCTAACCATCTTCGAGATATCCGACCTCAAAGTCGTCATTGTGACACAAAACTCCTTTAAATTGTCATTTTCTTCCGACATAGAAACGTCAACTCTACTTGTTATCGTTTGACGCAACTAAACGTCAATATAAAATTGAAATGTCAGTTAAACAAATTTTATTTATTTATGTTAATGTAATGATTTTTAAATTACAGTTAACTATTTTTAAGGAAAACTGTTTATTTTGTATTTATTTACTTTTAATAGATATCAAATCTATATTATACGAGGTATGTCAAAAAATATGAAGTTCGATCAATATTAAAGTATCTTTACTTTTCACAATATTGAAAAGTGTTATTATAAAAAGTTGTGTTGAGTTAAAAACTATGTTCTAATATGCAATTACTTGTACATCGTTCTAAAGATAAAAAAAATATTTGAAAATTTTTCTCAAATTAGGGATACCAATATCATTTTCATTCATAACTCTTTTATTATTAATTTTACGAAGAAAAGTTATTCTTACTAAAAAGATCGGCATGGTCTCAAATCTAAGAAGCAATCATCATATATCAAATTTTATCAATTTTATTCGAGGTATGTCAAAAAATATGAATTTCGTTCGAGAGTAGAGTACCTTCACAATGTTTAAATTATATGTAGAGTTCACAATGTTTAAATTAGGATATAATTGCATATTAAAACATCGCATTTAATACTAAACAACTTTTCATAATAGAAATTTTCCATATTATTATGAATTAAAATACGTTAATAAACAAAGTTTTCGTTATGATAATGATCGAATTTTCAGCTTCAGATCGTTGTTGGATGTCTAGTTTGTCTTGAGGTTTTGTTTCTTTATTAGTTTCCATCTTGAGCGTACTTTTACACCAACAGCATTATGATCGGAATTGATGTTAGTTCCTGGATCTGTTTTTGCAATGATGATAACCAATATACAGTGATGAGCGCGCCAATAACCGGCAAAATAAAGTAAAAGATGGAAAACATAATACATTGTGAAACAAAAAGATATGAAATTAGTAGAGGTGGGAATTATCGTTATAAACGTATAAATTAACATTACATAGTTTACCACCTTTAGACGTATCGGTGGAGTATGACAACTGTAACTGTGACAAAAGAATTTTATAAAATGCTCCTGTTACAGACATCTAAATCTGAGAAACTATGTCATGTAATGTTATTTTATACGTTTATACCGACAATTTCCACCTATACTAGTTTCATTTCTGTTTATCTCACAGATTAATATGTTTTCTATCTTTTGCGTTATTTTGACGGTTATTAGCGCGCCCATCACTGTATAAAAACATACAAAATTATTGAAGTTTAACTAATATAGAGCCTTTTTTCTAAAGCTGATTCAAACGATTCGGATCCGAAGATACACCTCTACCATCGATGAAAGGAAACGAAGAAAGTTTTTTGAATCAATCGAAATAGTTGTGTTACGTACGTGAGAGAATTGAAACTGAAATGAAATGTAAATTGTATCGCTCAGTGGCCGATATGAGGTTAACGGCACGCTGTGACGCTGCTGGAACGGTACACCAAGTGAACCAAGTGAAAAGTGGGCCTCAACGTTGTCGAGCTGCCACTATTTCCCACGAGGTGTTTCCATTATTTATTAACACTTACAGTTCAACACCATATTGTTCGGATTTTAAATCTAGCATAGAAAATGCATCATTATGAAAGTGAACTGCTGTTGCAGAAACAAAAACAACAATTAATAAGTCATCAACACGTTTTTATTTATTAAATAACCCTTTATTTTTTCTGGCTCCATCACTATAAAGGATCGGCCTATATATAACGTTTCTCCTCATTTTTCTATCTTCGAAAATAATAATATTAATCCCCTTCACACAGATTTTCAACCATTTCTTTCACCATGCCTTTCAGACCTTCCTTTCCTGTTCTTTCAGTGTCTAACAGTGTCGGTGACTAACTGTCTTAACCTTCCTCTTCTTTTTTAGATGCGAATCCACTAATGGATGTTAGCGATCACATTTTCCATTAACTCTCTGTTTCTTGCAATGTGTATCAGAGATTGTATGTTGCTAATCCCTGTCCATTGCTTTATGTTTCGGAGCCAGGACATTTTCTTGCGTCCCATTCCACTCTTGCCTACAATTTTATTCTCGATTTTAAGTTGAAGAAACTGGCATTTTTCATTTCGCATGATGTGACCCAGATACACCGTTTTCCTTTTCTTGATGGTTTCGAAAAGTTGGCGTTCTTGGTTGCTTCTTTTAAGGACATCTAAATTTGTGACTTTCACCGTCCATGCTATCTTTAGAATACGGCGATAAAGCCACATTTCGAAAGCTTCTGATCTATTGTCTTGTATTTAGCTTTTAGTCTTTCTATTTAGTCTTTCTTTCGAAAGCTTCTAATCTATCTAAAGCTTGTCTAGACTTTCTAGCTCCAGAAAGTCTAGGCAAGCATCTTCCAATGCTCTATACAGTAGATAGGTAGGTACTAGTCATCCAAGATATTCCTTTTTTCATTCACACATAATCTTATTTATTTTATAGCAGTACTTCACATTCATGCGAAGTAGTCGTGGAATACAAGTATGCTGCTAGCTAAGTCAATATATTTACCCTCAATAAAAAAATCAACGGAACTGTTTCGGGCCGCAGCGAGCAAGGTTATGATTGCCAATATGATTTTCAACATCCGAAACGGATAGAAACCAGAAGAAGAAGAGTCAATATTCACCAATACTACAATATTCATATTCATAGCAGATTCGAGGATTTCTTGAAAATCTGACAACATACTCTGATATCATTAATAATATAATATAGTTGATCCAAAAGATGGCATAACCCAGACATCCAAAGTGAAAGTTATCTTTCAACACCAAATTGTTCTATATGGTCCACACAATGTCCAGAAAAAAGTCACACCATTTTGAGCGTCGGGTTTGGGGGGGAGAGGGGGGAGAAATCGGTAAAATCGTAGTTTTTTAAGTTTTTCGCCAATATTTCTAAAACTATGCGGTTTAGCATGAACAACCCTTTATACAAAATTGTTTTACAATAAATTTGAAATAAAAAGGCCCTATGCATAATCTTTCTAAAATGAATGGTTCCAAAGTTACGGAGGTAGTATAGTATAACTGGTCCAAAAAAAGGCCTAACCCAAACATCCAAAGTAAAAGTTTTCCTCCAACAGCAAAATGTTCTATATGGTCCACATATTGTTCAGTAAAAAGTTACACCATTTTGAGCGTCCGGTTTGGGAGGGAGATGGGAGAAAAGCCGATAAATTAGTAGCTTTTTTAAGTTTTTCGTCAATATTTCTAAAACTATGCTTTATCGTAAACAATGTTATCCACAAAAATGTTCTACATGAAATTTAAAACAAAAAATGTTCTATACATAATTGTTATAAAATCAACGGTTCCAGAGTTACGGAGGGTGAAAAGTCGAGGTTTTCGATACTTTTTATATTTTTTGGGCAATATTTATGATATAACTATACCAAAAACCCAGACATCCAAAGTGAAAGTTATCCTCCAACACCAAATTGTTCTATATGGTCCACATAATGTTCAGAAAAAAGTCACACCATTTTGACGTCGGGTTTGGGGGGAGAGGGGGGAGAAATCGGTGAATATAAAAAGTATCGAAAACCTCCACTTTTCACCCTCCGTAACTCTGGAACCGTTGATTTTATAACAATTATGTATACACCCTTTTTTGTTTTAAATTTTATGTAGAACATTTTTCTATAGAACATTCCTTACGTTAAAGCATAGTTTTAGAAATATTGACGAAAAACGTAAAAAACTACTAATTTACCGACTTCTCCCCCATCTCCCGCCCAAATCGGACGCTCAAAATGGTGTAACCTTTTACTGAACAATATGTGGACCAAATAGAACAATTTGGTGTCGAAGGAAAACTTTTACTTTGGATGTCTGGGTTAGGCCTTTTTTTGGACCAATTATACTATACTATCTCCGTAACTTTGGAACCGTTCATTTTAGAAGGGTTATGCATAGGGCCTTTTTTATTTCAAACCGTTGTTCATGCTAAACCGCTTAGTTTTAGAAATATTGACGAAAAATTTAAAAAACTACGAATTTGCAGATTTCTCCCCCCTCTCCCCCCCAAACCCGACGCTCAAAATGGTGTGACTTTTTTCTGAACAATATGTGGACCATATAGAACAATTTGGTGTTGGAGGATAACTTTCACTTTGGATGTCTGGGTTTGGATCTAACTATACCATACTATAAATACAAAAGCCTATATGGAATAAATATTATACATCAATAAATTTCATATTCTTTTATTTAACTCTTACTTTCAAGCAGTGAGATCTGTCGTAAGATAAGAATAAATATATTATTTTATGTTAGAAAGTAGGGTATTTGTATGAACGATACTAATATCAGGCACTAATTGGATGCTGACAGAAAATTCTTCTGACGAACTAAAGGAATACAGAGATTATAAATTTAGAGCAGAGAAAACAAATATTTTGGAATATTTATTGACAAAAAATGTCTTTAAAAATAAATAATTAACAAAAAACTATTTGTTGGGATGGTTAATAAAAATTATTTACAATTTACTGCTAATATTGTCCGACAAATTTTTAAAGGTACTCCAGTTGTCGGACTCGCCATAGATAGAAGTATAGAAACCTATATATTTATGAAACGCCTTCCTCCCGAAAATTTTCCGAAATAGAAAAGTTGTCCGATTGGAGTACCAATCGGACAACTGGTACCAACTGGAGTCCGATTGATACTCCAGTTCGACATGATTAACTGAATAAAAAAAAGTCTCATGAGGGAGGTAATGATATGTTTTTAAATAAATGGTAGGCTCAAAACCTATAACTTATCAAGGAGGTTCAGTTATGGTTTGAACTGGTATAAGTTCCGATGCCCGCATTGATTTAGTTCTTGTGGATGAAGGTTCCACGACAGAAGGAAGGTATATATATATATATATATATATATATATATATATATATATATATATATATATATATATATATATATATATTTTCTTTAAAATAGATAGGCCAAACGAATAGACACCTGAAAAGCCGTATCACTTCACACAAGAGTGACTGTAGATTATATCCTGATAGATGTTCCCTTGCAAAACACGTACATGATGAACAACATGTAATGAACTACAGCGAAACAAAAATCCTTGCAATGGAAAATA